>NW_024609883.1:77036600-77641822 GCF_016920785.2 Ixodes scapularis
CGAAAGGACACACGGGCGCCATCTTTTGGGCAGTAGTGTAAACTTGGCGATCCGGCATATTTTCTATTTCTCTCGAGCATTATCCTTCCTTCCTTGGCTCGAAAAACATTTGTTTACGTTATAAAGGAGCCTTTCTTACAGGTATTATGCACATTTGACCTCGGAAATCCCGCAAAACCTTTGCGGTTGTGAAATGCAGTTCTAGCCCTTTCATGGTCACTGACGTACCTGTACGTCACCGCGGGAGCGTCCCGCATGGTTGCTGACGTACCGGTACGTCAGCGACAGCTCATTCAAAAATTCGCGCCTCTGCTTGAACGGGCGCGTTTGCGGGGACGTGCTGCCATCTGGTAGGTTTGTAGGGAACTACAACCATATGACTCCGGTCGTGTTTGTTTTGGCGCGGCTTTTTGAAATTGCGAAACTAGGCGCTCAGTGCAAGTGATAGATACTTTTGAGATGGCCTCGCGTGCTGGCTGCTTCGGGGGTAGCGTAGTGGAGATTGGAGCGATGGCTTTTCTGGGTCAGACTTTGAACCCTTCTCGGTCTCTGAGTCGGATGACAGCTCGGCATCCGACGAACAACTGGAAACCAGCTCGGTTCGAAGTCCGGAGTCTGACACACAGCCGCACCGTCTGCTAGACAATCTCGGAAGCGGGTGCATCAAAGTTTTAGTCCTTTTTGTTTTGAAGTGTGTGTACTGTTTATTTTAAGTCTTACATTTTTTTATGCGACAATAAACTAGTGTATACTCTTTGTTATCGCACTGAGTAAAAAAATCCGACCATGGTGGTGCGTCTTTGGACAAAAAACGCGACCATGAAAGGGCTAGGGTCACCGCATAGTTGGCGTCAGTGTGCCAGTGTGTTCACTCGTCCTAAGAAATTTTAAGAGGTTTTAACAAGTCTCGTCTATCTCGGTCGCACGCCGCTGCAAGAGTGTGAAGGGGCCTTTGTACTCCAAATATTGGGTTTCGGTGTAACTTTACCTCACCACAAAGATAATTATTGTTCGAAATCAAAAAGAAAAATATGACAAAGGAATCTAAATAAACTAATGTTTGTTCAGCAAATATTCAAACCGGACCGTGTTCCTGCTTTGAACGATTCCGGCAGTTAGAAAGCTTAACGAGCTCTGCTTTTCAATTTGTTCACCAGGCAATCAACCCATATCCACTACACCTTTGTTGACCGAATAAATTAAACTGACACAAAATAGTTTTGGAAAATTGAGAAAATTGTGTCGTGTGAGGAATATCAATGGACATCATTTTTCATAAATGTACAGGTTCAGTATTTAATTTTTAATGTGGAAAGTAGCCTGCTTTAATCAAAATGAGGTGCAAAATACACTGACCGATTAGTATTTTTGTTAGTTTAAATAATGAAACACAGCGCGAAAACGACGAGGGCAGAAGGTAATAGAAGGATGAAGGACAAGCGATGACTTTCAAGTGATACATTTAATGGAAAGAAACACAATCAACAGCGGTAAACAACTCAGTCATGGTCTATCAACGCATGTCAAGGAAGGAAATATCTTTCGAATGCAAAAAACCGAGGTTCGACTAATACATCGGTCCACCCCTTCGTGCTTGATGCCGCAAGCTTCTAGAACGTTTATTAAAAACAACAACTTAGAAGTGATCAAAGGATGTCATTTTGACATACGACTTGTCAACTGAGATGCTTCTGGCACATAAGAAAGAAGAAAAAAAAAGGTAAACACGCAGAACGCTTGAGCTAGGCATATGTTGCTCCGGTGTTTTCTGAACAATAGAGAGTTTTAGAATAGGGGGCCCCAACGCTTTGGGGAACCCAACGCTTTGGGGTACCCAACGCAACGACACCTCACGCTGCGTGCTTATAGAATAGGGTTTGTGACGACGCAACGCGACACGCTCGCCTTTTTCGCATGCAGCGCCATTCTGCACAACGAACGAACCTCTTAACAGTGAAAAATTATTAAAACGCAAAACGCATCACCGCTTGTGCTCTGTTGGCGGCTCACATACGTACCTTACTGGCGCGATTCCCTGTTCAGGCCAGCAACGGGCGAGCGATGTTACGCCGTGAATAATGCTGCCAAGTGGCGAGTTGGGAGTCGCGGTAGTGCAGACTACACAACACAGCAGCGACGTCGCGCGAATGAGAAACTTAGTACCTGCACTGGGCGTTTTCGCGAAAGACAAACGAGCAGCGTTTCAGGCCGTCGGAACGCTGGCTGCGGTCGCGGGTCCTTAGGCCTAACCACACCTGTCCGTCCTGGCGTATGTGCACGCTACGGCATAAAGCATAAAGCGGCGGTAGCGTAGCTGCCCGGTCAGCATTGAGACCTGGGCGCGTATTTTATCCACTTTCACAACGATATCGTCCAATATCTTGCACAGCACCACTGCTCTTTTTCGACTGGGGCGTGGAGTAATCCAAAGCGAGCAAGCGTCTGCTCAACGGCGGTAGCACGGGGGAGGAGGGCTGCACGCAGGAGAAGACGAAAAAAATCGACGATTTATCTCCTTTGTGACATTGTGTATCCTTTGGAGTCAAAAAATCGGGCTCAGCTTCACATTTTCGGTTCAGTAGCAGAATCGTTGGGGCGCTTTTTTCGTGTCCGTCATCATGAAGATCCTGGTAACACTTGCTACCGAGGCTGAAAATGTAGCAGAGCAAGAACGGCCCTTGAAAATGACGTGTTATATTGAGACCTGCAGAGCCAGTGCGGTCCAGGTCAGAGTTTATAGCCCCACCCCTGGGACTGTCTTTGTATCCTTCAAAATACATTCCATTGATTCTACGGGGAAATCCCAAGAGACAAATATACTAACCGGCGTTTTTCCAAGGGCCTCGCTTAGAGTTCCGCTCACCCCCTTACCCCTTGCTTTCGGCCTTCCCTGTTTTGAGCAGCAGACCACTCGAAGCCGCCGCAGGGCAAGCGGTGTGTTCCACGACCACTACGGCCGCCGTGTCGCCTCCGATAGATCGCGTGGCAATGGCACGCATCCAAATGGCACGCATCCAAAAGTGGAAGAACCTTCACGTTTCTTGGAACAGATCACATTCCCCAGGAAGCGAGCAGGCCAATCGAGGGCGCACTTCTACCGAGACAATCCAATTAAAGGAAGGAAATTACGCTGGACTCTGGTTTGAGACGTCAAGGTCGCACTCCTGGATCTCGCAGCCGTGCTACTGAGTGTCGAAGCCAAGGCATTAGTAGAATACCTCCAGACGAACAGCAGAACTGGCATCGTCCACCAAGCAAGGTCCCTCTCACCTCTTTCCACCTTGCTGTCGGCTTTTTCCGCTTGAGCAGTCCTGCATCTGCTGTCGCCGCGTGGTGGTATAATCCGCGCGCAACATCAGAGCCGTTCAGCTTCAGAAGATCGAGCGGGTGCGGCCCGCACCCAAAAGAGGGAGACATGTACAAGTTTCGGAAAGCATCGCACAAAACCCGAAAGCTTATTCTGGAGGAACGGGTCCAACAAAGCAGGGCGCGCTTCCAACGAAACAAGCCAATCAAAGTAAGAAAAGTAAGCTGCACGGTGCTATTGAGTAGTATGTCTCTTCTAAGGCTGTTTTTTTCTGACAACCTCCCCCCCCCCCCCCCGAGAGTTTTTTTTTGGGAGAGAGATAATTAAGGGAGGCGGTCGCCCACCCTTGCCCCCCTGTAGAGCCGCCCCTGGTCTGAATCCGCGTCGTTGAATCACTGCGCTTGACGTGTTCCGAAGTCACAAGTAAGGGAACTATATAAAGTTATGTCAAAGTACTTCTCTTTACTACTGTGTTCATTCGCTGCGATTTTAGAAAGTGTGTTCAGTTTGAGTACGTTCTCAAGCTTGCAAAGTGCACGCGATGCGCTAATTGGTTTTGGCACCACCCTATTGAAAACTCGTCTAAGTTGTCAAAAATATTTCTGAAATGTTCTGGCGTCCGCATCAAAAATGTTTGATGTGGTTCAGATATCCGTGAAGGTTTTTAAGGGCGTGACGTAGCCTTTACAAATCCCTAAAGCGTATAACAGAGCCGTCATAGCTTTTTGAGAGGACTGTGGGGCTGTCCTAATAGCATGGGGGAAACCAAACCACTCATCAAAATCGTTTAAACGGATTTATGGTGAGGATCACGTGACCCTTCAGTACATATGCGTTGGGAAAGCCGCTTACCTATTTTTTAAACGGGCGGCCACGAGGAGTTTAGGAAGTCGAGAATATGTTCGCGTGTGTGTCTAGGCGATGTAGTTGGAAAAGGAAACAGGCAATCCTGAGTGTGGGCTCATAGGCGCGTCTCTCACTGTCTGTCTGTTCGTTCCCAAAAGAAGCGACCGGGGGCGACCGCCCTTGTGGAGAATCGATGAGGAGCCGGCCAAGCGGCGTTAGGAGGCGAAGGCAGGAGTCGCGATCCTGTTCTTATGTGAGGCGAGATCCGTCCTCGTAAAGAGCCCTCGCGCCCCCGCGGGGGGCTGTGGTTCCTTCACTCCGCCCTGCGCTTGGGAGAGGCTGGTTGCGGGAGAGAGTTGTGCAGGGAAGCCGAAGAGGCCGGTATAGAACAGTTTCTACAGGGGTGCCACCATCTTGAATTGTCGTCACTTCCAATATGGGTGACGACAAAAAAATAAAACGTTTCAACCTGTAACCAGTAAAAAAATAGAGGGGAGCCAAAACGAGAATGTGTGACGGTTAAGCTTATATCCCAAATGTTTTCTATTGGCGTGGCGACGGCAAAGTCATGTTTTCGCCCATACTGGAAGTGACGAGAATTCAAGATGGCGGTGCCCTTGTCGAAAAGGTTTATACACCAACTCATGTTTACGTACAATCCGGAGCGCCCCTAGCGGACGCCACCGGCGCCGCGCATGCGCGGTGGACGGTGGGCAAGAAGCTCGCCGTCGCCCTTAAACAAGCCATTGAATTGCGTTTGTTGTTTAATGACAACCGCAAGGTTTAACCCAATATGAACTGTTTATTAGCCAAAATCTATAACTCAAGCTTCGTTAAACACAGAAGAGTTCTTTTGCGTGGCGTCTTTCGTGGCGTTCCTTTTCGATCTCTCTTGTTCCCACACCGGGCTGTTGCCGTTGCTCGCGTCCTCCTTCTCTCTGCTCCGACCGACGTTTCAGATTCCGCTTCTTTTCCCGTCCGCTTTTCGCACCCCCAGATGGTTGATGGCGGCGGCAGGCTTCTCGTCTTGCTCAAGTTCGCCCGAGCTGGTGTAAACATGACGTGAGGCCGCGGGCAAAGCTCAGTTTGTCAGGTGCCAGTTGAGGTTACCCGAGCATCCACATGCTTTCCTCGTGCTCGGTGTTTTCTCCTTGTGTGTGCTTATTTTTCGTCTTGTCTGTTTACGTTCTTACGCTGCGCCGTACCACGTGAGATTTATCGCCATCTCGTTGGCGGTTTTTCTGTTTCTTGCCCTCCCGGGCTCCGAGTCAGAGTTCAAACTTACAACAATCTCCCCCGGAATGAGCGGGCACGGTCATTCTTTTAACTCCAACGGGTACAGATGTTGAATGGGCCGGCGAAGCCTTCCTCCCCCGGGTGGGATCAGCTTACATGCTCTTGCTCTGCCGTCCCTTCCTTGAATGGTCCCCTCTATTCTGCAGGTTGTGGGATGTTGCTAGCTACTAACTAACACAGGTACCGATAGAGTAGCCAAGGGATTGTCTCAACAGCGGCGATATCTCAAAGGAGACGTCAAACCTAGTAGCGCGGTCCCCACATCTCCGCGGCAGTATAGACGAACGTTTAGGGCTACATTACCTTGGGTCGGTTCGATTGATTACCTCCGTCGGTGCCAATGATCGTCTACCTTGTCTCACTCTCTCGAATATAGTGGAAGAGAAGACACAGGTACCAGAGAGAGGACAGAGTCCGAGAGCATTTATTGGAACACTCTTAAAACGAACTACTATGTCCCCATCCAAAATGCCCCCCGCGCTCGGCAAGGTAAGAAAAGGTCCTTACCTGCCAGACGCGGGGTTCCGGAGAGCCAAGACCGGGGAAGCATCGGAGAAGTCGCCGACACACGTCCTATCTCTTTCCCGGTGAATACCAGTGTTGCGGAATGGGCACCTCCATTCCATTCCAATTCCATTCCGGGGAATTAGAGTTTTCGATAATTCAATTCTCTTCAATTCCTAGGAATGGAGACATTCCCACTCCATTCCCACTCCTGGAATGGCTGAATCGTTCCATTCCATTCCTTTTATTCCTAAACGTAAAAATTGGCACTTGACAGCTACATTTTGTTGCCGGCATAAGCAGCATAAAGCTGACATCATCAAATGCAGAGACAATTGCAAAAAAAGAAAAGCTAAATTCCTCAAAAAAGCACCGATTTTTACTAAGTGGACCGCTGGTGACAGAAAGTGTTTATTTAAAATGTACTGCAAACATTGAGAAAGCCCCTTGATGTGTCGATGCTTGTTTAAGACATCAACCTCGCGACCGCGTGGCTCGTAACAAACAGCAAAACTTAAATACATTAATTTTTTTTGGCAAACTTTTTGGCATTTGTCTTTTAGAACATACACCTACGGCCAGCGTGTTTATTTGATAAGAGCATAAAAATATCCAGTTCGTGCGTGGCGCAGAAATAAGCTACATTACTGTATTCTTTAAATACCTGCACAGCAACACGGCGAGTGCACTGCTCGAAGCGACTCCATGCACAGCGGCAAGAACACATCCTCTGCCAAAATGAAACCTCTGCGGCGCAGTACGAGGGACCGAATAGACCATGTCACGAAACCTGTTTTAAAACGCATAAGTTCACGCTTGCTTTACGAATCTCGATATTTCTTATCATATTTAATTCAATTTTTTGGCTGGTTCGCCTGCCCTTTTCCACTCTTCGCATACTCATTCTCGTGTTTCCTCTTCAGATGGCGAATAAAGTTCGATGATATACGCCGGCTGCACCGTGTATAGTTTCGTTGCACAACTTTCAGCGTGCAGCTTGTTTATTTTATTCGTGACTAATGTAGAAAAATGTCTTCTACGATGCCATGGCTTGATTTGTATTTATCTTGTCTTCTCGTCCGAATTGTGATGTTCCTCTTCGCGCTGATCGAGTGGTGGGTTCAAGCAGCAGACGGTACCAACCGATTCATTCTTCTACCTCGGTGTCGGTTGTTCGCGTTGTGGCCACAGGTCGGGAAGTCAGCGTTGACAAAGCTCTTCACATCAAGATACAATTAACGGGGTAATACCGCACCGTTCGAATTGACATTCCCCGTGTTTCCTCTACAACACCATCCAACTGACTTCTCACCGCCTCAAATTGGGTCCAGGACAAGGAGCACGAATGCAGACCGGACAGCCGAGACGCGCGGAAGCGAAAACCTCAGTGGCAGCTAGCACCCAGCTCTTCTCAGTTGCCCTCACAGCAACGGTCGCGCCTCTTCTGGCGCGGGACGATCTTTCTGCAGGTCTAGTCAGCGCGGTCACACCAAGAGCGGTGACGATAGTCTACTTCACCTTACGATGGACCTCAACAGATAGCACGAGAGCCATCGAAAGTGCTTTCCGAGTGTCGCGTGACCCTGCAGTACCGCTCACGGTGCTGGATTGCCTAGGGTGACTCGTAGCGTCCGCAGCGGTTCATCGGAAGGTGAAACGAAGTATGCAGACACTAAAGTCAAAGGAAATGAGCGGGAATCCGCTAGCTTGCTTTAACCCCAACCCACTAAAATATATAACACAGAAAACAAGCATCGGAACAAAGACCAAGTAATAGGCGGACTTACACTACAAATGCAGTATAAAAAAACAAGCCTCGGAGCAAAGCGCAAGAGAAGAAGAGTGAAGTGAATCTCGCTTTGTTTTAATGCCGAAGCAAACCCACATTGCGCACTTCAAAGGAGTGCGCACGAATGAACGTGAAAGGCAGCAGGGTTGGCTGCCTGCTAAATAACGCCACCTCGAACTATAAGAAAACAATACCTGATCATCTTTCGACGGCGCCCCAGTCAAAGAGTTATCAGAGCTCTGCGAGTTAGGAGTCGCTTCCGCTCCCATGACTCGCTCTGTGCGCGCGCGTGCATTCTACAAACCGTCGCAACAACAACAAAAAAAGCATGACAAGAAGGACGATGAGTTGTGCATGGCGGTTTCTTTCTTTGCCGCTCCCTTTTTCTTTTGCTTAGTGCTTGGTTTCTTGTTTAGCTCTCGTGTAACGCCATCGAAGCCCGACGCCTGCGCGTCCGCGAAAGGCGCCACGCTACCCCGCTATCCCCCTTGGCTCTTTGCTTTGACGCTTGTTTTTTCTATTCCATTTTTTGGCGTATAAGTCTGTTAGGGCTCCACGCGGGCTAACAGTTTCCCGCTCATTTTATTTCTGAGCAACTGACACGCTGACTGGCTCGGTTTAGCTGATGGTAAACACACACACAAAAAAAAAAAAAGAGGAACCGTGCCCATTCCATTCTTATTCCATTCCGGGCAAAAGGCACCTAATTCCATTCCCATTCCATTCCCCTCAATATTGCCGCCATTCCATTCCCATTCCATTCCGGGGTCGTGAAAATGCGGAATGATTCCGGAATCATTCCAACTCCGGAGTGGCAACTCCGCAACACTGGTGAATACCATCAACAGCGCTCTGACACACTCCGACAACTCCGCGAATCCAGACTCGCCCTCGTACCACCGCCTCCCACACTCTCTCGACAACAGGCCAGCACTATACGCCGAGCACAGACCCACACGCTATCCTCCCCACACTATACTCATCTCTTCCAAGGCGCTCAGGGCACAGCTAAGTGTCCCCTCTGCACTGGCTACCCAAACAACACGCACACCTACTGGCAATGCCTCCATGCACAACCATCCATCCGCTCTACACTTTCCAAGCTCCCTCCCGGGCTTCGGCCCACGACATGGAAAGAGTGGCTCTCTCCCACAAATCATCAACACGTGCCCGCCATCTTCGACGCCCTTCTTCACCACATCACAACCATCGAAGAGAAGCTGAGGGCATCGAAAGACGCCACCAATCCCCCATGATCCACCTATCCTCACCCTTCTGAATGGCGTCCTCCTGGACACCACTTTGACACCCTGAACTGAGGGTGAATAAAGATGTTTTCTCTCTCTCTCTCTTTCGCGGTCACCCGGACGAGTCCCTTTCCCGAAAGCGGGAAAATAAGAGGCGAAACCTCCTCGCCTGTCAGCAGTGATCCGCATCCGAGCGGGGGGACGGAAAGAGGTTCCCCCGGGAGAGAGTGAGAGGAGAGCCCCCCAAGCCAGGTGGCTCTCCGCCTCACGAACAGGTCGGAGCTCACGGCGAAGAAGGCCGAGCGTTCCGACCCGCGGCCGTTATCACAGCCATCGGGGAAGGGAGACCAGAGGAATCCCCACATCCCCCCCTCCTTAAAACGGTAGGTGGGTCTCAAGAAAGAATAAAGGAGGCCCACCTGCTCTCCTAAAATATTATATCTTTCTGTGCACCCCCAAACATATACACGCGACACCCAGCGCGCGTCTTCACAGTGTCCGCCGTCAACAGCTGGCCCGCAGGACCGAAGACCCGGAAAGTTCACGTTCCAAGCACTTCACAGTCGCCGCCACAGCACCGCAGAGCATCACAGGCACCGTGCTGACGCCGCTGGACCCAGGTGTCGCGGTACGAACTGGTTTGCAGTGGGGGGCAGTCAGGCGGTCGTGAAGGCGGCAGCACCAAAAAAGAACAACGACCGCTGCCCACCGGCGGAGACCAGCTGGGGAAGTCCCAGACACGCTGCCCGGGGGGTTCGGCGCCATCTCGGCCGCAGTGGGCTGGTGAAGGGGGGTGGACGACCTCGGAGCAGACCTGCGAAGTCGTTTTGCGCCAGCAGCCAACACGCCCAGAGCCGGCAGTAGACCTCCCCAAAGGGAAGAAAGGGCGCCGCAGCCTCCGAACGAGGGGGCGCGCGCAACCGACGCTCGTCTGCCTCGGGCCGCAAAGGCGGCAGAAACGGGCAGGAGCAAACGGCAAACAAAAACCACAAAAAAAGGTGGCCAGTTTGTCAACGGTGACAGGAACATGCCAGAGCGACCCGATTCGACACCGGAAGAAGAAGCCATAAAAAAGGGGGCCCCTCCGTTCGAAACGCGTTCACATACCCAGCAAGCTAATTGAGTTCGCTTAATGTGGGCACCGGGGAGAGAGCCTCTAGGAAAAACGCCGAGTTCTCAATCCTTTGCGCAGGCAGCTAACACGGAGGCTGCCTACAATACCCGGTTTTATAGTTACCGGAAGAGTTCGTTGACTATAAGTGGCCAAAAACAGGTAACAGTCTGCAGCTGACCCGTCTTCGGAAGTCGAGGTAAACGGATACGGGGACTTCGAAGGGGCGGATAGAAACAAACCGCCATGCATCCGCGTCTGCGAGCGGGGAAGATGCAAGTTCCCGCGCAATATAGCCGCCATCTTGCTCCCCACGGAGGAAGACAAAAAGGGCCGCAGCTCACACGCTCAAACCTGCCAGCTTAGCCAAATATTTGAGCTAGCTAGCTTACCGAGGATAGAAAAATATGTCTTTCACTCGATACGGCTTGATCAAGGGCTCACAATGGTGTGGACCCTTCTTTTGAGGCAAGGCCGGGTTTCAGAGCGCCGTAACTGCTGAGAGTCTTAGAGTCGCTCTTCCACCTGGATCACGCGAGTCTGACAGATATCACCTAAGGGCGCTCTGGCTACATGGCGCCTGAGTTTCAGAGCAACATAACCTCCGAAAGTCTTAGAGTCACTCGTCCACCCAGATACTGTCACAGTGCGCCTCAGACCGCGTAGCGCCACTACCATGAACGCAGAACTAGTGTCGTTCTTGGAAAACAACAACAGGCTGCAGGAGTACATTGGCATCAAGCAGAAACAAACCTTTCCCGAAGAAAACCCTCCGCGCCCACTGCAATACCAGCAGTGAATACAGCGCGCGCGTCAACAGTGTGCAAACTGCTTCTCGACGCCGACGATTACGCGGCCCCGCTCCCGGAGCCCGTCAGTAGCAGTACCAGCTACTTATCGACGTTATTGGCAGGCTTACCGTCCGACTCGAAATGAGTGTCCGCGACTACTCCGAGTCAAAGAAAACGCGAATATTTACATTCCCAGATTGCACTGCTGATCCTTCGCTACCCTTTTCTGCCAAGCCTCGCTCCCCGTCGTACATAAAAGTCCACCCGGTACTCAAAAACATCATCAAAACTTCTATATACATTTTCCCTTCAGGGCAAGTTGTTGGTGGCGCGCAAGGAACCCAAATACACACAGGTGAAGGGTTCGCCTCAAGCACGGAGAACAAAGGGTCTCCCGCAACAACGAAAGTTGCTTGACGAACGTAAATTCAAAACAGGAACCCACGTACGAATCACACTGCGCTCGCTCAAAGGAGTGGCACTGCGGGTTGCCGAATCGACATTAATCGCTCAACCATAAGTGGCGAGATCAGGACGCTTGTGGTACGAGGCGATCAAAGGCAAGGAATTTCTGACAAAGGCCGGACAAGGGGACGGAGGCCAAGAGCCACGACCACTATAAAGGAAGCCGTGGCCTCACGTTGGGCGCCAGAATATGTGGGATGGTCACGGGTGGTGGTAACCGAAGGGTTCAGCGGCGGTCTCTAATCGGGAGACGCCAAGCCTACTCCAACACCCCACAGCTTTCTCTCGAGAACACCGCTAAGGGCGGGTCCGAACGTCAGCCCCACAACTGATCGCTTCTTTAAAAGGAGGAGCACGTACCACAATAGGACTAGCTGGTCCAACGGTGTTTATTGGAACACCAGAAGACACACTGTTCCCAAAACCCCCGCGCCGACAAGGTGAGATGAAAGGCTCACCCTGTCGACACCGTCCCGAGAGCGCAGTCCAGAGCGGGCAAAGGAAGTCCTTCGCGACACGTCCGATCTCTATCGCATCCGCGGGAGGAGTCTCCCACGTCCCCGAAGTCGGCAACGCGCGTCGACCCCCTCCCCCCGCGGGCGTCGTCCTCACCCGAAACAACCAGGTTCCCGGATGAGCGGGGGGACGGAAAAAGGTCCCCCCGGGAGAGAGTGAGGAGGAGAGCCCCCCAAGCCAGGCGGCTCTCCTACGCTTCACGAACAGGTTAAAAGTCACGGCAACCAGGCCGCGCGTCCCGAACCACGGCCGTTATACCGGCCATCGGGGAAGGGCGACCAACGGTACCCACATCCCCCCCTCCTTAAAACGCTTGGTGCGCCTCCCCGATGTAAGAGGGAGGCCCACCGGCTTTCATAAATAAAAAAAAAAGGAATAGCAGGCTTACCCGAGCCCAAAGGGGCTCGAAGTCGTCGTCTCTGCCCAGCGGTCTCCAGGTCAAAACAGGTCGAGGTCAACATCCATGTCGATCAGGTCCTGGGGTCCGCTGGGCCCGGCCTGCTCGTCGATGGGTGGCGTTGGCGGTCCCGGTGCCACTGCTGCCGGAGCCGAAGCAGCCACCCCTTGCAGCCCGGCCGCTGCCAGGGCCGCGGCAGCAAACACTGGGTCCCGGGCCAGCCGGGCGCCGAAACAGCGGATGGCGTCCGGGTGCTCCGCCGCGTCGTCCACGCGCCGTGGCCCGATGATGTCGCCGTCCCCGCCGTTGGCCCGGCTCCGGCGGAACACCGACCGCTCGTGCCCGTCGCCGTGAAGAAGCAGCCCGCCGCAGACGCGGCAAAAGATGTCCCCCGGCCGAGATGGGAGGCAGGCTCCGCGCGCTCGGGTGTCTATCTCGCTGACCGTGCGGCCCCTGAACGGCCAGGGGACGCGGTCGAGTGCATGCCCCGGCTCCGGTCGTCTCTGGTCCCCCCAGGGCTTTCTTGAGACGTAGAACCGAGGGGGCTCCGTGCCGTCCCTGGAGGTCCAGGGGGCCACAGAGAGCCCGACCGGAGTTGCTGAACGTGGGGCAGGCAAGCCGCGTCCGCTCCCCAGGATCCGATTTTGCCCGGGGCCGCCACGACGATCCCGGCGAGGGCGCCCACGTCGATCTCCAGCCCGGGACTCAGACGACAGCGACGACCGCTCCCCACTCGGCCCGACACGGTGATCCCGGTGACGCTGACCGCCGGCCCGAGTGCCCGACGGCGACGGCGAAGACGGCGAAGATGTTGACGACGATGACCCTGCGTGCTTGGCGGTCGGCGACATGGTGGTTTCTGGCAAACCCCTCTAATGGGACGGGTGGACTCCAGAGTCACAAAGTGGCCCGCCATCCCTGGCCGCTCCGCTCCGCGAGTATCAGGTGTCACGGAGCGGGCGAGCCAGGTCCTGGTCGGCCAGGCTTCAAGCCATTTCAAAACGGAAACGACGAGCCTGCGGACCGGCGCAAGTCTAACGGGTGAAAAGTTGATGTCTCCAAACGGGGTCGGCAACCGACAGGTGCCACATAAATCTCTTGGTGGCCCACCATCAGGCGATCAGCAAGGCAAAGCTAGGCCATGCCGCTCGAGCCTTTTTTTCGGGCGGCGGAGAGCAAAGGCGACGAAAAGACGCCTCGTCCTGCGAGTTGAGGGGGCAAGCTTCCCCGAAAGGGGAAAGCACTTCCGCCTGGCTCACCCGTCTCCCTCCACCAGAGCGGGGGCAGCGGCATTCCAGGCCACTGCCGCGCGCCTGCATGATGGACCTTGCGCAGAAGCGGCTCAGACCTGACGGCACCCCCAAACACTCCCGGGGGTTCGTCCAAGGTATATGTACAGTCGGGGACAAAAGTCTCCAGGACACGCGAGCTGCGGCTGAAACGTATTGCTCTGCCATCTGCCGGCAGGTCGCCTGGTTTCGAGATCACACAAAAGCGCATGCGCGTCCTACTCTGTCTGCAAACATGTGTATTTTCCCGCTTTTCTGCGTCACAGCACCTAACTCGGAATCAGGCGCGTGGTACCGCCTCGGAGATAGCGCTGGCGGCTTACGAGCGTCTGCTACACATTCCGAAACACGAGATACCGCCTGGGGCATTGCGCCGCATTTCGCTGTCTCAGCGCACCTTGCTTTATAACCAGTTGAGTTTATCGCTCAGTTGAGTTGCCGTAACTTCTTGCTTTATAGGTGCCATGTCAGTAAGCGCTATCTCCGAGGCGGTACCCCGCGCCTGATTCCGAGTTAGGCGCCGCGCCGCAGAAAAGCGGGAAAGCGCACATGTTGGCACGCACAGAAGGACGCGCATGCGCTTTTGTGTGATCTCGAAACCAGGCGACCCACCGGCAGATGGCAGAGCAATGCGTTTCAGTCGCAGCTCGCGTGTCCTGGAGACTTTTGTCCCCGACTGTACATGGGTAGCGAAGCTTCCATAGAAGCCCACATGTCGAAAAAATGGCGGCCCATGGAGCGGCTTTAGCGCCATCTATGAGTCGTGGGGACACTTCCGGCGGAACAAAAAATCAACAGGAAATGACGACACTTCCGCAAAAAAACCTGACGTCATGCGTGCGTGCGGTTTGGCGCGAAAATTAAACCAAACTAATTCCAGAGATCACAGGTAAATGAATGACATACACACTAAAACGTCTCAAACATAGCTCCGTGTTTGAGCTTTGTTTGATACTTTTTTGTGCATATGTCGTTCTTTTTACCTGCAGTCTCGGGTTTTTCTTGGGGTGTTTACACCTTGTGTTTACTCTATACTGGAATACTGGATCGTTTACACCCTTATTTGCCCTTGCTCTTATATTTTGTTCGAAATGTCTTTTTTTTCTGCAGCCGACTTTGTTAGCCGACCTGCTATGAGAGTAGTTTCATTTCGTCACACCATCGTGTCTTTGCACTGTGGTCAAACTCCAGCCGCAGTGTTTTGCTTTTTGTTCCTTCAGGATCCCTGGGAAATATGTGAGAAACCTTAAAGCAAATTATGCAATGTCACAAAAAAGAGTGAATCAAATTGCTGGAGTGTGTTGGGCGTATGAAATACAGAACAGTAACTCTAATGCAAGTCCAACGTCGCTTTAACAGTCGCGTTTTATTTGTTTTATTCACTTACAATCATTCACTCAGATTACTCACTTGAATTATACAATCAGTATCAACTATTTTCAAAAGGTCATGGTCGAAGGAAATTAGTAGATCGGTACATAAGGCACACTGTTATAACATAAGACATTGTAAAATCGGCTGGATGTTGTGAGGACATTGACAGTTCACAGGCAGCCACTAATAACTCGGAGGTTCCACAGTGTTCCGACGACAACTGAGGCCACCACTGTAATACACAGAAAAGCTACACTTTTCTACACATTCCTTGGGCAAGGTACCATAATGCTGAAAATATCTTAACTTGCATCTGCTGGTACTGCTACACTGCAACGCAGCGATTGTTTGGTGCAGGTCAAGGAAGCCAAGTGGAGTAAACCCCCTTGGAGCCCTGTGGTATGCTGCACTTCATAAACAAGTTTTGCTTCACAGCTTTAAACTCTATATATGTGAATAAGTTAGAACACTATATTACTCCCCAAGAAACCGAAAAAAAATGAAAGACTCGAATAGAACATGCCTGCACAGCTTTAAAAAGTACTCTGGGTGGTCTCACAAACGTAGTCTGCGCACTTGCTGCCAGGCTTTACACTTTGCTACTGTATCAAATAGTCAGCTTTTTTTTTTTTTCGCGCGAACCAGTGCAGAGTGACTCTGGCAATCAGAGAAAACAAATTATCATAAACACTTTCGTCACATACAGTCAGAGACTTTGAAATCTTCTGGTTAAAAAAGACACAAAGGGTCCGCCCTACGTTCTCCTTTGAAATAAGGTTGTTGATACATTTCTCGAAGACTTCCTCACAAGCTTCAACAAATAATATGAAAGAAGCAGAAGGAACTGAGAGGATTCCAAAGTGGGAGTCGGCAGTTCCTTTCACACTCAAATACAAGAGCACATGATTTCCCTCAGAAAAACACGCATTTTCTGTCCTCACCCTATTGGAAAAACGTACAAGAAACAAACCTGCTGCTTGTACAGTCCTGGTATGACACCAACATAATTTATTGTTATTATACATGCAGCTAGTTTGGTTTTGCGTTCTCCATAACTGGAGATACCGGCACCGCTATGGCTCCGGGTCTGTCTATACTGGCAGCCGGTTTGCTCGCCGATATGACTCGGTATGGCTGGTATGATTTTGCGTCCGATGACGTAGGCGACCGCCATCTTTCCAACGAAACGCCTATACCACAAGACCACCGGTATAACTAAACCATACATGCAGAAAGACGACCGCCATCTTCCAACAAAAACGTCCATCGTTTACCACCGGTATCGTTACATACATCATACATGTCGAAAAATAACATAAGGCGCGTTTACATGAATGCGACTTAGTCGCATTGAATCCAGTTGCCGCATTCAATATGCGGTCATGTAAACGGCATAATGCGCAAAGCGCATCGCATTAAAGTCGCTAGACAGAGGTGGATCGAGATGGCGAGTGCGCATTCATTCAGCCCATGTAAACGAAGATCGCATCGCATTTTGGAACGGGGAGGATTATCGGAAGGCGCTCGCTGCGGGAGCGAGTGAACAGCTGAGAACATGGTGGCGGCCAACCTCGTCGGCGGCGCGGAGAGCGGTCCCGCAATTTTTTTCCCGAGAACGCAAGCTTTTATTGGGATCATAAGTAAGCGGAATTTAGCGGAGCTGCTCGGTGAGGGCGGCCCCGTCCAAACCTTTGCGAAGTACGACTTGCGCGTCCGAAGGGGTCACAAAGGCTTCGGTGCAAGCACGCATGACACCGAGAGCTCCGATCACTGTAGAGCACTGCATGGTTGCGCAGAACGAGCAGCTCCTACCTCGCTGCCGTTCCTGGCTGCGCAAGAGCCTCTCGGACTCGGGGTCTGGTCGCGATCGGCGAGGTCTGGCGCGGCGAAACGTGGAGGCTTCCTCAAAGCGTGCACACACACGTCGCCTCTCGTTCAGAGTGGACCGGCGGCCCGGACTGGAGTGCTAAACGCCTTGGTTTTGATGCTTCTTCCGTCTCCCAACTTCTTCCACAGCACCGAAGACAGCGGGCGCGATCTTTACGTTCACTGAATGCGTCGAAAGGCCTCCACGTGCGATGCACCGGAAAACGCGGTGCGGCTGGTGCCGGAACGGAACTGACGGAACTGCATAACTTCGAGCTTTGAGTCAACGTGCACGGCAACAAACCGATCGTGACACTAAGCCGCGGATACCGCATCGCCGGTCGACAGGGGCAAATGGCCCGTTGCTCGTATCGTGGGCCGTGACTCGTACTCGGCCAACTCGGCGTCTTTTCGTGGCCCCTCGCGTCGTCGCAACCAGCCGCAAACATACCAGCCCGCGACCGTGGCCGATGTCGGAGAAAAGCGAAACCGAAACGTAAAGCTTCCGCCCAGTGGCTTCCGCTGCCGCGCCTTTTCTAACTTCCCGGCCAGTCCCGGTTTACACGCTTCCGGTCGTCGTGGAGATGGCGACGCAGCCAGACGTAGCAGTTTTGGCGCTGGCTCCTTCTGCGTTCTACGGGACAGATGTTTTACGGTCCGTTTCTACTGCGTCTCTGGCTCTCAACTCGACGACGCCTCTCATGGTTCAACCAGGCGTGGTCAGCCGGGGTCAGCACAGCGCGGCCGGCTCAACTCGTCCGATCGCCGGACCGCAGGCGACTTCTGATTTCGGCCGTTAGGCCTAGGATCCGAAGGACTCTGTTTCCGTGAAGCGGTAAGCGAATCTCGTCCCGTTTTCGTTCTACTTTTAAATTACGTTAGGTGCGCTACAGTGTAAGCATGCGTGCCAAGTGTTCGTGACAATTTTGAACTAGAATAATTGTGCTTCATTGCGGTTTGTCATTTACGAAAAAGTAAATCGAGCAATGAACGAGGAGCCATGCTTGAAAACGATGTATGTACGATGTTAACTTCTACCTGGGCGGCTTAAAAAAAAGTCAAGACTGGTTACGGTTGGATGCGAGGCTGGTCCCAATGCAATGGTAACCACTTAGAGCACCTTTCTGAACAGCATGTAAGCAATATAGCGATCAACGAGACGAGCGACGACGAGAAGCTACGAGTGCCGGCGCCGAGCGACGAAGATTTCTCACTCTCGCTGCTTGCGCCGCTCGGTTCCTGGGCTTCTAGAAAACGTCGCTCATCACCTTGATCGCTCGCACCAATCGCTTTCATAATGTGTGTCTCGTCGCGCAGCTGACTACCGTGTTTATTCAAATATATGTCGACCTTTTTTTTTTTTCTTTTCTTTTTTTTTTTTTCGGAAATCGTGACTAAAGAATTTTGACCTACATTCGCGACCAAATTTTGCGACCGTACCGGAGGCATGAAGCTATCGAGTCACCGAGCCGGCGTTGCCGTAGAGCTGCGCCGCTTCTTGTTTCCAAAAGCTTTTGTTAAACAACCGAAAACAACAGCGGTGGCCGATGCCGCTATCGCGCGCACCTCTTGGGGCATTGGATTTCGCCATCGCACCTCTAGCGTTCCCCTTGCTGGGCAATGGGGAAGGAGAGGAACGCGATGCGCCATGCACTTTGTCCTCCATCCTCGCAAACGTGTACAAAAAAAGAAAAAAAAAAAAAGATGTTACTTTTGTTAGTTGCTTGAGGCGGCTCGGCTCGCGTGTTGCTCATGGCGACACGGCGGCTTTGTTTGCGTCTTTGTAGTTTGTCTTTCGTCGCTTAGCACCTTCTTTCGTTTCTTGTCGTCATTTTACAACGGTGTCAGTGAAGTATTGTGGCGGATTTGCGAGGATGTCTACCAAGCTGTGAAGTGATGTAAATAAAGGTTTCTTTCTTTTGCCCAAAATTTCCCCTGTTCTTAAAAATAAAAAAAAGTCGACCTATATTTGAATTTTTTTTTTTTAATTCTCGGTGGGTCCAACAAATAGAGTTCGACCTATTTTGGAGTAAATACGGTAACTTTAATTTTTATTTCGGGTTCCGTCGGACGTAACGTTAGACACTGCGTTACACTTAAGAAAAATAGGGGCTGATGGTTCATCATATAAACCAACCATTTGTGTTTAATTAAAGCGAATCACTGGCCTAAAAAAATACTGCTGTCCTGTAGGAATGTAGCGCTTCAGATAAATTTGTTAATTTTTGCTTTTAGTCTCTGCCCCACCAGATACAACATCTGGCCTAAAGCAGTGTTCCGGATCTCCTTCCAAGACCTCAGGCGGGTCGTCATTCAATCCAGGAGGCGGCGGCGTCTCATGGGCGTGTTGCTGGTGCTTCTTACTGGATGGTGCTACCGAGGGAAAAGTGGTCGTGCTTGGGAAAGGCAAGTATGGCCGCCGTAAGTATGGATATTGTTTTTACCTTTGCTCGAACCCACCTTTAAGAAATGCACAGTTCGCATGTGTGCATCTCTCAATGCTTCTACAGTCGGCTGTTAATATTTGGAGTGCTCCAACTCTGCCAGGCGCTAGTTTCTCTAGATTATGCAAATGGGCTGCAACACTAAACCACATATGCTCTCGCAACAAACAGTGCTCTGCTGAAGCACGCACTGTGAAATCTACTCTGGCTTTATAATGCAGCACAAAATAGTTGACGCCAAGTATAGCTACTTTTGTGACTCCGTTTTACCAAAAGCTCTGCCGAAATAAACTTGCCACCTTATAGGTAGTGCAAAAGAACCTCGCGTGCCTAACCTGGAGAAGGGCATTTTTTTCATAGGTCAATTTTTTCTTAAACCAATACCTTCAGCCTCCTTGAAATGTTAACATCATGTGACACTCAGAAGAACAGTAAACCCCTTAATGTTGGCGAACCTTTAATTTTCGCGGTCTTTAATTTTGCGGAATTCAGTGACTGCGATTATGTCCTCTGTGACCGATTCGAGAAGAAATAGGGGCCACCAAGATAAGGGGGTTTTACATGTCCATCGGAGGAGAGAGGAAGTCACCTTTGTTTGTATGCAAGAGTAAAACCAACAACAACAATCATGGTGCCGACACTTTGTGAGCCTATCTGTGTCTATTGAATGATATCAATTTTGTTTTTGTTCGTTAAAAATTGTTGCCTGTCCACTGTGGGATGTCGTCTTCAACACGAGCAGTGGTTTTCCTCTGAAGCAGGCAGCATGGACGCGTGCCGCAGCACAACATAGTTTATTTGCAGGTGGTACCGCAGTTTGAAGGATGGTTCGCACAATATGGGGGAATCGCAATTCAATGTTCTACCTCGGGCGTAGACAAGATTTGCTCATTCTAAATCATTTTGTCTACAAATCGGGAACTTGCAACGAATGTACCCGCATGGTTGGAAGGGCCAGACAAGCCTTGCGAGCGCTTCGTTTTCTAGCCTCTCAGTCCTGAACCTACTCACGCACCACATGTGTAGATGTTCCGGTACGTGGGAGCACTTATTTGGAAAATGGTGAATGGCAACTGTTGTTATCTTTAAGGTGGACTGCATATTTGCAGTACTTTTCCTCACTTAAAAATATGTCTTACTAAAAATATGTAGTATAGCCGATGACAAAAAGAGAATGGCTGGGCGTCCTCCAGCACATGCTTGTGCTTTTCACCCCGCTTTAGACAGATGTGCTCGCTCCAGGCTCATCAGGCGCTGAAACGTCATCGAAGGTAGCAGACGGGCTGGAGGTCGAACAACGGAGACTTCTCCCTGCCTTTCTGATGGTGTCAGTGAGCATGTACTTCTATACTCTAACTTAGCTTAACCTGCACAGAGCTGAGTAGAATAGGCTTGGCAAGTGCCCTTATTGCATATGCATTTGTACAGCTGAGGCACTTTCTAAATCAAGAACATTGTGTACGTTACCTTCAAAAACACATCATTTTGGGGGTGCAAAAGGAATTCTAAGGCATATTTTTGTTTGTATTGTCCTATTACGCATCGACTCCTTCAACTTAATGTGGAGTCGACCCAGCCTCTTGAAAAATTTAATGCTTGCCAGGTAATTGTTTTGCATTTAGTTGATATATCAGTATTCAGTTAGGTATCCCAAGTCATTAGTCGTTGAGGTGGAGTCTCTCTGTAAGTCAGTCATGTTTAACAGTCATAGAAATGCTTGTCAAATAATGGCACTGTCGAGGACATGTATTCAGCTCGAACAATCGCTGGGCACAAGCTGGTCGTGTGGTTACAGGCAGCAAACATCCCGGTTGGAACGTCCTATTTCGTAATGTAGCTGCAGACTAAATGAGGGCCCCACTCATAAACGTCTATACTTTTAGTCTCTTTAAGCTGGACCACTTTTGAAACTACAAGCCTTTGCAGCAAAAACAGCATGACGCATGATTATAAGCTCGACGTACCATGGCGTCCAACTAGAAGGTCACGTGGCTTGCTTTGTGCACTGAATTTGCAAGGATGGCTTGAAGCTTCTGTCGTGGTTAACTTTAAGCTGAGATAGTTTAAAATAATGCTCTCAGTTTTTAGTGTTGCCCGGCATGGTTAACAAGTTGGTGATATAGCACTGCATTGAAAAGTCTGTGCATTCATGACTGTATCACCTTATGAATGCAAGCTACCTATTAAACTCTTCGTTTTTCAGAGAAATGAAATGCACTTTGCTTCCAATTGCACCCGCTTCTGTAACTTCATGGTATGAAGCACCTTATGGCTGCAAGCTCTGACCGATCTTGTTCTGTGGTCTGCGCAGGTCCATATGAGGGAGTCACTCCGAGAGCCTCACCAGAGTTTCCTGCCCGTGGTCGTTCTAAATGTTTTTGTTGTAGGTATGCATCCTTTCTGTCTTTCCCTTAATTGTACTCAAACGTCTTCTTTTCATTGTCGCCGATTTGCCTCAAAATTGGTTAAGCACACAAATGCACGCTGTACAACTGTATTGTACATATTTTTTCCAAGGTAACTTTTCTTTGCCAAAGTTAGATTTTTTTATGAAGGTTAGTCTTTTTTGTTTTTATTTTCAAATTTATGTGAGTTTCCATGGGCAACACTAAAACGTTATGCCAGAAGCAAGGACAAGTTCACTGCTCTAATTTGTTCTCAACTGATTGCAAGAAATTTCATTAATGTTGTGAAACCTCCTTCCAGCGCTTGCTTTGCAGCATAAAAAAAAATTATACATAGGACATGCTCTGTTTCTTAAACTGCTTGCTCATTCTGCAGGTCTGCCTGCCATAGATGTCGTGCTACTGGAGAGCAGGCGAATTCGATCGCTGGTTTTGCCATTGCTTTTTTTTTTTTTTTAGACATTGTCTTAGTAGTTCTTGTAAATTTTGAGATTTTCCTAAAAAGAGAGCCGGGAAGAATATTTAGTTTAGTTAGGAAGCTGAAAATAATGATTTAGTACCCCTTTGTCACTAAAATAGATACTGTGTGCCGCTGTTAGTGTCAAGCCGAGATAAGAAAAAGTACAACGTAGACTCTAACCAATTTCTTCAATGTGCCCGACGTTTCGAAGCCAGCTCGGCTCCTTGTTCACGGGTGACTGTATATGGGCCCAAAGGTAGCAACCTGTCGTCGTTCCAAATTCCTTGTGCCGAATGCGACGCCTCTTATGTGGGGGAAACAAAGAACTTTCCCGAACGTCTGCGTAGACATAAGTATGACGTAAAGAAGAATGACATCCAAGGCAGCGCGCTGGCGGAACATGCTCAGAAAACCGGCCACGCCATTGGCTTTGACTGCAGCTCCATCCTCGACACAGAAAGAAACTGGAGGAAGCGGCTCTTAATAGAATCTTGGCACATACAAAATACAAGCAACAACCTGAACCGATCCACCGGAACGCTTCCAAGCAGCTACATACACGGACTAAAATGCGCCACACACAGAAACAGAAGAAGAAAACAGAGCTAAGAGAGAAAAGAAGAAAACGACGACAGGTTGCTACCTTTGGGCCCATATACAGTCACCCGTGAACAAGGAGCCGAGCTGGCTTCCAAACGTCGGGCACATTGAAGAAATTGGTTAGAGTCTACGTTGTACTTTTTCTTATTACTTACCTAACCAGGCGGAGTTCCGCCGAAATGTTTACATTTAAGTCAAGCCGAGATCCACGCTTTTTTGGCATTTTGCTCAGAGTGGTACCCATTCTTATTCGTTAGCCTCTTGGTGTGCCAACTAAACTCTTTGTATACAGACACCTGCCCTCTGCTGGTACACTCTACCCTCATGTTCAGCGAGTGTATGAACCGGAGTTGTATCCACAGTCGACACTCGCTGAGCACGAGGGTAGGAAAATCTTTCCATTGCAGCAGAGCCATATATGGGGAGAGTCTGGCAGTCTATGATTTCGCTGTCGTAACGTCTCCCTTCCGAGTGAGCTGATCAGCCCGCGGCACAGAGCAAGAGGCGTGAGCGCATGCGCGTGAACTCTAGGCTGCTCCCAGCTGAGCGGGGAGGGCCGCCATTTTCATTCATTCGCCCGGCATGGGATCGATATTCAAATTTCGGTTCTTTCCTTTTATTTGGCAGGCTCTAACAATAAAATGATATAGTGTTATTCCTCAATGGCTTAAAAACCTAAAGAAAGAAGTTCCTCCATGTTTGAACGCACTTTTATTTAGGCAAAAAAAATAAATAAGCCCGTAGCAGACGACACGTAGCCTCAACAGTGCTCCGTGCAGACAGCTTTGCGTCAAAATGGTGGTCGTCTCCTCTTTGTTTCTCTGCTGCCTTCTCTCTCCCTCCTTCGGCGTTCTCCTCCCTTTCCTCCTCTCCGGCGCCTTCGTTGCCACACCCGCTGGCTAAACTCTCCCACTATACGGCTTTGCATTGCAGTAGTAGTTTTATTTGTAGTCTTTACAGTTGAATGTGAATATTTGACAGAAGTCTCAGGTTGGGGCGAAAGGGGGTTAAATGAATGCATTTGATCATTCACCTAAATTCGGTACCCATCATTTTAACGCCTACGTAGCTTTGTCCTGGGGGGTGACTATGACTAAAATAAGAGGATCTATGTGCTGATCATGAAAGAATATGCTAGCCATTCTAATGTAGCTCTGCCAAGTACTTGATTGTGATTTGTTTTTATTTTCAGCTACTTGGGTGCCTCAAGATCTGGAGATCCTAGTGGCCACAAGCTTGGACTCAATCTTTTTCTGTGGTCTGGGCAGGACCATGGGGGAGGTAATCCCAGCAACAAGAGCATCGCAGTATCTCCCTGGCTGTGACTTTCGGTCTGCGTCACGACAGGGGAGTCCTCGTGCCACCAGGTGTTAGGTATGCCACTTGAAATAAGCATTTTTCTTACCTATTAATAGAACAGCAAAAGCACTACTAAGCCTAAAATGAAAAAAAAACATATTCAAATCTTGGGTTGGATGAAATTCCAATTACAAAAAGGAGTCTGCAGACATGATTAACATGTGAACTTAAAGCCCGCGGATGTAGGTTCGACGGTGTCACAGAAATAACTTCCCGCAGATCTCCTTGCTCGTGCTATACCCAAACAAATTCTTAAAATAATCATTGTGTTTCGTTGGTGTCATCAATCTTATGTCCCTACCACACTCACCAGTCGGGACATGTGAAATATAAAAAAACAGGAACTTGCACATTGTCAGCTCTGCAAAGATTTATATAGTAAACAGAGCATAGCACGTTCAGCTTAAGAAAAAAATTCAGTGCAGGCCTATATTCATGGTTCACATATGTGTAATTGCTCTTTATAATGAAGTGAAAACTGCTTAAGTTGTGGCCCACTACAGGCTTTCTATTAGTGTTAAAAAGTGCGGTAGAAAATATGATTGCGCTTGGAAGACGGGGACATAGGAAGGACAGACACAACAGAGCGCTAACTTTCAACTGATTTAATTCAAGAACCTCAGCGTAGAAACGGACTGTGTCACTGCACCACATCTCAACCAATCCGTGGCCCTGCCACGGACCGCAAGTACGCCAAATCCTTATCCGCCAAGTCAATTGACGCCACACTGACACAACTTGTGCCGGAACTATTTATAGTGTCAGCCTCCATAATCTCGCTAACAGTCCTATCTTTGTGCCTCTCAAGAACAATAGACGAAACAAATAATGGTTTGCACCCGCAGTCATGACAGTGACACGACAGATCATGACTGCGAGTGCAAACCATTATTTGCTCAGTCTACTGTTCTTGCTAGGCACAAAGATATGACTGTTAGAGAGATTATGGAGGCTGATGCTATAAATAGTTCCGGCACGTGTTGTGTCAGTGTGGCGTCAATTGACTTGGCGGATAAGGAGTTGGCGTACTTGCGGTCCGTGGCAGGGCCTCGGATTGGTTGAGATGTGGTGCGGTGACGCAGTGTGTTTCTACGCCGAGGTTATTGAATTAAATCAGTTGAAAGTTAGCACTCTGTGGTGTCTGTCCTTCCTATGTCCCCGTCTTCAATGCACAATCATGTTTTCTAACGTACCGTACCAACTTGCCCAACAATCAGCACTTGCTAAAAAGTGCTATTGTGTTTTAAGCAGCTCGCACCAAATATTTTCTTGAAATACATAGGTTCATGGAAATTATTATGTAGATGTTGGCAGACAGTCATGGTGAGGCCAATCTTTAATGCCAAGTGGTCCACTTATTCAGAGTTAATTGAGTTTGTAAATATTGTAGGTCGCAAATTAAATTTTTATGGTACGCAATGGGCACAATCATCCGTAATGACTAGCTCTACCTAGGGGAACTTCATACGTTTACTACGGCAAGATGGTTTCGAAAAACGAAGTATTTAGTTTATTCAACTCCTGCACTAACCTTGTCTTTAGAAACTTTTTATATTCTTTGCGATGCTGAGATAAGATTCTGGAAATAGTTTTTCTAGAACTACTCTAGATATTTCCAGTTCATCATTTTTCTCGCAAAGCATTCGAGAGAGCCAAACCCTGTAATGTACGGAGGGAACTCACAGAATGATGCGACTGACAGTTTGGAACATTCGGCACTGTAACAGTAATAATGACATGTCACTTATGTAATGTTCATTATCGCAGATCAAACTGCTTTTTCCGTCTACACTCATTTTCAGTAGACTCATTCAGCGAACTCCCACCTGAGACTGCAGCGCTGGGTTCTGCAAAGTAATTTGAATGAATATAGGTGCAACAGGTTTCTTTGAGCGTGCGTCTAACACATATTCTTCATATTGAATCTGCTAACTGTATTCATGTCCATGTCCATAATTCCACATTCCAGCTTATTTTTATTTTGACATTTGAGTTTTCTTCAGTACTTTTCTCAACATCTGTGGTTGCTGAGCCGTACTCAAGTCCATACATCTTGTCTTTCGCTATTACATTAATATATAAAACTGTTGATGCCGAGTGAGAATTCAAGGTACCGAATCTGTCGTGCGAGCTAAATAAGAACCAATAAAAAGCTCTACAAAGGAAATTTTGTTAAAGGATGCTGTATGGGCATTAGAATAGCACATGCCATGCTAAAAAAAAAATACAAATTCTTGTTAGGTATGCGAGGATGACAGTGCTGTGCTGTTTCTGATGTGTCACAAAAAAAAAAAAAATCAGTGCCATACAGTGTTCCTTATGGAAGTACAAACTGTTGAATTCGAAGCCCAGAAGTTTTATTCAAGAATGTTCCTCAATACAAATGTATTTAGAGATCTGAGCCACTGACTCATACATGACTATGTGGCAAACATTAATTTTCATGTGGATTATAGTTTACAAGGTCTAGTCTGCATTGATTTATTGCATTCATGCTGAAACTGGGAGGGGTTCTCTGGGTATGAATAAAGAGATAAACATTTCTTGAAATCAAAACATTTGAGAACGGACAAAAGGAAGGATCTGAGAACGGTATCTTAGATTCTCTTCTTTTTCTTACAGTATCTCTAATGTTCACTTTATTTCACCTGATGCATTTAGTTTTTAGCGCAGCTCTTAGCACCCGTTTCCGCGTTTCGCGGCGTCGCTGTCGGCGTAACCACCCAACTAAACTTGGCAGGAAATTGAATTAATGTTGTGGTCATGTGACGTTAATATTTCCGCTAAGTCTAGCTGAGAAACTGAATTTTTTTATGGCTGACGTGACACGGTCATGCGACGTCATTTTCCCTGCTACTTTTAGCGGAAAAACTGCATTTGTGTTGAGGTCATGTGACATCAATTTCTGCGCTAAATTTAGTGGGAAACTTAACCAGCTAAATTTAGTGGGGAAATTTTCCCGCTAAATTCAGGGAAGTTTCCTGCTAAATGGGAGGGAGCAGAAGAGGAGGAAGGGAGGGGGAGGAGGGGCATACCTTCCCATCCTCCTCTTCAAGATCTGTGCTCTAATTTCACGTTACAGAGAATTGTAAACGTCTCATATTTCATCTCATGTTTATTCAACTTTTATATTGCAGGTGCGCTCGCAGCACAAATCTGGGTTGTGCTGATCCTCTACGCACAAGTTAGGAACTCCTGAGTGGCAAGAGTGGGAGTTTGGTCTGACAGCTCAAGGGACACCATTGTTCAGTATTGAATTTTTAATAATCTTCTTTTAAGCAAAGTTAAGCTTTGCTGCATGCAGTTCTTGTAAAAATAAATACCTGCAACCAAATTTACCAGGTCACGACATTTCGCCTCTGCTCTTAGTGGTCCTGGTGAGCCTCGGATAAGAGCTTACTGGTGTGCAAACACCATGCTTGTTTGAAACCACTCACTGATGTAGAGACTCGCTGACATCCAGCATTCCAATGAAACGCTGGATGTCCACAAGTCTTTCTTGAACAATGCAAGCGGGGAAGGAACCATACAATCGTATCGTATTGGGGGACATTCTACAAAGTTTTTTTTCTATGTTTTACAGATTTTTTTTTAAAAAGCCGTAAAAGCTACATTTACGCGGTCTGTGCACGTGAGTTATATGGCCAGGGCGGCATAGTATAAAAGGCTAATTTGTAATGATCCGTCGGCTTATTACAGAGATGTGCCAGACTTCTTTCAGAAAACTAGATGGAGGTTCATTCTAGCGTAGTTTTATCCCGCGAATCTAAATATCCCGTTCGTTTTCCTCAAAGATATAACTAAACGTGAGAAAACACAAAAAACATCCCACCAACAGTGACATCGTAAGAAGATCTTTCGGCCGCCAAGCGTGTGTCGCTTAAGGGCCGCGCGTGCAATCGCAAGTTTTCTAGGTATATTCTCCGGCACTGGCACCAGTCGTGACACATTTTTCTGCCCTTTTAAAAAATAGCATGTGCGTGCATAGCTTTGATAGGCGCTGAAGATGCGTGAACAAAGATTTTGAAAGCTGCTGTTGTGACGTCGCTCTCTAGGGAGGTGCTTTCACAGCGCTTTAAAAATGACTATGCAGCCTTGATTAATTAAATTAGCAAATAATTTCGATATTTGAGATTCTGGAGGTCGAATGAAGAAGATTTAAAAGTGTTTTCTCAAATACAAAACTGCTTCAGCCTCTCTCTAAGTATAGTATGTTCGTGAAATTTTTAATCAGTGAAAATAGACCCATGGTTCCAATTAGAAACCTGCTAAGCATCATCAAAACACACTAAATCAATTTTCTTTGTAAAGATATAAGACGAGTAGTATTTTATGGCGTTATAAAAAAATGGTCAATTTGGACGCATTTCCAGACTTCGGTTTCTTACCAGAGCGCATCTTTGCACCTGCGGTCCAGCTGCCCGGTGACCGCAGTGCAGAGCCGCCCCCTCGCCTCCCTCGTAGGATGAAGGGAAGCAAGGCGCATGTGTGTTGCGTGTCTATGCCCCTGGGGAACAGGACCGTGGGCGCAGAGATGAGCTCTGATAAGAAACTGAAACCTAGAAACTCGTCCAAATAAAGCTTTTTACAGAATGCATAAAACGCTACCCCTGAATTATATCCTTCTAAAAAAAACTTGATTTTGTGGTTTTCAATGACTCAGCAAGTTTCTAATTGAAACCATATTTTCATTTTCACTAATTAAAAAGTTGATTAACAAATTGTATTTAATTATCTGACTGATCGTTACGACTAGGTCCCTATACTACGTACGCCTGGCCGTATAACTCGCCTGCACAAACCGCATTAATATAGCTTTCACAACCTTCCTAAACATATATGTAAAGCTTAAAACTAAATCGCCCTGTACAACAGTGAAAAGGCGAAACCAACACGCTAGAGCCATATGGCTCCACCACGCTGGTATCGCCTTTTTGCTGGTATAGGATGTCCCATATTACGTTATGCATGTATGGTTCCATCCGCCTACATGGTTCCGTCTATATCCACTATGCTGGTATAGGATGTCCCATAATACGACACGCTTGTATGGTTCCGCCCACCTGTATCGTTCCGCCTTATTCCACTATACTGGAGCCGCCTTTTTCGCTTGTATAGGATGTCCCATATTACGGTTACGCTTGTATGAGCCTTTTCCGTCATCTTTCCATCATCGAGATTTTCCAACAGGGCAACTCATATTTCTGGGATGTTCCTACACAGGAATAAACCTTGAGGAATTTCGATGTCAGCGACTCAACAAAATAAACCATGTTGTTCTCTTCTATTGCCAAAGGGTAGTTTGAAGGCGAATCGTCTGCCGTGGTAAAAAAAACTGATCTTCCTAAGGCAAGACGAGGAGAAGGTGCCAAAGGCCTGCTGGGAACGTAGCAAGAAGAGACATTTCATCAGCACAGTTTGATTTTTCCGACAGCTTGAATAGGTTGCTAATCAAAAGGTGCCTGAACGCAGCCTGAAATTGACGGAAAGTGGAGTTCTCGTTTGCACCTGATTTTGAACGTATAACAGCAAAAGTGATTTCAAGGGTGTCCTGGTTCAGATGGAAGTTTAAAAAGTGGGAAAAAGCGCCATTAACCGCGAGGTGATTGATGAGCAGCAGTAGAGACCTAACTGTTAAGCAGAAGGCACAAATGCAGTGCGGCTGCCTTCCACATCCGAGTACTTGCAGGCTCTTAAAAACCAGAATGCACTATTTCAGAAACTCCTCATGGATTGAGCCGTTACAGATTGCAGAGGCATATGGCGTCTTTTCAGATTTCTGCAAGCTATTTAGGCTGTCAAAGAGAAGGTCGATTCTTTCAACGAATCTCGCTGTGTGAACAGCTGTGGCTGGCAATTCCTAAGAAGTAACAAGGACATACATTGCAGCTGCGCAGTGATTGCTAAACACTTGAGCTGCTAGCTTCACCGATATCTTTAACGAGAAGGTCAAATTAAAATGCTTCTTCTTCAGCTTTGGCATAGTACCGATCTCAAGTTTACGGTCCTTTTCATAAGCTTCCTTGGTGTAGGAACTTTTCACTATGTAATCACCAACTTTTTAGTCGTATTTAAATAACATGTTTCTTAGTCACTTCAAAAGGTGCGGAGTATCGTAAAGGAAAAAAAGTGGCTTGCCATTGATCTCTACGTAAGGCTTTTCGGCAGTTACGATGCTTGAAAAAGAGACACGTTCTGGCACCGTTCATCGCATACAACAGCTACCGGCTTCAGGCCAGCGTCCACAAGGGCGCTGTAGCACTGGAAGAAGAGATCTTTTAGTACATCTGAAGGTGGTGCCTTTGTGAGCAAAAAATAGCCAAGCGGCTGCTTCCACAGTGTTCCGAATCCTTCCGCCATGAACATGAGAGCCTTATTTGCCAGTTTTTTGCCTTGCTGTCCACTATGCTCTTTAAGTCTTTGAAACCTGTCAGACAAGGAGTTGTATGAAAGCTCTTTTTTGATGTGCATTTCATCAAAGACTATGCTGCAGGCCCCATCGGCTCGAAGAAAAAAAGCTACCCGCCTCTTTATCAGCTCGAAAACGGCATGGTAAAACCTAATCTTTAGTGGCACACGCTGAAGCCATAGCTGCAGTGACCTTACTGATGACAGCCTCAGCAGTCGCCTGCAATACGTATAGCCTTTGGGGCTATGAAAGTAGACGCCTAAAGCCAAGGCTTTGTTGTGGCTGCACCATCTCTGGCCAAACCGGCTCACATTGCTCATTCTAAGCTGGGCTTCAACGAGTACGGCGACACGAGGAGACACATGAACGCGGACACTCTTAACGACTTCGGCAGCAGTCCTCATCTGACGTTGTCGTTGCAGCCTCCTTTGCAGCCTCTTGTTACGTTCTTGAAGCTGTCGCACCTTGGCTCTCAGGCGTTCACCTTCTTGTTGCCGATGCTGCGGCTTTTGCAGGGTGCTGCAGTTTGGCAAATGACCCAGATTAGGTCTCCAAGAAAAATTTGCATTCGCCATCAATTTATTAAATGTGTAATCTATTCACGCTCAAGAACATTCCTCAATGATCTGAAGTGTCTTTAAACAAGAACCGCAAGTTTGACAAACTACACATGCAATTCAAGTTTAGGAAAGCAACAGTACATATTTATGTTGGACTAGGCGCTTCATGTTGGCCAGAGACCTGATAGTCAAAAAAGACAAGGGCGCACACAGAAACATGCAAGTCAGACTGTGAAATGCATTTTCTTAAGGCTTGACCATACCTTACTCATGCCCATGGCATTATAACAGTGAAGCGCTCACACAAAAACAGGCGACTAAAGTTTGGCAGATAGGACAAGGGACCGTGACAGGCTCAGCATCACACACATATGACCACGGCAGCTTTTCGATAACTTTAAAAAACACTGTCTTACGTGAGGTTTTGCGGGAAGACATATGATTCAGTGAAACCGGTTCAGCTGTTTTGATTTGACGGTGTTAACACCTGCGTGTGGAACATTTTTTTTTTGTCTTTTTGTGTGCTTGACAATGACAATACCGTGAAACAAAAATGTGGTGAACTTTGAACAAACTTCGATTTGTAGCAGCCAGCTAGTCGGTCTGTTTTTATGTCATCTGCTCTCAAGACAAAGTTTAGTATCCCCTGGTGTTTTTTGAGCCTTGGCTTTTTATTTTTGCGGCGTGATCTTTTATAACTTCACAAAAAAAAAAACTGCAAAAGAAGAAAGTTTGCATCATAGAAAGCACTCACATTTGTGAGAAGGCCCAGCAGCACAGCCAGAGAGAGAGTCTCTAGGCGACGGTGAAGAAACCAAATCTCCATGTCAGCCACGTCCCCGCTGGACACTTGAGCAGGAGCAGCATCTCGACGTAGAGCGTAGCTGTGATCAACCGCAAAAAAAAAGAAAGAAAGAAAAGCTTTTGTAAAAACTGCAAGTAAGAAAGCAAGTTCAACAGAGTAGAAAGTTGGACGAGTTGGTCGTTCATTTAAGCTGGCAGAAACAGTGCCTCTCTGTGTACTTTTACTGCGCCTGTCTGTATACTCCTTGTTTCCTGCTTCGCGTAAAGTTGCGCTGTTTCTACCACTTGAGAAAGCAAGCTCACAAAGAAAAGGGAATAAAAAAGATAGCACACGCAATATTCGGCCACCACTTATTATTGGCCCCTAGTCGACTGTTCTCTAGTAAGGTGCACGAGTATGTGTGGTCCAATGAAGCCACAGAAATCCGCTCTGCAAAATTAATGTGAACTTAGCAAAGGAGAAGAGGAAGTCCTCCCTTATTTCCCTATTTGAATGCAGAAAAAGTATATTCACCTTCTTTTATGACAAGTTTAATTCAGAAGACTGGTCGTCAGGGTGACTACAGGAACTCCACCAGTCTGAGTGGCCGGAGTATGTGCAGCTTGATGAGGCTGGTGAAATTCTCTCTGCAAATTTAGCGTGAAGTTGGCCATGGAATAGTAGTTGAGTTCCTTCCTATGTGTCTATTCTAACACACGACAAAGAAAATCACCTTGTTCCCACGAAATTTTCATTTCGGAAGACTGGTCGTCAGGGTGACTACAGAAGCTCCGTGGGTCTGAACTGCCGAAGCATGTGTAGCTCAATGAGGGTGTCAGACTCACCTCTGCAAATTTATGGTGAATTCGCCTATTTTAACACAAAATGTAAATCACTTTCTTTCATGGGCAGCTTTATTATGGAAGACTGGGTGTCGGCAAGGCAAAAGATGCTCTGCGGCGTTGATTATGTTACCTCAAGTAAAACATGTCATTATAAACGGGCCTGAAATGAACTTCTAGCAGTACCTCTTTCCATGTTCAACCGGCTTTTCCCAGCTAATCTCACCTAGTTCTTTTGCAAAATGCTCAAGTCATGAATACCATGAGGTAATGCAGTGGTGCTGGCAGTTGCTGCCACTTTATGTTGGTTTCAGTGAAAAAGCTCACCATGCAAAACTGCTGAACCTGGAGAGCTTTTGCTGGAAATGTCGCCATGTGTCGTCCCTGCAAATAATATAGAAATGTTATGAGCCCACAAAAGCAATATTTCAACCCCATGTGGTAACCATTTTTCTAAGAGCGGGTTAACCGTGCTTAGTCACAAAGTGCACGGAACGTTTATTGGTCTGCTTACTTTTTGTGGGAAGCACACTTGGCAACGCATTGTGACGGAGGTGTCCAGGGCGCAGGAGAGCTTACTCCTCGAAATGTAAGGAGCAAACTACCCTGTCTCGTAGCTGCCATGGAGTCGTCCCCTGTAGACTTCGGTTGTTGCAGAACCGAACCCAGCCTTCGCGCCTGCAGATAAGGCATAGTGCTATGAGTGTGTCATGAATACTTACGAAAAGAAAATGTAGCCAAAATGTCCACAAACCAAAGCAAATCAGTGTAAGGACCTTAACAAATGCATGACATCACTGCTCTGTGTACATCATGAAGAGTAAAAACACAAGTTTTACGCACAGATGCCCTATTATATATCTGTGTTGTACCACTGATAACCACGCCGATGATCACGACACTAGGCTCCTCAGAGCCAGGCCGGTACAGGTAAATTTTAATATCGTGGGCACTTTTATAATGACGGCACACAACGCTGCGAAGTCAGAGTGATTTCGAACTTAAAACATTCCTAGTATAACATATTGCGCCTTCAGGTGTAGTTTCTTGTGCACATCCAGACAGCCCTAATACTTTTAGGTAAAACTAACAAGAGTTAAGAGGAGACCGAACAAGGCGCATACATCACACAGCAGGCATGTCACTGACAGTAGCGAAGTCTCACCTTCAAGAGTCGAGGGGAAACCGGTGCAGCGAGATGCCAGCCGTGCGGCTGTTGCTTTCACACATTTCCACGGAGCACCGTTTCCTTGCGTATCGCGCTGTGCTCATCGTCGCAAAAGACGTTGAGCCTTTCTGGCGCAGTAGCGTCCAAGATCCAAGCGCACGACAGCCGAGTTCCCGCGCAGGTAACTGGGCTAATCACGCCCGAGCAAAAAACAAAACTCCCGAAACGGTGTTAACTGCCGCTAAAACAATTAAAAGCGAAGAGTATGTGGAGGCCCAAACACAAGCAAGCAGACGGACGTCAGCAGACTGCCTTTCCGCGCGCCGCGAGGTCTACAAAAAACTGCAAATATCGCTATTGCTAGTCGGCCTTTTCGCTGGTGGCGTACAGAGGACGCTAATGAGAAGTATGCATAATATTGGCAAAAACAAAGAGAGTTTTGAATTTTGTAGCGCGTTAAATATGATTGATATTATCTAATAATTATATTTAGCTTGTTTAAAAATACCAATGATTATACTTCTAGTCAAAAACTAATTAATTTTAATAATGTTTGTTCCCACCTCTCCTAGTCACGCTTCAATCGCATCCTTCACGTGGGCCGATATCGCTGGCGATTTGTTTTGAACCGCTTTTTGGCCGAAGCTTCGCTACTTATGTACATATACCTTGGTTCGTCTGTCGAGCCGGGAAGAAGTCATTCCGAAAGCGCGAACGACATTGCTGGGGTCTGTCTTCTACCGCCGACAAGGGAGGGCAGGAGACACACAAAGAAAAGCCATTTGTTCTTCCCTGTCCACACGCAAAGTAAACCAACCAGGGTCTGCTCTGCGGCGGAGTCCAAGGGGGAGAATTTCTGAGAAAAAGTACAGAGCTCACCCCACCAGCAGACACGGAAGCTGCCCACATTATCCGGCTTTCTAGCCCCCGGAAACTCGTCCGTTGGCTATAAGCGGCTTGGGCAGACGACATAGCCAGCACTATGGCCTCAGTCATACGAAGTTATTCGGATATTAAGACCGAAATTCCGCAGATTGTAGCGCGGCTGTGGCCCAGAGGGGCCGTCACGGGGACGCCTCGTGCGTGTCTGCTGACGCATGCGACACGTTTCCTCGGCCGTCTCATCCCTGCTAATGTATGGTTTGAGATCGCCGACGTGCACCGGCCCGCCAACGTCCCTGGATTGCAGGTCCGTCAGTCTATACACGAGAGGAGAAACAGTCTCTTTTACTCGGTAGGGGCCCGACCATTTCGGTGCCAGCGCAGCAGAAAAGGCTTTGCTAGCGTCGCTCAAGACGTGCGTTCGACTGAGCACCAGATCGCCCACTTGATAGCGGACATCCCGATGTGAACGGTCGTACTGAGCCTTCTGACTGGCTCTGGCTGCGCACAGATTTTGGCGGGCTTTCGACAGGGCCGCCTCCATTCGCGTTTGCAACCGCCGGGCGTAGTCAGCATAGGCTGGCTGCGCGCCGCCCCCGTCGCCTGTAGCCGCCAAGACCCGATCCATGGGGTTCGGCAGCTCCATCCCAATATTGAGGAGAGCAGGGGTGAAACGTGTCGATCTGTTCACCGTGGAGCGGAGTGCAAACCCGATATCGGGTAGATAGGCATCCCAATCCCGGTGTCGTTCCACACACGCTGCAAGCATAGGCTTCAGGTTGCGATTGACACGCTCGGTGATGTTCGGCTGGGGGTGGTACGTCGTCGTCCTTTTGTGCTTTATGCCAAGGGCTGCACAGGAATCGGCGAATACCTTTGCCGTGAAGATGCTGGCGTTGTCAGAAATCAAAGCTTGAGGGTATCCGAAACGGGAAAACACCTCCATCAGCTTGTCCAGCACTGCCCGGGCCGTCAGTTTGCGCAGAGGAAAAAGCTCTACCCATTTACTGAAGTGGTCGGTGACGACCAGCAAGTACTGGTGTCCTTTCGGGCTCTTAGGAAAGGGTCCGACCAGATCGCACGCCACCAGAGACCAGGATTGCTGGCTTTGAACTGGCTGCAGGAGGCGCGGGGGTTCACCGCCTGGTGGCTTGAGGCTCTGGCACAGGTGACACGAACGCGCATACTGAAGTACGTCGCGCTTCATGCCCAGCCAGGTGGCGAAGTGACACAACTTGAAATGAGTCTTGGGGCCACTCGCGGGCCCTGCCAGGGGCGTGTCGTGATAAAAGCGCATAAGTGCGCCCTTAAGACTGCGGGGTACGACCACTTTGAACGCATTAGTGTCGTTCTCGGATGGTATGTACCGCAGCAGGAGTCCGTCAGCGTCAAGCAGGTATGAATCCAACGCACCAACTGCAATACCAGCAGTTTCTCGGTGCTCGGCGTTTTCCACAACATTACCAGCTGCTCTTCGCCCGACGGCCGCGCTGTCCGACTCCGCGGAGTCCAGCTCTTTCTTGAGCTCGTCGATCATCTCTCGACACAAAGGATCACCCTGCTGGGCTTTGAGGAGCTCTTCTCTGCTGAACGCAATCCCCACCGAACTAATCAGGTTCAGGTGGTTCACGATTTCGTCCGAGGAATGTGGCGGAATCGCCTCCTTTTGGGACTGGCTTTCGGCTTCACGCGGCGCCAACGGCGCTACGTGCTGAGCCGGGGCGTCGGACGCGGGAGGGTTCGGGCAAGAAACGGGGGCATTGCGACAAGGCGTTCGCCACGACATTCGAGCTCCCCTTCCTGTAGCGCACCACATAGGTATAGCGCTGCAACGTCAAGGCCCACCTTGCTAGACCACCAGAGGGTTCGCGAAGCCTTTGTAACCACGCAAGTGCCATATGGACCGTTTCTACCACAAAGGTGGTTCCATCGACAAACATGTCGAACTTGGACAGGGCGAAAATGATCGCCAGGCACTGCTTCTCCGTGGTGCTGTAGTTGACCTCCGCCGGCGTCAACGATCGACTGGCAAAGGCCACCGGTCGGAGCTCGGCTTCGTGTTCCTGGAGCAAAACTGCCCCGAGACCCAGATTGCTGGCGTCAGTCTGAATCACGAACGGCCGAGTTGGCTGTGTCAACCAGAGCTTTGGAAAGAGGAATAAAAGCCGCCTCCTGCTCGGGACCCCAACTTCTATCTCTCAGACTTCCTCAACAAACGAGTGAGAGGTGCCTGGAGGGTCGCACATCTCGGAATAAAGTGACGATAAAAATTCATCAGTCCGAGATAGCGGCGCAGAGAGCTGACATCAGACGGCCTCGGATACTCCAGAATAGACTGGAGCTTTTCCGTGCAGGGCGCAACGCGCCCGTCGTCGATCACGAAACCCAGTAAGGAGATACGGGTCTCAGCGATTTGGGCTTTGTTTGGGTTCAAAGTGATCCCCGCAGCCCGCAGCTTCTCGAGAACATCCTTCAAGTGGCGTAAGTGGTCCTCGGAGGTGCCGGAGTACACGACGATGTCGTCTCGGTAAGCCATTGCATGCGATCAACTGGCATTGCCTAAGACATTGTCCATTAGCCGTTGGAACGTCATAGGAGCTCCGGCTAGGCCAAAGGGCATCCGAGTAAACTCGAAAAGCCCACGGTGACAAACAAATGCGGTCTTTTCTTCGTCACCGGGTTCCATCCGAACCTGCAGATACCCTCTGCTGGCGTCGAGCGTAGTGAAATATCTAGCTCCGCCCAGGTTGGATTTGATTGAGTCAATGCTTTGGAACGGATAAGCGTCCTTGCGTGTGACCTCACTCAGCTTGCGGTAGTCCACGCACAGGCGCGAGCTGCCGTCCTTTTTCGGAACGAGAACGACGGGGAACCCCCATGGGCTCTCCAACGACCGGACAACGCCGGTGGCAATCATCTCGTCCAAGGCAGCGTCAATGGCCTTTCGTTTGGGCAAACTCACGGGACGGGGATGGCACTTCCAAGCAGGCGCCTCACCCGTGTCAATCCGATGCCGCACCGAATCGGCGCAGCCCGGACGATCCGTGAACATCGAGTCGTAAGAGTACAACAACGACGCAAGACGAGCCTTGTCGCGCCTCCCCAAACCGCAAGAACCAGCAATTCGAGGGTGGGTGGCGACTCGGGACGCCGCGGCGGCGCTCGCTCCCAAAAGAGGGGAGCGCGCGACCGCAGGGTCCACAACCGGTTTCCGGGAAACAGCGTCTCCCGCTTTGCCGCGGTTGTTGCGGCTGCTCAACGGGAAAGAGGCCGGAGCGGCGATGGGGGGTTCGGCAAACGGCTTGACAGAGCCGAAAGCGCCTTCACGATAACCAGCGTTGCCGAGATCAATGACTATGCGAGTCTGAGCCAAGAAGTCTCGACCCAAAATTACCGGCACAGAAAGACCAGGGAGGTGCACAAAGCGGTGTCGCCTCACCCGATTGTCCCAGCGTACAACCAGCCGCACGGAGCCGCTCGAAAGAGCAGTGCCGCCCGCTGCGAGCCGAAATGCCGTGTTACACTCTCTCAATCGGACAGGTCCGGAGGTGCGCCAACACATCCTCACCGAACAACGAAGCACTGGCTCCGGAGCCCAGGAGAGCCTTAAACGTTCGGCCAGCGATCGTCAAGACCAGGAACGGGGCGGGCGCACCGGACAAACAATCGGCCCGGTACGCCGGCGGCGCTAGAGCAGAACCGGGTGCTCCAGCGTTCCGTCGAGCCGCCGGCCTCGTTAGTGGCGGCTTGGCCCGTTTCCCGATGCCTGTGGATTCGTGCAGTTTCGAGCCAAGTGACCAATGCGGTCACAGCGATAGCATCGAATTACGGGAGCCAAAGGGTTCCGTCCGGCAGGTCTCGGGGAGTTCCTCCTCTCGTTCGGAGCGAAAGGCTCGTTTCGAGGTCGCCTCTCCTCGCGTCTAGGACCCACAACGCGGTCCTGACTGTGCGGGCCCGACTGCGATTTGGCAGCGGATCTTCGCAACCCGTAGGAGTAGGGATCAAGTGCCCGATCAAAAATCTCTCGTGCGTCTCGACCCCGGGCGTCGGCATATGCCGTGGAGGCCTCGGCTCGGCGGGAATGTGGAGCGACAGTGTCGCCATTCCACGCGCACCGCGGCTCAAGAGATGCCGTTGGTGGGGGTGGGGGCCGGTAGGCTCGAGCCGCAAGAATGTCACCTTGAATGCGGCGAGCCTCGAGTTCCAGGTCATCCAGTGAATGGAAACGGCTGCCTCGAAGGTAGGCGGAGAAAGTCGGGTGCGCCTGCCGAATGACACGCTCAACCCGTTCCGCGTTAGGGGCCGAGGGGTCAACGAGAAGGAACAGCTCCTGCATCGCCCTCACGTACTCCAGCAACGATTCGTCTGGGTGCTGTGTACGCCGCTCCAACTCCCGTCTCATTCGCCTTTCGTAGTCAGCGGGGAGAAATTCCTGGCAAAACAGGGCTCGGAATTGATCGAGAGTCAGCGCGTTTTGTCCGCAAAGGCGGAACCACCGCGCAGCTTGGTCAATCAGTGCGACAGGCAGGACTCGGCCAAGAACCTCTTGATCGACCGTTCCCGTGGCCTGCTGGTAATGGAGCAGGTCCTCAAGAAAGTCGTTCGCGCTTATGGAGTCTCCGCAACCCTTGTACTTGGGAATTGGGACTCGCACAGGTGGTCGCAGTGCCCTGGGTGCCTGCAGTACTGACTGCATTGCACCGGTCAAGCTTTCAATGACTCGCGCGGCTTCTTGTAGCAGCACATCATGAGAGCTCCCAGCACCAGCCCAAGGGGAGCGGCGCTAGACACCGGCGGAGCCCGGGGGCCTTCTCCAAACAGAGAAGCCTCCAGGCCGCTAACGGGCAACGCGCCAGCTCGAAAGGGAGCGTGGTCGCACGGAGCCGGTGGATGGACATTGTCGGCGGGCAACTCAATCAAGTCGCCGGCAGTATTGACTCCAATCGGGGTCGTGTTTTGCGCGGGCCAGGGTGGGATATTGTCTCGCGGCGGAGGAACCGCTTCGTGGCCATCGGGCAGCGCTCCCGAATGGGAGAGGCGCCGAACTGCACGGAACTCCGAGCGGCACCACAAAAGAGGGGCGCGCTCGGTCCAGCCGCCGGGTTGCCTCCCATCGGGAAGCGACCGGGCGGTTGCCGAACCTGATAACCGTCTCGGACAGGGAGAAGTCGTCATGTGGCTGCCCGGCAGGGCGTCAGCTTGAACAGTAGCTACACCCAAATGCCGATGATCTGCGCCGCCTCCGAGGGGAGTGGCATCGAAGGAGCCCGCAACGCTGGATCTAATAGGAGCGGCGTAGGGCTCTGGCCGCAACAGGGAGCCGTCTCGGAAAGGAGAAGCTCTCCTGGGCCCATCAACCGAGGCGCTTCTTCCAATCAGAGGTGCACCTGGCTGGCTCGGCGACAACACACAGCTTGCATAAGAGGCAGCCGGGTCACCGATGGGTACGAGGGAATCAGAAGTGAGCCCTCCCGTAGCCACTTCTGCCAACGTGATCAGCGACCGAAAATTGGGCTGACCTGTCGACATGGCGTGAAATGGCAGACAACAGTGCTAGCCAAACGTTCAACGAATGCCACGACCGTGATAAAGGAAGTCGTGGCCCCACGTTGGGCGCCATTTTATGTAGGATGTTGCTAGCTACCAACTAGCACAGGTACCGATAGAGTAACCAAAGGATTGTCTCAACAGCGGCGATATCTCAAAGGAGACGTCAAACCTAGTAGCGCGGTCCCCACATCTCCGCGGCAATATAGACGAACGTTTAGGGCTACATTACCGCGGGTCGGTTCGATTAATTACCTCCGTCGGTGCCAATGATCGTCTACCTTGTCTCACTCTCTTGAATATAGCGGAAAGAAGACACACGTACCAGAGCAAGGACAGAGTCCGAGAGCATTTATTGGAACACTCTTAAAACGAATTAAAGCGGCGATGATCGACGTCGATACTGAAAATAGGAAGAGGGAACAGAACAAGCGTAACAAGTCGGTGATGTCCACTGGTACCAATGATCAACATCTTGTATCTACTGTTTATACCGAGCCAACTGAAGTCTTTTGAGGCCTGCGATTACTTCTTATTGCAATCACCGGACCAAAATTTAGTCTACGGGCCGCTTTTGTTTGAACGAGTAGACGACAAAAAGCAGAGAAGTTCGAAAGAGCAGACGAAAGTTCGAACGATCAGGCGGCCGTGTGAATTTGAAGACGCACTGAACCAGCGGGTGGTCCGGACAACTTGGTGGGTTTCTCTCGTTCATGTTGGAACAACACAACTACATCTGGCGAGCACAAAGTGTTGCCCGACGAGCATTCGTAGTTCGACAGCGTCTGGTTTGCCCTTGTCACGGCTACTATCCACGTTCTTGGACGAACGGAGGGGCAGAAACACGTGAAAACAGAGCTTCAAACCTTTCCAGACTCTCTTGGTAGAGCCCCGTCGCAGCATTCTGACGAGAAGGCAGGTGTTTTGTCTGGTTTCTCCCAAAAGAACGCAGGAATGCATGTCTCGCTCCGCGATTTCTGCCCACCACCCCAGACCGGAAGTGTGCCCGACCCGCAACCAGCGCGGCGTGACGTAGGAGAGTTGAGTTCGTGTATAACCATTTTCGATCCGCTCGTAGGCGGTTCGTTTGTTACCGCCGTGATTGTCTGGAGCGGACCGGTTCCCTCCAGGCAGGTGAGCAGGGCTTTGAGGGCCCGCTTTTTGATAAGTTTCGATCCGTGCGGTTACTTCCTTGGTTTTACAGGTGAACCCCAGTGCGGAGTAGGCGGGCCTGAGCACCGCTCGAGCGTCATCGTGTTCGGCGCATTCCAGAAGGAGGGGGCTGTTGTCGGCCCACTGGCCGCAAGCCATACAGTCGGGATTAGTGTCCATCGCATGTATTACCTGCGCAAGGGGGTCATGGTGCTGTGGGTACCAAGACGGTGGATGACGGCCGCTGTCCGGTCCTGCTTCTTTTGCCTCTCCTCTCGTCCGACTTCAGAAGCATCCAGTGAGCGAAAAAGACGCCGGAGACGCCGTCACGACGGCATGAGGAACGACATAGTGACTGCTCAGGATTTCTTCTTGGCGGCGGATGGTGGCTGCGCGTTAGTGTTTTTCACTCAACGCGCCTAATTACAATGTGTATGTGTCTTTGTGGTGCACCTGCTCGGTTTTATGAGTTGAATTACTTTTTATGAAGAATTTACTCATTGGCATTGCAAGTACTTTCAGATATATTCCTCTGACAAAGAAATCCTATGTCCTTATTTACCCGTACTGCCGTGTCTGCAAATAGCTCAAGCTATTTGACCGCGTTACGACTGCGTCACAGTCGTAACGCAGTCCAACGCAACTGTGTGAAAGATCCTTAAAGGGAAAGTGCTTATGTTCCTGAAAAAATAACAAGCTACACGTGAGTTAAGAGTATTTTTATTCCATAAATCTGAACGTCCATTTTCCTCGAAGGCTTCCCTGAACGCGAGAAAACACGAAAAACCTCCGAGCATTCCTTACGACATAAAAGGATTTTTCGGCAGCCAAGCGCGTTTCGCTCGTGTGGGCAGTGTTTGGAATTGCAAGCTTGCCCACCCGCGCATAAGAAAATATTGAAAGATCGGGAACGACATCACCGTGTTCTACAGACTAACACCTTCCTCCGTCCCACTAAATGCCACCCTCTATTCTCCGTTATGCCGCTTTTGCGTTGAACCTGCGACTATTTTTGATTTGGTAAGAGGATGCAACCAAAACCCCACACAATCGTCTAATCCCTTCCAGTCTTAATACGAGCTTTGGGAGAGAGCACTAATCAGCTCCAACCGCGATAACCAGCTCATACTCGTGTCGAGGGCCATGGAAGCTGGGAAAGCTCAAGGCGTCATGGCCCAAGGATTCCTCCCCATCGCTTTTTTATAATAAATACGTTTATTCTCTCTCTCTGCCAGGTATATTTCCCCGCACTGACACCAGTCGTGACGTCTCTTTTTGACACATTTGAAATAGCGAGAGTGCGCGTGCATAGCTTTGATAGGGGCTGAAGATGAGCGAAAGCAGATCCCGAAAACGCCTTTTATCGCTAATGAGCTTGAAAGGCGGGGTTTCAGCGGTGCGTTTGAAAGTAATTTCTGCAGTCTCCATGCACTAAATTTAAAAAAGAAATGTTGATATTCGCGATACCAGAGGCCAAATAAAGACGATATAAGGGTTCTTACTCATAAATACAAACGCTTCAGCTTCCCTTTAAGAGTTACGCTGCGCCATTCGATTCCAACCGCTACTGGCTCACCCCTAGCTTGTTGTGAATGAGCTAGCCCCAAGCTCTTTTTGCGTGACGTAAAGCAATCACATGACTTCCACGTCAAACGACGTCATTATGAAACGCGTCGTCAGGGTGTGCCATGATCTCATTACGTTACGCGATGTCGTTCTGTTATGATGACGTCAAGTGATGTTATGATGTTTTGTAACGACATGCTGACATAGCGAGGGCGCCATACATGACGTAACGTCGTCGTGATGACGTCATTATAAAGTTGTGTGCCATAATGACGCCTCAGCGACGTAATCATGAGGCCATGAGATCTCATGACCAACGTTATTAGATGAGCTCAGCTACACTGTTAGCAAGTCCCGTGTACTTGGTGAATATTTGGGGCGAAAAACACGCAATATACACAAATAGACCCTTTCAGGTATTCAGTCTGGCCACTTTGATCACTATCATCATCTGAAAATGGCATATGTACTATACTAATGGCTGCCTTCTGTTCACTGATGAAGGAAGAAGTTGAAGATGCTCCTAAGCAGGTGATTCGAGGCCTATACGTTCTAGACGTTAGCGCGACGTGAAGCAGGACTTCGATGCGAGAGCTGCGTTAGCGTTCATTTCTAACTCGGGCCCACTCGATTTGTTAGTAGCCCAGAATCGACTTCAAAGCCCCTTGCTGTCTCGAACTTTGTCGAGGCGTCAATGGGCCGAGGTTGGTGCTTCGTTTTGACTGGTTGCATCTTTTTCACCATCGAAACTGAAAGAGAATGAAAAAGAACTGCACAGTGAAGCGCACATTTTCGTTTACCGCTGACTCGAAACTGACGGTGCCCCATAAAATATTGCAGACCACAGGTTCATTGCCACCATTAGTACGGTAAAAGTTAAACTGCCATTTGAGTCACCAGATGGTACTGAAATCCGGAAAGGGTCCATTACCATAAATTTACACGTTGAGTAACGGACCATTCGTTCAAAAATCATGCGAGGTTGTTAAAAACGTGTTTTGCTTCGGTTATACACGCGTGACCGTGTAGCCGACCTCGAAAACACCTATCACCCCCGGCGGCGACCGCAGCATTGCCGGCTACCGAAGCACCGGAATGCATGGGGACACACCTAGAAAGGACCGTGGACACAAATTCCGCGGAAAGAAACGTGTCTCGGAGACAGTTAAGCACCAAAAGCAATTACGCCATGTCGCGGGACAGGGCGAACCTCGCGCTCACCATTCTTGCTGCCATTGATTGTGGTCGATGGCAATGCGGCTTTCCTTATGTCGCCCTTGTTTGTATTTATTTTAGGGGTCTTGATAATTGTTTTTTACACACCACAAATAAATCTAGAGGTCTAATTACTCGTTCTAAACACTTACAATAGATATGAAAAGCGTGCCCTCGATCTGAACACGTGACATTGCAGTTGGTTTCGTTTTGGCTTCAACCCTTCTACTGGGGGGCTAAGCTCGGCGCGGGGAGATCGAGGCGAGTTTTCCGACAAACTCGCCGACCGCCGCGATTGGTCGGCGCCGTGCATGACGACACGCGCCGACACTCCCTAGATCGTGACGTTAAACGGAGGGTTTGAGGCGGTCGGAGAGTTGCATATTCGGAACTCGCGGCGAGATGCGGCGACGTCATTGTGACGTATCAGAAGCCGCCGCGGAGGCCGGCCGCGGATGCCGGCTCCGACCTAGGCGAGTTTTGGCGAATTGGGCGCAAGAGGAGGGAGAAGCGTCCAAAATGGCAGCGTTTCTGTTCGTGTTTCGCCGTCAGCGTAGGTATTTAAGCCACGCCAATGTGTTTGACATAAACGACGTTGATTTTCAACAACACTACTGCCTCTCGAAAGACGTGGTAAGGTGGCTGTGCGATGAACTATGTGGCGAACCGGGCTTGAGGCGATGGAGCCGTGAATGTACCATCGTCCCCGTCGTCGATCCTACAAACAAGTTCTACAAAGTGAATTCTAGAAAGAAATGTGTTTTTGCAGCAACCTGCAACCAGGAACGCCATTTAACCATTACCCACAGGCTTTCACAATTATTCTGATAATTTGCTGCGCTGCGAAGATGCAAAAAAAAAAGGCACTTGATAAATTTTAAACTAAACAGAGGATAGAAGATAAGCAATGTACCGCAAAAATGAACTACGCATCGCCGAACGCTCATTCTTCGCCCAAAGTTAGAGCTGGAGGTCACAACCAAATGCCAAAGCTTCAGCCCGATCCGATGACTTAATCAAAAGTTATAAGTGATTTTCTGAAAATTTGAAAGGGAAAATGGAGCCCATTTTTGCCCGTTTTCGGTTTCTGGTGCCATAGAGCCCCATGTGTTTGAAAACTCCGTCGGCCGCCATTTTCCAATTGAAATTTTCAGAAAATCACTTATAACTTTTGATTAAGTTATCGGATCGGGCTGAAACTTTGGCATCTGGTTGTGACCTCTAGCTCTACCTTTGGGCAGAGAAGGAGCGTTCGGCGATGCCTACTTTATTTTTGCGGTAAAAAAGACCGTGTAAATTTTCTTTTGTGACACCCTGTACATGAATGGCGCAGCCAAGAGCCACTAAATGAGCTACGCTTAGAGTATCGGCACTCCGTTCCCCGACATGGTTGTGGGCGCCGCCATTTTGGCTCGTATGCAGAGCAGACGCAACTGCCGATCGTCATGATTCAAAAGTGCGACTTCCTCGGCATTCGGTTCGGTGTTAGAAAGATTATGTAACATTGCTTTGCTCTGCCGCGAACTGTTTGAACATTTCTGGAGGGCGGAAAAGCGCTTCCTGTGATTTCAGATAAAGCTTCAGATAACTGGCAACCATGATTTTAAGACACAATATGGCCAAGTGACGTTACTCTGAAGCGTAGCTTATTTAGTGACACTAGCGCAGCCTAATAACTGTGTAATTTCTTTCTCATCTTTCTCCCTCCACACTGTATTTTGACGAAGAAATTTGCCGTTAGTTGTTTATACAGCAGGAGAACATGCCAAAACATGGCGACATTCTTACCCACTGTAGATAAGCAATTTAGCCGGTGCAGTATGACTGCTAGCCTGGGGTCCTTAACGTGCACCACGCAGTAGTGATCCACGACCGCACGCCGGTACGATGCTCATCCAGATCGACACGAGCAGGGGTGGCGATTGAACCCAGGATCCTGGGTTCTGCAGACCGAGCTTTCGCTCCACGTGCACAATACTTTGAAAAAAAAAAAGACTTATTGTCGCGGTGTGGCGGTGTGGGCGAAAAAGATGAGAAAGAAATTACACTGTTAGTCTGCGACATTACTGTATGTTGTTTTTCGTCTATCCTCTGGTTTAGTTTAAATCTTTATCAAGTGCGTTTTTCTTGCATTTACGCAGCGCAGCAAACCATCACAATGTCTAATTGACTGGCCCATATCCAAGCAATATTTGTATAATTAGCATCCGTGCTGTTACCGATTCTTATTTTTCATTTACGATTTAAATAAAACAAATTGGGTTGTGTGTATGTTGATACAGACTAAAACTTGGTCTGCCTCAACGGACGACGATTCTCTTAGCACGTAGATGAGAAATTTAGCCAGTGCAGTACAACCGCTAGCCTTGGGTCTTTAACGTTCATCCTGCAATACACGACCGCACACTGGTACGATGCTTATCGACATCGAAACGGGTAGGGGTGGGGATCGAACCGAGCACACAGGGGGTTCTGCAACCGAGCTCTCGCTCGACGTGCTCCGAGCTGATGTGCGCAAGCCCAGCCGGCCACCGATCCTCCAATTTAAATGAAATTAAACCCTTCACTGCAGAGCGTAGGGACAAATCGGAGCTACTTTGGGGAACTTGCCGCCGCCGGGGGGGTCGGAAATGTAAGAGGACGAGTGGGAAACTCGCCGGGGCGGAGTCAAAAGAAGCTCCTCCCCTCCTTCGTGACGTTGCATCGGAGAGATTTCCGCCGAAGGCGAGCTTAGCCCCCCTGGAAGCAAAGGTGTCGCCGCTTCCCATGCACCCTCCTCAGAATGGACTTCTTCCAAAGCCGACGCGCCCCATCGCGGCAAAATACCACGCAGTGCACTCTGGGAAATAGTTGGCCACTCAGTTTCGGTTTCGGCTGAGCAGCTTCATCTCATAATATCACGCCGCGACCGAACGCGCTGCTTGCGTTTTCCATTGTATGACTTTTCACAAACGTACTATACACTCATTCTCGAGCCATACAAAACGAAGACCGGGGCACTTTCCTTGGTTCCCGAAACACCGGATATTGTGCGTGCGTATGCAAACGTAGTAAGATGTGGCTTAGTCACCGCACCCCACGAGTGTATGTTTGAGCTCAATTTCAATAATCCTGTCTAGTACCAGTGAACTAGAACTGAAATTTGTTCATCTGGAGCCTTACACGTATTTGGTTTGCCAAACGTCCGCTTTGTGTTACTTCATTGGGCGAAAAGCAAGCCGCATCCTCACAGGGTATCAAAGTTGAGCCCAGCGTTTACGCATGAACTTTTGAGGAAACGCAATAAATTCGACCTCACTACTGCACAAACGTTACAATGATGTCTTCCTCGTGTCATCATATATCTCCCACTCAAATTTTATGTTGATAGAAGATTAACATTTTGCAAACGCCGAGATCGGCCAGCTACGACGGAGGCCCTAACAAGCGCCCCCTACTCCTCGCTAAGCCTTTTTGGACGACTTTTTACTGACGCCCAAGATCTGTGCCTGAACGGTGTGCCTGAAATTATCTCGGCATACCCAGGCAGGAAGAAAGCAAACACATAACAAATATTATGGCCATTAGCAACCTTGTCAAACCCGCTTTGAATTCGTTCGCTTGGGGGTTCATGCCCGTTCGGCGCACTTCTGGTGAACGGTGCGACATTCTTCACACAATTAAGTGCTCGACTTTTGCTTTCTTAAAACGGTCTGTGTGTGCGAATTTGCGTATATGATTGCAGGATAACTTTATGCGCATATGCGATGTTGAATATTAGCGGAATGCAAGCGGGTGGGGACTTCGCTTCGTACAGTGCTGCGGGTCAGTACAAATAAGAGATGAGAAGTGTGTTAAAATGGAGCTTTTCAATGGCGCCTCCGAGTTTTACCTCGCATATTCAGGCATATTAAGAAAAACAGTAATTGCAAAAAGTAATATTTCGTCTCTGGGCGCACAAAGCAAACAAACTTCCTGATCAACAACACTAATGGAAAGGCGCGAGCTCGATGTATGCATACTTATTGGTTGCTACAGCTTGTTGATTCATACACAAGCAAGATCCCCGAGCTTTGCAGCGTCGAGATTCCCAGCACTGGCTCGTCCACATACCTCGATTGGAACGCTAGCGGGAAGGCTCAAGTACAAAATTACAACAAGCATGTGTTAAGACAAGCTATACGTCTCAGGCTCGTGCTAAAGCTTCGAGGTCTGGCCATTTAGGTTAGTTTAGAGACCAGAAATGCCGTTCTCGGGACCAGAAAACATGAGATAACGGCCGTTAATAGTCCACGCTATGTGTGTAGTCTCTTGTCGACGTGTCGATCGAAACCGAAACTATGCCACCCTCCTCCCTGGCCAACTAGTTCCCAGAGTGCAACGCGCGCCGTGTTGCATGCAGGGCTTTATGGAAGCAGTCAATTCACGGCGCTCCGTGGTGGCCAGTGTTGCTGCATCTGTAGGCCGTCTTTACATTAGAGTTGACAGAGAAAATTCGGCCACAGTGCAACGCCGACGTACGCTGGAAGCTAGAGCCAGTTTGCTTTCTTTGTTTTTATTTGGTTGGAGAAAATCTGGCAACAACGCACGCTTAACATGGCGCCGGTATTGTTTAGGTTGGACGGGAAGGGGGGAAGCTGCTCGGTTCGCGAGCACATGTAGGGAAGCCGTGACCGGAGAAGTGCCCCTGTGATGTTCCCGGACGACGAAAGTATTATTCGTAATCGTCGTGTGTCCTTGGAAAGCGAAATGAGTCACAGGGTCCACGAGTGCGCAACCACAAGCCAATTGGGTTCACGACAGCGCTGCGTTGACTTCGGCGATCTCGTTCTGTTTGGTGCAACGCGGCGATGCGACAAAGGGCTGAAGTGTTCGTGGCGTGTGGTGCGGTGCTTGGAGGTAGAAAGCCACACGGAGCGCGAATTGGTTTTTGTGGGGTTGAGGGACTGAACCCGTATACGGGTTGAGGGACTGAACCCGTCCCGTCGTCGTCAGCTGATCCGGTCCAGCTGGTCCAGGAGGACGCAGCGAGCGTTTTTAAAAGTAAATGTTCCTTCGTTCCGTTTCAAAATGTGGAAGTATCTCGACGCATACCGTGAGTAAAAAGCTGCGGACGTTTTCAACAAAATTACTTCGTTTAAATTGAACAATGGACTCCGGATTGTTGTCCTAGATCTGCCGTTTTTATTCTTCGTGTTGTTGGACTGCGTTTGCACAGCGACGCACACAACTCGAGTAGATGATTCGGTCCTCCAAACGACCGGTTAGCAGAATTTCAGGGAAACAAGTCACAACTAATATTTTCCTTTAAATTTCGTGCGAGTTGTTGCGCTCGATCATCATGCGGTGTGAATAAATTGGGGCAAGATTTCCTACCTGCCCACAGATGCATGAACTGAGACCATTTTTAGCGTAGTGAACATAGTGCTTTTTCTTTATTTTGGAAAGAGGCGTTGGTGCATTTATTACTGTACAATCACTTGATAGTTAGGAAATCGGAGAGAGCGAGCAAGCTTTCCCAACTTTGTCCCTTTTCTCTCTGGCACTGCCCCTAGTTTCAGTTCAGAAGGTATTCCCACTAGCAAGTACAAACTGCTCTAAAGCAGGTAAAAGACAGGGGAAGTCAGGACGGTGCGGACTCCGTGTTTTGCGCTTTTCGCAAGGTGACTGGGTAAATGCTTTTGCGAGGTACGCGTAATATGCAAACGATTTTGTTATGCCCGTCGTTTGCGTCTCTCCAGCAAAACGAATAAGATGATCTACAAAGGCGCAATCAGAAGCCAAGATTTACGATAACTTCGTTTGCTTCGGTGGTCCGTGTAATTGTATTTTACCCTGCTCTCTACAACACCATGTCATGACGAAGTGCTGGAACGGTCACGGTTTGTGCTGGCCTACCAGTTGACAGAAACCCGCATCGCCCGCATCGGCGCCGAGTGCAACTGGGCTGTTGATGCTCAAGCCTTTCATCCGCGGCTTGTCTCCAGCTGATCCTGCTGGACAACGGTAAGGAAGCGGCAGGAGTGACCTCTGATGTAAATGTAAATCCTCGTTCATCCAGTTATCCGGTGTCAATGTGTGGAAGACGTCCAACGTGTACTGAGGGCGAGAACTACGAGCGTTTTGCCTTGCTTTTATAACCGAAACCAGAGCAGCGAGATAACTGCCTTGCGTAGTTCAAAATAACGAAGCAATAAGTTTCAACAGGTCGAGTACGTCACTGGGGATGTAGGCGAGACGGTGCATAAACGCTTCCACTATTCACGAGTGGTACCAGGAAAACGACATCAACAGAGAAGGAGTTTGCGATTCAGCATAATGCAGTGCCATGGCCTTCGGAATTCAAAATAATAACAATACTAAAAAAAAAAAAAGGAAACGCATCAGCGTTACACTAGTGATCACGAATAACACCGGTCACGAACTCTCGAGCCCCACCGCTCCACTCCACACCGACACGACATACGGCCACGAACTGAACAAACTGCATCAAAACGATCCACAAGTGAAGGCGTCTGCTCCCGTACTGCAACTAGCGGAAGTGAAGTGTTGAGCGGATGTCCTTCACAAGAATATATAAAAAATCCTTTCCGCAAGGATCATTTCAATTTATTATTAATTAGATAGAAATAAAATTCTAATAATTAATATTGTTTAAATCTGATTCAAGCTAGTCGGACTGCTCGTAACACTGGTCTAGCATGAAAATAACAAAAATTTCAACTTCTTCATGACCGGTTTAAGATTTATTATTATTACATCGTTATTTTTCGCAACGGACTAACATTATAGATTTTGCGTCCATACTTTTTAAATGCAAACAGTTCTTGCATACGGCTGTCCATTGCGCCGTGTTTTGTGTCTTCTTCTATAAATGTGTGACGGTCAGCGACTAAAGAGCTCACCCGCACATGTCAAGCTTATATACGCCGCGGGGAGAAAAGCTGGTTGAGTAGAAAGTGTCTACGCAGTGTCGGTGATGTGTTTGTGTACATGTCAGTGCTGTGTAATGCGTGGTATTGTGTTGCCTGCGATGTATGTACGGTTGCTGTGTACTCGTGATTGGTCGTGGCGTACTAACAGAACTCTTTTTTTATAAAGTGGGCACAGCACCCAGGCCACCAACATGACGCCTAACATCCCACTTCCGTTCATTGTGCAGCGCCTGCTCCTGACGTACGACGGTGGCATCACTTCTACCCCCACGGAAACTACCAGCGCACCAGTCGAGGTGATGCAAGTAACCCCGCTGATCTTCTCCGGCTTCACGTTTTGTGAAAACAATTGTGACGGTGGAACTTTCCGAATCCCTCCCCTGCTGATAAGGCCACGGACGGCAGCTTCGGCAGCATCGACATCAATCGCGATTTCTACAAAGGCAGCGGAGCGCCTGTCGTCAATCAGTGGGCACGGCATCCAGGCTACCAACATGACGCCTAACATCCCACTTCTGTTCATTGTGCAGCTCCTGCTCCTGACGTACGACAGTGGCATCAATTCTACCCCCACGGAAACTACCAGCGCACCAGTCGAGGCGATGCAAGTAACCCCGCTGATCTTCTCCGGCTTCACGTTTTGTGAAAACAATTGTGACGGTGGAACTTTCCGAATCCCTCCCCTGCTGATAAGGCCACGGACGGCAGCTTCGGCAGCATCGACATCAATCGCGATTTCTACAAAGGCAGCGGAGCGCCTGTCGTCAATCAGTGGGCACGGCATCCAGGCTTCCAACATGACGCCTAACATCCCACTTCTGTTCATTGTGCAGCTCCTGCTCCTGACGTACGACAGTGGCATCAATTCTACCCCCACGGAAACTACCAGCGCACCAGTCGAGGCGATGCAAGTAACCCCGCTGATCTTCTCCGGCTTCACGTTTTGTGAAAACAATTGTGACGGTGGAACTTTCCGAATCCCTCCCCTGCTGATAAGGCCACGGACGGCAGCTTCGGCAGCATCGACATCAATCGCGATTTCTACAAAGGCAGCGGAGCGCCTGTCGTCAATCAGTGGGCACGGCATCCAGGCTTCCAACATGACGCCTAACATCCCACTTCTGTTCATTGTGCAGCTCCTGCTCCTGACTTACGACGGTGGCATCACTTCTACCCCCACGGAAACTACCAGCGCACCAGTCGAGGCGATGCAAGTAACCCCGCTGATCTTCTCCGGCTTCACGTTTTGTGAAAACAATTGTGACGGTGGAACTTTCCGAATCCCTCCCCTGCTGATAAGGCCACGGACGGCAGCTTCGGCAGCATCGACATCAATCGCGATTTCTACAAAGGCAGCGGAGCGCCTGTCGTCAATCAGTGGGCACGGCATCCAGGCTTCCAACATGACGCCTAACATCCCACTTCTGTTCATTGTGCAGCTCCTGCTCCTGACGTACGACGGTGGCATCACTTCTACCCCCACGGAAACTACCAGCGCACCAGTCGAGGCGATGCAAGTAACCCCGCTGATCTTCTCCGGCTTCACGTTTTGTGAAAACAATTGTGACGGTGGAACTTTCCGAATCCCTCCCCTGCTGATAAGGCCACGGACGGCAGCTTCGGCAGCATCGACATCAATCGCGATTTCTACAAAGGCAGCGGAGCGCCTGTCGTCAATCAGTGGGCACGGCATCCAGGCTTCCAACATGACGCCTAACATCCCACTTCTGTTCATTGTGCAGCTCCTGCTCCTGACGTACGACAGTGGCATCAATTCTACCCCCACGGAAACTACCAGCGCACCAGTCGAGGCGATGCAAGTAACCCCGCTGATCTTCTCCGGCTTCACGTTTTGTGAAAACAATTGTGACGGTGGAACTTTCCGAATCCCTCCCCTGCTGATAAGGCCACGGACGGCAGCTTCGGCAGCATCGACATCAATCGCGATTTCTACAAAGGCAGCGGAGCGCCTGTCGTCAATCAGTGGGCACGGCATCCAGGCTACCAACATGACGCCTAACATCCCACTTCTGTTCATTGTGCAGGTGAGTAGAAATGACCTACCTTGTTCAATTAGGTGTAAAAATCCTTGTCTTATTGTCCTGCCGTGCCCACGGATGTGCCTAAAGCGTTTTTTAGACCTGATATTGCTTCTAAGCGGCGACGTTGAACGTAACCCTGGTCCCATGACCGTAGCACAGGCTGAGACTCTAGCTATGATTGAAACTTTTGTTACTCAATTACATGAAGGTCAGGCAGGTGTCGTGGTACAACTAAAAAAAATTACTGACGAGCAAAAACGCACAAGTGACTCATTATCTGCTTTAACACCGCGTGTGACGACTATTGAAACTGATCTTGCAATCTGCAAATCCAAAGCAAACGCGGCGACTGAAATCGAAACGAAGGTTGAATGCCTTCTTTCCGAGATAGCGCTTTTGAAACGGCGCTCCGATGATGCCGAGAGTCGTTCCCGACGATCAAACTTACTTTTTTTTGGGCTTCAAGACACTGCTAGGGAATCGTGGGCGGAATCGGAAAAACTAGTTCTTGACGTATGCAGTGATAATCTAGGCATACAGATTACCCCTGATACGATTGAAAGGGCCCATCGAATCGGCTGGTTTCATCCCAATAAAAACCGACCTATTATCGTAAAATTTTCTTTTTTTAAACACAAAGAAACTGTGCTGAGATCATGCTCCAAGCTAAAAGACACCAACGTGTCGGTTAGCGAAGATTACCCAAAGAATGTTCAATTCGCCAGAAAAATGCATCTACAGTTCGCCCGAGCCCAGGGAGGCCTCTAGAAACTTCGCGTTGACAGATTACATTTGGGGAATAAACTATTTATTTTCAATTACGAGACTAACCAAATCTGTGAGGGCAGCCCAAACGAATCTAACACTGCGTCAACAATTCTGCGACTTTGAAGTTAAAAAATGTCGCGATAAAGAAACCATTTCGTTCCCAATCTTTTCCAAAAAATATTTCAGTTTTGTTTACAAACATAAGAAGTATTGTCCGCAACCGCGATGACTTGTCCTCCGGCATTGACGCGGCGTCGGGTGACGTTGTTATTCTTACAGAAACTTGGCTTTCGAGTGTTATTCGCGATAACAAAATTTTTGATTGTGTTAAGAGTTATAGGTTTTATCGTTGTGACCGAACTGATAGGCGGGGGGGGGGGGGGGGGGGTCCTAATCGCAGTGAATATAAATCTTGAATGTTACCAAATAAGCGTTCACACCCAGCTTGAACTGGTGTGCGTGCGTTTAATCTCTGCCCATAGAAATGTTATTTTGTGTGCCTGTTATCGTCCGCCTAATGCGTCCACAGATTTTCGTTCTGCCTTGCATAATGCGTTATGCACAATTACATCTAGGTTTCCTTTCGCACCTTTATTTTTACTTGGCGATTTCAATTTGCCCCTAATCGACTGGTCAGGAGCATTCCCAACTACCACTTGTAATTCTGCAATTTACTCTGAATTCCTCAATCTTTGCTTGGATTTTTCGTTAACACAACTTGTTGTTGAACCTACTCGAGTCACTGTCTTCGGCCACTGTACTAGATCTCATTTTATCTTCTGACCCTAACCTTGCCTCTTCGATATCCTACTTACCGAGTATCAGCGATCACTCCATTTTACATTTCTCGTTACTTACACCGGTGTCTGATGCTAGTAAGTCAACAAAACATTTCTTTGACTATAGTAAAGCGAATTTTGGGGCTATAAATAACGAATTAGCGGGCTTCCTTGACGAATTCCTTCCTAATTTTTCTGAACGCTCAGTTGAAAGCAATTGGTCAATGTTTAAAAATAAATTAGTATCTCTAATTAACTTATTCATTCCATATAGGTCCATTAAAACAAATTCTTTGTCTCCATGGTTTAATGTAACACTTAAGCGCCTTAACAACAAAAAGAAACGTTTGTTTCGTTCTGCAAAGCTTTCTTGTAGTGACGCACGTTGGGAAATCTATCATGCAGCTGAGGATGCGTATAAAGTAGCTATCAAGGACGCTAAACTAACATTTTTTAATGTTACCTTACCCTCCATGTTGCTGACCAGTCCTAAACAGTTCTGGCGTATTATGAATAGAAACAAAACGAACGATATATCGCTCACTAATAATGGTGTTGTTATTCCAAATGACCAGTGTGCCTCCATCTTAAATGACATTTTTGTAAAAGCGTTTTGTGTAGATGATGATTGCTCCCACCCTGTGTACCCTAATTATAACTTTTTGCCCATGGATCCTCTTGTGATTGACTATGACGGAATTTTAAATTTGATTGATAACTTAAAAACATCTTCGTCTTTTGGAGTAGACAATGTCACCTCCACACTCCTTAAGAATACTAAAAATTATATCGCAATTTACCTTTTTAAGATTTTTGAGCCACCTCTTGCATCTGGTGTATTGCCTGAAGAGTGGAAAATAGGGAAGGTGATTCCACTCCATAAACAGGGCGATAAACAGAGTCCTCTTAACTATCGCCCCATTTCCTTAATCAGCACACCTTGTAAAATTTTAGAGCACATAATTTTCACTCATTTGGTTAACTACTTGGACTCTAATTCCTTCTTTTCTCCATCCCAACATGGTTTTCGTAAATCCTTTTCATGTGAGACCCAACTACTGACCTTCACTAATGATGTACTTTCCATACTTGACCGTGGATCCCAGATTGACTGTGTTTTTTTAGATTTCTGCAAAGCTTTCGACAAAGTTCCTGATAAACGTTTCCTCTTTAAACTCAGTCAACTCAATCTCGATCCTAACGTGCTGTCTTGGATTACATGTTTTTTGGCTAATCGTTCTCAGTTCGTTCATGCTAACAATGTAAATTCTTCTATCAAACCTGTTACTTCTGGTGTACCGCAAGGGTCTGTTTTGGGGCCCCTGATGTTTTTAATTTACGTAAATGACTTACCACTCTCTGTATCATCATCGATTAGCCTCTTTGCTGATGATTGTGTAATTTATCGAGAAGTCACTAATACTACTGACATCGAACTTCTTCAAAATGACTTACAAGCTGTGGCTGATTGGTGTGATTTGTGGCAAATGTCCCTCAATACTAACAAATGTAAAGCGATGACTATCTCCCGTCGAATTACTATATCTCCTACTTACTCAATCGTTGAAATTCCTCTTGAAACTGTACCATGCTATAAGTACCTTGGGGTGCACATCACTTCTAACATGTCATGGAAAACTCATACTGACCACATTATCGCCAACGCTAACTCCATGCTTGGTTACCTGAAGAGGAACTTTAGGTTAGCCCCAGTGTCCCTTAAACTACTAATGTATAAAACCCTTGTCCGTTCCAAACTAGACTATGCAGCAGCAATTTGGAATCCTGGTCTCTCAACTCTCGTGACTGATCTTGAAGCCCTACAGAATCGCGGTGCCCGTTTTATATTTACTAACTATCATCGCACATATAGTGTCTCAACTATGAAAACTAATTTATCACTTCCTGCTCTTTCATTACGCCGAAAAATATCTCGTTTGTGTCTTTTTTATAAAATTTATCATTCCAATACTCCGCTAAAAAACAAACTAATGTTAAATCCTGTTTTCATCTCGCCGCGCGTAGATCATTAATTTAAAGACGGAATTCCTCATTGCATTACCTCAGCCTATTATAACTCTTCTATTCCAAGAACATCTTTAGAGTGGAATCGCCTTCCCGCGCAATTAGTAAACATACCATCCTTTGACTTGTTTAAAAGTGCGTTGACTACTTACCTATGTTAATATCTCTCTTTGTTTGTTTGCCTTGTTTTATACATTTCTTAATTTGTTTACATATTTTTTTTTTACATTTTTCGTGCTTGGCTTTTAGTGTTTGTATATTGTTTGTGTACCAAATTTGTCTTGTACCACTCCCCTCTGTAATGCCCCAGGGCCTTGAGGGTACTTAAATAAATAAATAAATATACACTGCTAGAAATCTCGCTAGGTGGCGCAAGTTACCGCCCGATTCCAAATAGTTTGTTCGAGTTAGTTGTCCATGTAAGTTCGTCATTTGTTTTTCTCGCTAGCGGCTCAATCGTAGCTGCCGACTCCGCCGACCGCCGACCGCCGACGACGCACGTTCGTACCTTTGCACGTAGCTACGTCCTCCGCATGGAGACTGTTTACTGTGTATAAAAGACATCGGACGAGAACAAGCGCGGTCCCGTGTGCTCTCAATTCAGCTGAAAGGCGCACGGCTCATGTGCTCGTCTCTCGCCTGTTCTCGGCTGCTGGCCGCCATGTTTTATGAGCTCGCTCAGCCAACACGCTCAACCGTGTTTGGCGGAAGAAAAACACGGTGTATCGTGTTAAGTTTACACGGCACCTCACGAAAAACACAAATGGCTGCGTGCAAAACGAACACGTTTCGACGTGTCCGCTATGGGACAATGGTTTACACGTCTGGGCGGGTTATTTTTGCTGACAGTGTACGGAGCAGCTCATAGACGCTGCATGCACGAGCAGTGCCCCCCCCCCCCCCCCCCCCCCGCCTCACTCACCACGACTCGCCTCTCGTCGTTGGATACCTCGGACGGCAGCTTTGGTAACAGAAGTGTATTCTTTGGGATGCGTATGTGTCGAAGCGCAGTGTCTAGATGGCGTTCCACCGTTCTCTATAGAACACACAGTTCGTAAATAAAAATCTACATCTTCAGTCCGCCTCCCGCTTTAAACAACGGGAGGCGGACTGAAGTGAGGGGGGGGGGGGGGGGTACCCATTTCCGCGGGAGTTCCACAACAGAGGAAATGTAGTAACGTTCCTCAGGACTCACGGCGACGTTCAGCGAACTTGTGTGACGTCATGACGGCGACATATTTGTCACAATGTGACGTCATCACGAGGTGATGACGACGTCCCAACGACGTTATGACGACGCCATGGTGGTTCCAGGTGTTCCAGTCCTTCATGACGTTTTTTTTTTTTTTTACAACAGTGCTTGGTGACGGATCTTCAAGGCGATTTTCACGAAAATTTGTTTGATAGAACATTCCGTGTTAGTTAAGTATTTGTTGAAATTAATAGGTCATCTTGCCCCTTCGGAAGGCCAGAAGGTAGGGCAGAGTACCAAGTTCATTTATTATCTCAACCTCATTTATTAATATGATTGATTGAATCCAGTTACGACAGATTCGGTCAAAGTGAAATTTAGGAGAATAGAATGGTTCTCAATGAGACTTTTATCCCAGAAATTCGTTAGTGTTTCCGTCCTTTTTTATATTTACCCGCTAAATCTTGCTGGAAAAATGAAGTCGACCACAAAGTTGGCCTCATAATGTTGCCTCACATGACTACGTGTCGTTACCCCCGTCCCGTAATGTCATGGTGTCCACTGCTACCACATGTTAAAACTGTTGCATCGTTTTCTCTGCTAAATATAGCTTGGACACTAATGCCGCAATCAGGGATGGGCAAAATACATGCAAATACGTATCGAAATACATATACAAAATACTTCGCCAAAAATGTATTTAATTACAATTCTAATTACATTTCCAAAAAAGCATTTAAGTACAAGATACAAATACAACCAAATGTATTTGATTTTCTCCAAATACTTTTCCAAATATATTCCTCAAAATTTGCGTCAGCGACTTCAGGGCACCTGCAACGGGTTTCTGGGTATCTTATTTTAATTTTGCATCCCACACTCGGGAGTTAGTGTGCAAGGCGGTAGTAATGTAATAAAAATATTATCACAAAAAAATGTAATCAGCTTGGACGTAATAGGTGAAAAAAGTACAGAGCTTCAAGCAGCTTTTTTTGTCGATTACATTTTGGTATAGACCAACATAGAATCGAGACGACCAAGACGTACAGCACTAGTTAGAGATATTTTCATTGTTGCAACTCGCACTAGTTACGAAAATCTGGACGACCCGCGCATTTAGAGTGTTCCAGGCAAAGATAGGGATGAAAATCAGGCTGGAAAGCATCACACATTGTCACAGGCACTCATTTAGCTAGTCTGCCTGTGAATGTCGATTTCCTCACTATTCTTGCCCTGGACTAGGACCGTAATCACAAAGTCACTAAGCGCTTGTGCTTGATTGAGAGACGCTGCATTCGGTGCAGAACGTAGTTTTCTTCCTGCTCTGGACAGTGACAATAAATTTGAGGGATGTATTTTCGCCCGCAAAATTGTATTTAATTACAATTGTATTTGAAATACCCACCTTTTAGTATTTAAATACACGCGTCAAATATATTACCCAATTTGTAATTAAATACAAATACAAAATACACAAAGTATTTGAAATACGTATTTCAAATACTTGTATTTGAAATACTGCCCATCCCTGGCCGCAATACATTTCATCTTACCTCCGGTCGTGTCATGTGACACATATGGCAAACCTCCTAGGTCATTCTGTTGAATAGAAAGTTTTCAAACAAATATCAATATGCTAATTGATTTGCGTTCCGTACTAGCAAGGCAATTACAGTCCCAGGGAGAATTACTATTTTTTTTGTCAAGGAAAGCAGAAATTTAACATTTTGTGCACGTGGCCTATGTGATTACACGCAAAAAAAATGTATACAGCCGAGGAATAAAAATATGCCCCTTCAAAACGTATAATTACTGGTTCTTCATCTTTTATGATTGTCATCTAAATACTTCAGGGGAAAATTGCGAGGTTTTCTTGTAAATTGAAGTTCTTAGTTTTGTGCATGAAGGAAGGAGTTGATGTACCAGAAAGTTGGGGATAATGACGTCATTGTGTCGAGTACTCGTCCCGTGAGATGGCTTCAAACAGCGCTCATTGCCACGCTAAATTTAGCAAGAAAATTTGTAAACAATATGTTTCTCTTCTTTACCTATAAATACTGTTTATTTGTTCGGAACTTTTTATTTTATATCTCCTTTAATTCCGCGCTCTTATGTGATAAAACGTAAAGAAGAAGGTTGCAGATAATTGTTTTTCATCCCGTTGGCGACACTGTTAGTGAGATACCCCAACTTGCATAGACTTCGCGCCTTGTTTGAGGGAGGTCGTCAAAGTGCATGCTTAAGACGAGCCTCCACGCATCCCCTAAGAACTACAACGTAAGTAGTGTGAAATGCACATTGCAGAAGCGTCGTGCAAGCTCAATATATGCTCACGCGCGCTGACTAACACCAGATTTAACTGCTGCCGCTGAAAAATAAGACGGATATTCACACAATATGCTTTCGCCCTTGTTTTGAGCGTGAAAACCTTAACCTAGTTCCTTACATATCCGGATAGGAATTTGTTATTCATTATACGCGACTGGGCTATGAATTAAACTCACAGATATTGGTAACAGAGGAGAACGCTGAATGGACTGCCAGATGCCAAGTTCGGTGTTTGGAGGACGTCGATTATGGGAAACCTCGAAGGCATAGATCGTCAGGCTGGTTACAAAAGCCTGCGACTCCTTGGGCGAATGCCTATTAAGGGCCACAAGAAACTCTGGTTGCAAACTATGCCCGAAGATGTCCCTCAATGATGTAATTGATGCCCCCTGTGCAGGAAATTCCCGGGGTCCCCATCATCTCGCACAAGAACTACAGGTACTTTGAGAGCCTGCGACTCGCACTCATGGAGCTCACGTCTAAATTCCAGCCACCCCAGTAGCCCTCGAGGCTCAGATAGAAGGCGGGGCGGCGTCCGTCAGTAAGGTTGCGATAGAACGCGAGGGACGCTGGCAGCGCGAGTCTGTAGTTGAAGGGCAGGTCGATGAGAATGCGCTTCGTGTCGTCGAGAGAGGACGGCCGAGGCTCCGGAAAAACCAGTGCTCGGTTTCGAAGAATAGTTGTCAGGCTTTCGATTTGGACCACTCGGGACTCGCTCGCCCTTATAGACCTGCACATATAAACGCTGGTTTTATTACGGATGCTATACCCAAAAGTTTTGAACAGGAGGTGTTCTCATGCAACACCACCAATGTCCGGTGACACTTCAAGAACATGAGTAAAACAAGTGCAGCTGCTGCCGGAATAGTTCCAGTTTTCTCCAATAAAGAGGCTCAATGACACGTAAACAGCACGACTCTCGACCGGGCGGTAATGGGTTGTTTATTTTAATAGAGAAATCAAGTCCATTCTAACAATACATCACTTCCTTGTAAAAAAAGCTGCAACATCACGCCTCAAAATTATGCATATATTTTATATTTCGGTTTAATAAGCGTTACCCTTGCAATATTTTGCAATAATTTTTGACCAATCCCTCAGTAGACATTTCTCTTCATCACATGCCTCATATATTTAGAGCACTTTACTCAGGATCGTTGAGATCTCTGCTCACCCGCGGGCATATACGCATGCATAAATTGTTCAGCAAAATGCTTAACGGTGATTAAACCTTAGGAAAGTATTCCTTAGTGATTTTGTTTTATTCGTCGTTGTTTACATCAAGGACAACCGTGGCAGGAAACAGTGAATTCCAGGTCTTTCGTGCGGCATGGAGGAAGACCAAAGTACTCTCCTGGATTTGTTTTTGGGCTACACTTGGGAATCGAAGATAAGAATATCTCCTCAAATTTAGCCTTCCCCTTTCCCATCCCTACACGCGACCTCGAAGAAGAGGTACAGAAGGAAAATGAACCATTAAAGGCTTTGTTTGTCGGTCTCATTTGCTAAAATTTTATTAGCTTGTTGACATATTTCCAATTGCATGTAGTCACGTGTATGGCATAGCTCTCATATTTGCGCATGGCTATCCAGCTTAGGATATAAAGTCAGTACCAAGGCGCCCTTCTGTCGCTAGAAGTAATAGTGAGGTGTGTTGGAACAGTTTTTTCGACAAAGACGGTGAGTTTCAGTCCTGGTTAAGTGATGATCGTAACTTCACTTCAATTTAAGGAATGTATTATATTCTTTGTACATTTAGTGGCTCATTCGCTACCGTGATTCTGCTCACCCCAAGTGCTTCCGGTGATGTTGCCGATGTTATTGGTTGTCTCTGTAAATCCAAATTTATTGAATATTGTCAGCGGTGCATTGGAGGCGCTCATGTTCCGTGGACCTCGAAGGGCGGAGACGGGTATCATCGAGTTTTGTGCACTAATACAGTATTTTCTGATAGATGAATATTACGGGCATCTCAAGAGCGTCATTATCGCAGCTTGCATGAGCAACAATCACCCTTCTGCCTTTCCCGCAGAAGATTTTACCCCAGTGCTCACCCTAAACTTAAACGCTTAACTTGCTGATTTTGCGAAGTTGTAGGTTGAGTTAACCAGTCTAGTCTCGATAGTATTTTTTGCAGTTCTTCGACCTCTGCTTTTCATGTCGCCCTAAGTTACAAATGTATTCACTTGATAATGGTTTTCTTCTCGACTAGAAAGGTGTTTCGGTTTCTCTCAAAATTTTCAAAGCATTAATGCTTCAGAAGACAATTAAGAATAGACTCAGAGTACTGCAGCAGCAAGCCCTATTTTCTGAGACCAACGTAAAACTTCTTTAGCATTAAGACTTCACCTCGCTGAAAAACTGTGTGCATACAGGGTCTCACGGCCTTCAGCGTTAACATGTCGTTGCCGGTCATCTTCCTTAATATTCACCACATTCGATGGGGCGCTTCTTCTGTATTTCTTTATTGTTCCAATTGAAAATTAAAAAGTGCAAAAAAAAACAAAAAACGTCTTCAATTTTATCAAACCGTTAACGTGTTTCACGTACCGCACCACTGCTGCCTTCGAAGAATGCTTTTAGGCGCGCGCGGCCCTAGTGATACAATGAACGTGGGACGCGCCCTTAAATGAATGCTTCAAAGGTTCCCGTAGTGCGGTATGCGGGAAATGGTAACAGTTTGTTAAATGTCCCTATCAACAACTTCATCTACGTCTTTTCTTTAGTACATGCTACAGATTGAACAGTACAGATATAAAACACATTATCTTTCCTGATCATATATTGTCTGGCTTGACAGGACCGTTCCTCTCACATCGCACTTTAATTAAACCCAAGGGAAAACATCATTGCATAAAACACGGAGAGCTTTGCTAGAGCAGTTAAAGCTGCGATTTTAAAAAATTGTTTTTCTTTGGCCGGTGGCGCATATGAAGCAGTCATTGAATGAACATCGTTGTGCATTAAAGTAGTACTATTTTCCGTAAGTTAGCAAACGTGTTGGCGACATCACGCCCAAGAGAACGCGCGATGGCACACACTAGATAGTGTGATATTGAAGGATTTACGAGAAATCGGAAGACGAACAACGAGCTTTTGTTGACGGCACTAAAGATTTTAATCTATCTCACCATTTTCGTGAAATTATCTTCCTTTGACGTAGATTCGACCTTTCTTAATTTCGTATCGCGATTACGGCCGCGACAAGTCACATGCCAAGGACTAGGCATGCCACAATGATCCCTTTTTGCTTCTGAGGTGGTGGTCGACCGAGCTCCTCATCAAAGTCACCTGTGCCGAAATGACTGACCTTGTAGAATTCCTCGCTCAGACAGTGAGAAATTCGAAACGAGCAGCACGCTGCAAATACCATGATGAGGTCAGATGCATTCATCGTCTGGCATCAGAAGTCATCCGCGAGAGGCTCGTTACTCTAGACTCCGTGTATATTTGAAAAAAAAAAAAGATTTCTTCTCGTTCTATGTTTTGTCTGTGTCGTCACTCAAATAGCTACTCCTAAGCCCTGCATCACCTCCGGTTCAGTTGTGCCGCTGAAGACTTTCGGAACTAGTAAAAGGTCAGCTCATGAAAGAGAGAGCGAAGAGCAATGTGCCGACCTCCTTGCGTTCTCATGGTTCCGACTCCCTACAACGACTGAGGCGGACGTAAAAAAAAAAAAATAATAATAAGTTATGAGTTTTGCGTTAACATTTTCTCAAATGACTCGACCGATATATTTCAAGATATGACTTTATGCAAATTTAAAGTGCAATTCTGTCAACCCATCATATTAAATGAAACCTTTGAGGCGGCGCTAGAGAAACAAAATTGTATATTGCCGGGCGCACAGCTGGCCGAGTAGGCATCGCGCAGGTAGCCTAAAGGTTATTGTGCTTGCCTCCAATGCCAAAAATAGAGGTTCGATGCTCTGCCGTGGATGCACCTTTTTGTTGTTTTTGTAATGTCGCACTCTGGTAAATTCAAGAAGCCTGCTGCTTACTCACGATTGGGATGTTATACGCGGCGAAACTTCTACGCCGATTGTTCCAGAACCCCACGAGGATACAAACGGGGCACAGCAAGGCAAGCCGCAGTCTGCCTTGCCCCAGCATTCGATCCTGCTGTATTGCCGCCATCGTTGTCTGCGATGCTAGCCTTTTTCCATTTTGTTTTGGGTACAAGTACCCATCTTTAAACGCTTTGTTTGCCTCAGTTTTTCCCGCCTTATGAATTGTAAGTTTTGACCATATTTCGCGTAAAGAATGTGATGAGACCATCCAAGTAGATAAATTTGCTCACTCCGGCTGACGCAGAGAAAGTGGACGCCAGCAAGAAAACAAAAATACGAAGTGCGGATAAGCGGAATTTCCTCCCGGCAAGGAAAAGAGCGCTGAACGAGATGTTATGACCCAAAGCGAGTCTCGATCGAGATTAAAAAGGAATGTAATTATATAAGGTTACTGCGAAACAAGGCTTTACGGATGAGATCTAGTTTGTCGAAAAAGCTCGGATACGGTGGCAACGTTTTCGGAACAGGTCAGCCTATGAAAGTCCGGCCCGTAGGCGAAGGAGAAGAGACTTTTGATTACAAGGTTGGCATTAACCTCGCGTGAGTAAAATGCTGTATAACGCAGAAGTGAATCGAAATTCTTGAGGGTTTCTATCAGTCAACGCAACATGATAGTATTGGCGTAATAAATACCTCCTACAAGGCTCACATGAGCGGCGTCGGACAAATAGGCTGCTTCGTTGTAATTTCTATAAAACGAGCTGATCGAGTGACAGCCGTGTTGTAATGAATATGCAATCATCAAACCTAATTTATCCCACATGCTTTGATTATGACTGAAGAGCATCTTAACGTCGTTTTACATGTCAAATCGGGATGCCAATTTCTTCCCTGCAGTTGCATATGCACAAACTGCGATATCACAGAAGCAGGACACGTCTGAGATGAAAAAACGCCTTTTTAGAGAGTCTTGCCTTTCGTGGTAACAAAGAGAAACGAAATGACATCCTATTTCTTGGACCCCCTGCAATTTAAGAAGGTAAACGTAAAGGAAGTCAGCGCAATGTGTCTCGAACTGGTTGGCAAGAAAAAGACACACATTCCTTCTTAAACGGATCAGGTCGTGGCACCGGAACTCGTCATATTAGGCAATGCACGCAAACATTTCTTCCTGTTATTTGGACCACTTCTCAAGTTGTGAAGACCACCATTTGTCATATTTTGTGTCGGTACCTTTCTTTTAAGAGGTTAGTGGTCTTCTCTCCAACATGTATCACATCCTGTCGACAGTTTTTACGAAACTAGTGGCCCTGTATCTCTGTCTAAAACACGTGACCAGCGCCTTAGATAGGGCACATCCTAGCACGAAGGGCTATTCGCTGAGGGAAGTCATTAGAAAGGGAATCGGTTGGACCTATCGAAGCACGAGAGATTAACTTCTGCAAAGCTTTCGGGTGCGAGACGCATAATAGAAAGCTGACCTCCATTCCTCGCTCAGATTGCGAACGGCAGAAAAAGGCAAAGGTTGGAGACTTTCTTGACACGTAGGTTGATGCGAGACATTTCTACATTCCATGAACGATCCTGTTTATGCTCTACCGATTAATGTGATTTTTTCTCTCGACCGTCTACATTGTTTGCACTCGATAAATCTGAAGTTATCGAGATTTTTCTTGTCGCCGCAACGTCATCAATCTCAAGTTACCGAATTTGACGTTCCCTCCTTGGGTCCTGACTTTTACGATCTGCTATTAAGCTTCCTGTACATTCAAGCGAAAATCGAGCGAGCCAATGGAAATCCCGCAAGCACCGTCGCAACCGACAGGACGATCACACACGACAATGGCATACCCATTCAGTGTCTTGAAAGTTCACGTTTTAAATACCTGATGCTTTATCTCAACCAAACGCTCCTAAACCAACATGAAAACTACTCCTACCCTTCTTATCTAGATATTTTGTTTAACGGAAATCGAACATGCAGAGATCATGCCCTTCCGTGATGCTTTACGAAAAGGACCCTGTGAACACCTCGGAGAGGTCAGACATTCCGGCAGAGGCCAAAGGTCTCGCAGCTTGTTTCAAGTATACCGTATGCACGACCCTGTACAATCTGTACGCCCCACACTTTGCAAAGTTTTCTCTGCAAAAGAAACTTCTTCTAAATGGGGTAGCCATTCGCCTTGAGTGCGACAAAATTCGTCAGATTTCCGACTCTTGGCAGCACCGACTGTTAAAGAAAAGCAAGTTGTACAACTTTCTCGCCTCGCTCAGTACATTGAACGTGATCATTTGGAGCTCGTGGGAATCGAGAGACGGGTGCAGTCCTCGTCCGCAACCTACCTACTTCGAGGCTTACAGATCAAGACCAGGATCATTCCCGTGGGCATGTAGCACATCGTTCTGGACGATCTCTCATCCTCATCGAGTACCGTTCAAGCTCGTAGTCGCATTCGTCGAGAGCGAGGCTTTTCAGTTAAGTCAGGAACACAATCCCTTTAAATTTCACCACTTAAATCTGAAATTCATCGTTCTGAAAGTACGCGGCTCACAACAGACATGAAATTTTTAATTTGAGTCAAGATTTCTATATGAAGGCATATATCGAAGTCCAGCATCGTCTAAATAAAAAAAAAAGTCCCGTTTTTTGAAGGTGCATTATCAAAAGGCGTTTTTCGTTTCTACAACATTTTCACTTCCAAGAGAGAAGCCCAGAGTTTGTGACTGATCCTTGCAGTAAACGTTAGAGTCAATCCGACTTTCAAGCAAAAATAAACTAAAGCAATCATGATTCTCTTCATGTCCGAGGTGCCGGACATTCTGCAAATTAACTCGGATAGAACAGTCAATTCTCCAGTTAAAGGAATGGACGGATACAATTTCTACCCGATGCATGCAGGCAACAAGTGCACACGTTGCTCGTTAAGCAGCACATTTGTCTGCGTCGAAATTGCTCCAGAGACGCCGATGCAGGGCCTTTACGCAGTTAACACTTCACCGATGCCAGCATACGGCGAACACCGGGTTTTCTTTTTTTGTCCCCAAATGACAACGCTGTTAATTATTTTCATAGTTTTGAGATGATACCAAAACAGGAAAAATTGTACGACTTCATTGGAAACGCATTCAGATAATTCTACAAACAAAATGCTGTTTTTTTTTCTCGCAGATGGGAGGCCTGTATGGTTTACGTCAGTGCGCTTCTCTGTTGTGTATACCTCTCCGGGAGCGCACCAATAAGTTTTGGTTCAGCGGTTGCGAAGAAAACGATAAACTCATTTCTGCGCTGTTGCGGAAATAGATTTCTGCCTCGGAGTTAGACGTGTTCAGATGCAGTACTTTCTAACCTTTATTTTGAAATACCGAGACAAAAACAAAATTGAAAATGTTTTGATTTTTTATTAAACTGAATCTTCTATGTACACAGCCGTAAGACTTTACAAAAAAAAAAAAAAAGAAGTATAAAGGAGCAAAGGATGTCAGAAACTCAAACATTGGAAGAAAACATTTCGGAGGGCAAAAAGCACAATTCTTTAAAGCAAACATTGCCAAAAAGGTTACAGACGTCAGTTTGTCACTTTCATATGGTTCCGTTCTTATAAAATACATGTCTCGCACTCCGTATATGTACCCAAGTAGCTTCAACGCTTCACAGCACATCAGAAGTTGACTGTTTTTGATCTTAGCAAATATCACGTCAAGCGAAGTGTCTCAGTAGGGACAGCTGATGTTGTGTTTACTCTACGGGAGAGTCTAGCGGGCCAGCTCTTGGTAGAAAGGTCTGCTATAGGTTAGGCTGCTGCGCAATTTGTTTTAAAGTTCATAGCAATGCTGTTTTTGTGCCATCTGTCGAAGGTATGGAACACCCCCGGACTCGGAAATTGGGGCTTTTTGATTGTTTCATTTCGATAGGTTATGTTTGTATTTGCAACACTCCTCATAAATGGACAATTGTACAAAACGGACTTTTTTTTTAATTGTTAAATACGTCAGTTTGACACGTTCATTTGATTATGTTCTTATAAAAAGAATTTTCTTTCAAAATATACATCTCGAGAAAGAGATGCAGAACGGTGCCAGATCCAGATGACAATTGATTCTTTTGGAAATGGCCCCTCTCATCCAGGGAGGTTGCCTGTTACAGAGCTCGTGACTTAGCAGGTCAATGCTGTTAGATTCTTAGCTTGTTTAAACACGAACGAAATGTTCTTCAAGGGAGACTCGAGTTCCTTTGTTTGATTGGGGAAAAAAATGTTTTCTCGCCGTCAGATCCCTTTGAAGCAGATCCTTTTGTACAGAAATGTGTATAGAAAAGATTGTTCGCTAAGCCATTCTCATTTGCAGGCGGATATTTGGCATCGCCACAAAGTTCGCTCTGGATAAATTTTAAATAAAAGTTCCGGCAGCTAATACAATATCTGATTACTTGGAAATTTGTATAAGAGCAGCTCACAATTACAACGCGTCCGTCATTTTCATCTCCCAAACACGTTTCTTCAACTTTCCCACATTCGAACGATAAGCGTAATCTCCATGGCTCTAATTATACTCCGATCAGTCAAAATTGCCGACCAACTCCACGTGCTATCATGGCAACTCTCTGGGAAAAAATTAGGAGGCGTTCTTCCCAGTACATATTTTGATGCATGTAAAACACCGTCCAGCTGTATTGTAATCGACCTATCACAAATGTGTTCCCATAATTTCCGTATAAAAACAAAAACTCTGCTTGACAAGGGACCAGAAGTGAATTACGACAGATCCTTGTGAATCAGAAAAGGAAGCCTGCACTGCTTTTAAACGTTTGGCTAAAGCAACATCATCTATGAAAAGAAAAAGTATACTTATTTAGGCCCCAGAGAGGAACAGCTTAAATTCTTTCGCGAAATTTGTTTAAACCTGTGCGCGGAAGACGAGCCTCTTACCGCTGATATAAAAGAAATATAACAAATTTGCCCCCATCATAAAACAACAGGGCGACCGAAAGGCTACTCACTTGAATATAATAAAAACATTTCTACTTAAGGTAGGTTTCTTGCTTTCAGTTGTTTGGTTTCTGCTAGGTCTAATTTCAACCTGGTTGAAGGAGCTAGGGGCCCATATATAGGACGGAGGTAATAACGAACAGTCACAATCATTTAGCCGAACTCTATTATCTACTAAATGTTGAAACAATTAGTGCTGCAGACCGATGCCGACGGAAAGAGACTCTCATCTTTGCTAGGCCGCTTTGTCTTGCAGTGTGGTCCGAGGACAGCAGCAGCATATTTTCGGGGCGATGAGAGGTCATCAGTCCTAACTCGTCGTTCCGTCGCTCGGAGAAATGACATGACATACAACACATAAACACGCAAGCCATCCACCGAACGTGAAAACGAACTTGTCTATCCTTGCGCTTATGCGTAGCGAAAATATGAAGGCTTGTCTCTTAGGAGTTTGTAATGTTTCGTGCCACGAAAAGATTGATCTAATAACAAATTGCATCGGACGCCACTTCGACACGCAAAGCAGAAAGCAATACGGACTTCATCGATTCCGTGAGCAACCATCGAGACGGGTGTCTCGATGGAGGGAAATTTCGTAAAGTGAGGGCAACTTCGCCAAATAGGGAAATTTTAGGCGTCCATTGCAAGAGGAAGGAGTGTGAAACGCCCGTCACGTCTACGCTACAGTCGGTCACCCTCTGTCAGGAGGTGCTATTCTAGAAAGTCCATCATCTCCTCAAAGTCCTTTCGGTCAGACTTGTGCTCGTTACTTGAAAAGTGTAATGGATTACAATTACAAATTACCGAGCCTCAAATGTAATGAATTACCGTTACAAATTACTTTCGCTGAAAATAACGCATAACTTTACTCGTTACCTTATGAATTACTTTCACGTTACTTTTGCCTTACACTTCTGCAGAAAACAATACTGACAATTTTGACATTTTTCAAAAATATTCTGCAACACTACTGTTCATTCCTCATACGCCCGTATTACGGTAGCCTTTGTAAAAATAAAATATTGTATTTAAGAGAAAGAGTGTAGGCAGTGGCGTAGCAAGAATTTTTTTTCGGGAGGAGTTCAACAAAGTCCCCCCTCCCTCCCTCCCCCCCCCCCCCCTTCCCCCATGACGCAGGGTGAGCTCGGTGGTGCGGAACATTAGGGAGGCGCTGTTAAAGGGCCCCTGAAAAGCAAAAAAAAAAAGTTTTTTAAACAGTCTGGTTGGGACACGCATGTCAAAAAAGGAAATTTACAAGAAAACTGATTTTAGAAGCCACAGTCACGGCGAAAGATTTATTTGTAATTCTCAGCGCCAAGTTCATGACGTCACGGAATGGTATTTCGCTTTTTCCACCTCAAGGTGAAGGTGAAGCCGATTCCCCTCTCCTCCACGCTCCCGAAATGCCAAGAGAGAAAACAAGTGGAAAGGAGGTGACTACCGACTAAATCGCTTCTCGCGTCGTATATATTGCGCTAAAGAAAGAAAAATAAATAACAATGTTTTTTTGACACAGTGTGGAACTCTCTAAAGTGAGCCAGAAGATAGACAGGATTCGAAATCGAAAACTTATCAGCAGCTGCTGTTACTGTGGCAATTTGTCCAGAACAAGCTGAAGAAGCAAGGGTCTTTATGGAGCTGCTCCGACCCGGCTCGGTGAGCCATGGGACGGCACATATTAGTAGAGTGAACATTTGAATAGAGACGAAACTCATAGGGCCGCTCCAGGGTCGAATATGCGACGAATGCGAGAGGGCTAGCCTTGTGCATGCATTGCAGGCGTCTGGCAACAATATGTTCCTGTTTTATCATCAGTCGGTTATCCGGGAGGGTGGTTATCATTTTGTCTCGTTCTCGTTTTGACATTCTCCTTTGAACTTTCTCAAAATGACCGATCTCGAAACTTCTTTCTCGGTTAGGTTCGGCGCATTTGATCATATTCTCGTTACATACTTCACGTGTCCGTGTTATTGCTGGGTCAGCGCATGTCCCCGAAGAAGCTTCTTCAAGTTCACGTTTCGAGCCTCCCAGTTCGCCTCTAGGCAATTTGCAGACGCGCCGGATTACAACCACCATTGCTGACCTTCTCTTGTCTTGCTGAGATGCCGAGCCACTGAAGCGGGCTTTGATGCACTTCCACAAAGGCCTATGCTGGGAAGGACAATGTATAATCTAAAATATCAATACCCCCTCCTGCTATGCTGCTGATGAACTGAAGTAGGCGGATTAAGAGAAAAACAAAAACTGAAGGTCGGTTATGGCGGCACCCATGCATAGCTGCTGCAAAGCGTGTATAAGCTAGCGCTCAGACATACACGCACAAGTGTTTTAGTTTCGCGGTTTGGTTAATTTTTCCTAAAATACGACCCTTCTGCTCTTAAGACATGCAGCGAAGGTGAGAACCCGCTTTTTGGGTTACCCGGAAGAGGTAGAGGCGCTGGGCACTAAAACGCCCAGTTGCTCTTTGGTGTCCAAGGACGGCTTCGTAAGCCTGTCTCTCCCTGTGTCGCGGGACAATATACTCAAAGTGGTATCCCCCTCCTCCCTCACACACACACACATTCGTACTCGACATTTCCTTAAAGTAAACTGCAGCGTACGCTACTAGCCGTGGGAGCCAAACCAGGGGTGAAAACATACCACGCGACATTCGGTATAATGCTTACAGGACCGAAAACGAATAAGCCCAAATGCGGAAAAAAACAACCGGCTTGGATATTTTGAGAAGGTTCAAACGAGAGGATCTAAACGAGAATGGGGCGAAATTAGAGATAGCAAAATCCGGGAGGGTTGTTTTTGAGATACACCCTATTTGAGAAGCTGTACTCATAACGTATACCGTACGTTTTGGGTCGTCCCTTTCGGAGGTGCAGTTGTGGACGGGGGCAGTATATCACAGGGGTGCGCGCTAACCCACCCGGCCCTTTCCCGTTTAGGCTGCTTGGCGGCGACAGTCTGAGGATGGCCTATTGAATGTAATATATCAGCCCCCCTCGCCCACCTGCACACGCGTCTTCCCGGCAGCCCTACGGAGGCCCAAGCCCCGCTGCCTCCGGTTGCACCTCCGCAAAGGGCATCCTTCACGTTTTCGACCTGTGGTCCCCATCGTCATCGGTATTTCTTCTGAATCACCGACGACCCACACTGTATGCAGCATTCGTGAAAGAAGAGTCAGGTTTGCTGATACACAGGGTATGTCTTTTTTTCAGTCTGGTCGCGCTCAATGCCAAATGCCTCTACTAGGAGCCGCACCGTGGTGCTACTGTCTTGTCTCACTCTTGCAACAGTCCATATCGGTTGCAATGCAGGAAACAAAACCGAAGTGGAAACGATTGTCTTCCCCAATTTCTTAGTTAAGGCAAAAAAATCAAGTGCACAACGAGGTTTTGAAGTTGTTTTGTGTTGCGTTCGGAGCTTTGCTCTAAGACATTACCTATCTTCATAATTTTATCAAATAATTGCCTAGATTGTTCTTTAATGAAAATTACAGCATTTTACGTTGGGAAACTAAATGCTGTATTCAGAGTGGGCTGGATACATTCACCGGTAGGCGTATTGGTGGAGAAAATGCATTCTGACCCACGAAAATGAGCTTGTTTCCCAGAAAACATGGTAGGAAGTAAATTGCTAATATAAATTGTCATTTTTAGGACACCTTTTTTAAGGATGTATGTTCACCGCCTAACTCAAACCAATCTAAAACCGTGTTGGAAAGAGCTGTATCGTCAACTGTCATTTAGAAATCGATTCCTGCCCCCTTTTTGCCCCCTAGAGGAGTAAAACCACTACTGTAAATATAATAGCAGTGCTAACCGTAACTTAACTATTGTTTTCAGGTCGATCGAGTACCTGGTTATGCTGTTACATTGTCAGGGTTTGTTTTTGTGTAATGTTACCTATGAGTTTTGTGGCCTAGTTCCTCTGCGTAATGTTTACACTTTGGTATTCATCACATGTTTTTTTTATTATTTAACTGACAGATGATAGTGTTACAGTGACGTGAATATTTTTTTTCAATAAAACTATCGAGCCATCAAAATAATTTACAACAAAAAACTTTCTAAATATGTTAGATTATACTTTCTTTCCGATATATTGAAACCATTTAGTTAAAAAAATATGCTAAAAGTATTACAATACAGATACTCGATTGGTTTAAACGTATTTATTACAAATTAAGGATCGAATACTTTACCAACTCGTTTAAGATTTCTATGACATTGGATATTGTTTATGCAATAAAGTATCTCTAAGTAGAGATATGTACTTTCTAGGGTTCATTCTTGAGAAATTTCTGCTCTGCCATTTAGGTACCTGGTCCACTCCAGATTATGTGCTAAACCATTATATTCTTTACAGAATTCACACTTGAGTCAAAATTGTTTTGTAAAATTCAATGATGCGCCACTGCAGTACAATCGTAAAATTAATTTTGAGTGAGACAACAAAAGATAGAATCGCATTTTATTGTTTTTAGATATAACGGCAAAACTATTCTAGACTACTTCGCTAGCTGCAAGGAACCAACGTCAAATTAATTTTTTTACTGTTTAGTCTGCAACTTCGTCAGGCGTACGTTTTATCGTGTCTATATTAGAGCTGCATCATGAATCTGCTATATTTTATCCAGTCTTGTACACGTTACTAAAAAAAGCAATCGACTACAATTACTATTACTCTTAGCTAAAAAGTATTCGATTATATTACTTGATTACTCGACAGCAAAAGTAATTGGACATTACTTTAAAAAATAACTGTTACTCTTCCGATTACTTTATTGTGTGAAGGCTTACATCTTCAGCGCTCATAACAATGAACTACTTCCAACCTATATTTCACATTTTCACAGTACTGAAGAAGAAAAAACGGGTTCCCTCTTCGTGGTCGTTGCAGCTTCTTTGGAATCTCTGGTTCCAAATAAAGGGTATTTTGCTTTCTTACTCTATATATTTTCTTGTGCTGGCAACCAAAAGGCCCTTACTCTCTTTGGCACGCGCACGCGCTTCTCCAGATATTATTCACATATGGATGAACTCGCATGTTGTAAAAAGAGCAGCTGCTCCAGGATTTGAAACGGATTACGTGTAGTATCCATTAGCGGAAGAGATCGACCCGACCACTTCTCAACTCGAAACCTTGCTTGTCACAAAGACCACGTAGGGAAAATACGGCACCTGGACGTGTATTTGAACTGGCTTTGTTATATTTTGCATCCGCTTTAGATATTCTTGGATTCTGGTTCTCCTACGGTCTGCGAGTAGGAACCGTAAGCAGGATTGTTTTTTTTTTTTATTATTATTTTGGTCTGTATGTGCGTGAGGGGGCTAGTTTGAACGAAGGACTTACAAAGCAATATTCTGCTTTCTCAAACTTCGCCCTGGATGTCCTTTGTCACGCACTGGGGCTTCCCTGGGGCTTCCCACTCCCAGTCCCAGCTCGAAAAAAACAAACGGACATTCCATAAAAAATGTACATACAAAGGGGTTGACCTCCTTTCCTACAGCTCCGCAAAAATCGTTCTTTTTTCCGTTCGAAAAAAGATGCAAATTTTGGGTTTTGCCATTTAAAAAAAAAAGGCGTTTGCGCGGGGGGGGGGGGGGGGAGGGGGGGTCCCGTTGAAAAATAGAAACGGTTAGAAGTAGTTTTTATTACTTCAAAAAGTAATCAGATTACTCTTGTGATTACTGCCTAATAGATGAAATCAACTGATTACAAAATTACTCCAAAAAGTAATCGATTACAAGTAATTTCATTTCTTGTAATGCGTACGGTACAAGTCTGATTTTGTCACTCGAAAAATTGCAGTTTCGTTATGAAACTGACTCCTCTTATTCATAATTTTGTCCGAACTATTAGGCGGTGGATTTCACTTGCAGAAGAGCTACTCGAAAAATTGCAGTTTCGTTATGAAACTGACTCCTCTCATTCATAATTTTTGTCCGAACTATTAGGCGGTGGAATTCACTTGCACAAGAGCTAATCTTGGTTTCTGGCTACGTTGCATTTGTAAAAAAAAAAAGAAAAAAGAGTGGTGTATAGAATTATAGATATATATTTTTCCTCTTTTTTGTGTGTGTGCATGCATTTTGAATATTTGCATTATGTGTAAGCAATCGTTATACCCCGCTTCGTGTGTGTGCCACATTTTCGTGCGTTCCACCTTCCTGTGTGTGCATAAATGTTTAATATTTTCATAGTGTGTACGCAATTCGTGGGCCCCCCTCCTAATGCCTCATGGCACAAAAGGTATCTGTATAAATAGATGGGGAAATCTGACGCAGATCTTACTAAGAAGGCTAACATATTTATAAAGATAGGGAAACAAACTGCTAGTCACGGAAGATGTCAGGAATTGCAAAAAGTATAAAAAAAAAATTAAATCACCTTATTTAATAAATCCTAATTAGCGGAAAATCAATATGGTTCTAATTATGAATTTGCTGAGCATCATTGAAATCCTTCAATTTGAGGAAGGCTTGGAGTACGTAAGAGGGCAGGGGTGCGCTTAATTTACCACTCGCGCAGTAGGCGCAAGGTCGGCGCTGCGAAAACACGAATTGCATTCTTATTAATGTTTGCACATTGCGGGCTTTGCACCTGCTGCACGAGTGTTACATTTGTTTTAGCGCACTCCCATGCTTCGCACCTGCTTCTAGCTGATGGAACATGACTGATTGCGGTTTTTTTAATTAAAACTCAGCAATTTCATATTTAGAACCGCATATTTATTTTTACTAGTTGAAATTTTATTTGTAGAGGGCTTAAGATTAATCATTTTGCCAATTTTTATTTTTTTTTCTAAGCCTGACGTCTGCCGCGGTGTCCGGTGTTTAGCCCCTTAAAGGGGTAGGGAAACGTAATTTCAGTGCGCATTTTTTAGCTTTAATGTGTTGCATATTGCACCCTCACCTCAAAAACACCAATCTTCCGTTGAAAAGCACAAGAAAACTAATTTTAAAGCTAAATAAACGATCTTTCAATGTGCACCTGATGAATGCATGCGGAGCCTATTCGGGAGCTAGTCTAGCAACGTTGTGGAATCTGCTACGTAGTCATGACGTAGCAGATTCCTTCGGAGCAGCACCGCCTTTTGGAATTTCAACATTTTCCTTTTTAGCTTTCCTCCTAGCTCAACTCACAAATTGCGCATTGTACCAGACGATCCAAGAAGACGGAAAGGAAGGATTCTCCTCTTTCTGGGACCCTCGTTCGTGCAACTGGAACCAGCCATTCTCCCCCTAGAAGCTTAGCCCGTCGCTCAAAACTCGAACAAAAGTTGCTTTCCCCATCCCGTTCAGCCCTAAGCTGACAGTGTTGTGGAAGCTACGTGCTCCTTGGGCCAGCCACACGCTCGTCACCCCACGGGTACTTCGAACGGCTCGGCTGTAATGCGCTGACGCTATTGACACCACCACAACGCTGACAACGCCACCAAAGGCCAAGCTCATAAGTACGGCTGCCTTGCTACTCCACGAACGTGGGAAATCTTTTCTTTCTGTTTTTGTTTGCGCCGGACATCCCATGACGCATCGCGCTCTCCGTTCGCTTCTCTTCGAGCGCTTGCTCGAGTGCACCGTTTGGAACGAAAAATATAGCCAGTCGTTCAAAATACAAACGTGCGATTATCATTTGCGTTTATTATCCGTCATACTTGACTCATTTCCGAACGAAATTTGAATATTTCAATTTTTGTTTCCGTACCCCTTTAAGTACTTTGAGCGAGCTGAGCTCGTCGGTCACTTTCTGGCTAAAAATGCCGTGGACGAAAAGCTCTGCTCGTCCAATGGTTTTTTCGGTAGCTTTAGGTGGGTGAGAGAACTCGTCTTAGTTGGAAAATATTGTGTTTTCACCTCTGCTGACCTTTGCGTATTAAACTTTTCAAATTTTGTGTAATACTCAAGAAATAACAATTAAAAAAAAGAAACAATAAAAATATGGCACTTTCAGGTTACTTTTGGAAAAAAAAATTGTGACTTAAGTGGTTAGTTTACCAAAGAGATTTTTTTTCTCAAACACCATAGTTTAGGAATGTTCATAAACTTCGCAGAGACACTCGGTACATTATACCTAGAGTTCTGTGTTGGCGGATAAATCTAAAATACCCCGAAAAAATGACCTCCTGTAAACTTTTGATAAATTCGGATTTGACAAGTTAACTCAGAATTTTGATTTACCATTGAAAAAAAAAGTATTTTACATAAAGTTTTGACTTCGCACAATGTGAGTGGTCTTGACAAAATGTCATCATTGTTTTTTTTTTTTTTTTTTTTTTTTTTAATCTCAAAATATTGGCAAAATAAATCTTACTTCTTATCGCTTCAAAAGTTCATCACGTCATGAGGTCTTTAGGGTTGCGACAAAAACCACGGTTCCGCTTTCCAGTTTGCTCCTTACTATTGACGCTTCTTAGAGAAAGGAGGGGTTGGGTTTTTTGGAACAGCGAATGCCGTGAATCAAAGAGATTTTATAGCAGGTCCAAAAGGCGGCGAACATTGGAACCTTCTATATTTCCCGTTTTTTTATTCCAGCCAACGCTGCCGCGGGGTGTGTAGATGGTTTAGATGAGATGGATACGAGCTTCTACAGAAGCTCGTATCCATCTTATACCCCTAGGCGTTTATTGATTTTAAGGTTTCGACGTTTATCGAACCACCACTTGTTTGCAACTTTTGTCGTTCTCCAATTTAGTATTCCCAATGGCTAAGGGGCAAACGCGAAATCCATCCGAAGATATATTAGTTGCTTCAATCTCGTTCTCTTTAATCTATCGCACGTTTACACCCGAATGATATTTTTGTATAAAAAGTCTGCAAAATTAAGCTCTGAATTTCGGAAAACACGAAATAAAATAACTCCAATAAATTCGAAATTTCCGGCAAAACATAAACTCCGAAACACCCCTTCCGAATTTTCGGGAAAAAAAAATTAACTCCGTAAACACAGGACACTTTTATAGGGGTACTCCACCGTTTTTTTCATTGTCTCCGATTCGCTTGAAATTTTGCTAAATTAACCAACAAACATTGCTAAAATAGTATCCCAAATATTAGGTCAAAATATTGTTCTTTTGCGAAGTTATTGAATTTACAGTTTTGGTCTTCACCATGTTTTTCAAACTGAAAGTCTCTACTGGCAACAACAACAAAGTGACGTCAGTGGAAGGCAGGGGTTCACTTTTTGGACTACAGAAGTTGTTCCCAACGAATTTGAAGCAGTTTCTTGGTGTCAAATGAGTGCTTTGGAAGCTCGCTCCCGTATCCGCGCTCCAGCACGGAACAAATGATTGGCATATTCTATTTTTAGACTACTTGCTCGACTGGCAAGCCTGCCTGCCACTGACGTCACGGTACTGAAAAGTGCGCGACTATTTGAATATTGGTTTTTGCACCATTTTCATTTGCCGATTTCACATTACCTATTATCAATTTCGCTATGCTAAATAGCATACCGGAAAGGGTAAAGGCCAGGGAGTCAGAAAATATAGTTAGTTGAGGTAGCTCAAAAAATCGGTGGAGTACCCCTTTAAGGAGCGTCGATTTACCGCTACGTCGTTTATAATATCGATTAGGGGTCTAAATAAATTGGCACGACTAGTTCCAGAATGGGTTGGCGATAAATGCCCTGATCGAGTACGAATTGCCAGTTGTAAGAAACGCTAAATCAATAGAGCTGTGCACGAAACCATCGAATCGGTGTGTTTTTAGAGCGCAGCCCTTAGGCGCCCGTTTCCATGTTTTGCAGCGTCGCCGTTGGTGTCGGCGCACTCGCTCAGACAGTGATAGCATTGAAACAAGTGAGGCCGCATACATTCCTCATCTGGCATCAGACGTCGTTCGGTAGACGCTGATTAAGCGCAGTTCACACTCTTGCGACCGAGTATGGCCGAGAAAGACCAGACCGGTTTTAAGCCTTTCGCAACTTCTTAGGACCGGATGCGCTGTAGCGGAGCTGGTCGTAAGAGATTGCGAGAGGCTTAAAAACCGGTCTCGTCCCTCTTGGTCTCACTCGGTTGCAAGAGTGTGAACGAGCCTTTGCTTAGACTCGATGTATATTTGAAGAAAAAAAAATTGTCCCCTCTGTTGGTTTTATGTGTGTCGTCACTCAAATAGCGCCTTCTAAGCCATTGCCTATCTCCGGTTTAGTAGTGCAGCCCGGAAGACTTTAGGAACCAGCGAAAGAGAAACTCACGCCAGAAAGAGCGAAGAGAAATGTGCCGATATCCTTGTGTTTTGATTATTCTCACTCACTACTATGTCTGAGGCGGACGTAAAATATATGAGGGATGAGTTTTGCGGTTTTCTCAAATGCCTCGGCCGACATATTTCAAGATAATACGTTATGAAAATTCGAAGTGCAATTATCTCAACCCATCCTACTAAATGAAACCTTTGACGTGGCGCTAAAGAAATAAAATTGCATATTGACGTGCGCACAGCTGGCCGAGTAGGCATCGCGCTTGTAGCCTAAAGGTTGTCGTGCTTGCCTACATCGCGAAAAGCCGGGGTTTGGTGCTTTTGCGCGGATACACCATTTTTGTAGTTTTTGTAATGTCGCATCTGGTAATTTCGAGAACCCTGTTGCTTATTGAAGATTGAAATGTTATACGCGCCGAACCTTTTACGCCCAGAACCCCACGCGGATACAAAAGGGGCTACGCGAGGCAAGCCACACTCAGTCTCGTCCCAGCGTTCGATCCGTCGGTTTTGCCGCCATCAACGTCTGCGACGCTAGCCTTTTTTATTTTGTTTTGGCACAAGTTCCCCTCTTGAAACGTGTTGTTTGCCTTAGTATTTCACGCCTCATGAATTGTCATTCTTGACCATATTTCGCATAAAGAATGTGATGAGACCATTCAAAGAGATATATTTGCTCACTTCGGCTGACGCTGAGGAAGTTCACGCCAGCAAAAAACAACAATACGAAGTGGTGACAAGCAGGATTTTCTCCCGTCGGTGAAAGACCAGTCAGTGAGATGTTATAACAAAAAAAAAAAACGAATCTCGATTGAGATAAAAAAAATGTAAGTACTTACCCTTACTACGAAAAAATGTTTTACGGATGAGGTCCAGTTTGTCGAAAAAGCTATGAAAGTCCGGTCCCTAGACGAAAGAAAAGGGACTTTTGATTACAAGGGTGACGGTCAGCTCACGTGAGTTAAATACTGGATGACGCAGAAGCGAATCAAAACTATTGAGGGTTTCTATCTGTAAGCCAAACATGATAATTTTGGGCGGAATAAATTGTTCCTACCAACCTCACATGAAGCTGCCACGGAAAAATAGACTGCTTCGTTGTAATTTTTATATCGAGCTCATCGAGTTACAGCTGCGTTATAACGAATATACAATCATGAAACCTAATTTATCGCACGTGCTTTGATTATAAAGAAAGAGCATCATAACGTTGTTTTACATGTCAAATTAGGATTCCAAATAATTCCCCAGCTGTTGCATATGCACAAACTCGGTATCACAGAAGCAGGACACGTCGGAGATGTCAACGCGTCTTTCTAGAGAGTCTTGCCTTTCGTTGTAACAAAGAAAAACGAAGTCATATTCTATTCTTTGAACCTCTTGCAATTTAAGATTCTAAACATAAAGAAAGTCAGTGCAATTTGTCTCGAACTGGTTGGCAAGACAAAAACCTACATTCCTTTCTAAGTCGGATCAGGTCGTGTCAAAGCGGCTCGTCATATTAGGTAGTGCACGCAAACACTTCCTCCTGTTATCGGAACCACTTCTCAAGTTTTGGAAACACCCATTTGTCATATTTTGTGCCGGTACCTTTGTTTCAAAGGCGTAGTGGTCTACTCTCCAACATGTATCAGATGCTGTCGCCGGTTTTTATGAAACTAGTGGCCCCGTACCTCTGTCGAAAACACGTAACCACCGCCATAGATATGGCACATCCTCTCATGAGGGGCTCTTCGCTGCGGGACGCCGTTAGAAAGGGAATGGGTTGGACCTATCTAAGCACGGGAGACTAACTTCTGCAAAGCTTTCCGGTGGCGGGACCCACATAGAAAGCTGGCCTCCCTTCCTTGCTCAGATTGCGAAAGGCAGAAAAGGCGAAAGGTCGCAGGCTTTTTGACACGTAGGATGATATAAGACATTTTTACATTGCTTGAAGGATCTTGTGTATGCACCTCCGACGAATGTGATTTTTTCTCACAACCGTCTACATCGTTTGCCTTCGATAAATTTGAAGATCTCAAGATGTTTTCTTATTGCCACGACAACGTCAAACTCAAGTTACTGAAATTCACGTTCCCTCCTTGGGTCCTGACTTTTACGATCTGCTATTAAGCTTCCTCTACATTCAAGCGAACATCGACCGAAACAAGGGCAATTCGGCAAGCACCGTCGCAACGGACGGGACGATCACACGCGACAATGGCATAGCCATTCAGACACTTGAACGCTCACTCTTTAAATACCTGCAGCTTTATCTGAACGAAACACTGGTAAGGCTATACAAAAATCTACGCCTACCGCTCTTTTCTGGATATTTCGTTTAACACAAATGGAAAAAGCAGAGATTATTCCCTTTCCGTGATGCTTGACGAAAGAAACCCAGTGAATACCTCAGAGAGGTTAGACATTCCTGCAGAGGCCAAAGGCCTCGCAGGTTGTTTCAAGTGTACCGTGGGCAAGACACTGTACGATCTGTACGCCACACACTTTGCAAAGTTTTCTCTGCAATCAAGACATCTTCTAAACGGGGTCATCATTCGCCTTGACGTGCGACAAAATACGCCAGATTTCCGACTCTTGGCAGCACCAACTGTTAAAGAAAAGCAAGTTATGCAACCCTCTCGCCTCGTTCAGTACATTCAACGTGATCATTTGGAGCTCGTGAGATTTGAGAGACGGGGTGAGTCCTCGTCCACAACCTACCAACTTCGATGCTTAGAGATCAAGACCAGGATCGTTTCCGTGGGCATGTAGACCATCGTTCTCATCCTAATCGGGTACCGTTCAAGCTCTTCGTCGCTTTCGTCAAGAGCGAAGTTTTTGAGGGAAGTCATATAGGAAGACGATACCTTTAAATTTGAACACTTCAATCTGAAATTCGTCGTTCTGGATGTCCGCGGCTCACAACAGACATGACATTTTGATTTGAGTGAACATCTCTATATGAAGGCATATATCAAATTCCAGCATCGTGTAAATCGAAAAGACGTCCCGTTTTCTGACGGTGCATTCTCGAAAGGCGTTTTTCTTCGCTACTACATTTTGACTCCCAACAGAGAAGCGCAGAGTTTGTGACTGGTCCTTAAAGCAAACATGAGACTCAACCCGACTTTCAAGCAAAAATAAACCAAAGCAGTCATGATTCTCTTCATGTTCGAGATGCCTGACATTGTGGAGATCAACAAGTACAGAACGGTCAAATTGGACAATCGAAAAGATGAACAGATACAATTTCTACCCGATGTATGCAGAGAACGAATTTACGCGCTCCTGGTTACGCAGCACATTGGCCTGCGACGAGATTGGTCGAGAGACGCCGATGCTGGGCCTTTACGTAGTCAACACTTTACCGATGACATCTTACAGCCAACACTGGGTTTCCTTTTTTTGTGTCCCCAAACGACAACGATGTTACATATTTTGACAGTTTTGAGATGATACCGATACTGGGAAAATTCTACGACTTTATTAAAAACGTATTCATCCTATTCTAGAAAAAAAAATCAGTTTTTTTTCTGGGGGGGGGGGGGAGGCAGACAGGCGGCCTGTAGTGTTTACATGTCAGTGCGCGTCTCTGTTGTGGTATACCTCTCCGGGAACGCACCAAAAAGTTTTCGTCCAGCGATTACGAACAAAACTATAAACTCATTTCTGTGCTATTGCAGAAATAGATTTCTGCCTCAGAGTTCGACATGTTCAGATGCAGTACTTTGTAACCTTTATTTTGAAATACCGAGACAAACACGAAATTGAAAATGCTTTGATTTTTTATTAAATTAAATCTTCTATGTACGCAGCGTTAAGACTTTAGAATAGAAAGAATAAAGGAGCACAGGATGTCATAGAAACAAACTTTGTAAGACAACATTTCAGTGGGCAGAAACCCAATTCTACGGAGCAAACATTGCCAAAAAGGTTACATACGTCAGTTTGACACTTCCATATTGTTCCGTTCTTATGAAACACATGTCTTGCACTCTGTATATCTACCGAAGGAGATTCAACGCTTCAAGAACATCAGAAGTTGACTTTATTTTTGATCTTAGCAAATACCACGTTAAGTGAAGTGTCTCAGTAGCGACAGCTGATGTTGTGTTTATTCTACGGGAGTGTCTAACGTCAGCTCCTGGTGGAAAGGTCGACTATAGGTTAGGCTGCCGCGCAGTTCGTTTTAAAAAAGTCCATGGCAATGCTGTTTTTGTGCCGTATGTCGAAGGTACGGAACACCCCCGGACTCGGAAATGGGGCGTCTTGGTTGTTTTTATTCCGATAGGTTATATTTGTATTTGGAACCCTCCTCATAAAAGGACAACTGTACAAAGCAAACTTAAAAAGAAAATGTTACATACTTCGGTTTGACACGTTCATTTTATTATTCGCTTATAAAACGAAATTTCTTTGAAACTATACATGTCGAGAGAGATGCAAAACAGTGTCAGATCCACATGGCAAAAACAGTGTCAGATCCACATCGATTCCGTCTCAGACCATACATTTAAGAAAGGTACAATAAAATATTCGGGGAAGGAATGTCCCCCTTCTCTCGCGCCCTCTCCCAAACATTTTATACGGCACGTTTGACCCCGAATTGTGTGTGTGCGCGTGCATCCTTGCGTGCGTGCGTGTGTTGGCTTTTATTTTCCTTCCCCCAGTTCCTTTCTTGCCAATACCCGTCGCCCCCTCATGCCTCAAACACTACCGCCGTCACTACCCGTACCGCCTCCTGGTGGCTCAGGTAACGTTGTTGGCAGTGTCGGAAGATGAGCTTTAAAACCGGGTACACCGCTCGCAGCTCCACGACATCACAAAGTTGAATCTCCGCCTCGATTCCGAAGCAAATATTTTGGTCTCAAATAACTCCTTCCCAAAGTTGTGAAACGCCACTTTGTCGTCACCGATAACTTCCACAAATGACAACCTCGCAACGAGAAAGTTCAGAGTATTCACAGGACAATCTAAACACCATTAAATTTAACGCAGCGTAGGAATGTAGGAACACGCGGGCGTGACATCAGCAGTGCAGCCGTTCAACCGACTCGCGCCACGTTATTGCTCGGGCGTGCACTAATGAAGCTCGCTGAGACTTTGTGTGTCTCAATCTCACTTGATTTAATCACCGAGAAAGTTTGGATGATTGACATCTCGTCCCGCGTGACGCCATCGAAGCGAGAGTCTAATCAGCACGGCTCCGCGAACTTCGGCCCCAACTTGATGCTCGATGAGTTTAGAGACCCTGACAGGGATTTGTGTGCCCAGTTATTTTTTTAAAGAAGATAGTTTAATCGTGATCTAAACAATGATAATCAAAGGTCGTTCGTAAATGCCGCACATTTTTTTAAAACCCCTAGCTTCTATCTGCTGGAGTAGAGAATAACTACGATTGTTTTAGTGTCGTTTCTGTTGCCGGCGCAAATTTACCACCTCTCAAAGTCGTGAAAATGGGGGAAAACTCACTGAATACAATGCTTGCCAATTTCTTGATTTTGATTATTTCCTCTCTGGCCGAAGTGGCAGTGAAGCTCATTTTCGTCCTCTTTACAAATATGAGCACACGACGATATTGTCAGATCACGATAGGGCGCCCGTGCGTCTTGCACAACAGGTTGCGTTGGCTACCACAGACAGCAACAAACAAGAAAACCAGTACCTGCTTTAGTCACTATATATTTCAAACAAACGCTTTTAAATATTTCATTATCATTAGTACCCCTGGTTTTGTCAATAAACCGAAAAGAACCGAGAAGCTTTTGAGTCTAGAAATATTAACCGCAGTAAACCGAAAACTTCTGTTTGGAATAAAAACCGAAAAAAGAACGCCGAATTTCAAAACAATAGGAACCGAAAAGGTCACACCCTAGCAATATTTTCAGTGTCCTGTTTCGACGCGGGGCTGTTTTGACGCGTGCTATTTTGACGCGTGCTGTTTTGACCGTGCTGTCTTGTCGCGTGCTGTTTTCTCGTGAGCTGTTCTGTCACGGTGACTTTGCACCCATCATAAGGTAGCAGTGCCATCGAAAGAAGACTCACTAGTATATAAAAAAAAATTATTAATTTAAGGTAGGTCTCTTTCGTTCAGTTCTTTGGGCCCTGCTAGATCTCATTTCAACCTGATTGGAAGAGCTGTTGTCAAGGGTATAGCAGTCTGATTAAAAAAAAAACACTTCGTATACGTAGAAAGCCTATTCCCGACATATTAAAGGAAGAGATAGAAGCGGAAGACATGAAAGTTAAAAATAAATATCATTTAGACGCTCCACAAAATTCATGACAATGACAAGAAAGGCAGCGACGAGGGCACACGAGTAGAATCGAGAGAAACGGCTGTAGTGGTGGGCGAGCCTCAGTTGACATGAAGGAGTATTGAACTGCCAAACTTACCAACACCTGCGACCACTGCGGCAGACTGCCCCGAGAAAAAAAGCTCCGCTCGAACCTCGTTGAAGGGTCTCGGGAGTACACGCACTCCTAGAATGGATAGGGATGGCACTGGTGGTACGTAGGCTTCGGTCAATTACGAAAAGGTATCGGACTGCCAAACTAACGAGCAGCTGCTGTTGCTGAAGCAGTCTGTCCTGGGCATGTTCCTACTGTGGGCATTGCCTTGTGGTGTGCTGTTTAAGCTTTGCTGGGGTTGTCTTAGGGACTTCAGCAAGCCAATTAAAACAAATACATGGAACTGCAGTTTGTAAACGAGGCATTAAAAATCCTCAGTCGGTGCCTCGAATTTGTATTGTAAAACAGATGTAGCGTGCCTTACTGAACAAAAAAAATGGCCTGTGAGATTTTCAACATACCATTTGCATTTCCAGTTGCCTTGCAGTGGTGCTACTCTCTGTATTGAAGTTAACAAAAAAAAAAAAGGTTTGGGTGAGCATATTTTTAACCTTTTTTGCCCTCTTTTGTGGTGCATGATTGGTGTTTAGGATTCGTCGATACTGAAGTGGTCCTGTAGTATCTTGAGGAGATCGGATAAGGTAAGCCTTCCAAACACCTGCACGTAAAGTCTGCTCTGCAAAAACTGCTGGCGCGACTTGATTTCAAATATGTTAATAGCTTCCGTTTTCCTTGCAACAAGACTGCGAACGAGGTAGACCCAATATACGCCACAAGAGTGAACGCACTTAAAGGGACCATGAAATGACCTTTTTACTTTTTCCAGATAACCTTTACATTAAACCGTCAATGTTCACTGAATGCCGAACAGGCATCCGTTTTCGTCTCGGTTTATTAACTTCTACACAAAAAATTATTGAAATATCGACTTTTTCATTCTCTCCAACTGACCGCAAAACAAGCCGTGACGTAGGCCGTTTCCGGAACCGGAAGTTCTCTCGGCAGAAGGAGAATGGGAGTGTTAGCGGCAACGAGTTGGGGTGCGCCGGTAGGTTTTACTGCGCTGATGTCACCGACGTATTTCCTGAATCGGCGCCTCTCATCGCCGCATCGCAGCTGAGCGAAATTCAATGAGATATGTTGCGCTACAGCGACAGCATTTGAGTAGTCCCATACGCCGGTATGCCTGTTGGGAAGTGCAGCGAGTCTTCCGGTGAAGACTCCAGAAGTCAACCACCCCGTCATTGTTGGCAGAAGGGCCGGCCCGTGTCAGTCGTTTGCAAAGCGACGTAGATGGCGTTTTTCGCGGCCTCGGAGATGCAGGAGCGGGCCGACGTTAAAAAAGATACGTTTGAACTACGAGTGTCAGCAAGAGCCACGTAAATACCTGTTTACACTCGGAGCGGACGCGCGCGCTTGATGGAAGTCTTGTATTCGCGCTGTTTGTAAGCGCTTCGGGACCGTTCTTTTACGATTGCAACTCGATACTGACGCGACACTCGGCAAAGAAAGGTTGGACCGGGGTTGTACGTATACCTCCCACGAACTGTTATAGCTCGACAGTGACGTGCAGTCTGTCAGAATAAAAATGGCATACCAATAACAAATGTACATACCGTGTTACGAAGGTAACTTATACGGCGTTTATTTCAGCTCTATATCACACAAAACAAGAAGATAGAATCGACGAGAGTCCCTTTTGACGAGTGTTCGTCAACACTGCCTCGGAAAACAAGGGGAAGAGATTGACATCACCTCTTAATCTAGAATTGAGGTCAGTGATCAAACTATAATACGGGAAGGGTCCACAAGGGTCGCGCGGGCATATTCCATTTAGCACGCCAGCCCATCGTAGGCAGACGGTCTTGCGACGAAGCAACGCAGCGCCGAGTCGGAATGCCTGCTAGTCCTATACGCTTTGTCGGAGTCGGTGGATCCAGCGTTCTTGTTCGTCGTGGTCTGTTTTAAGTACTGTTTTCTTGCTGCTTGAAGTCGGCACGCGCGGGAAGAACACGTAGAAAAATAAACGTTCAGTCAGTCAGAGTTTTGAGAAGAAGGAAAACAAAGAAAATAAACGTTCGTCGCTGGCCGCCACCCAAGTAACTGTCGGCCCTGCCCTACTGCGCACGCGCAGTAGTTGCTTCGTTTACCACACGATAGATGGCGCCTGGCTCTCAGCATTATCAAATTTGTCAATTTTCGCCACACATCTCTAATTATGCTACAAAATGTGGATCTGAATATTATTTAACAAAACTTTTAGGAAACATTCGTCGGCTATTTATTGTTTATGATCGCGGTGCTGGTGAGGTAGGCTCTTACCCAATAGGCGACCTGGATTTGGCTGACGTGCTCCATTTCCGCGGATGCATCGTAGTGAACAGGCAAAGGAAGGAAGGCGCAAAGGAGTCCAGTTTTCTTTTAAAAGTTCTATAGCAAATAATTTTTTTTGTCTCCCTATTTTTGTGTTTTTGTGTTTCTTTTCACACCTTTTACGACGTGCGGTGGATGAAACTCGATTTTAAAATCATTTCATGGTCCCTTTAAAGGGCACATGAAACGAATTTTGGGGTGGGATGAATGATTTTATATTGGGATTTTACTAATCGCATATCGTTTAGTTGGCCAAAAGAAAGAGGCTAGAAAGTCAAACGCCAGCTTTTCGGTACGAACATTTGAAAATATAGCCGACTATTTTGTACCTTCTTGCCTTCGAATGCTCTCCGCCTTTTCACTATGATACATCCGCGGTTCCAAAAGCGCGTCACCGGCGCCAAACTGACGTCAGCAGAGCCCAGCTCACGAATTGGACACGAGAACTGCGTCACTCGGACGTATGCGCTCGTCAACAATCAATCCGTCGACGAATATTTGGATTCGCGTTCGTGGCCATTGAGTGCCCAGACGGAACTTATTGTCACTGGGGAATGACAAGTTTTATGGTGTGCATAACAAGCACGGTGGAAGCTAGGAGTCATCGCACCGGTGCCGAAGGAATGTCACGACCACGTGATTTCACAATTCGCATTTGAGGTGAGGATTAAAGCTAAGGAGGAAGAAGTAGGAAAATCGTTTCATGACCCCTTTAAGTAGAAACGGGGTGTAGATATAACATGCTCGCGTCCTAAGCCGCGACAGCGTTGCAAGCTATGAACTTTGTGCGAAACAAAGTATGGTATGCGAGCACATACGCAACACTTGACGAGCTAGTGTACTCCACACGCAACCGTAAGTGGGAGCGTGCGAACCAACAACCAAGAGCGGGAACAGGAGGTTTAGAACGACGCTTACTTCCACAGCACTGGCGTCCGTGCACGCAGGGTCGGCAGTGTTGCGCTCGCGATTACATAGCGCGCGGTTACTGTTGAATCGAGCGCATAGCTCGCTCTAAATAGCTGTTTTCTTTTTCATACCGCACTTAACCCTCACAACATTGCGGCTCCCGTCTGGTTGAACTCTTTTCTACCGATTCGGTGAAGTAAGTTCTTCCTTCGAGATATACTTTTCGCTCGAGAGGGAACTCTTAAAATCTATGCGGCCGGCTTATCCACAGCGCAGCAGCCCTTCAGCTTAGGCGTAGCAACAGCTTGAGAAAGTAATGGCGGCAGGAAGTCCAAAACCAAAAACAGGATGTTACGTGGTTGATTGGCCAATAGTGCGCGCGGAGGCTTGTTTAAAAGGTGGCGCCACTTTTCCCAGGATAGATGGGACTTGAAGCGCCCCGCGGAGGATGCAACAGCTGGAGGCAATTTGCCGATATGGTCGTCACTTGGTACGGCGTCACGGGACCATGTGACGTGAAACATAATCATGTGGTACGACGTGATTGTGTGGAACCACGTCACAACAAAGGTGCGACACGCGGTACCACGTGAAGTACAACCCCCCCCCCCCCCCCCCCTTCCTAGGAGGGGAACTCGTCTCCGCCGCCTGGCGGCAGCCCTGCGCTCTCCGGCTGGCGCTGGATGGCTGGCAGGTGTTATGTCGTCATGACTTAATTGCAGCAGTGATTACAGCTGTCGACAGGTGATTTATGAGCTGGTAATTGGTTGCGAAACATGTGTTAATTACCACGATTAGAGCCGCCGGTCTCTAAATTGCACGATACCTATTAATTGATTATTGGGGCAATCGTGATCAATTGTCCCACTTTTGCAGCTGCCTCGCCGCGGACAGCATTTGTTTAGTGTTAACGAGCAGACGTGTCTCGGCGTCGGGGTCCTTCCATTCTTATTTGTTTGGTTGCCAACGCCATCTCTCGAAGCTGTTCTTTGACTATACGGCGTGATTTCGTATCAAACGCGTGCGCGCTGCTCGTCCGAGGCGTTGCTGGTCGTTTGTAGATTTCTAAACAGTACCAATGTATAGGGAGTTGTTATTAATTTAGCAGGTACATATACACAAGACGAGCTCGATGGCCCCTTTCAGTTATACTATGGTGGGACCAACTTTGAATGTACGATATATTTATCTAGCTCCGAGATCAGGAACTTCGTTCGCCCCTCAATTACACTGGATTAGAAGGTTCTTGTTCTGATATTTTAGAGCGACTTCGAAGCTGCCTGACGCATTAATCAGTAAATGGGTGCCTGGTGTTTCGATGAGTTTGTTCCGTCGAAATCACCCCTCACAGGGCAGGTTCAATAAGAGGAATATTTTTGCCGGCATCAGAGGCTAGTTCTGCTGGTGCAGCAATGTAGTGTTACATAATTTCGCAACTAACATGATGGGGAAAACAGCCCAGTGATCGCGGACTCCGAAAAAGGACATACAGGACAACATTGCCCTGTCGTGTCTGTTCTTTTTTGTGGAGTGCGTTTTTTTAGTGGTTTTCCCCATCATGTATAACGTCTTCCCACTGGCTCATTTCACCACTTTATTATCACTATTAAGTAAATTGTGGCGTGGTTAACGTAGCGGCACTCGAGGACAGGTAATATAAAAGATTTCGCTCGTGGGCTTGATTCTCCGGGATTATTGGGATGGCACAGTATTTCGCGATGTGTTAAGGGTTTAGTTTCTACCGTGAAGAATGAACGGCGTCTCCCATTTATATCCCTTTTTCCAAGCAACACAAATTAATTTATTCTTCAGTACGTGAATGGATGCAGCTGAGAACAAGAACATTAGCAAAAAATTTACTCGCGTTTTTTGTTTCTCCAATCAATCATTATTTTTGGAATGCAAGTGAAAGCTCGTTTTTTTCGGTTTATAGAGTTTATTTTGCCAATTTATGCTTGAAAAATCTATGTTTATTGCACACTGAATAAGTGAGGAACATCCACAGCCGATCACTCAGCAGGCAAAACTCACTGATAGAACGTACAAAACAACATACTCAGGAAGCACGTTCAGAGACTTCTTTCGTTTGTTGATCTTTTCACGAACCCTTAAACGTTACTTTGCAATGAAAGCATTATTTATGACACAGAAATCCGCCTCCCATCCTCGCTCCTTTTACGGCGACTAGGAAAATGATCAGGCAGGCAAAGTAATCCTCTACGCTCGGTGTCGCGTGAAATCGAAACTGTAGCCAACGAAGAACCGCGTAAACGCGTGTGACGGCAACAGTAGTACCGTCTTCACATCAGAAATCGCCGCCCCCCCCCCCCCTTCCCCTCCCCTCCTTCCATCCACCTCCCCGCATTCTGAGGAGTCGCTTGGTTACGTGCTCTGGTGGCGCGAGGATGGGGGCGGACAAAGGGGGGGGGGGGGGGGGGAGGGGAGGAGCCGCCGAATAAACCCCTCCACCAAGGTATCATCCCGCGCGGCAGTGTCCTGCCTAATGCAAATGAGGAGTGTTCTGTATTCCCCCTTGTAAAGTATTTGGGGTGGGAGTCCTTGGACTTCGGGAAAACGCCATCTCTCTCTCTCTCTCGTTCATCCCGTGGAACAACTACGTAGAACACAAAGACACTGCAGTGAAGGAAGGGAGAACGGCTCCCAATTTATACCGCTCGTTGGGGGCCCGATAAGACTTGGCCAAGCGGGTTTTTCGACGCATATGTAAGATAAGTTTATGATAAGTTTATTTAGTAAAAGAAAAAAAAAAAACTCTCATAAAATCCTGCTTTCTTAAGCGTAGGAAAGCTTGTGTGCGCCGCATATCTGTACAGACATTTCCATCATGTAGACACAAGTCCTTAAAGGTCACGTCAGCTTTCCCACATACCCTTGAAACGACTTTGATCCTTCTGCGGTTTCACTGAAACCATTGGGACATATCCTGCAGGCATCTCAAACAACTATGACAGGTCTCTTCCATTCTTTAGGAATTTTTAAAGGGTACGCGGGCCCCTTAGAAAACTGATGGACATCTCAAAGCCCTCAAATATCTTCAAAGGGTACGTCAAAACATTTCAGGTATGCTGCTGAACCGCATACACGGATTTTCAATAGGGATAATGCAGTTCCTAAGAAATAACATGTCCAGAAAATGTCTACCGTGTTTCCGCACCGGTGTGATTCATATATTGAGCTGTCATCTGCTGCGGCTTGTTATGACAAGCCGCGGAATCTTCCTTGCAGCCTTGGCGTCGAAAAACATTTCTCTTGAGTAAAACAATGATAGCCGCTTTTGTAACCACTATTATGCTCTTTTTTAAGCTTTACCTGAAGCAGGTTTTTGTTTTATTGCTGCTAACACTTAAAAATGCATTAACGCTAAACGTTAAATCTGCCTTGAATTTATTTTAGCTTTAATTCGGTAAAGGTTACTCTATGACGCATCTGCGTTACGTGAGCCAGTAAGATTATTTTTAAGACAATTATTTTTGCCAAGATCCCATATTCTTCTGACAACTCTCTTTGACAAGATTTGATATTTTTTCTGACAGCTCTATTTGACATCTGATATTTTTGTGGCAACTCTTTTTGACGAGATCTCAAAGTACACGTCGCATTTTAACTGCGTCGTATCTCAGTTCTGGTGAAGTATAAATATGTATCAAGTTCGGGGTAGTCTGTGAACTTGCTATTCAAGCAGCATTTGAGAAGACACGATTCACTAGCCTCCCAACGATGCGTGCTCTAAGCTTTGGTGTCATCATGCTTCTACAAGGGTAAGATGTTCAAGCCATAGTTAATTTATTACTGTAGCCTGGGGTACCAGAAAACTAATATTTCGTCTATTTTCAAATTACCCTAAGATATATATATATATATATATATATATATATATATATATATATATATATATATAGATATATATATATATATATATATGCGTTAGAATCAGTCTCCTCTATGTTTCACATATATGCTCTGCGAACGTTTCGTGAAGTGTATCAGCCTGTAAAAATCCTTTATTTTGACTGCACACATTGTCATAGTAATTGTCTTTCTCTCGATCCGCAATTGCACTGTTGTCTCATTGGTTTGATAAAATAAAGGAGAAACCTGTGCGATGGTCGCTTCATTTTCTAATGTACGTAGTTGCGTAATCTCTTAGAATACAAGATTGGCTCGAGTTTCAATGACCGGTATTATATGGAAGGGTGTCATATTTATTGTATGGGGACATACACTAGGCATAACGCGCTTGAACCCATTCAATACAAAGACAGCACTTGGTACGTCAGGGTAACCCAAGAGGTGGCTCTTCGTGTCTGAAGGACGCACTGAAAGCCCACCAGCGCGACCCCAGTCTGTGCTGGTTCTCTTCAACTGATTAAAGAAGCGTTTTAACAAATATACCACTCAGATAATTTCAAGCTAGTTTTTACATTCAGGATCTCGACACGTATGAGACAAAATGCGCCCACTTCCCACGAAATGGTGTTAACCGCTGCGTAATCGCAAACAAAGAAACGCTTCATTTGTTGATTTGCTGCCGCATGTGGCGGTTGTAGGAACAACGGTGTCACGTTTGTGGGTTTACCCGAAAGAAAAAGCAACCATTACGCCTAAGCTGGTACAGATGCCGTGAACCCCGTGGCGAACCGATTTTTTTTCTTGATCACTCGCCTCGATCTTGAGCGATGCATATCCTTGAAAAGTCAACAACAGCGAAGGAAGCACTTGGTGCCCTCAACAAAGAACCCACCAGGAGTCCATGCAGCACCACGAGTTACGTCGCTAAAAGACTATGGGAAACTTGAAGGTGCTTTGACTTTTGTTTTATATTATTATGTTAATAAACACCGGGGCGTACAAGGTAGATTTTTTTTCTTCATCGTTCTACGGGGCACAACCAAAGAGGAACCGCATTTTTTTTATTTTCGTGTTATTCTAGATATTATGAAAAGCCCTTTATTACTTTTCAACATAGTTACCACCTCGCTCGACACATGCGCGCCAACGCTTCACCAATGCGTAGATGCGGTAAACAATATCTCATGGCAGACTCCGGGGCCAGGAATGCACCACCGCTTTCAGTTCATCACTTAGATCAAACCTCTTCCTCCCAAAAGACCCCAGGAGGGGTCCGAATAGGTAAACAATTACTCGGACCGAAATCTGGCAAGTATGGCGGGTGCGGAAAACACTCGAACCGCAGTCCTTTGATTTTTTTCCGCTGTCATACGCCCTGTGAGGGGACTCGCATTGTGGTGCTGCAGCAACACTCCCGAGCTGAGCACTCCGCGACGCTTTGAACTGATTTTAGGCTTCAAGTGGTTTTCTCAAGCAGGTTGCAGTATGATGCACCGTTTTCAGTGAGTTGGGCATAAAGGGTTAAGCTGTTACACCCTTATGGTCCCAAAGAAACTGAGAGCACTAGCTTGTGCACCGTTGACGCTGTCTTGAACTTCCTCGGTCTCGTGACGTTGTATGTCGCCACTCCTTGCTTGCTCGCTTTGTCTCTCGCTGGGTTTAGTGTACCCAGCATTCCTCACCGGTGACAAGGCGTCGAAGGAAATAGCTTTTCTTGGCTTCGTAGCGTCGCAGTAACGACTCACAAGCCGCTCCTTAAGGTCCGGCGTAAGTATGTTCGGTACCCACCTGGCGGAAGACTTATGGTAATGCAGAATATCATTAATGATATCGTGTCTCGAGCCGTGACTAATATTCAGTTCTTCAGCAATTTTATCGATGGTGACACGCCAGTTCCGGTGTATGAGCCGTTCCACGGCACAGATTTTGCCGGGTGTCATTGAAGTGTGAGCTCGGCCGGAGGGAGTTGTGTCCGTCAAACTGGACGCTCCCACTTCGAAACTTTTTGTGCCACCCGTGCACCTGCCGAGCTATACACAGGCGTCTCCGTACTGCCTCCAGCCTCCTGGGATAAATATCCGCAGGTTTTTTGTCCTCTGCTACCAAAAATCAGATAACCGAAGGCCGCTCCTCCCGGGTGCACGCTAACAAGAGAGTGGCCATTTTGAAAGTGCTTTGGTCACGTAACATTTACCACAAAGTCGCCAGGCCGGTGTGCACAGCTCCCTCTTTCTGTAGGGCAAACCACATTTGCAACGCAGTATTTTATCACTAGATTTGATTTTCTCATGGCTAAATTGCGGTTACTTTTTGAATCTGCTTTGTTTGAATGACAAAGGAATTCCCTCTGCGCATTCACCACAGTCCAAAAATCGTTGCACCGCCCCTTGAAAAAAGAGCTCAAGGTTTGTAAGAAACGTTTTTTTTTAAAAAATTAGACGTTTAAAAATCTCTATGATGCGAAATTCGAGCGCAGCTCTTAGAGAGGAGGAGGGCAGTATACAGAGGGGAGGGTATGCCCTCCTCCTCCGTGCCCTCTCCTCAACGTCCCTTCTCCTCTCCGCCTCCCCTCCTCTTCTGCTCCTCGTCCTCCCCTCCTTTCCTTCTCCACCTCTTCCTCTCCCCTTCACCTCCTCCTTTCTTCCTCCACCTTCTCTCCCCTTCCTCCTCATTCCCCCTTCTCCTCCTCCCCTCCCCCTCCTCCGTAGCTGCCCCTCCTCTTCCGCCGTATATGACGACAATTTTCCCGCTAAACCAAGCGAAGAAACTGAATATGTTCATAGGTGACGTCGCACCAAGTTATCGGACACCATTTTCTCCGCTAAATTTAGCGGGGAATCTGAATTGGTGTTGAGGTTACGTGACGTCAATTTTCCCGCTAAGTTTAGCGGGGAATCAAATTGCTGTTGAGGCCACGTGACATCAATTTTACCGCTTAATCTAACGGAGAAACTGAATTTGTTCATAGGTGACGTGACACCAAGTCCATGTTACGACATTTTCCCGCATAAGTTTAGCGGGGAAACCTCATTGGTATTGAGCATATGTGACGTCAATTTTCCCGCTTGATTTAACAGGAAATTTAATTGCTTTTGAGGTCATGTGACGTAAATTTTTCCGCTAAATTTGGAATGGTTACATCGACGGCGACGCTGCGAAACGTAGAACCGGGCGCCTAAGAGCTGCGCTCTAAAAACACACTGATTCGATGGTTAGGCACACAACTTTATTGAGTTAGCATTTCTTACAACTGGCGATTGGTACCCAATCAGGACATTTATCGCCAACCTATTGTGGAACTAGCCGTGCCAATTTATTCAGGCTGGTAATCCCCCTAATCTATATTATAAGCAACGTAGTGGTAAATTAACGCTCCTTAAAAGTGTCCTGTGTCGGTCACCGTTTCCTACGGTATATTTAGTATTCCGCATTTTCAGAGTTAACTTTTCGCCAAATTGGGAGGGTGTCTTTCGGAGTTTACGTTTTGCAGGAAATTTTAAATTTATTGAAGTTTTTTTATATTCCCTGTTTTCCGAAATTTTCAGCTTCAATTTGCAGAGTTTTTATACAAAAATATATTTCTGGTGCAAACGTGCGCTAAATTAAAGAGAACGAGATTGTATCAATTAGTATTTCATGGGTTTTATAGAGCGTTGGCGCCATTGCCATCGGCAATACTAAATTTTCAAACGACAAAAGTTTTAAACAAGTGGTGCCTTTATAAACGTCGAAACCTTAAAATAAATAAAGGCCTAGGGGTAGTCGCTAGAAGCTCGTATCCATCTCATCCTAACCATCTACATTCCCCGCGTCTGCGTTGGCTGGAATGGAAAAGGGGAAAATATAGAAGCTTCCACTGTGCGCCCCCTTTTGCACCTTCAATGAAATCTTCATGATTCACGGCAATCGCTGTCCCAAAAATCCCAACCCCTCCTTCCTCTAAGAAGCACAAATAAAAAGGTGCAAACTGGAATGCGGAAGCGTGGCTTTTGTCGTATCCCAAAAGATCTGTTGACGTGATAAACGTTTGGCTAGATAAGCGGTAAGATTCCTTTTGCCAATATTCCGAAAGAACAAAAAAAAAAATAGGGTGACATTTTGTTAAGTCCATAGACCCTGTCCGATGTCCAAACCTAATTGTAAAATACTTTTTTTAATGGTAAATCAAAATTCGGAGTTTATCTCACAAATCCGAATTTATGAAACTTTTACAGGCTGATAATTTTCGGAGTATATTAGATTTATTCGGAAACGCGAAATCCTAGGTATAATATACCGAGTGTCTCTGTAAAGTTTATAAACATTCCTTAAATATGGTGTTTGTGAAAAAAATATTTTTTGTTAAACTAAATATTGGACACGGCAGCGGACGACCGGAATATAAAACAATACAAGTTAGCAAAATGTTTTACTTTGTGTTTGCTATAAATCAAATTTAAACTAGTAAAAATAAATATGCTGATCTTAATATGAACATGCTGACTTTGAATCAAAATCCCTAGTTAGTCATGCTTGGTCAACTAGAAGGACGTGCGAAGCGTGGGGTTGCGCTAAAATAGATGTCCCGCTCGTACAGAAGGTGGAAAGCCGGCAATGTGCTAATGTTAATAAGAATGCAGTTCGTGTATACACAGCGCCAGCCTAACGCCTACTTCACAACTGGTAAATTAAGCGCACCCCTGCCTTCTTATGTACTCCAAGTCGTCCTAAAATTGAAGGACTTCAGTGATGCTCATCAAATTCATAATTAGACCCATATCCTTTTTTCACTAATAAAGATTTATTCAGTAAAGTGAAGGTATTTTTTTATATTTTTAAGGCTTTTTGAATTTCTGAAAACTGCCGTGACTGGCAGTTTGTTTCTCAAAAAGGTTTCTCTATTTTTACAAATTTGTTAACCTTCCTAGAAAGGTCTGCGTCCGATTTACTTATCTATTTATACAGATACCACTGTGCTGTTACTGTTAGGCATTAGGAGGGGGAACATGAATTGCGTACACTCAATGAAATTATTCAACATTCATGCACGCACACGAAGGTAAACACACGAAAAAGTGGCCCACACAAAACGTGGCACAAGGATTGCTTAACACAAAGAACGTATTTAAAATGCATGCGCACACAAAAGGAAAAAAAGAGGAAGAATATATTTCTATGCCTAAGAACACTTTTCTGATCTCGTACATAAGCAACATCGTCAGAAACCGAGATTAGCTCTTCAGAAAATGAATTCCGCTCCCTAATTGTTCGGACAAAAAATTTTGAATAAAAAGAGTCAGTTCGATAACGAAACTACAATTTCTTCGAGTGATCACATGTTGCAGATTCATGATACGACTCTAATATATACGCAATGAAACGCACGCCCGGCGGCAGTTGCAAACTAACCAGAAAAAAAAAAGAAAGATGATGTTGATTCCATGCAACGAGTGAAGTACTCTTCAATATTTTTGCCATGGTATCTGAAAATAATAAAATGCGATTCCATCTTTTGTGGTCTCACTCAAAACTAAGTTTACGACGGTACTGCAGTGGCACATCATTGAACATCACTAAACAAGTTTGACTCAAGTGTGGATTTTGTAAAGGATATAATGGTTTAGCACATGATCTGGAGTGGACCAGGTACATACACGGCAGAGCAGAAATCACTCAAGAATAAACCCTAGAAAGGACAAATCTCGACTTAGAGACAGTCAAACCCGTTTATAACGAACAGCCGGAAACGCTGAAATCAGTTCGGCATAGCGAGTAGTTCGATATAGCAAAACCCATTTACAACGAACTTCCATGATGCATTCGCTTCTCTTCGTGGGCATCCCCGAAGAGAAGCGAAGTTGCCCACGATGGGAATCGCTCCCCTTCGTAAGCAACTGCTTATGAATAAAAAAGTTTTTTTTTGTACATCGTGCAGATGTTTTTTTTTTTTTTTGCTTTTCCTTCTTTTTGCAACTTGAGCTTTGGGAATTGCGCGTTTTTGGAAGCCTTCCCGGGGGGAAATTGTCGATATAGCCAATATGTTGTTCGTTATCAAAAGTACATTTACAGGCATTTTTATTTAAATTATCTGTGAGCTCGATATCTACAAAAATTCGCTGTACGTAGGTTCGTTCTAAACGAGTTTTACTGTACTTCATTGCATGAGCAATATTCAACGTCATAGCAACTTTAAACGTGTCGAGAAAGTATTCCAACCTTATTTTGTAATAAATAAGTTTTAACCAATTGAGTATCAGTATTGTAATACTTTTAGCATATTTTTAATTAAATGTTTTCAATATAGGGGAAGACAGTAGGATATTATTTATTTAAAAATGTTAGTGTTGTAAATTACTTTGATTACTCGATAGTTGAATTGAAACAAGGTATTCACATCACTGCAACACTATTATGAGGCAGTTAAACAATAAGAAACAAGCGATAAATACAAAAGTATGAACATTACGTAGAAGAACTAGGCCACGAAAACTCACAGGTAATATAACGGGGAAACCAATTCTGACAATGTAACAGCATAACCAGATACTCGACCGACCTGAAAACAATAGTTAAATTACGGTTAGCATTGCTATTATATTTATAGTCCTAGTTTCACATTTCTTCTTTTAGGGTAAAGGGGGAAGGGGATCAATTTCTAAATGCAAGTTGCCGGTACAGTTCTTTCCAACCCATTTTTTAGCCTGGTTTGAGTTAGGCGGTGAACATACACCCTCAAAAACTCTTTCCTAAAGAGGACAATTTATATGAGCAATTCACTTTTTAGTATGTTTTACTGGGAAACAAGCTCATTTTCCTGAGGCAGAATGCATTTTCTTCACCAGCATACCTAGTGGTGAATGTATCCAGCCCATTCTGAATATTGAATTTAGTTTCTCATCATAAAACGCTGTAATTTTCCTTTTAGAACCATCTAGGCAATTATTTGATAAAATGTCGAAGATAGATAGTATCTTCGAGGAAAGCTGGGAACGCAACAAAAAACAATTCCAGATCCATTTCTGGATTTCTCTTTTGCCTTAACTGAGAAATTGGAGAAGACAATCGTTTCCACCTCGGTCTTGTTCGCTGCTTTGCAACCGAAATGCAGGTTTTTGTCTGGTTCCTTTAAAAACAACGCAGGAATACACGTCTCACATGGGCATTTCCGCCCACAGCCCCGGACCGGAAGTGCGTCCGACGCGCCACCACCGCGCGATGACGTAACAGAGATGAGTTCGTGTATATCGGACGATCGACGTCCTGTCGACCGGCGCCCATTTGACGCGTAGCTCACGCCGTCTCGACCGCCACCCACAGTGTTAGTCACCGCTCAACAAAAGCAAGAAATAGCCCGTCGATGATCCATCATTTCATTTTCTTGCTTATGCCGTGTGTCTTTTCCTTTCTGGCGGAGTATTGTTCAGCAGCGACGAAACAAACGAACGAAAAATAGCTCCTTTGGCTGTTGGCCCCCTTCGGCTATACGGGACCTCCCACCCTACCCGCCGACGCCAGGTGACGCTGCACCCAGACGCGAAATTTATTTATGTGTTCACTTTTCGATAAATTGTGTTCACGTCGCTAACACTGCGTCATCCGCCGGCACCCGCAAAAAGAAACACATTTCATGTTTTATTCCGCCGAAACGTTTTTGATAATCCGCAAATCGCCACACGAGTTTGGCGTTTAGTTCCGGTTAGAAAAAAAAAATAACGCATTTGACCGGCTTTCGGATCGGGTTTGGTTAGACACCCCGAAAGATAATAGTTATCGGTAGATTTGCGATGCTTCAGTGCTTCGATGCTAAACTTTATTATTAAGGCGAAAGCCTTTCATGTCTCATCGTTCAGTCGACCTTCAAAGTCCTTGAGCGAAAACACGTCGGTGACGCGAAAAGCAAAAAGTACAATACATTTTCGCGACACGAAAGGTACCAATGAAACGGCGCCAGAAGTGTGACGTCAGATAGCGCGCTCTGTTCGGAGGTTCGCTATCACACGGACCACAGCCGACGCAACGATCCGAATGAGGCAATGAAACGGCGCCAAAAGTGCGACGTCAGAGAGCGCGCTGTCTTCGCAGGCTTGCTATCACGGGGACCACAGCCGACGCAATGATCCGAATGAGGCAATGAAACGGCGCCAAAAGTGCGACGTCAGAGAGCGCGCTGTCTTCGCAGGCTTGCTATCACGGGGACCACAGTCGACGCAACGATCCGAATGAGGCAATGAAACGGCGCCAAAAGTGCGACGTCAGAGAGCGCGCTGTCTTCGCAGGCTTGCTATCACGGGGACCACAGCCGACGCAATGATCCGAATGAGGCAATGAAACGGCGCCAAAAGTGCGACGTCAGAGAGCGCGCTGTCTTCGCAGGCTTGCTATCACGGGGACCACAGTCGACGCAACGATCCGAATGAGGCAATGAAACGGCGCCAAAAGTGCGACGTCAAAGAGCGCGCTGTCTTCTCAGGCTTGCTATCACGGGGACCACAGCCGACGCAATGATCCGAATGAGGCAATGAAACGGCGCCAAAAGTGCGACGTCAGAGAGCGCGCTGTCTTCGCAGGCTTGCTATCACGGGGACCACAGTCGACGCAACGATCCGAATGAGGCAATGAAACGGCGCCAAAAGTGCGACGTCAGAGAGCGCGCTGTCTTCGCAGGCTTGCTATCACGGGGACCACAGCCGACGCAATGATCCGAATGAGGCAATGAAACGGCGCCAAAAGTGCGACGTCAGAGAGCGCGCTGTCTTCGCAGGCTTGCTATCACGGGGACCACAGTCGACGCAACGATCCGAATGAGGCAATGAAACGGCGCCAAAAGTGCGACGTCAGAGAGCGCGCTGTCTTCGCAGGCTTGCTATCACGGGGACCACAGCCGACGCAATGATCCGAATGAGGCAATGAAACGGCGCCAAAAGTGCGACGTCAGAGAGCGCGCTGTCTTCGCAGGCTTGCTATCACGGGGACCACAGTCGACGCAACGATCCGAATGAGGCAATGAAACGGCGCCAAAAGTGCGACGTCAGAGAGCGCGCTGTCTTCTCAGGCTTGCTATCACGGGGACCACAGCCGACGCAATGATCCGAATGAGGCAATGAAACGGCGCCAAAAGTGCGACGTCAGAGAGCGCGCTGTCTTCGCAGGCTTGCTATCACGGGGACCACAGTCGACGCAACGATCCGAATGAGGCAATGAAACGGCGCCAAAAGTGCGACGTCAGAGAGCGCGCTGTCTTCGCAGGCTTGCTATCACGGGGACCACAGCCGACGCAATGATCCGAATGAGGCAATGAAACGGCGCCAAAAGTGCGACGTCAGAGAGCGCGCTGTCTTCGCAGGCTTGCTATCACGGGGACCACAGTCGACGCAACGATCCGAATGAGGCAATGAAACGGCGCCAAAAGTGCGACGTCAGAGAGCGCGCTGTCTTCGCAGGCTTGCTATCACGGGGACCACAGCCGACGCAATGATCCGAATGAGGCAATGAAACGGCGCCAAAAGTGCGACGTCAGAGAGCGCGCTGTCTTCGCAGGCTTGCTATCACGGGGACCACAGTCGACGCAACGATCCGAATGAGGCAATGAAACGGCGCCAAAAGTGCGACGTCAGAGAGCGCGCTGTCTTCTCAGGCTTGCTATCACGGGGACCACAGCCGACGCAATGATCCGAATGAGGCAATGAAACGGCGCCAAAAGTGCGACGTCAGAGAGCGCGCTGTCTTCGCAGGCTTGCTATCACGGGGACCACAGCCGACGCAATGATCCGAATGAGGCAATGAAACGGCGCCAAAAGTGCGACGTCAGAGAGCGCGCTGTCTTCGCAGGCTTGCTATCACGGGGACCACAGTCGACGCAACGACCGAATGAGGCAATGAAACGGCGCCAAAAGTGCGACGTCAGAGAGCGCGCTGTCTTCTCAGGCTTGCTATCACGGGGACCACAGCCGACGCAACGATCCGAATGAGGCAATGAAACGGCGCCAAAAGTGCGACGTCAGAGAGCGCGCTGTCTTCTCAGGCTTGCTATCACGGGGACCACAGCCGACGCAACGATCCGAATGAGGCAATGAAACGGCGCCAAAAGTGCGACGTCAGAGAGCGCGCTGTCTTCGCAGGCTTGCTATCACGGGGACCACAGTCGACGCAACGATCCGAATGAGGCAATGAAACGGCGCTAAAAGTGCGACGTCAGAGAGCGCGCTGTCTTCTCAGGCTTGCTATCACGGGGACCACAGTCGACGCAACGATCCGAATGAGGCAATGAAACGGCGCCAAAAGTGCGACGTCAGAGAGCGCGCTGTCTTCTCAGGCTTGCTATCACGGGGACCACAGTCGACGCAACGATCCGAATGAGGCAATGAAACGGCGCCAAAAGTGCGACGTCAGAAAGCGCGCTGTCTTCGCAGGCTTGCTATCACGGGGACCACAGCCGACGCAATGATCCGAATGAGGCAATGAAATGGCGCCAAAAGTGCGACGTCAGAGAGCGCGCTGTCTTCGCAGGCTTGCTATCACGGGGACCACAGTCGACGCAACGATCCGAATGAGGCAATGAAACGGCGCCAAAAGTGCGACGTCAGAGAGCGCGCTGTCTTCTCAGGCTTGCTATCACGGGGACCACAGCCGACGCAACGATCCGAATGAGGCAATGAAACGGCGCCAAAAGTGCGACGTCAGAGAGCGCGCTGTCTTCTCAGGCTTGCTATCACGGGGACCACAGCCGACGCAACGATCCGAATGAGGCAATGAAACGGCGCCAAAAGTGCGACGTCAGAGAGCGCGCTGTCTTCGCAGGCTTGCTATCACGGGGACCACAGTCGACGCAACGATCCGAATGAGGAAATGAAACGGCGCCAAAAGTGCGACGTCAGAGAGCGCGCTGTCTTCTCAGGCTTGCTATCACGGGGACCACAGCCGACGCAACGATCCGAATGAGGCAATGAAACGGCGCCAAAAGTGCGACGTCAGAGAGCGCGCTGTCTTCGCAGGCTTGCTATCACGGGGACCACAGCCGACGCAACGATCCGAATGAGGCAATGAAACGGCGCCAAAAGTGCGACGTCAGAGAGCGCGCTGTCTTCTCAGGCTTGCTATCACGGGGACCACAGTCGACGCAGCGATCCGAATGAGGCAATGAAACGGCGCCAAAAGTGCAAGGTCAGAGAGCGCGCTCTCTTCTCAGGCTTGCTATCACGGGGACCACAGCCGACGCAACGATCCGAATGAGGCAATGAAACGGCGCCAAAAGTGCGACGTCAGAGAGCGCGCTGTCTTCTCAGGCTTGCTATCACGGGGACCACAGCCGACGCAACGATCCGAATGAGGCAATGAAACGGCGCCAAAAGTGCGACGTCAGAGAGCGCGCTGTCTTCTCAGGCTTGCTATCACGGGGACCACAGTCGACGCAACGATCCGAATGAGGCAATGAAACGGCGCCAAAAGTGCGTGGTCAGAGAGCGCGCTCTCTTCTCAGGCTTGCTATCACGGGGACCACAGCCGACGCAACGATCCGAATGAGGCAATGAAACGGCGCCAAAAGTGCGACGTCAGAGAGCGCGCTGTCTTCTCAGGCTTGCTATCACGGGGACCACAGCCGACGCAATGATCCGAATGAGGCAATGAAACGGGGCGAAAAGTGCGACGTCAGAGAGCGCGCTGTCTTCGCAGGCTTGCTATCACGGGGACCACAGCCGACGCAACGATCCGAATGAGGCAATGAAACGGCGCCAAAAGTGCGACGTCAGAGAGCGCGCTCTCTTCTCAGGCTTGCTATCACGGGGACCACAGCCGACGCAACGATCCGAATGAGGCAATGAAACGGTGCCAAAAGTGCGACGTCAGAGAGCGCGCTCTCCTCTCATGCTTGCTATCACGGGGACCACAGCCGACGCAACGATCCGAATGAGGCAATGAAACGGGGCCAAAAGTGCGACGTCAGAGAGCGCGCTGTCTTCGCAGGCTTGCTATCACGGGGACCACAGCCGACGCAATGATCCGAATGAGGCAATGAAACGGCGCCAAAAGTGCGACGTCAGCGAGCGCGCTGTCTTCGCAGGCTTGCTATCACAGGGACCACAGTCGACGCAACGATCCGAATGAGGCAATGAAACGGCGCCAAAAGTGCGACGTCAGAGAGCGCGCTGTCTTCGCAGGCTTGCTATCACGGGGACCACAGCCGACGCAATGATCCGAATGAGGCAATGAAACGGCGCCAAAAGTGCGACGTGAGAGAGCGCGCTGTGTTCGCAGGCTTGCTATCACGGGGACCACAGTCGACGCAACGATCCGAATGAGGCAATGAAACGGCGCCAAAAGTGCGACGTCAGAGAGCGCGCTGTCTTCGCAGGCTTGCTATCACGGCGACCACAGCCGACGCAATGATCCGAATGAGGCAATGAAACGGCGCCAAAAGTGCGACGTCAGAGAGCGCGCTGTCTTCGCAGGCTTGCTATCACGGGGACCACAGTCGACGCAACGATCCGAATGAGGCAATGAAACGGCGCCAAAAGTGCGACGTCAGAGAGCGCGCTGTCTTCTCAGGCTTGCTATCACGGGGACCACAGCCGACGCAATGATCCGAATGAGGCAATGAAACGGCGCCAAAAGTGCGACGTCAGAGAGCGCGCTGTCTTCGCAGGCTTGCTATCACGGGGACCACAGTCGACGCAACGATCCGAATGAGGCAATGAAACGGCGCCAAAAGTGCGACGTCAGAGAGCGCGCTGTCTTCGCAGGCTTGCTATCACGGGGACCACAGCCGACGCAATGATCCGAATGAGGCAATGAAACGGCGCCAAAAGTGCGACGTCAGAGAGCGCGCTGTCTTCGCAGGCTTGCTATCACGGGGACCACAGTCGACGCAACGATCCGAATGAGGCAATAAAACGGCGCCAAAAGTGCGACGTCAGAGAGCGCGCTGTCTTCGCAGGCTTGCTATCACGGGGACCACAGCCGACGCAATGATCCGAATGAGGCAATGAAACGGCGCCAAAAGTGCGACGTCAGAGAGCGCGCTGTCTTCGCAGGCTTGCTATCACGGGGACCACAGTCGACGCAACGATCCGAATGAGGCAATGAAACGGCGCCAAAAGTGCGACGTCAGAGAGCGCGCTGTCTTCTCAGGCTTGCTATCACGGGGACCACAGCCGACGCCATGATCCGAATGAGGCAATGAAACGGCGCCAAAAGTGCGACGTCAGAGAGCGCGCTGTCTTCGCAGGCTTGCTATCACGGGGACCACAGCCGACGCAATGATCCGAATGAGGCAATGAAACGGCGCCAAAAGTGCGACGTCAGAGAGCGCGCTGTCTTCGCAGGCTTGCTATCACGGGGACCACAGTCGACGCAACGATCCGAATGAGGCAATGAAACGGCGCCAAAAGTGCGACGTCAGAGAGCGCGCTGTCTTCTCAGGCTTGCTATCACGGGGACCACAGCCGACGCAACGATCCGAATGAGGCAATGAAACGGCGCCAAAAGTGCGACGTCAGAGAGCGCGCTGTCTTCTCAGGCTTGCTATCACGGGGAGCACAGCCGACGCAACGATCCGAATGAGGCAATGAAAAGGCGCCAAAAGTGCGACGTCAGAGAGCGCGCTGTCTTCGCAGGCTTGCTATCACGGGGACCACAGTCGACGCAACGATCCGAATGAGGCAATGAAACGGCGCCAAAAGTGCGACGTCAGAGAGCGCGCTGTCTTCTCAGGCTTGCTATCACGGGGACCACAGTCGACGCAACGATCCGAATGAGGCAATGAAACGGCGCCAAAAGTGCGACGTCAGAGAGCGCGCTGTCTTCTCAGGCTTGCTATCACGGGGACCACAGTCGACGGAACGATTCGAATGAGGCAATGAAACGGCGCCAAAAGTGCGACGTCAGAGAGCGCGCTGTCTTCGCAGGCTTGCTATCACGGGGACCACAGCCGACGCAATGATCCGAATGAGGCTATGAAACGGCGCCAAAAGTGCGACGTCAGAGAGCGCGCTGTCTTCGCAGGCTTGCTATCACGGGGACCACAGTCGACGCAACGATCCGAATGAGGCAATGAAACGGCGCCAAAAGTGCGACGTCAGAGAGCGCGCTGTCTTCTCAGGCTTGCTATCACGGGGACCACAGCCGACGCAACGATCCGAATGAGGCAATGAAACGGCGCCAAAAGTTCGACGTCAGAGAGCGCGCTGTCTTCTCAGGCTTGCTATCACGGGGACCACAGCCGACGCAACGATCCGAATGAGGCAATGAAACGGCGCCAAAAGTGCGACGTCAGAGAGCGCGCTGTCTTCGCAGGCTTGCTATCACGGGGACCACAGTCGACGCAACGATCCGAATGAGGCAATGAAACGGCGCCAAAAGTGCGACGTCAGAGAGCGCGCTGTCTTCTCAGGCTTGCTATCACGGGGACCACAGCCGACGCAACGATCCGAATGAGGCAATGAAACGGCGCCAAAAGTGCGACGTCAGAGAGCGCGCTGTCTTCGCAGGCTTGCTATCACGGGGACCACAGCCGACGCAACGATCCGAATGAGGCAATGAAACGGCGCCAAAAGTGCGACGTCAGAGAGCGCGCTGTCTTCTCAGGCTTGCTATCACGGGGACCACAGTCGACGCAACGATCCGAATGAGGCAATGAAACGGCGCCAAAAGTGCGAGGTCAGAGAGCGCGCTCTCCTCTCAGGCTTGCTATCACGGGGACCACAGCCGACGCAACGATCCGAATGAGGCAATGAAACGGCGCCAAAAGTGCGACGTCAGAGAGCGCGCTGTCTTCTCAGGCTTGCTATCACGGGGACCACAGCCGACGCAACGATCCGAATGAGGCAATGAAACGGCGCCAAAAGTGCGACGTCAGAGAGTGCGCTGTCTTCTCAGGCTTGCTATCACGGGGACCACAGTCGACGCAACGATCCGAATGAGGCAATGAAACGGCGCCAAAAGTGCGAGGTCAGAGAGCGCGCTCTCTTCTCAGGCTTGCTATCACGGGGACCACAGCCGACGCAACGATCCGAATGAGGCAATGAAACGGCGCCAAAAGTGCGACGTCAGAGAGCGCGCTGTCTTCTCAGGCTTGCTATCACGGGGACCACAGCCGACGCAATGATCCGAATGAGGCAATGAAACGGGGCCAAAAGTGCGACGTCAGAGAGCGCGCTGTCTTCGCAGGCTTGCTATCACGGGGACCACAGCCGACGCAACGATCCGAATGAGGCAATGAAACGGCGCCAAAAGTGCGACGTCAGAGAGCGCGCTCTCTTCTCAGGCTTGCTATCACGGGGACCACAGCCGACGCAACGATCCGAATGCGGCAATAAAACGGCGCCAAAAGCGCGACGTCAGAGAGCGCGCTGTCTTCGCAGGCTTGCTATCACGGGGACCACAGTCGACGCAACGATCCGAATGAGGCAATGAAACGGCGCCAAAAGCGCGACGTCAGAGAGCGCGCTGTCTTCACAGGTTTGCTATCCCGGGGACCAGAGCCGACGCAACGATCCGAATGAGGCAATGAAACGGTGCCAAAAGTGCGACGTCAGAGAGCGCGCTCTCCTCTCAGGCTTGCTATCACGGGGACCACAGCCGACGCAACGATCCGAATGAGGCAATGAAACGGGGCCAAAAGTGCGACGTCAGAGAGCGCGCTGTCTTCGCAGGCTTGCTATCACGGGGACCACAGCCGACGCAATGATCCGAATGAGGCAATGAAACGGCGCCAAAAGTGCGACGTCAGAGAGCGCGCTGTCTTCGCAGGCTTGCTATCACGGGGACCACAGCCGACGCAATGATCCGAATGAGGCAATGAAACGGCGCCAAAAGTGCGACGTCAGAGAGCGCGCTGTCTTCTCAGGCTTGCTATCACGGGGACCACAGCCGACGCAACGATCTGAATGAGGCAATGAAACGGCGCCAAAAGTGCGACGTCAGAGAGCGCGCTCTCTTAGCCGACGCAACGATCCGAATGCGGCAATGAAACGGCGCCAAAAGCGCGACGTCAGAGAGTGCGCTGTCTTCGCAGGTTTGCTATCACGGGGACCACAGCCGATGCAACGATCCGAATGAGGCAATGAAACGGCGCCAAAAGTACGTCGTCAGAGAGCGCGCTGTATTCTGTGGTTGGCGATCACGTTATCGAGTGATATAGTAAACGTAAAGAGAGGACACAGAAGCCGATTCGCGGCCCAGATAGTGCGTTTAATGCCCTCCGCTACGTGGCGCTTTTCTCTAATTTGGTTAAAATTAGTTAGAACTCTTTCCGTGAGAAGTATTAATTTTTGAAATTGTTATGCTTTAAAATTGTGTAAAGTACTTAAAACGACTAAATTGTTATAATTTAATACGTCGCAAAAATCACGTGAGGAATGGCGCCTGATTTGGCCTGCCGTGTGCCTGCTTGCCTGCACGCCGTGGCCTCAGCATCATTCTGCATGGCCTCTGCTCGTCCGTGCGTCGTTCGTCCGTGCCGTTCGTGCCGTCCGTTCGTGCTTTCTGCTGCAGCGTGTTGGTCGGCTTTGCATCAAACAAGGTGACGCATGACTGCCCGCGCGCTGGCTTGCTCAGCGTGAGTTTGTGGAGTAGAGGGGCTTTACCTTCTCGCGCTGTTGTTCCGTCGGGCTGTCGGGCTGCAATCGTATGTGACCTTGATTTTCGATGAGATTTCTTTGAAAACGGGCTTGACTTATGACTCTGCGAATGACATTGTCCGTGGATTTACAGAAGACGGTGTTGAACGGTGTTTCAGATAGATCCTTGGTTGTTGTGTTGTGCTCTCTGGAATTTCCAGAAGGTGGGTTCAGCCTCTTGCATACACTGTTGTGCACACTTCAACACCGTTTTCCGTTATCCGCAGTCCCCTCATTTCTCTCATTGCAAGAGCTTGAGACTGGCTTCAGAGTAAAGGCTTTGGTCTGTGATTAGCGGGCTTCAAACGTAAGCTTGGTCAATCAACTTTGTGTGTCAGTGAATAAGCCGTGTTTTTTTTAAGTTGATAACGAATATGTTGACTTTATCTTAGATGTTCCGCACCTTATTAAAACGACCAGGAATAATCTCCAAGCACACACATTTTGCATTGGAAATGAGTTCATTGAGTGGTCCCATATTGTTGAACTTTATCGTTCTACCCATGAGATGAGGTTGCGATTGACTCCGAAACTTACTGAGAGACGCATTTTTCAAAACCCTTTAAATAACATGAAATTAAAACGTGCCGCACAGATAATGAGTGCCTCACTCTGTCTCGGAATGCAATCCTATTCATTGTTTATGCCATGGAGCTTCCTGAGGCAGCCATGGCTACGGCCTATTTCTGTGATAGAATGGACAGCTGTTTAAATAGCTCACAAATCAAGAAGACAGGGCAGAAGTTGCGTCATGCCATTCTGAAAGGAGAATATAAAGTACTCGATTTCCTTCACCTGCAACTCGGATGGATTTCAGCATGGAAGTTCCAAAGTAGGATGCAGCCACAAACAATCATAGGGTGGCAAATTACTATAAAGAGTGTCATCATGCTCTGGGAGGAGCTTTCAAACAGCCATGACTCTAAGTTCTTACTTACACGACGCCTGAAGCAAGACCCACTTGAGAACATTTTTGGAGCTATATGAGAAATGCTGGTCTGCAATACAAACCCCAAAGTGTGTCAGTTCACCTCAGGGGTGAAACAGATGGGGATAAAGGAACTGTTTAAACTGTCGAACAATGGAAACATAGTGGATGGCAAGCTGACCTTTTGAAGGAGTTGCCAATATTTTTTCATCATGAAAGTTCAATTGCAGACAATGTGGAAGGTCTTCCAATTGGTGACTTCCTGCCACTCGAGGATATTTCTGAGCTGACATCAGACGTCAGGTCTGACATATTTGATGACTCGTCCACTTGTTACGTTAGGGGCTATTTGATCAAGCATTTCCTTGAACTGACACCCCACAGCTGTGGCTGTTCTCAGTCGCTGATGGAAGAGTCTGACAGCCTGGCCAGGCCTCACCAGTACTTACTTGTGCTCAAAGCATATCACGTGCTTGGAAAGCTCTTCGGGAATCTAATATACCATCCCAGGATGACTTTAATTTCATTCAGCAACTAGAAAATCGCTTTTTTTCCGTAATAGAGAGCGTGGCGCATGTTTGAGCAGTGCGTGGTCTTGTATAGCATACTTTCAGGTCTGGGTAGTTTTGGCATTGCTCAGAGTGCCACAAATGGTTTTAAAAATGTTTTGCAAAATACGCTTTTGTTGGCATGTTCAATTTCTTAACCAGAACCTGGACAATGTTTGGTTACGCTCTTCAGTTGCTGTAAAGCAACTAGAAAAGTTTAACTGTTAATAATGTACTAACGGAGGTGGTTGCCAGATGAGAAACAGAAAGTGCGTATTAATTGAGAGGTGCAGCTTGCACTCCAAATATTTGCTTCTCTTATTTCCTGCAAATGTGTATCACGACCCTGTTGCAAAAGTATTTATCCACTTTCTACAGAATATCTATTGAAAATAGTGTATAGATGCTATAGATAATAGAAAGAAAATGTATCCACTTTTGTATCCACCGTTTATAGTTTTTTAGTCGCTTTTTTGAGCCATACATTTTTTCTGATCAAATGTATTTCGAGCAATGTTTAGGAGCGTTGAATATTGTCAGATTCCGAATAGAGTTCTCAGTGTTCGGTATTGGCTCGCCCACAGTGTGTTTCAAGCTATGCCAATTCGTATGTTTTATAATAGCCGGAAATTGGTAATTCGTACTCTCGCTGTGTGCTTTGCACTCTTATTATACTCTTATGACCGGTAATGATAGTGATGTCTTATTTATTTCTGAACTTACTTCCGGAGCCCGCGTCGGCGTAAAAGCAAATGGACCATTCAGCATGTTCCCTGTGTAAAATTTGTGTTAACTTGGTTCCGCTAAAACTTTATTACGAAGTGTGTGATATGCCGAATTCCTTCATATTCATTTATTTTTGTCAGTATTAGTATCTGTTTCTTATAAAACATACAGAGCGTCTGAAGTAAATCATGCATATACGAATGTGGTCCAATAAAATATTCTCGAACCACTTACTGTTGTCGACCCCAAAATGCGCCACCAGTCAGAAGTCAATGTGGAGGTAGTGTAACTCCGATGTTTTACAATAGAAAAAACAAACAAACAAGATATACGTATCTGTTTTGTGAAGTAGAAATTTTGTTTTACACATTTTGCGCGGATTATATCGTAAAAATTAAAATAAAACTGCCATCAACATTAAAAAAGAAGAAAAAACAGCGGCTCCGAAAAGCTCTCGAGAGCGCAGCGAGGAGCGACGCAAGAAGGAAAGATGGGGAGAAAGAGAAGGAGAAGACTACTAGAAAACCGGATGCAAAAACGCCCAAACCGAAACCGAAACTAATTTGACCTGAACCAGAACTACATTCCCTATAATGCCGCCCGCTAGGAGCGCTGGCTGTAACTCGGCTATCTGGGCCGCTGGGGCCTATGCTAGTGCCCGCTCTTTACCTTGTGTATATTACTCTATGATCACGTTTCGATGGGCGCTGGGCTTTCATCTTCAAATCGTATTAAGGATAACATAAGAGACCCTGCGAATTTTTTTCTTATTTTTTTCAGTATATCTGTCCTCCGATGCGGCACACATTGCCGTCGACTGTATCCATTATCCTTTTAATTTTATTATCACATGAAATCGTGTCTTTCAGAACACACGAAAAAATATTTGCCTTGTTTCAACAGATTAGTTGATGCTTTTTGTTACAGACTGCTGCTCTTCTCAATCTACGTTGGACCGGTCGTTGGTCGCCGTGCAGATGCTAGCTGTCATGAGCCCGTAAGTAACAACTATGTTTAGTTCGCATCATGCATTTGTGAGTCAGTTACTGAACGCAGCCATAAGTAAGAGAAAGTGCGATGCGCTATCCTTTCAAAACAGAGCAATGGCACCCTAGACAACGAGGCTAGAGTTCTTACAGCTAGAGGTACTTTTAACATTAACCATCTGGGTCGTGCGCAGTTGCTAAATGGGTCTAATCGTCTTTCACAAAATTATAAAAATAACACATTTGTTGTTTTTCTCTTTTTTCTTCAAAAGCATTAGTTTGTTTTGTTTAGCCACAAATCAAACTCTCATGCAACGTTCACCAATTGCCAATCTTGATTCGCGTCTCTCCAAGTTGTAGGAGCACTCAGAGTCTGAGCGTCATTTTATGGAAAGTGGTAATATCCTCTCGTGACGATACTCTGTTTCACTTGCGCCAAACCTCAGCGGATGCTACGAGTCATCGGAGCCAATCTAAGGTAGTATTTGAGCGCTAGGTGACCTTGCAGAGGGTGCGCAGTGATGAGCAGAGAGCGTGGTACGTGCCAAGTTTATAGATCCGAATCGGCTGGGATTTAAGCGTCGAGTCTACAGCAGCTCTAGTAACCAAAGTAGCGCAAAGCTTTTACATGCCCCGCCTATTGCAGCGGTTGGTCCAGAAATGTAAAATAGCAACTGGCCAAACTGGCTGCGACCAAGACCGACAATCACCGTTTGGAAAAATCCCATCAGGCACCTCGTCAATCCCATATTGCACCGCGTAGCGCGGGGAATTGTGGAGCCTTTCGGATGTACGATAAAGCCGAGTTCAAGACTCCGTACGTCCTGGAAGTGACTTAATTTATTATCTCTTATTACTGCAAGTTGAGCACAAAGCGAAAACAAAGAGAAGGCTTCACAGAGTCAATGCCTACTATGTCTTTCTTTTTTTTTATCGTCCAGCTATCTTCGCGTTCTGAAAGCTTGGGTCGAGAAACCAACATGAACCGCTTAATTTATTAATGGTTACTTCTTCACGCGCCGTATACCTTGGACGGCAGTACTGCGTCCAGTAGACCATGAGAGGCGCTGCGTATTTCTGGAATGGTCTGCTGCTGAAGTCGCGTTTCGATTTTGCCACACGCGACGGCGAGCAAGCGCGTGCGTGGCCGAGTGGTTAGCGCGCTTGACTGTCGCGCGGAAGGTGTATTGGTTCTATTCTCCCCCCCCCCCCCCCCCCTAGTCAGCGGACTGCCCCTTCATTTATTCTTTCAACCTGGCCTTCTCGTAAGTTCGGGAACATTCTCGTCTGGTCAAGTTCCAAATGTTCTACGCACCGAAATTTCTGCACCGAATGATCCAGAAACCTACGAGGGTAGATATGGGACTCCACAAGTTCGCGACATTAAACGTTTGTTTCTTCCTGTTTATTTGCTGTTATTTTGGTCACCACCCGTGACATTTTTGTTGAAGGTGCGGGGTACCGCATGTCCCTGCTGCGTACCCCTCCGAGGGCCCGCAGTGCATATCCGACAGCAAGCCCACGACGACCCGACGAAGACACTACCAAGGCCAGATTAAGTCGCCGCATTCAAGGCCTACACCCGGAATTTGGAATTTTGCCACTCAGGACCAAGGAGTCAAAGAGGCCGACGATGAACAACCACTCGCCGCAGACCTCGACCGCTCCATCCGTCGTCTTCATGCCTGTCGCCCACGCAATCCGACGCCATTCCATGGCGAGGCCCATGAGGATATGGAGGACTGGCTTCAACATTATGAACGCATAGCCCGTCATAACGTTTGGACTACGGAACAGCACCTACGAAATCTCTACTTCTCCTTGGAGAAAACTGCAAGAAATTGGTTCGAGAACTATGAGGATTCGCTGACGTCTTGGGACATTTGCGTCACCCAGCTGAAGCGGACATTCATGAACCAGCATCATAGGCAGCGGGCCAAAGATCTTATCCAGTCGAGGTTTCAAGCACCCAACGAAAGTGTCACGAGCTTAGTGAAAGATGTTCTGCGGCTGAGTACCCGTGCAGACCCTCAAGCCACCGAGGAGAAAATACCGCGCGTCCCCATGCGGGGCGTGAGGGAAAACATCCTCGGCGGTCTTGTCCGCAGCCCTCCAACAGCAGTCGAAGGTTTCGTCACCAAGTCGACGAACATCAAACGCGCCCTTCAATCGCGGACCTCCCACTACCTGTGACTTTCCGGCGTCACTGCACTCTCGACTTCTAGCTCCAACAGCCCGGATCTCCGCGAGATCATCCAGGACGTCGTGCGGGAGGAAAGTCGGAAGCTTCTACCTGCTGCCGCAAGCCCAGCTTCGTCCTCTCGCCGAGATTGTCCGGGAAGAAGTTCATCAGGCGCTGCAGCCAGAAGTTCTCGTCGGCACTACTCCCGAACCGCCGACTCGGAGTTACGCCGCAGCTACCCGACGACCGCCACACCCAGCTCACCAGTGTATGGCGCCACCCGGACGTGAGCGTCCAGGGCCGCACTATTTCCGACGCCAAGATCGGACGCACATCCGCCCAGAACAAGCAGCGCCGCGAAAGACCGACGTGTGGAGGACGGCCGATCGACGCTCGTTGTTCTATCGCTGCGGTGAAGCCGGCCACATTTACCGTCGATGCCCCTACCGACAACTGAGGCTGCGCGGCTTCCACCCAAACGACCCACGCCCAAGGTACGACGAACGCCTTCGCGACATCGAGGAGTACCTCCGAAGTTCGCCATCCTCAGCGCCGCCTCTCCGCCGTGAATCCCGCTTACCGTCGCCCAGATCTTCAGCGTCTCCAGGTTCCCGACCCCGCCGAGAGAGCCTGTCTCCCCTGCGTCACCGCGAAAACTAAGTGCGGCAACGCCTGGAGGTGGCGTTGCCGAAGACGACCGAAGTAAAGAGCCTCTAAGAACGACGGAGCGCTCCCACTCTTTCGACGCTACGCGTAACAACGACGCCCCTGCATCATTGTCCAAGAACCTAAACGTCATTATCGAAGGCCACAAACGCCTCGGCGCCCGTGGACACCGGAACAGACTACTCAGTCTTAAGTGGGAGGCTCTCTCGCCACCTGCGAAAAGTCACAATGCCGTGGGAAGGCCTTCAGATACGTACCGCCGGTGGGAACCTCATCACCCCAGTCGCGAGATGCACTGCTCGTGTCGAGATCCATGGCGAGACGAGCCCTGCCAAATGTATTGTTCTGCAAGACTGTTCGAGGGACGTTATTCTCAGAATGGACTTTCTCTGCGAGTATGGCGCCGTCATCGACCTCGAAGAGAATCACTTAACTGTACGCAAACCTGTTTCACCACCGGAGGAACCCAAAGCGACGTCAACCGCGGTAATTGTCCTCGCAAGTCACGTGAACTTACCGCCGCGGTCGAGTGTTTTCGTGTTTGTCGGGATCACCGAAGCTTTCTGTGGCGAAGTTCTGCTCGAATGGAGCCTCCAGTTGCTTCTATGAAGAGGAATAGGCGTCGCAAGAGGGGTAGCTGAACTTGAGGATGGTCGCACTGTGGTCCTCATGATGAACTTCTGAAACGAAGCGCAACACCTCACGAAAGGTGCAGCTGTTGGCCACTTCGAGGGACTCCGAAACTCCACCGAAATCGCCGGAGGGTGGTTACTGCGCTTCACTGTCGCGCGGAAGGCGCATGCGTTAGATTCCAGTCAGCGGACTGCCCTTTCATTTACTCTTTAAACTTGGCCTTCTCGTAAGTTCGAGAACATTCTCGTCTGGTCAAGTTCCAAATGTTCTACGCACCGAAAGTTCTGCACGGAATGATCTAGAAACCTACGAGCGTACATAAGGGACATAGCAATGCGAGCGGAGTCAGTTTCGCTTTAGCGTTCGACTCTGCTGTCTCACCGACTTCGACGCTCGCAACGCTTTGTCATTATTTTCTATTTCCTTTTGTTTTGGGCACAAGTTCGCCACAATAAACGTTTATTTCTTCCTGTTTATTTGTTGTTATTTTGGTCACCACCCGTGACAATATTTCCAAGCTCCACCCGAACACCTGCCGTTCTGTGTCTTTCGCTTCGCGAGTAGCGCCATGGTGCAATTGTGAGGGGCATGTCTCTGCGTTCGTCGAACATACAGTGAGCTAGGTCCTCAAAACTTCAGATATAGCCGTGCCGGTATCAGAACCACAATTTCATGTTACGTGTACAAACTTTTCCGAATTAAGCAGCATTTCATTGAACAGATAGATAGATGAAATGAACAACGCTAATAAAGAAGCCGAGAGACGCCCCTAGCAGCCCAGTTTCCTTGGTAAACTTTAGGTCCAAAATGGCGAATACCATTGGCGCCACGCCACTGAATTTTGAGGTTGTAAATCTACGCCTTTTTGCGTCATGGAGGAACTACGGCAAATATAAGCTCCTATATAATGGTACATCTAGCTGAGATGGCTCGAAGCGTCGGCTGCGGTCGTACGTAAGGTTATTGGGAGCACTGTGTGGGATCAAGTGTCTTCCTTCCGTCAATGCATCGCGCCATTTTAGAAGTCTTCAGAGAGGGCATCCCAAATCCGGGAGCAGTTCAGTAACTGTTACTCTATTTTCCTTGGCGCAAATATACGAACAATGATGCAGTTTCAGCTCACAATTGGAATCAAACTTCAAAGTGTGATAGAAAAAAATCTAAAGCCGACGAATGTTTCTTGTATTTAGTTGTCGCCTATCCGTTGGTGTATCTCTGCTGGGCGCGGAAGACGCGTTGGGATAAACCTAAAAAATAACCCCCCCCCCCCCCCCCAAAAAAAAAAAAGAAATAAAAAAAACAAGTAAGGTGTTTACTTTCTACCGCAAGACTAAACTAGGTATGCATCGTCAAACACTGATTCTCCACCGAAATGTGGCGCTAGAGTTCCGAACTAAACCCTTTGATACTTCTTTTGTCAAGTAACGTACGACACTCAATACAAATGAAAAAGCAAGTTCCGCTGGAACAAAATGGCGTCGTTCAGTTAAGTCCTCTGCTGACAGCCGCGCCATTCGCTTCCTAAAACCTGCACCGACACAAAGTCGGCGCTCCAAAGAATGTGGCTACTTGTAGGCAGCTCTCATCCGGGAACCTTAAGCCGAACCAGATGCCAAAGTTTCAACACTAACCCTTATCTCGATAAAAAGTGCTAAGTGATTTTCTGAAATTTCTTTTGGGAACGTAGCGGCAGAGAGAGCTCTCGTATTTGTGGAGCTCAGTGGCGACAGTTACCGAAGACGGGCGAAAATCGGCCCTATGTCCCCAGTTAAAATTTCAGAAAATCACTTATAACTTTTGCATAGGATAACTGTTAGTGCTGAAGATAACGGTTATTGCTGATAACGGCGCTACATTTGGGTGGGAAATGAAATGATAATGCTAATTTTTTTTCCGGCTACGAAAAACAAAAACATTGTTTTGTTTTGTTTTGTTTTGTGTCACTGTGAAGGAGAGGTGCCAAACGTTTTAGTTTTAGACAAACAAAAACCGTGTTTTTTCGTCCCGGGTAAATAAGCTATGTACCGGAGAAAGCTGAAAAGCCGTGAGAACGTGATTGCGTTTTTGAAAGAACGCGGAAGTTTGAGGACATGGCGTTACCTGGATCAATAGACGAAAATGTCTTCTGAGCCGACGTCCACCTATCCCTAACATCGCCAAAACAAGAGGTAACACTGTAGATTCCGGTAGCACATATTTTAGTAAAAATATATTGTCAGCAAGAAAGAAAACAATATTTACTTTCTCCCTGACAAGTGTTTTTCACGGATATAATTCCCACAAGCGTTCACAATGTCAGTTCTAGTTTTGACGATTCTTGGCTTTGTTATACGTCCACTCCAAAACAATATTTGTATTTCTCAATCTTTTCCTTTTTTTATTCATTCAATGTTTTGATTTCAAGCTTTCGCCTCTATCTATCTCAAACGCTAGCGTCACTTTCTAATGGAGCCTTAGCATCAAGCGGTGCATGGTTCATCTACCCGTGCCGAAAATCATGGTTCTCTTTTCTGGGAAACTTCCTTACGCTGAACTCCTGTGACACTGTTTAGCATTGGGAGATACATGCCTAAAATTCCCTTTTATCAGTTGAACCTTCACTATATCCTGACCCATTTGCGCCAAGTTCCCCGTGTGGTTGCCATGTTGGTTCATGGCGTGAGAAGTTTCTCCTAAACTTCACCATTTTTGGTGATCTGATTCGAAATTGTAGTGACAGCTAGGTTTTTTTTTATAAAGACATTTTGTGTATTCCGAGATTTTTGTTATTCATACACCTTCTAAACAAGAACATATCTCCGGACCTCGACCAAAGAGAGCGCCGTTGCTAGGCGTCACTAAAAATAATTTTTCTTCCTTGAAGAACAATACCATTATGAGAGATGGTCTAGATCAGCATCATTGATAAATTGCTCGCATACGCAGAGCCAAATGTGCTTATACTGGCAAGGAACTCTTTCACTGGGATGACGCACCCTAGCGATCTTGACGCGGTGGGTTTAGATTAACCCTTTCGAAACACTGAAGTTTGGAAAAGACCGAGATGGCGATGTAATAGCAATAGGCACCAAGCAGTGAATTGCCTTGCGAGGTTTTGGTCGTCTATATTTTAGTATATGTTTGTGTCCTGCAACCAGTCAGGAATGGCAATGGCGCCACTCTTCCACAGTCCAACGCCAATGTGTTTTGTGGCGCCCTCTTAGGGGTTCCATCTGTGATATCACAATTCCCTATTGAAAAAACAAGGTTCAGCTTGTCTCAGCTTCAAGCTGGGTTATTGCCCCAGCATGCCCAGCTAGGCATGTTGGTCATGCTGTGTTGACCTGGCCATGGTGGTTCATCTGGTTATACTGGCCATGCTAGTTGATGTGGTCCCAGCTTCAAGCTGGGTGATTGCCCCAGCATGCCCAGTTTGGCAGGCTGGTCCTGCTCGTTGTTCTGGTCCCAGCTTCAAGCTGGGTTATGCCCCAGCTTGCGCAGTATCGCAGGTTGGTCATGCTGGTTCAACTGATCATGCTCGTGGACTTCCCAACCAGTTTAACCTGTTTAAATTAATACAGAGTATAAACCAGCCAAGCTATTCAGAAAAGACAACTTGGCATCCAATTTATTACTTTCGTACTTGCGGCCTGCTCGCATGAGCTCAGATGCTACATATCCTGGCGCTGACACAGTACTAACCGACACGCAGAGAGTGGTTCTCGGTGCAAAACAAAATGTTAACACCAGATTGCTTATCTCTCAACGTGAAAAATACTAGACACACTCCAAAAACAAGCAATAGCAATAAAAAATAATACGCGAATGAGAGAAGCGAACGTAGGTCCCGCCAGTAATGGGGACGAAGCGGCCTCTTGCGTGGTCGGCAGAGGCGAGGACATTTGTGTGGCTTGGATGGCATTGGCGATACTCCTCGACACCACCGTCATTCACGAGCACACACACGTTCGAAGACACGAAGCGACGCATCAGTTGGGACGTCTCACCTCTTCCCGCACTGAACGGACGGCCGCTCGCTTCCTCCTCAAAACCCGTTTTGCTTGCACCGTCGTTCAAGTAGTTCCCAAACAACACGCACTTAACCGTCCCTTCGAAAATCTGCCCAAGCCAGCCAAACGTGTCTGATTTCCCCGTTCCTTCCACTCTCTCTAATTTCTTGCGCACAAAGGAAGCTCGCAGTGTGCCTGAAGCGAGCGATCGTCTACCAAAAACGAGAGGACAAAGAACAGGACATGGCCTCGTCCCAGCCCCATCCAATCTTGGCGCGCGCTCCCAGCAATGCCAGTTCTACAATAACTAGCCGACCTTGGCGTGCGCGCTCCCAGTAAGACCAGCTTGGCCACCACGGTTATGAGGTCAACCAGCTTCACCAGCTTGTTTTCCAGCTTGACCAGCTTGTCTCCCAGCTTGACCACATTGGCTCCATGGAAAACTAGTTTGACCAGTTAGGACCAGACTGGGTCCCAGCTACACCATATATTGAATCTAAAACAAGACTCTTGTTAGACCATGTTGTTTTTTACTTAAACCACACTGACCAGCTCAAGTTCTAGCGTACCCAGCATAAACCATTTTGATTGCCAGTTAACCCAGTTTGACTACCCCACTGACTAGTTTGGACAGCTTAGTTACCAGCTTGACCAGTTAGATTTTCATGCTGGTTTTCCCGATAGGAAAAAATTCGCCTCGCCGTGGCGTCACGCGTTCTGACCCTGGATTTTCATCATCAGACGCGACAAGTAAGATAGTGTGTTGAAAGCATAGTAGAAGCTGTGAGCAATCGCGTTTTCAAACCAGCACAATAGCAGTTGACATCCTGGCAATGCCCTTATGACCGTGATCTCGCTAATCGTGAAAAGCCGGTATGTACCGAAATAATTTTTCGTGTGTACTTTTGCTATCGTTTAATTTCAATGGTCGCTGTATTGCACTGTAATTTTCAAGAAATCATGACCCTCTAAACAACAATTGACGCTAGGGTTTCTTGCTTATTTTTTTTCCTTGAGAGGGATTGAGGTTGCTGTGAAGGAGATGCGAATGCTTCGTTATTTTGCACACCAAGGTTCGTTTAGGACGTCTTGTCTTTGGGCATATGTGAGAGCATGCTCTGTTTTACGAAGATAACAACTGTTTTCCCGGACTTCTATGTCAATTATCCTCGTAGATTTCAAAAGTTGAAGGTGCTGCCGGCATGTGCACACTAAAGCGTGCAGACTAAAGTCTCTCGATAAAATTCACACTTTCATGTACAGCCAACGATCGTCATGGGAACGCGCAAGACACGCGCCAGGGGCGGGTGCTCCGCCACCATTCGCTTGCAAGGGCAGCTAATTTCAGTGCTGCTCCGCCATCAGCTTCCAAGGGCCGCTTGATGCACGGGTTTCGTGCAATGGCACTTTCGACGCTCCATGCAAGACAGACGCAAAACATAGCCTCCTCTATACTTCCAAAGCCTGACAGTTTGACGACAGATCCATAGGGTGCCCGATCGTAGATTTGGAGCGCGCGGGTCTAGTAGCACAGAGCATCAAAGCTCCATTTTTTTGAGCAATCTGTACGTTAGCGCACAGTTTTTGCAGCGGCGAGGACCCGAAACAGTTGTTCTCTCGGGAGAAGTGCGTTTCGGCGTCTCGCCGCAGCGGGGCGGAAGTCACATGGTTCTCCTTTCATCCGTTGTCTGCCGCTTCACCTTTTTCATTTCGGTGGCCGCTTCTCGAGGAGATCTGCCAGGCTTTGTCAGGATATAGGAAGCTATGGCTTGAGATCTGTCCGTGTTAGTTGTTTCTATTGGTCAATCTCATTGGACTTGGGCGTGATCATAGTGACCCCACAACCATCCAGACCGGCAGTGCAGAGCTCGAGCGGTTATTTTGAGGCATGTTCTGCAAAGCGCACCCGGAGCAATATACTGTGACCGCGGTAGCCAGCAGTAACACTGTTCTCAAGAATTCGTTTCAGATAATTGGGTGTGTTTAATTGCTATGCGGCAGCAAAAAAACATGATATCCCTGCTTCTTTGGCGCATGCAAAGCTATTCCTTGAATTGAATTCCACGTTTCATACAAAGCATTAATTTGCCGGCGACTCGCATCCGTTTTTCGGGGCACCGCAATCAAACGTACTGAAACGCAACGGTGTGTATGGGCATTAAACACTTTATTATGCATGGCACTTATTTGCTATCCGTAAAAATCTGCGTTCGGTAGCACTTGCAGCAGTCGATCTTCTCCCAGTGTCGTCAAGGAACACGACCGCTCTCACTCATCGGTGTAATGCATAAAACCAAACCATTCGTTTGTACGTAGGCAGGTATTTATTTTTACTCGTATGCGCAGGGGCCCCAGACGAGCATGCAGCCCGTATAATGAGTGCCTGTGAGGGCCGTTACTTTTTGCTCGTAGAAAATCGGAACCCGCCCGATCGACCTGACTGATAGCTTTTGTAACGACTAAGGCAGTCGTGTGAACTACTGAGACCCTTCGGCGGCGTGATGACCACCCGAAGGTCAATAGAAACACCATGAGCCGAATAGAACATTTGCTGAGTTCCCCAAGCGCCCGGCCCACACTCGACGATTCATGAGAACGGTGTTCCTTGAGCTTACTACTGATCGGTAATTTCTACCAATTCCATGGTTACAAAGATTCGATTACAATCAGGAGTCACCAGAACAAGCGTCGTGTAGTGTCGAAGGACCTGTCATATCACTTCTAAACTTTCTCGTCAATGTCAGCCTTTTTGACACTGTGCATGCAATCCACCTTTCAGCCGGGCTGAGCTGAAGTAATCTCTTACAATATTGCCAGTCTCGTGATCGTTGTTTTAGAAAGAATCGCTTAAAATGTCTAGAATTCACAACAACCAAATCCAGGATTTAGCTTGGAGTCAGCGGGGATATTTAGAGAATTTGTATTATTTCTAACTTAATATCAGCGTCTTTGAAGCTGTACGAGAATCATAATATTTTTAGAGATTCCTGCAGCTCAGCCAGGTTGAATGGTGGCCCGGATGCACATTATTGAAACTGTTGACATTCACGAGAAATTTTAGAAGTGATATGACAGATCCTTCGGCCCTACACGACGCCTGTTCAGGATGACAAAAGATTACACTGAAAACTGTGTAACCATTGAATCGGTCAAAATTACCGATTACTAGGGAGCTGAAGGAACAACATTCCCATGATTCCTTGAAAGCTGGCCGGGGAGCTTGAGGGATTTAGCAAATGGTTCATTGCATAGCCAACGCACTACAGCTGACCTACCAGGGCACCTGCGCTAGCTCGACCTGCAACATTTACTACAACAAAATGGAAAAAAAAGGTAATCTCTGAAGAAATAAAGTGTACTTGACAGAGAATGCACAAGTAATTCATACGGCGTTTGTTTGCGGTTAATGTTAAACATGCAGTAGACTCGATCAACGTGCGAGTGACGAAAGAAAAGCTCGCCACCAACGGAACCGTAACCGGCTAGCACCGAACACATTACCCCGTACCACGGTCCAGCAGTGCCGCTCAGCGCTCCGAAAAAGACGAAAGCGAACAATGCGGGGCAAAAAACCTGTAAACAAAAAATCAACAATTCTTTCGGGAAGGGTCCGCTTCGAAGAAAGGGTCGAGGGCATCCTCTTTTGAGTCAGCAAGGAGCGTCTACGCCTGGCTGGGTTGACCGTTTCATTAGGGTTATAGCAGAGAGGATAAAATTAGAAAAAAATGCCCCCCCCCCCCTCACCCAGATGTCGTCTGCTCCGCCGAGTAGGCAGTACCTAGCATCCGGGTGGCGTACAAATTCTGTTTAAAATCGCGTCATTTTGGAAATTTCAATCACAGATGCGCAGATTTTGGTGTGCCAGTTATCGTGTATTACTATTCTAGATAAAAAGACTAACAGAGTCCAATTGCGCTGTTATCTGCGTGCAAATAAAAAAAAAGGGGGAAAACTGTGTCAGACTGGCCGGTCTCTCCGGCGAAAAGAGAATCCGGTGGCTGTACTTTTTTTGCTACACCGAGTCCGTACTGGTGTAGGCCTTTAGCGACCATGAGTGGATGTCTGAAATAATGAATAAAAACGCGCTCTCCTGCCGCAATACACGCAGCAGTTGAGGGTAGTACTGCCAGCTGACTCAACTGCTATTTAAGTAACGGAAAAAAGATATGTCAGTTGATCATTTACCGAAGTAGAACAACAGGGAGCTCTAGACTGATTTTGGAGTAGCCATAACTATTCTAAGAACGCGAGCCACCTCACAACGGCAGCCACGAGCGAGAGTTCGATGCTCCGTACAGCCCGCCGATACAGCCCAGTGGCGATCTCCCGTTTTGTCGTCTGCTAGCGGAGTCGGGCCCGTGCCCTCTCTCTCGTTTTGCCCCGCCGAGCCCGCTGAATTTCCCGAATGTATGGAGAGGGCGCTGCTGTCGAACAAAATTGTGCCGCCCAGAGAGCGCTAAATGGAATGGTCTGCGAAGTCGGAAATGGCAGGCGGGTTTTGGAGGTCCATGTCTCTTTTTGTGCTGCCCTAAACTCGTAATGCGTGCGAACAGCCTGACTAAAAATCTTCAAAGCGCCAAAATAGCTAAATGTTGGCTTTGGACCGTGGATTACACTGGATTTTGCATTCTAAAACACGGCACCCGAACGCGTCTCAAAAGATCACGCGTGATCACCGAGAAACCGCCAACCGCGTCTCGATGTCTCATGAACAGAGTCGCTCGTGAATCGCATTCGCCACCGCTTCGCAAACAGATCTCAACCGCCGGTGTCAATGTGCCATAAGGCAGGACGGGAGAACTGTTTTTGAGCGCGAGTCGAGAGCACAGCACCATCACTCTGTTCACAGAAGATGCTAAGGACGTGACCCTGTCACGCGGTGACGCACGCGACTCTACACACTCTAGGCAGAGGCTCTGCTCCAGGAAACATTCGTCGATTCTTCCGCTTTGTTTGTGTTGCTTTGTGTTTTCGTTACCGCGGCTACTCGAATGTGTTTACGGAAGGTGTTTGGAGTGGATGGGCGCTCAGTCTGTTCACATCTGCTGGTTCGGATCTCGTGTCACGGAATTTTAACACTGCACTTTATCTTGTTGGACGGTGAAAGTATGTCGTGCGTCGTCGCTGATTGTATCTAGGATTACCACAAAACCTTTGTCGAAGGGGACGGGTGAGATGGGCAGATAATTTGGGATTTTCCGTTTTAGCGACACAGGTCGCTAGAACATTAAAAACGCTAAAAAAAGTTTTGCAGTCTCGCGACACAGGTCGCAAGACTGCAAAACTCGACCATGAAAACAGGAACTCGCCAGTTTCATGAAGGTTGTAAGTTAATCCAAGGCAATTAATAAATATATTAGCATTATAATACGTCAGCGCTGAAAAATATCACATGCGCGCATTGAGATATGCCGAGGAAATTCTCAAATATATCCAATTCGATATTTGTATCGTGCAACAGACGCTTTCGTACAATCCAAGAAGTAGAGTGGTATGGCATAGCTTTTAACACATTGTATACTATATTGTCGCCCAACACCCATAACCGCGTATTGTATCAGGATGAACTGTTTCGGTAAGGAATATTATAGAGTTTATTGAGTTTATTGAATCACAATTAGTTTTTTTTATTACAAGAGCCACTATAAGCATATATTGTTCCATCATAACACCAATAAACAAGTTCTTATTGGAGTTTGTTTTACTAGGTGGTACATATACAAATCTGTTTGAAATATAGCGTATGTTTCCCTTTTTTACATTTTACAGTGCACTGAGGGCAAGTCTAGGCAATGTTTTGGTAACTGCAACCAATGCAGGAAATCAGCTACCTATGAGGACGCAAGGTGCCTTCGAAGTCCAAAGTTGTGAATCAAGCCAAAAAAATTTAATGTTTTGAAATAAATAAAACATTACTTTTCAAAGGGCAAATAGATGGTATACTTGTTTGCTTTTGTATTTTATCTTTTGTTTTGGGGTGAGGGGTACCTTCTCATTGACCTGTTTATGAAAAAAAAACATACCCCCTTCCCTTCCAAAAATTTCTTCGCTTGTGGTAAAAGGGCAATTAAGATATTAACAATGTAGATACGTGAAATCTAGAAAAGACTTTGGGAACGTAGTTTTTTCTTATTACCTCGCGTACTTTTTGGTCTTTGCGATAAAACATACGAATGTATCAGTTAAAAAAAATATATATATACAAATAATTGGTGCTGCATATTGTCAAGCTGAACCTCCGCTCATATTTCTGATTAGCAAACAACAAATTGTAGTGATCCGCTAACTCTGTGGCGCTGATCAGCACATTACAAAGGAAGCTCTCCACGCTGTTCGATGTCCCTAATTTATCCTTAGCTTGAAACTTCAGGTATTGACAACATTAAGACTGCGATGCATTAAAAGCACAGGACAATGTGCGAAGTGATGGCACCACTAAAATATAAGCTTATATTTAAACTCCGTCTGGGCAAAAACAAAACTCACGAAGTTGTGCAACACGAGTTAAGTTAAACCTCACAAGTCATCGCGTATGCTTAAAGCCAGCCCATAAAAACTGCATAAGTCATAGAAACAATTTTGAAGTGGCAAACACAAACTCAGCCATCACGGCAAGGACTTCACTCACTTCACTCCAAGATGTCGAATCTAAATGCAGCTGTCTCTCACTTCGGCGTTATCTTAGTGACGCTTTCCCTGAGTCGATTTCTTCAAAACTCATATCAGGTAGCTTCCAGTGGCTCTGAGAGAAAACAGCATTTCGCAAGTCGTCAAAAAGACTTTCGTAATATTTACACATGCCGCAATCATTATGTGTTTAGAGAAATTAGTGTTAAATTAAAGGTACCCCGACGACTTTAATACCAAAAGCACAGCGCGAAAGTGTACCATTGTTTGAGTGGAACCATGCCAAAGGTTCGCACGCACTTAAAATTGTCTTGCTTGTTTCGCGTCAACACACACATGGCTGTGAAAAAAAATTATTTGCATTTTTTTAAATATTGTAACGTATTCAAGAAACGCTACGTACTCGTCTTCTGATAGGCCGTTGAGTATCTCTTGCCACGTAGCATATAAGTTAAACAATATTCTCTACGATAATCTCCATTTGCAAAAGCCGGCTTCACCAACATTGGGAAGCGCTGGTGTTACATTTAACAGAGAGCTGAAAAAAGATGTTCTATTAATATAGTGAAATGTAAAACAAACAAAGCATGATGACGTCTCAAGGTATTCAAAAACGAGGCCTCACATCATTGAGGCGCTTCCCAGAGCACTTTGAAGGTTTCCTAGAGCCACCCACACTCCCTTTCCCTCTCATCCCTGCTATTTTAATCCTCGTAACCAGGGGGTAGTGTTTTTGCTTGTTGTTATATATTGCGGGCAAAGACTCCAGTTAGGCACTGGCGAGCATCCTTGTGGCTCTTCTAAACATTAGGTTAGTATAACCTGCTCCGTATTCCCCAGTCGAGTTCAGTCCCAACGCGGGTGCATTACATAACATCGCCACATCGCCACATGGAAACATGCAAACATACACCACATCTGGCCTTCACTTGGCTATAATTACTTATCTTGTACGAGGTCCTCATTTCTGACACTTCTGCTGGTATCACTTTGGTGTCGATCTTGAAATCATTGACAGCTGTGTGTAGCTTGACCGATCTCCGCACATTGACCTTGGTTCCATGGCACCATGACAGAACAGCACACGACAAAACAGCACGCGACAAAACAGCACGGTCAAAACAGCACGCGCCAAAACAGCACAGCGTCAAAACAGCACGACGACAAAACAGCACGCCTCAAAATAGCCCGCGACAAAACAGCACAGCGTCAAAACGGCAAAGCGACAGAAGAGCACGTGCCAAAACAGCACGGCGTCAAAACAGCACAGCGTCAGAACAGCATAGCGTCAAAACAGGGGGATCGGTGGCCGAGTGGTCTAGCGCACACCGGCTCGGAGCACGTGGAGCGAAAGCTCGCGCTGCAGAACCCAGGGATCCTGGGTTCAAGCCCCACCCCTGCCCGTTTCGATCTGGATGAGCATCGTACCGGCGTGCGGTCGTGTATCACTACTGCGTGATGCACGTTAAAGACCCCAGGCTAGCGGTTGTACCGCACTGGCTAAATTCCTCATCTACAGCTGGGAGACGCATCGCCCCTGTGAGGCAGACCAAGTTCTAGGCTGTATAAACACACACACAACACAATTTTTTTTAGCGTCAAAACAGGACATTGACAATATAGCTAGGGTTTGGCGTTTTCGGTTTTTATTATTTTGAAACTCGGCGTGCATTTTTTTGGTTTTTATTCCAAGCAGAAGTTTTCGGTTTATTGCTGAGAATATGTGTAGACGCATAAACTTTTCAGTTCTTTTTGGTTTATTGACGAAAACCAGTATACTGACGAAAATGCAATATTTAAAGGCGTTTGTTTGAAATGAATAGTGAGTAAACCAGGTACGGGATTTCTTATGTATTGCTGTCTGTGGCAGCCGACGCAACCTGTTCTGCAAGACGCACTGGGGCCCTATCGTAATCTGACATTATCGTCGTGTGCTCGTATTTGTACGCAGAATGAGCATGAGCTTTACTACCACTTTGGTCGGAGAGGGAAATATCAAAATACAAAAAATTTGGAAGCATTGTACTCAGTGCGACTTTCCCCCATTTTCACGACTGCGAGAGGTGGTTAATTCGCGCAGACCAAGAAACGATAATGCAATATATTTATGACCTCCTCTAGTAGACGGAAGCTAGGGGTGTTAAAAAATGTGCTACATTTATGGATGCCCTTTAATTTCATTGTACAGTTCACGATTAAACTCTCTTCTTTGAATAAAGAATTCGGCACAGAAATCTCTACCAGGTGAAAAACCCAGATTTCGTCTTGACGACCATTACGTCGGTTCTACTTTTGTTGAAAGTTGAACCGATCTCGGAGTCAAGCTGAAAACTGCTAAAGGAAGTGGTAATACGGTCAGTAATGAGGCACATTCCCCCACCCATTCCTCCAAACGCCCTCGAATACTGACCTTTTTCAGTTAAAACCGAATTTGTAAAAAAGATTTCGTCGTACTTTTACCGGTTTTATCGGTTTCAGCCGAAAACGCTGAACCCTAAATAGAGCGTATGGAGTTAAAAAATTCATGTCTCAAAGTATGCACTGTAAAGGAATGAAGGGTATAGGCCAATTCCTCGGAGGTCAACTCGTCGACGGCCAATATGTCGAATCCGTTCTCATGGAAGCAAGTGAGTGGGGAGTATACTCGATGCGCACATGAAAGCTCCGTGGGCAGTACCGAAGCCCCCGCTGGTGCGTATTATGGCTATTTCTCGAGCAGCTCTGCTAATATTGACGCTCAAATTTGCTGGTGATGTCGCCTACAATAAATGAATCAATCGCACCGCAATGTGTTGTTGTTGGTTGTTAAGAAAAAAAAAACAAAACAGAAAGTGTGTGCGGCAACGGTGTGCTTAGCCCATGCTGTACGGCAGGAGCATTGAGGCTATGGCATGTTTCTGCTTCACCGGTTTCCACTCGATCGAGGACTTCGTCGGCAATAATTTGTGAATTTAACTGAAAGCAACTCCTGGCCTGCAAGCTGCAGCCGCGTGTTTTCGGGACATTTTGTTCACGGCGAATGAACCCCGCAGAATCGGTGCCCATGGTACACCTTGGATTCGCTTGACATTAAAGTTGCCTTATCTTCCCGGTTCTATCAATGCATCTGTAATCGGCGCATCTCCCGCTTTTTTGGGGGGACGTTTTACGCTTAGGTGGTAATTACGAAGCGACGAGTACCCTCACCGGACCGTCGCAAAAGACCAGACGACGCGGCCAACATCGACGCGAAGATATCACCTCTATCTACCCAATCTCCTCAGAGATCAGCGCAGTAACTACTACTAACTTCGTTTGTTTTTAGCAATAACATAGCAGCACCAGTCGGGACACTTACTTAGCAATGAAATAGGCAATAAATTTCTTTATAGCCTAGCGACAATAAATGAAAAAGTTAAGGAAGTTCGAAAATATTCGCGCAGAGGGAGGTGAAGAGCGCGCTCGAAGTAGCTACATGCGTGCTGTTTTGTCGCTGTGCTGTTTTGGCACGTGCTCTTCTGTCGCTTTGCCGTTTTGACGCTGTGCTGTTTTGTCGCATGCTATTTTGACGCGTGCTGTTTTGTAGCCGTGCTGTTTTGACGCTGTGCTGTTTTGACGCGTGCTGTTTTGACCGTGCTGTTTTGTCGCGTGCTGTTTTGTCGTGTGCTGTTCTGTCGCGTTCCCTGGTTCCATATGAGCGTGGGTCGCATTGATCGCCGTTCTTTTTTCTCGATCACGCACGTTCTTGGACTGAAGCGTCTCTGGTGACTCCGGAAAACCAGGTGCTTCCACTTCAGGGCTTCAGTACATAATACTCAAGTTTGGGCGAGTTGGTGATTTATCTTGAGGTAACAGCGCACAATACAAGAACAAAATGAGGGACATACAAATTGACAAACACAAGCGCTTACTTAAAACTCAATTGTATTCTTCTATGGCTTTCCCGACTGCTCTCGTGAGTGCTGCGGGTATGGACCAACAGAGTCGGGAAACCTAACTAAAATATTTTACTCTGCAAAGGAACCAGAGCTTGGGCATGGGCAGTCAGCCGGAACTTGCAGTGCAGTCTCTTCGCCGTCAAGCCGGTCGTTCTTCTATCTTTCGCGCAGGGCTGCCTCGAGCTCCGGTTCCTCATCGACCTTCTCTTCCTTTTGAAGAATGCAGACACTTCAGAGCATGGTGTCTTGGTCGGCTCTGGTGGTCCTCTTGGGACGTACCGCCACATTACTCCCCCTCCAGTGAGGAGGCGAACGTTTTATTAGCAGCGTCACACAGTGCCCTGGGGAAATCGTGTGGGTGATGGAAGACGGCCGGTAGCGGTTTGCGCTTGAAGATCCGGAATGCCAAGGTGTGCTGGCCAGCATACATGGCGTCCAGAACGTGTTGTCGTACACGGCTGTTGAGTTTTCGAGGAGCGGGGGTGCGCACAGTCGACAGGATGTTGAGGGTGTAGGTGATTTAGTGGGATCGGGGTTGTTGCTGAAGGCGTTTTCGGCTGGGGAGTGAGGTTTGGTAGTGTGGTTCACGGAGCACTCTCCAGATGGGCTGGTTTCACGCGGTCCAATGCAACAACTTCCTGCCGTCCGCGTATGTCCAATGTCATTGTTTTGGACCCTCGGCGCAGAGCCTTGTACGGGCCGTCGTAGGGTGGTTAGGGTGGTTAGAGCGGCTTCCGTACGGCGTCATGTCGCAAGAAGACATGGGTACCCGTCGCCAATTCATCACTCACAAAGGTAGACGGGCCACGGCTTTGTCGTGGTGCTGTGACGCGGAGCTGTTCCATCGTCTCTCGGAGTCTGGTGTCGTAGTCTGCGGGGTCGGGACAGGCGTCAGCTGCTTTCGAAGCAAAGAATTCTCCGGAGAGGCAAAGGTTGGTCCCGTAGACCAACTCAGCCACGCTGCAGCCAATATCAGGTTTAAGGGACGTGCGGATGCCTTGGAGCACAAAAGGCAGCACTTCAAACCAGTCTTGTCGTTGATGGGTCTTGAGATCAGCCTTCAACCGATGTAAGCGCTCCACCATACCGTTGCTCGCGGGGTGGTACGCTGTGGTTCGGATTATTTTTGATCCCAGGAGCTTCATCAGTTCTGCGAAGAGATGAGACTCGAACTGTCTTGGTCCGTCGTGATGGTTGACGGCGAGCCGAACTTCGAGATCCATTGCGCCACGAGCGCACGCGCCACGGTCTCCGCGGTGATGTCGGGCAGCGGTATCGCTTCCGGCCAGCGTGTAAGCCGGTCGACACAAGTCAACAGGTAGGTTTGCCCCCGAGATGGCGGCAGCGGTCCGACGATATCTATGTGGATATTGTCGAACCGCGCGTCCGGGTGGTCGAAGGTTCCGAGGGGTGTTATTGTGTGGCGCTGAATTTTGACGCGCTGGCATTACGCAGGCGCAGGCCCACTGACGTACATCTTTGTTAATATTGGGCCACACATACCGGAACGTTAGCAGGTGTTGTGTGGTTTTGATGCCGAGATGGGATAGTCCATGAAGGGTGTAGAAAATTCTGCCGACGAAATTGTGCGGCACATACTGCCGCAGTGATCCTGCTGATGTGTCGAAAATGAAGTTGGTGATACACATGGGAAGTGTGACCTCATCAAACACGTGGCAACCGGGGGATGTACGGAAGTCTCGTAGTTCCGCGTCTTCGCCCTGCACTGCAGCCAGTCGATTGAAGTCGATAGCGGCCGGAGGTTCAACCGTGCTGGAACCTACGCGTGAGAGCGCGTCCGCTACGATGTTCTCACCGCCGTGGATGTGGCGGATGTCATTTGTAAGCTCGGAGACGCTGGACATTGCCGGAGCTCTCTCGGAGAATGGCTCCCCCGCCTGGTTTCAAAGACTGGAACGCGTGGATGAGAGGCTTGTGGTCCGTCAATATAAAAAATTGTCGTCCTTCCACCGTGTGCTGGAAGTGTCGTAGGGCCAAATACACACCATGAAGTTCACGACAGAATGTACTATAGCGCTGTTCCGTCGGTGGCAACTTCCGGGAGAAGAAAGTGGCTGCCAATGTCCGTTCACTTCCTGCTGCAGCACCGCACCAATAGCTATATACGACGCGTCGGTGACAACTGAGAGTGGAGTACCCTCTTTTGGGTGCGAAAGCATTCTGTTAGTGGCAAGGAGTTGACGGGCCCTATCAAACGCCGATGTGGTGCACTCGTCCCATGTGAGCTGAGTGGATGAGCTACTCCTACCCGAGAGCATGCTGTGCAGTGGCGCAAGCTTGGCGGCGCAGCCCGGGAGAAACCGGCGGTAAAAGTTTATCAAACCAAGAAACTCCCAGAGTTGCTTCTTCGTCGACGGCTTCGGGAACTCCTGAATGGCCTGTACTTTGGTGGGGAGTGGACGGATTCCCGAAGAGTTGATCGCGTGCCCCAAAAAGTCGAGTTCCGTCTTGCCTAGGGCGCACATGCTCACATTAACGACAAGCCCGTACTCGACGAGGCGAGCGAACAACAGTCTGAGGTGTGCGACGTGTTCTTCGGCAGATGTTCTTGCCACGAGTATGTCGTAAATGTAAACATAACAAAAAGGAAGGCCCCGCAACACCTCTTCCATGAATCGCTGGAGCGTTTGCGCAGCGTTCTTTAACCCAGAGGGCATGCGGAGGAACTCGAACAATTCAAAGGGCCTGGTAACGGCCGTCTTGGGTATGACCGAGGACTCGACGGGGATCTGGTGGTACGCGCGTACCAAGTCGATCTTCGAGAAGATACTAGTGCCATCGAGCGTTCCGGTAAAATCATGGATGTGCGGGATAGGGTGACGATCGTCTGATGTGATGCGATTCAGGGCTCTGTAGTCTCCACATGGGTGCCAGTACCCGTGGTGGACTTGGGGACCATGTGAAGAGGCGAGGACCAGGAGCTCTCCGACTGGCGGACGATACCCAGCTCGAGCATGTGCTCGAATTCTTGTCGGGCGATTCGTAGCTTGCCCGGTGGCAGTCGGCGTGGGCGCACGTGAACAGGTGCTCCTGTCGTCTGGATGTGGTGCGTAACATTGTGCTTGACGGGGCGGTCGTCCAAGCTTACACGCGTCAACTCCGGGAACTCGGTGAGGAGACTGTTGTACGGTGTCTCATCCGCTGTAACCGCGAACGTGAGGCTGATGGAAGCCAGGGACGAGGCAATGCCTTGCACTGTCTCACGACCCTATTGAAAATCCCGGCAAAAACTTCCAGTGACATTCGGTGGAAACGGACTAATTTCCACTCATTTTCACCGGAAACCAGCGTAGTTTACCAGTTTTTTGGTGGAAACATTACCGGCCGCCACTTCCAGTGAGCAGACTTCGCTGGACCTTTTACCGGAGCCACTTACGGTTAAAATATGGCAAAAACTTCCAGTAACATTCGGCGGGTACGGGTTAATTTCCATTCATTTTCATCAGAAACCAGCGTAGCCACTTTCACTGGAAGCTTACCAGAACCACTTTCGATTACCCGCCGCTGGAATCCTACCGAAAGCCACTCTCGTTAGCCGGACACCGAACATCACTGGAAGCCGACGCAAGGGGAACCGCTAAAGTCAAGGAGGCCCAGACGAGCAAGGGGACAGAGTTTGTAATGGCGGCCGCCAATGCAGCGGCATTCTCTTGAGTGCGTGTTTTAGCTCGAAACGACGTTGCAATTCTGCAAGAAGTGCGTGCAGCGAACTGTTTTGACGACCCACAACGGTGGGCAGCGATCACCGGCAACTTGATATTTGCGACAGGCAAAAGTCTGGGCCGGAGCAGGTACGAGACCACTCGAGCGGCATTCTCGTGATTGCGAGTTTTAGCTCGGGACGACGTTGCAATCCTCAAGAAGTACGTGCAGTGAACTGTGTTGACGATCCAAAAAGGTGGGCACTTTCACCCGTTTTCATCCGAAACCAATTTACCATGTCTTTGATAGATTATTTGCCGGCAAACAGATTTCGCTGGGATGTCCCCGGCAGCCACTTTCATATACCGGACGACCCGGATTTCCTAGAAACTTGCCCTACACACGAGGCTGCTGCGTCGCCTCCGAAACGGAGAGAACGGCGAGAGAAGGACCGGCGCGGAGGCGGCCAGAAGGCAGCGGCGGCTGCCTCCTCTCCGTGCTACGGGCACGTGACGTCTGAGACTCCTTGCCTGCGCCGACCCGCCGATTAAAAAAAAAAAAATATCTTTGGTGCGTACACACGATTGGCCCTCGCCTCCCCTCCCCCTCCCCCTCCCCCCCTCTTTTAGAACACCCACACACACACACACACACACACACACACGTCTGTCTCGGCAGTCTCCGTCGGGTGTGTTTGTTTTCAGCTTTGGGGGTACCGGCCGTCGCGATTCCTTGTGGTGTTGTTAAGCCTCGGCTAAAGTTTGTTTCGGTGGACATCGGTGGTGTGACACCGGACCCAGAGCTGCGACTTGAAGATGGCGTGTGCCCGCGGCAAATACCGTGCCAAAACAAGAGTGGCATCCTGCGGGAAGTGGACGCCGGACTCTTGTCTAAGCAAGAAATTGCGAAGAAGCGTGCAATACCGAAAAGCACGCTATGGCGGCAGAAGTTGCCAACGAAACGAAGAGGATGCGGCCCGCAAAGTATCCCGATCTCAAGAAAGCGCTGCTGCTTTGGATTAAGGACATGCGTGCACACGATATTCCACGGCCCTGTCATGCTGGCGAGGCAGCGGACTTCGCCCAGCAGCTGGTTGACAACGACTTTGCTGCTTCAGATGGGTGGCTGCACCGATTCCACGAGCGTTACGACTTTGTTTTCCGTGCTGTGTCGGGAGAAGGAAAGGCCGTTACTTCACTTTCGTTTGTTCGAACTTTCGTTAATTCGAACTGAGGCGGCTTCCCCTTGCGGTTCGCATTAACGAGCTTTTACTGTATGTGGGGGGCCTATATCTTCCAAAGCAGCTGGGTGTGCAGATGGAAAGAATATATTTTTCAGTGACCTGTTTCTTACGCCTCTGTCCGTCCGCCTTCAGAAGCATCCAGCGAGCGAAAAAGACTGTGCACAAAATTTCTCACCTTCGGCGGATGTTCGTTTCGCGCATTCGTGGTTTTCGCGAAGCGCGCTACTGACGCCTGGTGCACCCGCGGCGACGGCATCAGGGACGACATCGTGAGTGTGCCCAGGATTTTTCAAGGGAGGCGGATGTTCGCTCCGCGCGGTCGTGGTTTTCGCTAAGCATGCTACTGACGCCTGGTGCACCAGCGGCGACGGCAGCAGGGACGACATCGTGAGTGTGCCCGGGATCTCTCAACGGCGGCGGGTGTTCGCTCCGCGCAGTCGTGGTTTTCGCTAAGCGTGCTACTGACGCCTGCTGCACCCGTGGCGACGGTATCAGGGACGAAATCGTGACCCTATTGGAAGATCGTACAAGAAAAAAACCTGCTGCTCGTACAGTTCTGGTGTGACACCAACTTAATTTCTTGTTATTATACCTGCAGCTAGTTTGGTTTGGCGTTCTCCATAACTGGAGATACCGGCACCGCTATGGATCCGGGTCTGTCTATACTGGCAGCCGGTTTGCTCGCCGATATGATTCGGTATGGCTGGTATGATTTTGCGTCCGATGACGTAGGCGACCGCCTACTTTCCAACAAACGGTTATGCCACAAGACCACCGGTATAACCAAACCATACATGCAGAAAGACGACCGCCATCTTCCAACGAAAACGTCCATCGTTTACCACCGGTATCGTTACATACACCATACATGTCGAAAAAGAGCATAAGCCGCGTTTACATGAATGCTACTTAGTCGCATTGAATCCAGTTGCCGCATTCAATATGCGGTCATGTAAACGGCATAATGCGCAAAGCGCATCGCATTAAAGTCGCTAGACAGAGGTGGATCGATATGGCGAGTGCACATTCATTCAGCCCGTGTAAACGAAGATCGCATCGCATTTTGGAACGGGGAGGATTATCGGAAGGCGCTCGATGCGGGAGCGAGTGAACAGATGAGAACATGGCGGCGGCCAACCTCATCGGCGGCGCGGAGAGCGGTCCTGCAATTTTTTTCCCGAGAACAAACCCAAGATTTTATTGCGATCATAAGAAAGCGAAATATAGCGGAGCTGCTCGGTGAGGGCGGCCCCGTCCAAACGTTTGCGAAGTACGACTTGCGCGTCCGAAGGGGTCACAAAGGCTTCGGTGCAAGCACGAACGACACCGAGAGCCCCGAGCACTGTAGAGCACTGCATGGTAGCGCAGAACGAGCAGCTCCAGCCTCGGTACCGTTCCTGGCTGCGCAAGAGCCTCTCGGACTCGGGGTCCCCTATTGGAAAAACGTACAAGAAACAAACCTGTTGCTTTTATAGTTCTGGTATGACACCACTATAATTTCTTGTTATTACGCATAGCTAGTTTGGTTTGGTGTTCTGCATAACTGGAGATACCGGCACCGCTATGGCCTCGGGTCTGTCTATAGTGGCAGCCAGTTTGCTTGCCGATGTGATCCAGTGTGGCTGGTATGATTTTGCGTCCGATGACGTAGGCGACCGCCCTATTTGCAACAAAAACACTATACCACATGACCACCGTTATAACCAAATCATACATGCAGAAAGACGACCGCCATCTTCCAACAAAAATGTCCATCGTTTAGCACCGTTATCATTACATACACCATACATGTCGAAAAAGAACATAAGTCGCGTTTACATGAATGCGACTTAGTCGCATTGACCCCAGTTGTCGCATTCAATACGCGGTCATGTCAACAGCCTAAGCGCAAAGAAAGCGCATCACATTAAAGCCGCTAGGCAGAGGTGGATCGAGATGGCGAGTGCGCATTCATTCAGCCCATGTAAACGGAGGTAGCATCGCATTTTGGAACGGGGAGGATTATCGGAAGGCGCAGATTTGCTCATTCTAAATCATTTTGTCTAAAAATCGGGGATTTGTGACGAATGTACCCGCTTGGTTGGAAGGGCCAGAAAAGCCTTATGAGCGCTTCGTTTTCTAGCCTCTCAGTCCTGAACCCACTCACGCACCACATGTGTAGATGTTCCTATAGATGGGAGCTCTTATTTGGAAAATGGTGAATGGCAACTGTTATCTTTATCAGAATTCTGTATTATAATCAAAGTTGGACTGCATATTTGCAATACTTTTTCTCACTTAAAAATATGTCATACTAAAAATATGTAGAATAGCCGATGACAAAAAGAGAATGGCTGGGCGTCCTCTAGCACGTGCTTGTGCTTTTCACCCCACTTTGGACAGATGTGCTCGCTCCAGGCTCATGAGGCGCTGAAACGTCATCGAAGGTAGCAGATGGGCTGCTGGTGGAACAACGGAGACTTCTCCCTGCCTTTCTCATGCTGTCAGTGAGCGTGTACTTCTATACTCTAACTTAGCTTAACCTGCACAGAGATGAGGAGAATAGGCTTGGCGAGTGCCCTTACTGCATATGCATTTGTACAGCTGAGGCACTTTCTGAATCAAGAACAATGTGTATCTTACCTTTAAAAACACATCATTTTGGGGGTGCAAAAGGAATTGTAAGGCATATTTCTGTTTGTATTATCCTATTACGCATCGCAGGCACGTAGCCAGGGGGAGGCCCATGGGGCCCAGCCCCCCCCCCCCCTCCGAAATCTTGCATTTTGCATGGGTCCTCCCCTCTCCCTCATACAACATTTTGTCATGAGTGGGCCCCCCCTGAAACAAAATCCTGGCTACGTGCCTGACGCATCGACTCCTTCAACTTAATGCGGAGTCGACCCACCCTGTTAAAAAATTTAATGCCTGCCAGGTAATTGTTTTGCATTTAGTTAATATATCAGTATTCAGCTAGGTATCCCAAGTCATTAGTCGTTGAGATGCAGTCTCTCTGTAAGTCAGTCATGTTTAACATTCATAAAACTGCTTGTCAAATAACGGCACTGTCGAGGACATGTACTCGGTTCAAACAATCGCTGTGTGCAAGCTGGTCGTGTGGTTACAGGCAGCAAACATCCCGGTTGGAACGTCCTACCTCGCAATGTAGCTGAAGACTAGGTCAGGGCCCCACTCACAAACGTCTATACTTTGCATCTCTTTAAGCTGGACCACTTTTGACACTACAAACCATTGCAGCAAAAACAGTGTGAGACATGATTATAAGCTCAACGTACCATGGCATCCAACTAGAAGGTCACATGGCTTGCAGCTTCTGCTGTGGTTAACTTTAAACTGAGATAGTTTGGAATAATGCTCTCGGTTTTTAGTGTTGCCCGGCACGGTTAACAATTCGGTGATATAGTGCTGCATTGAAAAATCTGCATTCGTGACTGTATCACCTTATGAATGCATACTAGCTATCAAACTCTCCATTCTGCAGAGAAATGAAATGCACTTTGCTTCCAATTGCAGCTACTTCTGGAACTTCATGGTATGAAGCACCTTATGGCTGCAAGCTCTGACCGATCTTGTTCTCTGGTCTGCGCAGGCCCATTGCAGGAAGTCACTCCGAGAGCCTCACCAGAGGCTCCTGCCCGTGGTCGTTCTAAATTTTTTTGTTGTAGGTATGCATCCTTTCTGTCTTTCCCTTAATTGTACTCGGGCGTTTTCTTTTTATTGTCGCAGATTTGCCTCATTTGCATCGGACTTTAAAACCTGAATTGATTGATGTTTCTTTCATCTTCGAGCGCTGCTCTTAGGCGTCCGCTTCTGGCTTGAGCGGCGTTGCCCTCAGCGTAACAATAAAGCGTCGGCGTAACACATTTTCGTGACGCGCCACAAAAAAGCGTTACGCCGACGTGTTACGCGACGCGTCACAAAAAAGTGTTACGCGACGCCGACGCGTTACGCGACGCGTCACGAAAAAGTGTTAGGCGACGCCGACGCGTTACGCGACGCGTCACGAAAAAGTGTTACGACGCCGACGCGTCACGAAAAAGCGTTACGTGGAAACGTTACGCGACGCCGAGGTGTCACGGAAAAGCGTTACGCATACGCGTTACGCGACGCCGAGGCTTCACGAAAAAGCGTTACGCCTACGCGTTACGCGACGCCGAGGCGTCACAAAAAAGCGTTACGCTGACGCCGAGGCGTCGTGGAACGCATCGTCATAACGTTTTTTTGGGACGCCTCGGCCTCGGCGTCGCGTAACGCTTTTTCGTAACACCTTGGCGTCGCGTAAGGCGTCCGCATAACGCTTTTTCGTGACGCGTCGGCGTAACGCTTGTTTGTGACACCTCGGCGTCGTGTAACGGGTCGGCATAACGCTTTTTCGTGATGCGTCGGCGTAGCACTTTTCGTGACACGTCAGCGTCGCGTAACGCTTTTTCGTCACGCCTTTGCGTCGCGTAACGAAAAAATGAAAGCCGTTTACAAATCCCTGTAACGCCGAATTGGAGCGCAGCTGTTGAGGAGGAGGGAAGGGTACTGAGGGGAGGGTAGACCCCTCCTCCTCCCCTCATTCTTTAATATGCTCCGGGGGGGCGGTCACGTGACCTCGGGGGGGGTGGGGTGGTGTCACGTGACTTCGGGGAGGGGGGTCACGTGACCTCGGGTCACGTGACCTCAGAGGGGTCACGTGACCTGGGGGTCACGTGGGGTCACCTTGGGGTCACGTGACCTTGAGATGACCTTGGGAGGGGTCACGTGACCTTGGGGGTCACGTGACCTTGGGGAGGAGACCACGTGACCTCTGGGGTCACGTGACCTCAGAGGGGTCACGTGACTTGGGGGTCACGTGACCTTCAAAGGGTCACGTGGGGTCTTGGGGTCACGTGACCTTGCGATGACCTTGGGAGGGGTCACGTGACCTCGAGAGGTCACGTGACTTTGGGAGTCACGTGGGGTCACGTGACCTTGAGATGACCTTGGGAGGGGCCACGTGACCTGGAGGGGTCACGTGACCTTGGGGGTCACGTGACCTTGGGATGACCTTGGTTACGCTGACGGCGACGGCGACGGCGACGCCGCTCAAGCTGGGAACGGGCCCCTAAGAGCTGCGCTCTAAAAGCGTTACGCCGACGGCGACCGTAATGGTAGCCGTAACGCGTCGGCGTGACGCGTCGCCGTCGGCGTGACCGCGCGGTGCATTATGGGAAACGTGCCATAATGCACCGCGGTGCCGCGCGTGTTGCATTATGGGACGTCTTCACAATGCACCAAGCGAGAGGGAGGAGGAGGAGAAGGGGGAGGAGGGAGGAGGAGGAGGGACAAGGATGAAAAAGAGGCAGGAGGAAGAGGGCTCTCCCTTGACAGCTCCCCCCGCCTCCCCTCTACCTACGTCACTGGTGTAAGAAAATCTCAAAATAACCCGCTGTTACTGAGCCCCGCAACTCAACCAAAGCTTCAGACAAAAAAAAAAAATAGAAATACAAATAATTTTTAAGCAAAACATAAAAACTCAAAACAAATATCCAATAATTAATTAAGATATTGCATATCCTCACATATAAAAAAAAATCAAGTTAAATTAAGATGTCGAACACCTCGTTCCTTTTTTTTCTTTTTTGCACATAAGTTGACGTAGATTTCAGTCAGCAAACAAATGTTATCATGGAACGTATAGCAGGAGAAGAAGCTGGGACATTATGTCTGCTCGCCCAAACAATTGACTTCAAACTGCGTAGAGAACAAGATAACTCCAGTAATGGCTGGCCACGGTAGCGACACCGGCCACCGAAATATAAACTGCAGTAGAGTTGGGTCGAAACCGAAACTATATGCCGCAGTCGTAGACTTCTCCGATCCAAAGCCACAGCCCATCCAAAGCCTAATCCAAAGCCACAAGCAGCTTCTGAAGTCGGGATTCTATTCCGTCCCGTCCGTGCACACAAAGGCCTGTTTGAACCTTGAACGTGCGTGGGTCAAATGATTGTTTAGGTAAGTTTTCTCGATTTCATATTCATAATGCATGCCCGAAGAGTATCATCTACATGTGCTGGATGATCTTCCGAGCACTGTAGCTTACGTTGCCACCGTAATTCGGATGATATTTAACTTTTTCGACGCTTGAGCGGTCTGCGCGATTTCGTGTCGAGTCGCAGTGCCTTCTATCTACGGGATGCTCGCTGCCTTCGGGAAACGATCGCAATCGCTTGTGGAGGCCGTTCGTTCAAGCCTTGCGTAAATGCTAGCCGCTATCTTGAGAATCCCGTGAATGTTCTGCGATACCGGAGCAGTGCAGAGGCGCTGATCAGATTGTTTCGAAAGTTCGCGTTGCTATCGGCGAGCCCTTCGGACACGCTGTAAATGCCAGGCGCGCTAAACTGAGCTGTGCTGTCAAACGCTTGGATACGGATCTTAGAACGAACGCCTTGAATGTGTTCAGGACGGCGACACGCGTGAAGAATTGGATGGTTTTTACTTGACGTGTCGTCTCGTCCTTTCTCACGCTTGCGACAACGTATCTCGGTCAGCGCGCGCTGGCTTTTGAGCTGCGTCCAGCGGGATGGCGCGGTTGGGGTGCTGGCGTTTAGCGGGTTTCAGCGGGTTGTTAGAACACGCTCCAAGCTGGGCGTCGTCGTAGCGCTCGCGTACGGCGTGTGCCCCGCGCCGGCCTGCTCTTCGTGTCGTCGGTGTTTAGGCGCGCGGGCCTAGGGTTGCTTAAAAGTGTTGACAGGACCCTGTTAAGCTCGTCACTTCCGTTGTTTTCTCCCTTACGGGCCCTGCATATATGTCTAGCCTTGCGAGCCACCCAGAGTACTACTACTGTAGCTAATAAAGATTATTATTGTTTGCCTTAATGGCGTTTTAGTTTACCCCGGTCATATTCGTGACTTCTAGAACCCGGGGGTGCACACCTACTTTACATGGCTGAGGAAAGAGGTTATATGTAAGCAGTGATAGAGTGCAGGCGAGCTGGTAATTAATCGACATCTTGTAAACCCTGAGATGTTTGTTCGTTTTTTTAGCGTTCCCCATATCAGTGTTTACAAGATATAGGTTATACGATTTGATTAAAATGCTCAAGAAAGTTGCAGTGTAACAATCGCACACCTGGCAGGTGCTCTCGCTTGTATAGTGGACAGCTCGCAATGAAAACTCGCACGGCTGTCCCTTTTCACACTCCGAAAACGGAAGCTTTGCCATGGTCAGCACATTAACATTCTGTGGTGCTTAGCTGGTGGGGGCAGTAATGTAGGAAGGGGGAGGGGGGCGGCAAGCAAACAATTTTCAAGATGCAATTGCTTCCCCCCCCCCCCCCCCCCCCACGCACACACATACAGATGTTCAAAACTTCCGCTGCTGCCGCACCCAAACAGCCATGACATCTATCGTCTACTTACAAATGTGCACATCATTCTATTAAAAAAAAAATCTACAGTAACAAATGGCCGAGGACCAGTGGCGTACCAACTTGTTTTTGAGTGAGGGGGCAAACGACACCCCCCCCCCCCCCCCCCCGAGCCGGGGGGGCGGTGCCCTTGGTATCCCTTCGGCGCCGCCGGCCAGTGTTTGCCCTGCCCAGTGGCGGCTGTTTAAGGGGGGGGGGGGGGGGAGGGGGGGCTGCAAAACACATTCCTTGCCCCCCCGGTTGGTACGCCCATGCCAGGGACTTTTCAAGCATTCCCTCATCTAGTAGTGTTGAAAATGTTCAAAAGACGTGTATAGTATTGTGCTGAGGTCATGGGGGCAGTGGCATAGGAAAGGGGGGTTCTTTTTTTAATAATATTGTTTACTGGAAATGACTGATTTTCCTGCAGCCCCCCCCCCCCCTTTCCTATGCCACTGCCCCCATCACCTAAGCACAAGACAATACACGTCAGAAATTGCAGGCTGCTCTAGTTTCTTTTTTTTCTTTCGTTGATAAAAATATTTAACCCTACAAAAAAATTATCGCCAGAACTTTTTTTCTTTTCTTTCCTTTTTTTTTTGGGGGGGGGGGTGGGGTGATGTGTTTGGGATTCTCTAAGTTTTGGAGTGGGTACAAGATACCCATCCCTTTCCCCTAACCCCTCCCTCCCCCTGCAACATACACATACATTGATCGCCTGTGTCCGATCCCCGTGGCGTGAGTACCATTTAATCTGAAGTGCACCACCCAATGCTAATTAATTTTGTTTTAATAGAAGCAAAAACATTTGCTTGAAATTATTATAATTGTGAAACCAGAACCACCAATATTTTTTATAAACTCGTCGAGGCTCAAGGCCAGTGTCATTCACAACACAAAGTTGAGAACTTCTAAACCACTCTGTTCACAGCGCGACAAAATCGCACCACACGCGAAGTGCAGATAAATAAAATCCAACACACTCACCGGCTTCGTGCCAACGCCTTCGTACCCTAATCTCCTAGTACCCCCGTACTGCGTCCGCGCCTCCGCACGCAATCACACTCACACTATACTCCGTTTCAAACATAGCGTGCAACGTAGTCAAAGCTAGCGCGCCGGTTTGCACAGCCGACCGCGACTACGTTCGCTCCACAAAATAGTGCGGCCCCTGAAAAAAAAAAAAAAAAAGTCGAAAAGTGTACATCTTTGTAGCTAGTAACTAATAGTGGCGTTATGATTTCGAGGGAACACCGATTCTTTTTCAATAAAAAGGAGAAGATAATGTAAACCACTCCAAATTATTTTCCGTTTTCGTTCGTGCGGCACTCGCACTCGCTTCGGGTTTTCGGGTTGTGCGGCTGCCCCTGCCTCGCCGGTTTCGTGAAGATGGCGTCTACGCGGGAAGCTTTCCTTTCCTGCTCGGATATTTTCGAAGATTCGTTGTGTGAAGATCTCGCAAAAGTGCAAGCAGGTGATCGCCAACGTGTACGCGAGTTCAAGAACGTGTTTCCCGCAGACGTCGGTCCGTGAGGTCCTGGAGACGGTCAGTAACGACACCGGAGTGTCTGGCAAGGTGGCGTCCCCGAAGCGAAGACCTCGCAACGTGAAAGTTCCGAGCACGCGGACAGTATTGTGAACTGCCACCTGTTGTTTCTGGTGTTGAAATCGGCCTTATTGCTTCAAAGTGAAACAGGCGTCAAGAAGGAACTGTGTCGGTGATGAATCGTGCCTACGGCTCCGTCTGCTTGGGGGACCTTACAGCAGGCGGTGCCCGTGATTGCATTCCGAAGCGTCTGGGTTCTTCTGCCTGCGGGACCGTAACCATGGTCGGCTCCGTCTGCCTGAGGCACCTTAACCTTGGTCGGCTAAGTAAACGACGCTCATGCCCGTGTCTGTATTCCGAGGCCCCTGCTTTCCTCGAAAAGGAAACAACACTCGATCCTGATCTCGAGTGCCGTGTGTTGTGTACGCGTCTATTGTGAATCACTCCCGGTTCATGGGCGCGCCGGTACCAGAGCACCGAGATACTGCCGTCTGGATGACTTCTTCCATACACCGGCGAGTATTCTGACTCTGAAGGAAACTTCCATGAAGTCACATCACGTGAGGGAATGCCAAGCCGTCTGAACAATGGCAGTGCGGTCCCCTAATCACAATATTCGTTATATAAAGGACCGTCCACCACACTCTCAAGGTACTCTCTGATTTTCACGCTACCATGTTAATAAACGGCTTTAAATAGAGACGCCCTGGATCTCGACCGTTCTTCCGTTTTGACGAGGCCGGCGCAAGTTCGAGCGGAACACCAGCCCCTAGTCTACCTTCTTATAAATAAAATCAACAAGAAAAGAGGAATTGAAATATGCACTTCCGCAATACGCACAATCTTGCACAAAAAATCGGTCGAGAAAAAAAAAAACAAAAAACAAAAAAAAACTTTTCGCCCTAAGGGGATTCGAACCACCGCCACCGAGATGTCGGCATCGCAAGAGCAGCGCCTTGTACCAACCGGCGGACTCTTCGTATACCTCCCATTGGGACTCCAATTGCAGACGGCAGCGCCAAATCTCCCCTAACGGGCGTTGGGTTTCTCCAAAAGAAATAACAAATAGACAAAACAATACGCGCACCGTCGTCATGGCAACCGCTTGGTTATGGGAGAGGGTGAGAGTAGTGTGTTCCCTCCTCTCCCTCTCTCTCACCCTCGGCGACAAAAAGATGCGAGTTCGTTCGGAGTTCGGAGCAGCCTCCGAACTCCGAACGAATTTGCATCTTATTGTCGCTGATGTTGAGAGAAGAGGGAACTGCTCCCATTGCCGCCGTCTCGTTCTTCTACAATACAATGTAATCTTTTTTTAGAACAAAAAAAGTGTGTTTACCTTTTTTTGCGAATGTCCGACGCTTCCGAAACAATTGCACTTGACTTTGCCTCGCTCGATTGAGATCGGCTTAGCAACAGTGCATGTTCAGTGACAGCCAGTTCTCATAAAATTGTCAATAAATGAATGCAAAGCACGCCCAGCCGCTGCTCTTTAGCGGCTTAAGATGGGCGCACATCGCCAGTCTGCGCACAAGTCCGAACTTCTTTTGCAAGTTCTCTTTTTATTAGGCACGCTCGTTATACAAAGAAAAAAAAAACGTTCACTGCACAGCACAACAAAGTAACAAAATCTACACGAAACTACTATTCAAGTATTCACAGACCTGCAATCACACATTAACTTTGCGGTAGTTAGCGACAGTGATTCGATCGCCGGGGTTTCTCGCTCATTTTAAGATACATGCGCTGTCCCTTGTGACCCTTTACAATAACTCTTCCATAAAGAAACATGCACCAGCAAGTTTTCGGCAATCCGAAACTGTATAACCAAAAGTATAGCAGCCCGTCTTTACCTTTCGTCACTCGATCGGAAACCCAAAGAACTTGGCAGAGCTGTTGCCACTGGAATTAGAGCACCACTGAGTCGAGCAATGAACAAGGTTTCGTTTGCTCTGTGTACTGGTAGCCCGCTGCCGCAAACGAAAACCACCACCGTACCGCTGGCACAGGCGCCGCCAAGCAGCCGACGCATCCGCGAGCGCGGCAGCCGACGCGCAACTGTTCTCAACGGTCAAAATACAAAAAACAACCGGCCAATGAGAGCAAAGTATGAGGGCGAAACTTTAGCTAACCAAGATATTTGTTTCATCTTACCAGGATAATTTTTGAAATTTGTAAGTAGCAACAATAATATGTATCTCATCCTATTAAATAAACTTCCCGGCGTAAACCGGAAAGACTTAATAGAATACCAACGGATAAGAGATGGCGCTGAAATAGCTAACCGGAAGGCGCTCGAAGTGTCCGCCGGTTGCTTGTACCGCTCGTCCACGAAATCTCGCGGAGTAACACAATTTTTTGTGTTTTTTCATGCGCACTACTTCAGTAGCTTTCCCAGCGTTGCACGCGATGTTTGAAACGGAGTATAGAGTCTACTCATACACTTTGAGTGCGGATAAGAATCCAACACAATCCGCACTCGGAGTGCGGATAAGAATCCAAAATTATTCACACTCGGAGGGCGGATTAGAATCCACCACTATCCACACTCGGTGTGCGAATAGGGACAGCCACAAGCCAACTCCCATACCTGCCAGGCGCTCTCGCTTGTACAGTGGAGACACATTCAAATCAAGGAGATCCAGCTTTGAATGTGAAGGCTTCCTACTTCAACTTTTAAATACTTGAGGTTCTGTTAAAGTTGAAGGGAGTCTCTTAAAGCATTTTTGGAACCATGTCCAAAACCCAGTGCTGGGCATAATTTTAGTCTAAAAGGCTGGTCCACACTGTTGCTACCCGCTAGGACTGAGTCTGATAAAACCAGTCTTCAAGCCTCTTGTGACAGCTTATGATCGTGCTGCGCAGCAGCAATGTTATTCGTAAGCAACTTAACACCCTGTTTTGTTCAACTTGGTCATAGTCGGTTGCAACAGTGTGAACCAGCTTTAACACCTTAGGTGAATATAATCAACAGTAGCTTCAGGATAAACTTGTGCATTGTACTACCCCAAAGTATTTTGACCACATCTCCGGTGTTGATTCTTGATTTGTATCCCAGCACTACAGAACACGTCAAAAGGCTTGTTGATTGCTGTGCATGTGCCTATCAAGCGAGCTGTGCTATTTCTAGGTGGTGTTTAATTTGTTTTGAAGTTCCCGGGATCTTATAAGGCACCGGTAGGTGTCTAAGCTCCACATGCACACTGTTCTTGATAAAATTACTTCATGCAGAAGTTAATTTTTCTTATTTGGTATAGTTTAATCGTGGTGTCGTCATGGTCTTTGCACTGTCGACGACAAGAGAAGCGTCATGTTGCACTTGTTCTTTTGTTGATCCGTGAAGCAAGTTCTGGTTTCTTTTTTGTTCCAGAATGTCAGTCTGAGTCTTATTCATGATGTTGCAGGAAGTCTGTATGATGGCGAAAAAACTGCAGGTGACTAGAAGCTGCCAATGAGCTGCCAGTCCGGATGGCAGCTGTCAACACGGCAAGGGCCTGCAGGCGCATCAGCTCTCCCCCCGTTCCTCTACTGCCATTGGAGACAGGATGCCTTGTAAAAAGGTGAAACAGGGCCCTTGCACTGTTTCCACAGCGCCCTGCTGGATTTATCTCACATTTTGATTTTCAAAACAAACAACATTACAAACTGTAAAATACCGAACAAACGCCCACTCTAAATTGGAGATAATCATAGAGAGCTGGAGTTGAGCACTTGGTAGGTACGATAGTTGGTAAGTGTTCATGGTCCCTTGCTTGGTCTGTGCACGGAATTACGAATAGCTGCATTTGCGGAGCTTGTTAATTATGCAAACACAAAAAAACAAAGCGTGACCTTTTTTTTTTTTTTTTTTACAAAGAAGCATTTTGAAAAGTGTTTGGTTAGCATTGACTGTTACTAAAGCCTTCAATTTACTCTTCTGAGTTAGAACAAAAGAGCAACCCATCTTTTCTTGTACACCACTTTCTGTGGCAATAAAAAGAAAGCTAAGGGGGGGGGGGGGCAGGTGCAAATGGCTCTGTGTTAGCGCACCACGTAGTTCTGAACTTCTTTTGGTCTCGGTTTGAGTTTGGGTTTTGGCATGTCAACCACGCAGTTGCTGGAGTGCATCTCTTTTGTGCGAGGATTGCAGTTCAGGGAGTTGAATTGGGATTGCCGAGCACAGCAGGCACATTCACATCTCTTTACTTTCGGGTTACCCTGCACTGCCCGAAGGCATTATTGCAGGGGGGGTGAGGAGAGGGGAGGTATGTAGTCATTCGTGAAGGTAGAAATACGCTCGTGCATATGTACAAAAAAAAACAAGAAATGCAGGCACACAGGTAAACACATTCAAAAACAAAAGCGAGCCCAGAATAAGATAAAAGCCACATTGGTTGCTCACATTCTATAGTCGGTGACAGGTCAATAAGGAAGTGGAAGCTGCTCCCACCTTTTTCCACTATAGCAGACTGAACCCTGGAGAGGAGGCGCCCTCCTTTCCAGCGTTTGCTCTGCTAAAGGGGAAAGAGATGGGAGGAGCTTTCACTTCATTCTTGACCTGTCACCGACTGTAGGTACCTGCCAAACTTCCATCTTTTTGGACGTAAGCCAACACTTTGACCAGTAGGATGAATTGGGCTGTTGTATATTGGGTGTATCAAGGAGCGGCCAGGATCTTTAAATCGATTGCAAAATTCGGTTTCTTAACCTATCGCACTACGACTTTGTGCAGCGTTGCTCAGGGATGGTGCATTTTTTTGTAAAATTTGCAAAGAGCGATCTTATTTGAGGAAAAAATAAAGAAAGAAAAAGGCTTAGTTCCTATGGAAATGCGGCAAAGCCAAAGGTCTTCAAACAATATGGCGCCGTTTCACTCGAGAGACAAAAGATGGCGCAAGGGGTCACGACGCCAACTGCGCCAACGTACGAGCATACGGCGCCGAAAGCTGGCGTCTTTAGCAGACAATCTTTTCGGCTCAAAAGTGGCACGAGCTTTTCTGATATCCGTTGCCAATGCATTATTTTATTATCCTTACTGATAAAACATTTTGAATGGGCACATAATCGATTAGAAAAGTGGTTTGTTGGGATATTTTGACTGTTTTTTTCGGAGTACCGATGTCATCTGCTTTGCAGTTCCTTGTTGTTACCGCGCCTGTTTTTGTTTCTGCGACTGTCGCCGCCTGCGGAATGCACTCTACTTTTGAGTTGAAAAGGTTTTCTGCTAAAGACGCCAGCTTTCGGTGCCGTATGCTCGTTCGTTGGCGCAGTTGGCATTGTGGCCGCTTGTGCCATCTCTTTTCTCCCGTGCGAAATGGTGCCGTATTGTTTGAAAACCTTTGCCTTCGCCGCATTTCCATAGGAGCTAAGCCTTTTTCTTTCTTTACTTTTTCCTCAGGTAAGTTTGCTCTTTGCAAATTTTACAAAAAAGTGCACCATCTGTGGGCAACGCTGCACAATTCATAGCGCGATAGGTTAAGAAACCGAATTTTTCCGGTCAATTTAAAGAGCCTGGCCACTCCTTGATACACCCAGTAGTTACAATATATGTGTGCAGGTCACCCATGCAGTTGTTAATGACCATTGGTACCCAACTCAACCTCGTGCAGGGTGTCTAGGAACTGGAAAAATGGTAATGTTGAGGAAGTTGGCGATTGCAAAAGCCTGAAGATTTCCACCCTAATCACCATCGATCAGGGATATTGAGCCTTCCTTTGTCTGAATGTCAGCAAAAGACACGTGTGGTGTGACACATAAACCTTCCTACTCAGGAACTCAGCCAGCTTGCCAATGTAAATCTCTGCTTGGAAACTATAGTCTTGGGAGAATCCAGAGATACAATTTCATCTCGAAATGTATGAAAAACACAAACTTCTGTACTGTAAATGAAGTGCTGCTGCTTATGGCAGTGCTGCTTATGGCAGATTTATGAAACTGCTTCATAGTGCGACAGGTTGTCTCTAGAGCTACCCATTTGCTCCTGAATGAACTTTCCATGGGATTTTTTTACCAAGCTGTGAACGTCATGGCTATTGAGGTAGTTTCTGCTGCGGGGAAGAGAATATCCCTCAGCTTGACAGTCCACAGAAGCTTTAGCAGACGGGATTTTGGATGTTGCGAGAGCAATGACGTTTGCCTTTAGCTCATATTTTTTTGCCAGAAGTTGTACAACCAACCGCCAGGGTTGTCTCATCCGACAGCAGGACATGCCGGCTACTGTGGCGTCATTTAATGCTGTCGCTTAGAGACCACCTTTAATGAGTGGGTGGTATAGAATGCTAGAACGCAGAGGTGCATTCCAGACACCATGCTGTAGCATCTGCTGCTGGGATGTTCTGATTGGTTCTCATTGCAGTCATTACAATTTTCAGATTGTTTCTTTTCTTCAGTGGGAGCTCATGAAGGTGGCACTGTGCACAGAGGGACAGAGTGGCTGACAGTGAGCTGCCCAAGACAACCTGCTGGCTCTCGTGACCATCTCCGAAAGCCTCTGGATGGGCTAATTGACAGGCGTGCCTGGACATTTAAAAACGGTAAACACAATCTAGACTACCTTTGAATTGTGTTTGGTCTAACTGCTGTTGCCAGGATACCGTGTTTGGCTGCTAGAATTGAACTGGATATGCTAAGCGGCACATGTTGCCAAGTACGGACACGCTGGGACGCTTATCGACAAACTGCGCTTCCCAGTCCCTGAGCCACCAAAGACCCAGCCAAAGAGATCCCGAGTCAAGTCAAAGTTTTCTGTTAATCTTGCTAGTAGCAGCGTCGTAGTCGTTAATTAAAATGTCGGCGTTGCCCCGCTCATTGCGGCAAACCGAGCAAAGCAGAGCGAAAGAACGGAGATAAAGACTACCAAAAGTGACGTCATTAGCAGGGTCCGACAACCCTTACTTGGCAATAGGCTGACTTGGGGATGCCAACGATGATATCACGAAGCTTCGGACAGGTTACATGTGGAAGAAAGGCTCAGTGCATGCCCTGCTATAATTGCTGCACATATTCAAAATAAATGCAGTTTACGTTGACTTTTGCCCAAGTTTAGTGCAATTACTGAATTAACGAGCCAAAATGCTATGTAAGTCTGCTTCTAACTCAGATTTCTTACAAAGTGCTTCAAGCTCCCTTTAATGCTAGTTTGACTTAGTTGCACAAGCCTGTGCCAGTGCACAAACTAGAGCCTATACATTGCTGTACTATTTTACATTTAATGCACTGCCAAAGGAAAAGGTTCAGATACAATTAAGCCCAAGAAGCTAGACCATTAATTTGAATGTGACATACAGTAGACTAATTAATTCAAACTCCAGGAAGCCCCGAATTTTGCATGAATTATCAAAAGCTCAAATTATCCAAAGTTCATCTAAATATGTTGCAAGATAAATTATGATTTTCTATATGGATGGCTACACATACAAAACAGATATTTCATGATTTCCTCTGCACAGGCCCATTAATCAGAAGCTGGTATGCCATTCATGAAACATTGGTAACATTTATGACACAAGTTTATTCGACCCTCAAAAATGTTGTTTATCAGGAACTGTTTAGACAGCACATGACACCTCAAAACAAAATTAAGTTTGTTCAACCTGAAAAAAAGTTGTCTATTCGGGACTGTTCAGCAGGGACCCATGAGTAATGGAAACGGGCATTGTGCTGCAGTTTCTATAGCAACTTGCGTGAACACTGCGATATAAAGCCATGCCGCCACATCACAGCATCCTTGCAAATTGATATGAAAACTGCCGCGCGACGCCCGTTTTTGCCGCTCATGTGTCCTCTGCTTCAGAGACGTATATAGAGATAGTTTAACCATTCATTTGGTTGTATAGAAGGCAAATAAGGAGGCGCCTTTCGCTTAAGGTGGGCTGGGCGTGTTCCAGAGCATTTTCACAAATTCGTATGTGGCCAACTAGCAGCCGCGCATAATATCCTGGCAGTGGTTGTGAGAAACAAATTAATGAGCTCGTCGGAGTAACTCTCGGTGACTGGGATGCAGTGATGTTTTGATCGTGGTCATGCAAAATCACGGTGGAAGATATAGAAAATATAAAAAACGTGCGCAACCAGCTGAACGATTGACGTAATCCGTACACCAGGCGTCGAAGCGGTCAGACTCCATTTGAGCGAAACAGAAATCAAGCGGAACATTAGTTTCCTACACTACTTGCATAACCATAATCGAAACAGTGCGTGCACCATATTTTCAACCATGGAGAGTTACTACAATTAACTCTTAGGCACTTATCAAAACCGTTTCTCGCTACCATAGGTAGGGGATTATTTTCAGCTTCTGGTTGGCCAAGAGAGATTGTCGAACCCTCTATCTGCGTTTGATGCAGGCCTTGGCTCTGCTTGCTCCTTTCATATACCAAGATCTATATGTACGGCTCTGCTCTGCTTTAGCCCTGTAGAGTGTGCTTTTTACTGAGCACCGGTGCACCGCAGGAAAACAAAGCCTGTGAAGGCAAGCTTCACAAGTGCTGCTTCTCCGCAGTGCACCCGTGCTCGGAAAGAAGTGCGCTCAACGGGGCCGCGAGGACAAAAAGTATGAATTACACGAAAACGTCGTTCAAATTAAGCGGCTTATGAATACATTGAAAACGTAGCGGGACAGCCCAAGTTTTGAAATTTGTTTGACTTAACCAGAGGTATTAAATCTCCGAGTTTGAATTATCGCGAGCCTACTGTATACTCTAAAGGAGATATGGCTCACTTGATTGTGCTTAATATTGCCGCGCGCAGGGGTCACGGACTTATAGAACTTTCTCGTTTATTCTTGCTCCGGACATAACGTCTATCGTTTATCCCCGCTTATGTTGTTCTAGAAAGTGCGTGTTCATTCTCGCCCCGAGCGCGCTACGCTCGAACCTTCTCCGCCGAATCTTCGAGATAGTGACCTACTCTAGATAAGACGCCGCTCGCGGCCTTGTCGAGTGATTCTCGCCCCAGCGCTCGATCTTGCGGTTTCGCCGACTTCGACGCCCGCGACGCTTTGTTATTATCTCTTGTACTCTTTTATTTTTGGCACAAGTTCGCCACATTAAACGTTTATTTCTTCCTGTTCATTTCTTGTTTATTGGTCACCACCCGTGACATTTTGGTGGAGGTGCGGGGTAACCGCATGCCCGTGCAGCGCTCCCCTCCGAGTTCTCGGAGTGCAAGTCCGAACACAAGCCCCCAAGAACCTAACGAGGACCAGACCGAGACCCGATTAAGTCGCCGGAACCTTGGCCTGCCCCCGGAGTTAGGACCCTTGCCACCCAGGACCAGGCAAACAAGGAGGACGACGATGGCCAACCAGTCGGAGACCCCGGCCGCTCCAGCCGTCGTTTACCTGCCCGTCGTACCGCGTACGGCTGCTCCATTCCACGGCGAGCAATACGAAGACGTCGAAGACTGGATTGACCAGTATGAACGCGTTGCCCGCCACAATTGCTGGACCGACGAGCAGCGCCTGAACAACGTCTATTTTTCGCTTGAGGGTACCGCCAAGCACTGGTACGAGAATCATGAGTCCTCTTTGACGTCGTGGAACATGTTCAAGACCGATCTCAAGGCTACGTTCAGCAACCACCACCGCCGAGAGAGAGCCGAGGACCTACTGCGAACCAGAACCCAGGGCCCCAACGAGAGTGTCACCGGCTTCGTCGAGGATGTTCTTCGCCTGAGCGCCCGCGCCGATCCTCAGGCTACAGAGGAGAAGAAGCTGCGACACCTGATGAGGGGTGTGAAAAGCGAGATATTCGGAGGTCTCATTCGCAATCCCCCGACAACTGTAAACGGGTTCGTCACGAAGGCGACGAGTATGGAACGTGCCCTACTAGCACGCGCCAGGCACTACGAGCGACACCCTGGCGTGACTACTCTGGCGACATCCGGATACAACCTTGGTACCGACCTCCCAGGCATCCGTGACATCATCTGTGAAGTCGTCCGGGAAGAAATCCGCAAGATGCTCCCCGCTATGGATCGCCCGTCCTCCCTGTCGCTCGCCGAGGTCGTGCGAGATGAAGTTCATCGGGCCTTCCAACCTGAGGTTCCGATCAACATGTCGACGCCAGAGGAGCCGACTTTGAGCTACGCCGCCATGGCCCGACGACCGCCGCAAGCTAACCGCCGGGCCACGGCGCCACCCCGACGAGACCCTCCGATGCCACAGTATCCTCGACGCCAGGAAGGGCAAGTCCAGGACGTCCGCCCGGAGCAACCCTTGTCGAGGAAGACCGACGTGTGGCGAACGGCCGACCGACGCCCGCTCTGCTACCACTGCGGGGAACCCGACCATGTGTACCGCCGATGCCCATACCGACGACTCGGGCTGCGCGGGTTCCACCCAAACGACCCGCGCCCCCGGTATGGTGAACGCCCTCGGGAGATCGACGAGTACCTGCGACGACCCCAGTCCCCCGAGACTACGTCCCGCCGAGAGTTCCGGTCGCCATCGCCGCGACGTCCAGCTTCGCCGATGCACCGACCCCGACGTGAAAGCCTGTCACCCCTCGCTCCTCGCCGGGGAAACTAGGCGCGGCAACCCCTGGAGGTGGAGTTGCCGAAGACGACCGACGTAAAGAGCCTCCAAGAACGACGGAGCGCTCCCACTCCCCCGACGCCACGCATCGCTACGACGCCCCTGCAACGGTGTCCAACAACCTAAACGTCGTCATTGACGGCCACGACGCATCGGCACTCGTGGACACCGGAGCAGACTACTCAGTCTTGAGTGGGAGGCTCTCCCGCCGCCTTCGAAAAGTCATGACGCCGTGGGAAGGACCCCAAATACGAACCGCCGGAGGACATCTCATCACACCAGTCGGGAGATGCACTGCTCGCGTCGAGATCCACGGTGAAACGTGCCCTGTCAGGTTCGTCATTCTGCAAGACTGTTCGAGGGACGTTATCCTCGGAATGGACTTTCTCTGCGAGTATGGCGCCGTCATCGACCTCGGAACAAACCGGCTGACGCTACGAAAACCTGCTCCACCATCGGAGGAACCCCAAGCGACGTCACCCACGGTCCGAGTCCTCGCAAACCACGTAAACCTACCACCGCGGTCGAGTGTTTTCGTACTTGTCGGGATCGATGAAGCTTCCTATGGCGAAGTTCTTCTCGAGGGAAACCTCCAATTGCTCCTGGGAAGAGGCATAGGCGTCGCAAGGGGAGTAGCTGAACTTCAGGATGGGCGGACTGTGGCCCTCGTGACGAACTTCCGAAACGAAACGCAACACCTCACGAAAGGTGCAGCCGTGGGCCACGTCGAGGAACTCCGAAACCCCGCCGAAATCACCGCGATTACTGACGAATTCTCGCCGTCCCAGCAAGACAGTACGTCGCCAGCGCAGCTCGACATTGACCCTAAGCTTCCGGTCCCTAAACGACGTCAGCTGTTAACCTCCTCGCCGAATACCGCGACTGCTTTGCGACGTCGTCAAAGGTGCGCCAGACCGCGGTTGCCAAGCACCGCATCGTTACCGAGGACGACGCGCGCCCTGTGCATCGATCACCGTACAGAGTCTCCGCTAAGGAAAGGGAGGTGATCCAGCAGCAAGTTCAAGAGATGCTGAATGACGACATAATCCAACCTTCAAGCAGTCCATGGGCCTCTCCAGTCGTGCTGGTTAAGAAGAAGGACGGAACTCTTCGGTTCTGCGTGGACTACCGGCAGCTCAACACGGTTACGAAGAAAGACGTCTACCCACTGCCCCGCATCGACGACACTCTAGACCGGCTGCGCCACTCTCGATACTTTTCATCGATGGACCTGAAGAGCGGCTACTGGCAAATCGAGGTCGACGAACGGGACCGAGAGAAGACAGCCTTTGTCACGCCGGATGGACTGTACGAGTTCAAGGTGATGTCCTTCGGACTATGCACGGCACCAGCAACTTTCCAGCGTGTCATGGACACCGTACTGGCAGGGCTGAAGTGGCAGAGCTGTCTCGTCTACCTGGACGACGTCGTAGTATTTTCAGCTGACTTCGACGAGCACTTGCGACGACTCCGCACGGTTCTCCATGCCATACAGACCGCCGGGCTCACTCTCAAGCCGTCAAAGTGCCGGTTCGCCTATGACGAACTGAAGTTCTTAGGTCACGAGGTTAGTAACGAAGGCATTCGTCCAGACCCAGAGAAGACTCGCGCGGTCGCAGCATTTCCAGTGCCAAGAGACAAGAAGGCCGTGCGAAGGTTCCTTGGGCTATGTGGCTACTATCGGCGCTTCGTTCGAGATTTCGCAAGGATTTCCGCACCGCTCACAAACCTCACGAAGGACGCCGAGAAGTTCGAATGGGCCGAGGAGCAGCAGCAGGCATTCGACGAGCTGAAGCGACGACTGCAGACGCCTCCTGTTCTTGGACATTTCGACCAAGATGCGGAAACCGAGATTCACACGGACGCAAGTAACGCAGGACTTGGCGCGGAACTGGTTCAAGTTCAAGAAGGCACCGAGCGAGTCATCGCCTACGCAAGTCGGACATTGTCCAAGGCGGAGCGAAATTACTCCACGACTGAAAAAGAATGCCTTGCGGTCGTCTGGGCAATCACGAAGTTCCGCCCGTACTTGTACGGGAGCCCGTTCCGTGTAGTCACGGACCACCATTCGCTCTGCTGGCTTGCTAACCTGAAGGGCCCGTCAGGACGTCTTGCTCGATGGAGCCTCCGACTACAAGAGTTTAACATGACAGTGGTCTACAAGTCCGGCCGGAAGCACAGCGACGCCGACTGCTTGTCCAGAGCCCCCGTCGAAACCCCTTCCGGCTGCAGCGACGACAATGACGACGAGAGCTTCCTAGGAGCTGTAAACGCCGACGACATGGCTTGACGTCAACGGGACGATCCTGAGCTGCGCGCATTAATCGAGCACCTGGAAGGGGGTGGGGGTACCGTGCCACATGTTTTCTCACGAGTACTGCCGACCTTCGCCATTCGACAAGGTGTACTCTACAAAGAGAACTTCGGCGACAACAGCACACCGTGGTTGCTGGTAATCCCGACCGACCTTCGGGAGGAGATCTTTCAAGCATGTCACGACGACCCGACGTCGGGACACCTCGGTTACAGCCGAACACTGGCCCGTATTCGTGAAAAGTATTACTGGCCAAAGCTCCCCAAAGCCGTCCACCTCTACACCCGATCGTGCTACGAGTGCCAGCGACGTAAGAAACCGCCAACGAAACCGGCCGGTCTCCTGCAGCCGATTGCTCCTCCGACCGCACCGTTCCAGCAGATCGGAATGGACCTACTTGGCCCCTTTCCGCCGTCAACATCGGGAAACCGCTGGATAATCGTCGCCACAGATTATCTCACGCGGTACGCCGAAACGAAAGCCCTCCCTTCAGGGACTGCTGTGGAAGTCGCCAAGTTTTTCATGGAGTCCATCGTCCTCCGGCATGGCGCCCCCGAAGTCCTGATCACAGACCGAGGGTCATCGTTCATGGCACAGCTGACCCAAGAAATCCTGCGTCTCAGCCACACCAGCCATCGTCGCACCACGGCGTACCACCCGCAGACCAACGGGCTCACGGAAAGACTCAACAAGACCATCGCCGACATGATTTCCATGTACGTCGACGTGGAGCACAAGACATGGGACGAGGTGCTGCCGTACGTCACCTTTGCCTACAACACGGCCGTACAAGAGACCACCGGAGTGACACCCTTTCAACTGGTGCATGGGCGCAGGGTAACGACAATGCTGGACGCTATGTTGCCCCATGAACCGGCTGTCGACGTAAGCGACGACGCCCAGGTGGTTGCCCAAAGGGCAGAAGAAGTCCGTCAGCTCGCCAGACTCCGTATTAAAGCCCAACAACGCGTCGACACTGGCCGCTACAACCTTCGCCGTCGGGACGTCCACTTCCAGCCCGGAGACAGGGTTTGGGTCTGGACTCCCATTCGTCGCCGTGGTCTCAGCGAGAAACTCCTAAAGCGCTACTTTGGACCCTACAAAGTGCTTCGTCGACTCGGGGATCTGAACTACGAGGTGATGCCCGACGGAACACGAACATCGTCACGCCGCGCACCACGACCTGAGGTCGTCCACGTCGTGCGCCTGAAGCCGTACTACGCTCGATAGGACTGTGGATCTTATGTGTTTCAAATGACTCTTTAGTTTGCCGTTCTTTTTATGTGCTTTGTTTTGTGTTGCATCGGGGCGATGCACTCTTAAAGGGGGGAGTAATGCCGCGCGCAGGGGTCACGGACTTATAGAACTTTCTCGTTTATTCTTGCTCCGGACATAACGTCTATCGTTTATCCCCGGTTATGTTGTTCTAGAAAGTGCGTGTTCATTCTCGCCCCGAGCGCGCTACGCTCGAACCTTCTCCGCCGAATCTTCGAGATAGTGACCTACTCTAGATAAGATGCCGCTCGCGGCCTTGTCGAGTGAGTCTCGCCCCAGCGCTCGATCTTGCGGTTTCGCCGACTTCGACGCCCGCGACGCTTTGTTATTATCTCTTGTACTCTTTTATTTTTGGCACAAGTTCGCCACATTAAACGTTTATTTCTTCCTGTTCATTTCTTGTTTATTGGTCACCACCCGTGACAATATCACTGAATGGTTATGTAAATTTTAATTTGCTAGTATTATTTCTCAAGCACTTCTTGTGTTGGGTATGCATATCAATGCAAATTTTTACTTTGGTTCAATTTATGGGAGGTTTGTTTTATATATCATGTGCAGTAGAAAGGTGGGGAGCTGGGCTAGGTAGTAAACACATTGCATGCTGATGTTAATCATGTATGTCATATACAGCTTGTTGTGATTGTGTATTGATTTCGAATCCTCTTCTGCTCTTTATTTCAGGCTGCTCTTATATGCACCATGAAGATATCGAAAAGGTCTCCAATTGAACGACAACTATAAGCACAAGCATGGAGGGGCATCTAGATGGCGAGCGCAAGGACAACTGTAATGTAAAATTTCTCCCAACTTAAAGCAAGGCATGCCTTTTTCCAATAAAGGCATTGTGGCAAAACTTCTTAATTGGTTTGTTTGTTCAGCTGTCATCTCTACGAACAGCTGATCTCACACAAACAAAATCCCGGCAATGAGTAGTAGAGGTTGTGTGCTCTTTTTCTTGTTGAACTCTTTTTGTTTTGTTTAAGGATAAAAAATTATACAAGTTAGTATATTGAATGACGGAGCCCATGAACTCTCCATACCAATCCATACCTCAAAAGTTTCATGTGACTTCGGCTTGCTTGAACATGGAAGCTGTTTGCACTAAATAACGGAGCACTAGACCTTTCTGTCTTCTTGAAGCCTATAGCTACGAGCCATCCGCACCAATCCTGCAGCTCCGATACGTCAGGTGACACCCCTGGCAAAGGTATAGCCCTTCCAGGGGAGTCGCCTGATGTGTCGGAGGTGCGGGTGGTACGGATGGCTCGTAACTTTGGCCTTATCTATGGCCGAAAGGTATAGTGCTTCATTATTTAGTGCCGACAGCTTTCATAATTCCTACGGATAGCCCTCCGTGGTGAGCTACAGACATTCCGTCATTTCACGAAATTATGTGCCTTGTTTTTACAGACTGTCCAGTTTCTAGATTACGGGAAATCTTGCCGGCAATATAAAACCAGCAACTTTTACCAAGAAAATGGGAAAACGGATAACTGTCTATTAAGTGGAATATAGACGTTCCGTCATTTTACAAAATTATATGCCTTGTTTTTAACAGACTGTTCGGTTTCTATATTACGGGAAACCATGCTGGCACTATAAAACCCGTAACTTTTACCCATAAAATTGAGTGAAATTTTTTTGCAGTGCTCCCATACCCCTTGTCCAAGTCGAAGATGGTCAGACATCTCCAATTCCCACTAAAATGAAGCATCCGTTTCCATTGAAAATAAAGAGTTTCACATTTGATGTCGTAGTACGTCATTCGCATTCTTACGTATTTCAAGAAGACATTTAAATCCCAAAATGGTTCAACGATAACGGCCACACAACATTTTGAAAGACGGCTGTAAAACGGTTTCGAAAGACGGCCGAAAAACGGTTGACGACATCGGTCACAAAACGGTTGGCGATATCGGTCACAAAACTTTCCCCGTGATCGGTTCAAGTTATTGGACCGATCTGGAGCCGGGGTGCAAATCATTATTGGACCGTTATTTCCTAAAACTTTGACCGATATTTGTCCGTTATTGGTCCAATATTTTTGTGCTGCCTGGGTGGTCAACATCACCAGCATGCATTAACAACAATGCATGCACATTAAAAAATACTACCAAAAGTTTCCACTAGTCATAAGTAGGGTTCCACGTTTTCAATTTTATTATTTTTCCCCAAATGGTGCTTTTTTATGCGTGCTTTTTGTCAGGAGAAATTAGGGTTTATTTGTCTCGAGGATGAATGTACATCGCTTGTGTTTCTAGAAAGCCAAGCACAGTTAATAAGCGTCACACAACTTTATTGCAAAATTATGCAGATATAAATCATTTCTGAAGAAAAAAAAGCAACCCTGTAGACATTTCAGCGTGGTTTGCGCTCCAAGATGGCAGTGAATAAAGCTGTAGATAACATAATTAGACACGGCACCAAAGACCTTTATGGTAAAAGCTTCTGTGGTGCTGCAGCTGTTGGTGTAATATTATTTTTCGTTGTACTTAAACTTGGTTTTTTTGTTATTTAAGGACAACTTTAATTCCGTGGTTTTCGGTTTTCCCCGATTTTAAGAAAACCATTTCGAACGTTACTTGCCAGTGTTTACCAGTATATAATGAAAACACAGAACCCTAGTCATAAAGTGTATTCTCAGTAATTGCACAAAGGCCGCTTCTGTCACCTTACCGAGGCTTCTGAAAGGGAACAATCTAAGTATATGAGGACACATCTGTATTCGAGTGAAGAGAAAATATTTCTCTTCACTCTAATGAACTGGATATGCAGCTTTCACAAAATTCAGTCTGCTATATTCTATTACAGGAACCCCATGACCTGGTGAAAAATTTAAGACTTCAATTAAAGACTGCTCAGAAAAGGCTGCACAAACTTGAAAAAGAGCTGGACAGCATTAAAAAAGCCAAACATATCAATGAGGACCAGGTAAAAAGTACCCCAAGTTAATGCTTGCATAATAGATGTACAGATATGTGTAAGGGTGATATTAGTGGTGAGACATTGGGAGAAAATCCATAACAGTAGTAGACAGAACTTCCTATGATTAACTTTCACCACCATGCACTTGTAGCTGATCATGTTGTATCTACTGCACTGTCCTCAACATGAGGGTGAACAAGCTGCATCATTCGATCGCCATTACCAGCGTGTCAAGGTCGTGCCAACATTAATGAAGGCTACGGCGAGTTTCTTTTCTCTGCGCATGTGCATACTCTCGCTTTCATTCCCATAGGCACGAATTTGACGTGCTGGTAGAGGGGATTGAAGAGGTTACTTTGTTCACCTTCATATTGAGGACAAGACTGTACCTGTATGTTGAAAGCTTGTGGTAACTGTACCAATAAACAATTTTTCGGTATTGTAAAAACTGGATGGTTCTTATTTTTCTAGATCAAATGCCTCTCAAAAGGTAACATGAGAGGTTCAAAATGGTCAGAGTTGACCATACAGACTGCCCTTAGGGCTCGCCTGGCTTGTGGAAGCCATGGCTACAACTACGTAAGAGAGAACTTGGTGCCATTTCCAAGCCAACGCACCCTGCAGTCACGAATAGAAAAACACAAGTACCTACCAGGTAACGTCGTCATCACAAAAACATGGTATTTTAGAGCACACACTTAAGGCACAACTAGGAGACAACTTTCTGTGGCAACGCAGTTCAAGGTATGTGGGAGCATACCATGAATGGTAACTCAAGTTGTGCATGTGCACCTCTCCTTTCCTACGAAATGCCACAGAAAGTTGTCCTAGAGTATAGTAAAAATGTGCCCAACTAACTGTTTCAGGGATTTTGGAAGAACTGTTTCCTGCATTAGGCGAGAAAGCTGCAAGGATGCTTCCACAGGAGCGACATGCAGCTCTGCTTATGGATGAAATGCAGATTACACCAGGTAAAAAGTAAAATGATATATGTGTACCAACAAAAATTAATAACGTAATGTTGAATTTGCTCAATAACAGAAGGTGAACAGCGTAATAGCAATATGACACACTTTAATAAATACCTGTCTCTGCTCTTTCACATTCTTCAGAGAAACTAAAAAAACCAGTATTTACACTCTTCTTTTCCCAAGAAATCAGCAGCAAGTGCTGCAGTTTGCGGTGTGAATTGAAGTGATCATCAGATGCTTCAGCTAGCTAATTCAAATCTGACTGGTTGTACAATACCGCTTTCCTGCAGGATATGACATAGATCCAGCATCAAAACAGATTCTTGGTGCCCGCACTGTGAAACCACCGCCTCTGCCACCTAAAAGGAAACGGACTCCTAAAGCCCATGCTGCACAGCCTGGGGCTGCATCACCTGAACCAGAACAAATCATTAGTGAATGCCAAGAGCAAACTGGTACTCAGTCACCGCAAATGGAACAGGTTCTTGCTGGATGCCATGTGCAGCCTGGGACTGTGTCGCCCCAAAGAGAACAGAATCTTCCTGACTTCAGCGTGCAGCCTGGGACTGTGTCGCCCCAAAGAGAACAAAATCTTCCTGACTTGGGCGTGCAGCCTGGGGCTGCATCAGCTAAAGAAATCCCTCCGCCACATGCTACACATGCCCTAGTGTTTATGTTGGCAGGGATGGCATCAAGGTGGAAACAGGTCGTCGCCTATCACTTCACAGGCAAGATCTTGTGAAGCATCACTTAATAGTATCTGTGGCAGATTGTCTGCCATAAATGGATAAAATGTAGTTGGTTACACCATCGGTTCTCAAGCTGGGTTCCTACAAACCCAGGGGCATGGATCGTTGTTTACAAAGTTTATGAGCTCATTCACCACTACTGCAGCAATGGCGAGAGTGGGAGAAGCTCATTGGCTATCAATCAAGATATGCCTATTGAGATAGACCAGTCTGAGAACACCTCGTTTGGACCATAAAATATATCTTCATTTAGGTAATTCCTTCGACCCCAAAGAAGTTAAGGACATCTTGTTCAACATCATCAAGAAGTGTGAAGGTCTACAGATGGTGGTTGATGCCGTCATATCAGATATGGGCCCTTGTAACCAAGGCATTTGGCGCCTTTGTGGTGTTCATGCATCACGCTCAGTCCCAGCAGCAGTGTCCTGCAGACATCCTTGTGCTGGGGACACGAACAGGCAACTTTTCTTTCTAGCGGATGCCCCCCACCTTCTTAAAAACATTCGAGGACACCTTGTGAAAGGCCAAGAGATTGTCCTCCCAAGAGATGTTGTACAGAAGCATGGGCTACCTTCCAACAGGGTATTATATGCTTGTTCAAGTTAGATGTGTTTCCATATCCATTTGACAAATATGCCGACCTACAAGTGAGGTAAACATTTAAGTTGTCCTACCCGATGAGTAAAGTGCTGACAATTTTGCAAGAATAAATTAAGGAAAGTAAAGGACATGACAAGATACCTCTGCAACTGGCAGCGTAAATGTTAATTGACCAACCCAAACAATTGCAATGACAGCCTAAGCAATGAAGACAGGAAAGAACAGAGTTTGACAATGGTAAAAAATGTGGCACATTCTTAATGGAAGAACTGAATGAGTGCGAAGCAATACACTTGAAGCGGGGATGAGGGGATGGCAGAGGGGAGGAGGGGGGGGGGGGACGAGGACACGAAGGGTCCTGGGAAAAGGGGGGGAGGGGGTGCGCAGAAAGGGGGGGTATATAGGGGGGGAGGCGATGGCGTACCCAGACACGAAAGGTCCTGTAGGGGCGCGGCATTCAATACTTTACGCTAAAAGGAAATGATGTAGATAGTGAAAAAACAAAGGCCTAACTTTTCGAACGACTGAATTAACGTGACTGTGGGAACAGACCTGCGATCCTAGAGGGGATGAAAGAAAAATAATTAACTTCCCTGGAGTATGACATTTAAAAGCTTAAATCACCCTGTCATCATCCTTCTCATAATTTATGTTCCTGGTCTCTTGCAATTAATTCGTAATGTGATGCAACCTATACGGAGTAATGGGATTAAGTTGAGCTAGCCGGTACACAGTACTAGGATAAAGTCAGCTGAACTTTTCACGTTTTCATCTAAGTTCAGCTGGCCCTATCCTAGTGCTATAAGGAGGATAGTAATCATAATTTCGAGATGATCCAACAGGTGAAAATGCCAGTTCGGAAGCTGTCCGGTGATGACGTAAACTCTTGGCTTTTCAGGTTTCTCTGAAGCATGTCGAGGAGCTAGTGGCAATCGACAGCAAGCATGACATGAAACTGGTGCCTAAGTTGAAACACATCTGAACCCCTCCCACTTTGATAAAATGGATGTACGGTCGGCTCATGCTTTGCTCAATCATGCTGTCGGAGCTGCGATCAAGCTCCTCGTTCTACAGGGAAAAATGGCAGAAGAGGCTTTAACAACTCCCTGGTTCTTGGAACTCATGCACAAATGGTTTTCACTGATGACCTCTCGCTCATTTAAACTTGCGATGAGCGAAGCCAATCCTATTAAGCACGAGGAGGCCGTGACATTCCTGGCTGACGTGTCCGACACCTTTTCGAGACTTTGTATCAGAAAAGAGGGCCAGAGGAAGAGTTTCAAGCCTTGCCAGGCAGGAATGATGATTACCACGCAGTCGGCACTAAGGCTCCAGGACATGCTCTTAAAAGAAAGAGGCTTTAATATCGTCTTTATGAGTCGCACAACCCAAGACTGCCTTGAAAATCTGTTCAGCGTAATCCGCAGAAAAAATCCCATTCCCCGCGCCCTGGAGTTCAAGACATGTCTACGGCTTATTACTATCAGTCAATTTTTTAGTGATTGTTCAACGAGCAACTACGACATTGACCCTGCCCAGCATCTGCTCAGCTTCTTAAGCACGGCAAATCCAGATGACAAGGATGAAATCAAAAATGAAAGCCAAGATGAAGCTGAGCTTCCCCCATGCATCATAGAGGTGCTTTCAAAGGAAGAGAAGCAAGCCTTGCACTACTTAGCAGGATACATCGCTAGAAGCACATCAAAAAAGCACAAGATAAAGTGCACAATGTGCCGAGCATTCCTGCAAGACAAAGCAAACACAGAATTTTCAGAGTTAACCAACTTGAAATCTTACAGGAAGGAAGATGAGACAAACCCTCTTTTTCTGGTGTCCAGTGAATGCTTCAAACTTCTTGAGAAGGCAGAGCACTTCTTCAAGAGCAACGAGGAAAACCTGACGACATCACGATGTACTCTTCTGGAATTAGAAGAGGCCTTATGGAAGCAAGACGTTTCTCCGATCCTTTCATGCCACCATCAAGTCCCCCAGCAACTGACAGAACAGTTCTTCATGATGCGGCTGAGGATAGCTCTGCGTAAGATTAATGACAGTATTAATTCTCTGCGGCGAAGTGCAAAGTGTGGAAGTAAGTCCATCGGAATGCACGAAAGTGTAAAAGACATCAGATAGACTTATGCAGACATAAAATGCTGTTCTTTAGCGGGCCAAAGTCGGCAGTAAGTTGTAAGCAACTTTCACCCATTAAACTTGCACACATTGCTGAACCGTTTTATTGAAGCCTCGTTTATACTGAACACTTCATAATAAATGAGTCCGTAGCGAACAGCTTCAAAAGAAAAATCTCACACTTATGGTTATGGAAACAAATATCACGGGACAATCTATGAGCGTAAGGTTTTTCGACGTCTTCTGTGCCTAATCGATTTTAGTCATTTATCAGCGTTTGCAAATTCCTTCTTTCTCTCCTAAAAATGCACCCACATCCTATAGGTTTTACGAGTTAGAATCTGCGCCCTTGCCCGTTTTGGTCTGGATGAGCACCGTAGCAGTACGTGCTGTTGTTGACCCCTCGCCAGCAGTTGTGCGCAGCAGTTAACCTACAGTGTAGAGTAAACAAAGGTCGTGTCGTTTGAATGGCTGAAAACATCGCGCTATCTTAATATCCTCCCCCCCCTTTTTTGTATTAGAATAAATTGTGAGGTTCATAGTTATGCGGCACGCTAATTGTGCTAAGTAGCTTTTGTGAAGCGGGCATTTCTGCTAAAGGTACAGGTTTAGAAGAAAAGCGCGCAGCGCGCGCTTGTAGCCTTGTAATATAAGTCAAGTATGCTCACTGACAGGTCAAAACACGCAGGGCGTGAAACGCCCAGTGTGCTCGTCGCCTTCCGTTATGCTTTAGCTGTCAGTCTTTACTCGGATCTCTAAGAACAGCGAAGCGGTACCAAAGGTATGGCACACAGCGCACGATCGAAGATCTACAAGTGCTGCTCAAGCGTTCGTAGCCTACGAACGCTTGCCGTTGAGCCGCCAGTGCTCTGAGCACTTCACGCCGCTCGCCGAATAGCTTACACAAGCGTAACGGAACTCCAGCTGTGTATTTACGTTTCGAGCGGCAACCGGAGCGAAAATCTACGTACCAGTAGAACGTCTGTCGAAAATCGAACGATTAGTTAACAAACACCAACGAAATACAAGCATTCCGGAAACTCTATAACATTTCAAATATTTCCAGTCAATTGTACATTACTAAGCCGGGGCGGAGTCTTTGATACTTTCGCGCACTTGCAGTTTACTTGATTAAAAATAATATCTACAATATTCGGCGTCCGAGCCTGAACAGCTGGAACTGGAGAGGCCGGAGCGGCCGATGAACCAATGTTGCTTCTTCGGAGTGATCGTCCTCCACTGCGTCGCGTCGTCTGCTGCATGATGCCGCTCAGGCAATTAAAAAAAAATACATATTTACGTGGCACACAATTTAGCGCACATTATCGTAGAATGTTTCTTTATTATGTAAAAGACTATTGGCGTTCCGTACATCCTCAATATATTGAAGAAAAAATGATTTTCTGCCGTTCCCCATGCATTTGTGACCGCAGTTGGAACCCTCGGGCGTTCGCCCCTAGTCGCCGAGAGGCGGCGTTCTAGATTGCACTACTCTAAAGCCCCTCGATATGTTTTCGTTTGTTTTTGCAAGTAGTGCTAAATGCGCGAGAGCACGTGGCCCAGGTCTCGAGCGGCCCTTGGAAGCAAATGGCGGCGCAGCACTGAAATAAGCGGCCCTTGGAAGCGAATGGCGGCGGAGCACCCGCTCGTGGCACGTGTCTTGCGCAATTCCACAACAATGGTTGGCGGTACTTGTAAAAGCACCTTTATCAAGGGGCTTTACGCTACTCTGCTCCGAAGGAGCTATATAGTGCTCTAGGCCAGACAAGCCTTGTGAGCGCTTCGTTTTCTAGCCTCTCAGTCCTGAACCCACTCACGCACCACATGTGTAGATGTTCCGATAGGTGGGAGCACTTATTTGGAAAAAGGTGAATGGCAACTGTTGTTATCTTTAAGGTGGACTGCATATTTGCAATACTTTTTCTCACTTAAAAATATGTCTTACTAAAAATATGTAGTATAGCCGATGACAAAAAGAGAAGGGTAGGGCATCCTCGAGCACGTGCTTGTGCTTTTCACCCCGCTTTGGACAGATGTGCTCACTCCAGACTCATCAGGCGCTGAAACGTCATCGAAGGTAGCAGACGGGCTGGGGGTCGAACAACGGAGACTTCTCCCAGTCAGCCTTTCTCATGGTGTCAGTGAGCGTGTACTTCTATACTCTAACAGCTTAACCTGCACAGAGCTGAGTAGAATAGCCTTGGCGAGTGCCCTTATTGCATATGCATTTGTACAGCTGAGGCACTTTCTGAATCAACATTGTGTACCTTACCTTCCAAAACACATCATTTTGGGGGTGCAAAAGGAATTCTAAGGCATATTCTTGTTTGTATTGTCCTATTACGAATCGACTCGTTCAACTTAATGCGGAGTCGACCCAGCCTCTTGAAAAATTTAATGCCTGCCAGGTAATTGTTTTGCATTTAGTTGATATATCAGTATTCAGTTAGGTATCCCAAGTCATTAGTCGTGTAGGTGGAGTCTTTCTGTAAGTCAGTTATGTTTAACGTTCTTAAAATGCTTGTCAAATAATGGCACTGTCGGGGACATGTACTCAGCTCGAACAATCGCTCGGCACAAGCTGGACGTGTGGTTACAGGCAGCAAACGTCCTGGTTGGAACGTCCTATTTCGCAATGTAGCTGCAGACTAGGTGAGGGCCCCACTCACAAACGTCTATACTTTGCGTCTCTTTAGGCTGGACCACTTTTGACACTACAAGCCATTGTAGCAAAAACAGCATGACACATGATTATAAGCTCGACGTACCATGGCGTCCAACTTGAAGGTCACATGGCTTGCTTTGTGCACTGAATTTGCAAGGATGGCTTGAAGCTCCTGTCGTGGTTAACTTTAAGCTGAGATAGTTTGGAATAATGCTCTCGGCTTTTAGTGTTGCCCGGCATGGTTAACAAGTTGGTGATATAGTGCTGCATTGAAAAATCTGTGCATTCATGACTGCATCACCTTATGAATGCACACTAGCTATTAAACTTCCTTCTGCAGAGAAATGAAATGCACTTCGCTTCCAATTGCACCCGCTTCTGTAACTTCATGGTATGAAGCACCTTATGGCTGCAGGCTCTGACCGACCTTGTTCTCTGGTCTGCGCAGGCCCATTGCAGGGAGTCGCTCCGAGAGCCTCACCAGAGTTTCCTCCCCGTGGTCGTTCTAAATTTTTGTTGTTGTAGGTATGCATCCTTTCTGTCTTTCCCTTAATTGTACTTAAACATCGTGTTTTCATTGTCGCCGATTTGCCTCAAAATTGGTTAAGCACACAAATGGACGCTCTTACAACTGTATCGCACATATTTTGTTCAAGGTAACTTTTCTTTGCCAAAGTTAGATTTTTTTATGAAGGTTAGTTTTTTTTTGTTTTTATTTACAAATTTATGCGAGTTTCCATGGGCAACACTAAAACGTTATGCCAGGGGCAAGGACAAGTTCACTGCTCTAACTTGTTCTCAACTGATTGCAAGAAATTTCGTTAATGTCGTGAAACCTCCTTCCAGCGCTTGCGTTGCAGCATGAAAAAAAAATATACATAGGACATACTCTGTTTTTTAAACTGCTGACTCATTCTGCAGGTCTGCCTGCCATAGATGTCGTGCTACTGGAGAGCAGGTGAATTCGATTGTTGGTTTTACCATTGTATTGTTTTAGCTGTTGTCTTAATAGTTCTTGTAAATTTAGAGATTTTCCTAAAACGCAAGCCGGGAAGAATATTTAGTTTGATTAGGTAGCTGAAAATAATGATTTAGTACCGCTTTGTCAGTAAAATAGATACTGTGTGCCGCTGTTAGTGTGAAGCCGAGATCCACGCTTTTTTTGCATTTTGCTCAGAGTAGTACCCATTTTTATTCGTTAGCCTCTTGGTGCGCCAACTAAACTCTTTCTATCCAGACACCTGCCCTCTGCTGGTACACTCTACCCTCATGTTCAGCGAATGTATGAACTAGAGTTGTATCCCCAGTCGACACTCGCTGAGCACGAGGGTAGGAAAATTTTTCCATTGCAGCAGAGCTATATATGGGGAGTGTCTGGCAGTCTATGATTTCGCTGCCGTAACGTCTCCCTTCCGAGTGAGCTAATCAGCCCGCGGCACAGAGCGAGAGGCGTGAGCGCATGCGCGTGAACTCTAGGCTGCTCCCAGATGAGCGGGGAGGGCCGCCATTTTCATTCATTAGCCCGGCATGGGATCGATATCCAAATTTCGGCTCTTTCCTTTTATTTAACAGGCTCTGGCAATAAAATGATATAGTGTTATTCCTCGGTGGCTTAAAAAAGTAAAGAAAGTTCCTCCATGTTTGAATGCAAACTTTTATTCAGGCAAAAAAAAAAGAAATAAGCCCGTAGCAGACGACGCGTAGCCTCAACAGTGCTCCGTGCCGACAGCTTTGCGTCAAAATGGCGGTCGTCTCCTCTTTGCCTCTTTGCTGCCTTCTCTCTCCCTCCTTCGGCGTTCTCCTCCCTTTCCTGCTCTCCGGCGCCTTCGTCGCCACACCCACTGGCTAAATTCTCCCACTATACGGCTCTGCATTGCAGTAGTAGTTTTATCTATAGTCTTTACAATTGAATGTGAATATTTGACAGAAATCTCTCAGGTTGGGGCGAAAGAGGGTTAAATGAATGCATTTGATCATTCGCCTTAATTCGGTACCCATCATTTTAGCGCCTACGTGGCCTTGTCCTGTGGGGTGATTATGACTAAAATAAAAGGATCTATGTGCTGATAACGAAAGAATATGCTAGCCATTCTAATGTAGCTCTGCCAAGTACTTGATTGTGGTTTGTTTTTATTTTCAGCTACTTGGGTGCCTCAAGATCTGGAGATCGTATTGGCCACAAGCTTGGACTCAATCTTCTTCTGTGGTCTGGCCAGGACCATGGGGGAGGTAGTCCCAGCAACAAGAGCATGGCAGTATCTCCCTGCCTGTGACTTTCGATCAGCGTCACGACAGGGGAGTCCTCGTGCTACCAGGTGTTAGGTATGCCACTTGAAATAAGCATTCTTCTTACCTAATAATAGAACAGCAAAAGCACTACTAAGCCTAAAATGCAAAAAACATATTCAAATCTAGGGTTGGATGGAGTTCCAATTACAAAAAGGAGTGCAGGCATGATTAACATGTGAACTTAAAGTCCGCGGATGCAGGTTCGACGGTGTCACAGAAATAACTTCCCGCAGATCACTTTGCTCGTGCTATACCAAAACAAAATCTTAAAATAATCATTGTGTTACGTTGGTGTCATCAATCTTATGTACCTACCACACCCAGCAGTCGGGACATGTGAAATATTAAAAAAAACAGGAACTTGCACATTGTCAGCTCTGTAAAGATTTATATTTTAAACAGAGCATAGCACGTTCAACTTAAGAAAAATATTCAGTGCAGGCCTATAATCATGGTTGACATATGTGTAATTGCTCTTCATAATGAAGTGAAAACTGCTTGAGTTGTGGCCCACTACAGGCTTTCTATTAGTGTTAAAAAGTGTGTTAGAAAACATGATTGCGCTTTGAAGAAGGGATCATTGGAAGGACAGACACCACAGAGCGCTAACTTTCAACTGATTTAATTCCAGAACCTCAGCGTAGAAACACACTGCGTCACCGCACCACATCTCAACCAATCCGTGGCCCTGCCACGGACCGCAAGTACGCCAACTCCTTATCCGCCAAGTCAATTGACGCCACACTGACATAACATGTGCCGGAACTATTTATAGCATCAGCCTTTATAATCTCGCTAACAGTCCTATCTTTGTGCCTAGCAAGAACAGTAGACGAACCAAATAATGGTTTGCAGTTTGCACCCGCAGTCATGACAGTGACACGACAGATCATGACTGCGGGTGCAAACCATTATTTGCTTCGTCTACTGTTCTTGCTAGGCACAAAGATAGGACTGTTAGAGAGATTATGGAGGCTGACGCTATAAATAGTTCCGGCACGTGTTGTGTCAGTGTGGAGTCAATTGACTTGGCGGATAAGGAGTTGGCGTACTTGCGGCCCGTTGCAGTGCCACGGATTGGTTGAGATGTGGTGCGGTGACACAGTGTGTTTCTACGCTGAGGTTCTTGAATTAAATCAGTTGCAAGTTAGCACTCTGTGGTGTCTGTCCTTCCTATGTCCCCGTCTTCAAAGCGCAATCATGTTTTCTAATGTACCATACCAATTTGCCCAACAACAGCCCTTGTTAAAAAGTGCTTTTGTGTTTTAAGCAGCTCGCACCAAATATTTTCTGGAAATACATAGGTTCATGGAAATTATTATGTAGATGTTGGCAGACAGTCATGGTGAGGCCAATCTTTAATGCCAAGTGGTCCACTTATTCAGAATTGGTTGAGTCCATAAATATTGTAGGTCGCAAATTAAATGTTTATGGTACGCAATGGGCACAATCATCCGTCATGACTAGCTCTACCTAGGGGAACTTCATACGTTTACTACGGCAAGATGGTTTCTCAAAACGAAGTATTTAGTTGATTGAACTCCTGCACTAACCTTGTCTTTAGAAACTTTTTATATTCTTTACGATGCTGAGATAAGACTCTGGAAATAGTTTTTCTAGAACCACTCTAGATATTCCCAGTTCATCATTTTTCTCGCAAAGCATTCGAGAGGGCCAAACCCTGTAATGTACGGAGGGAACTCACAGAATGATGCGACTGACAGTTTGAAACATTCCGCACTGTAACAGTAATAATGACATGTGTGGGGATTGTGATCCCTCAACATTCTGTCGCGTCAGCGTTTTGGCGCGCCGTGGCGGCCGCGCCGACGTAGCGAGAGGTGGCGCTGCTTACCACTGTGAGTGGCTTTCTCCTCTCCCCCTTGGGGCGATTTCCGTAACGAACCCCCGCACAAAGGAGATCGACGTGTCGCTCCTTGATTGGCCACTTCGCCCCCGCCGTTATCTTAAAACAAGCGGACAACAGTTCTCCGCTCTCTTTTCTTCCTGGGATTCGGCGGCGGCGACAACGGGGAACCTTCCGGCGCACCGGTGAGCGTTTACCCTGTCTTTTGTACCTTTGCGAACGACCGTTCGGCCGTGGGCGATCTCCACACCGACGGCGTTCACCAACTTATAGCCGCTGTTTTGTTGTTATTTGTTTCATTGTAAATAAACAGTTTATCACCGTTACCAACGTGACTGGTGTCTCATTGCGCTTGACGAGGAGCATGCAACGCGAGTGCGAATCCGCTTCGCGGTAGAGCGTCTCGCCGCGAACGTGGTACTCCCAAAGGCAGTGGCCCTAAGGAGAACCACAATTTGGCGCCCAACAAAAGGGCTGACGACCAGAATTCCGGTACGTCTGTGTGTGGCGACTGCTGCCGAGTGACGAGTCCTCGCGCAACCAGCGCTTACCGTGACGATGCAGACCGACTTCTCGGATTTGCTCACGCTGGCGACCGCGGCCGACGCATTTGCGCGGCCCCCACTTCGACGAGAAGCGCCCTACGGCGCACCCCTGGAGCCGAGCGTGGTTCTGACGCCATTGCGAACGGGCGCCATCGCTCCCGGATCTTCCCTGAACACACGTGCTCCGCCGCCGGCACAAAGCGAAGCCTATCGGTCTCCCCACGGAGAAACCGCTGCGGCGCCTCACCACACCTTGCTCGAAAACGCGGCACGTGTGATTGAGAGTCTGACAGGTGCGTTGCGAACGACGACACTCGCACCACAGGCCCAACGACCTCCGGTCCGGATTCCCGTCCCGACTTATCGGGGTTACGCAGACAAAGCGAGCGCTACGGACTTCCTTGACGATTTACGGAAGTACCAACGCGCGATGGGAATGTCCGATCGTGAAATACTTGAGCGCATTCTGCCAATCGCGCTCGTCGACGAAGCCGCCCGCTGGTTCCGACTTGTCGGTGACCAACCCGGAACGCTCGATCAGTTCCGCGAGGCGTTCCGCCGCGAATTCCTTCCCGCCGACTACGAGAGAAGGATGCGGTGGGAGCTCGAACAGCGAACCCAGCATCCGGACGAGTCCCTGCTGGAGTTCGTACGAGCCATGCAAGAGCTTTTCGAGCTCGCAGAACCCTCAGCTCCCAATGCAGAGCGAGTGGAACGCGTCATACGCCAAAGCCACCCGACTTTCGCTGCGTATCTTCGAGGCAGCCATTTCCGCGACCTGAACGAGCTCGCCTCCGAGGCCCGGCGCCTTCAGGGTGACATTCTCGCTGCCCGTGCGTACCGGCCTCCGCCTCCAGCGTCAGCGGCCCTCGAACCGCGCTGCGCGTGGAGCGGGGACACGCCATCCCGAGCACCAAGGCGCTACGATTCCGCAAACTATGCGGAAGATCGGGGCCGAGACACGTACGCAATCTCAGATCGTGCGCTCGACCCGTACTCCTACGGTAGACGAACAAGCCGGCCGACGCCGCAGTTCAGAACCACCGACTCGCGCCCCAACGAGGCAGCGAGGCAGGAGGAAACGAGGATCCCTCAATCTCAGCGAGCCGATGCACGCTACGACATAGCCGGCGAAAACCAAAACGCACGGCGGAACCCCCAGCGAGGCGACGACAGAAGATGTTTTCGGTGCAATCGCCCCGGTCATCTCGCTCGCCAGTGCCCGGAGCGGCCGAACACGGAATCGCACCGCGCGGGAAACGAGCAAAGCCACCGGTAAACGGCCCTTGGACGGACGGACCGGTGGCTAACAAAGAATCAGAGGGTCCCATGGCCACTCTTTTGCCGACCGCCTACAGAATAGGCTTCCCGACCGGCACGCCGGCCCCGTTCATTTCTGTAACGATCGCCGGCAAGGGATTCAAGGCACTCCTCGACACCGGAGCAAGCGCTTCGATGTTCGGCGACGAAGTGTTGACTCACCTCCGACAGAATTCTGTCCGACTCCGAGAATGCAACACTGCCTTTCGCCTAGCCTGCGGAACCGCCCTTTCGGCTGGTACCGCGCGGCTGGTCGCGAGATGGGAGAATCGAGTAAGACGACAACGCTTCGTTCATCTCCCTGGCCTATCGGTGCCCATTTTTTTGGGCAGAGACTTCCTTGCCAAAACAGGCATTGTAGTCGACGTCAGCAGCGCAGGCTATCGGGAGGTCACGTTTGCACCCCTGAAACCCTTCTGCGAACCCCCGGCCGTACCGCCAACGCCACCATTGGCGCACGCGACAAGCCGTCGAGAGGAAGCGAGGGACTCCCTAAACCGGGTCATTGACCCCAAGACACCGAGTCCAGCGCCGATGGCAGCAAGCGCCGCCCCCATCGGGGAAATGACGCACCCACTGCTCACGCAATCATGCAGCGTGTCAGGGCGAGAAAAAGCCCGACTGTCGTCGTTGTTGCGCCGCTATGACGCAATGTTCACGGACCGACCGGGCTGCACAAACGAAGTGCGACATCGCATTGACACGGGCGACGAACTGCCAAGAAGGCAGAACGCGCGACCCGTAAGCTTAGCTAAACGAAAAGCCATCGATCGTGCCCTGGACGAAATGATCGACACCGGAGTTGTCCGGCGATCTAACAGCCCCTGGGCATTCCCAGTGGTGTTGGTCCCGAAGAAAGACGGCAGCTCACGTCTTTGCGTGGACTACCGGCGTCTGAACGACGTCACACGAAAGGACGCCTACCCGCTACCGAGCATCGACTCGATTCTGTCCAACTTGGGCAGTGCGCGGTACTTCACCACCCTGGACGCTAGCCGAGGCTACCTCCAGGTTCGAATGGAGCCAGGTGACGAGGCAAAAAAAGCCTTCTGTTGTCACCGCGGGCTTTTCGAATTCACGAGAATGCCCTTCGGTCTGTGCGGAGCGCCAATGACGTTCCAGCGATTGATCGACCGAGTACTGGGAGAAGCCAAATGGAAACACGCAATGGCCTATCTCGACGACATTGTCGTCTACTCCAACACCTTCGAAGATCACCTACGTCATGTCGAGGACGTACTCGACCGGCTAAAAGCCGCGGGAATGACCCTGAACCCCGAAAAGGCTCAAATAGCCGAAACCCGCATCGCCTCGCTCGGGTTCGAACTTGATCGCGGGCGCCTTGCGCCACATCCCGACAAACTACACGCAATCCTGGAGTTCCATGCGCCAACCGACGTGAGCTTTCTCCGTCGCTACTTGGGAATGGTGAACTTCTATCGCCAATTGATCCCAAACTGCGCGACGCTTCAAGCACCACTGACACGCCTTTTGCGAAAGTCCGTGAGTTGGAGCTGGGGTCCCGAGCAGGAAGCGGCCTTTCGCCGCACCTCCCGAGCGCTCGCGGACACAGCTGAACTCAAGCTACCCGACTTGAACAAGCCCTTTCTTATCCAAACAGATGCCAGCTATCTTGGCTTGGGCGCGGTCCTGCTCCAACAGCACGAAGGTGTACTCCGACCGGTGGCCTCCGCCAGCCGCTCGTTGACGCCAGCTGAAAGGAACTACAGCACATGCGAACAAGAGTGCTTGGCCATCGTCTTTGCACTCCGGCGCTTCGACATTTATGTCGACGGGACCACTTTCGTGATCTAAACAGATCACCAAAGCCTAATATGGCTCTCCCGACTTCGCGAACCCGCTGGTCGCTTGGCAAGATGGGCTTTGATGCTGCAAAAATACACTACGTCGTGCGGTACCGGAAAGGCAGCACAAACGTGGTGGCGGACGCATTGTCACGAGCCCCCGTAGACTGCACACAGATTTCCACAAAGACCCAGGCCGAGCCAAAGAAACTCACAGTGCCAGGCAAAGCCGTGACTCAGTCCCAAAGGGAGGCGGCAGATCTGACCACCCCGGACGAGACGATCAACTACCTAGACGCAGTGAGCGCCGTGGGAATCGTGTTCAGCAAAGAGCTTCTGAAAGCTCAGCAGAATGATCCGTTTTGTCGAAAGGTGATTGACGGACTCGCGGAAGAGTCGGACGCCGTGGAGGCGGGCGGTGCTACCGCCGGGCGCAACACTACTGGTATTGTAGTAGGCGCCTAGTGCCGGGACGTGTCTGGTATTGGTGCGGGCACGGAGGATTCATATCTGCTGAGCAATGACGGGCGCTTGCTGAGGTACATACCCTCCGAGAACGACTCCGACGAGGCGTTCAAGGTAGTGGTACCCCGCAGTCTGAGAAACGCAGCTTTGCGCTACTATCACGACTCGCACTTGGCCAGACACGCGAGCGGCTCCAAGACTTACTCAAAGTTATGTCGCATCGCCACCTGGCCGGGCATGAAACGGGACGTTTTCCGTTATGCCCGCACGTGCCACTCTTGCCAAAGCTTGTGGGATTTCCCTTGCTGCTACCCGTCTCGGAGAATGACACAGCACACCGGTTCAACAACACGTAAACATTTAATGACCGCTATCGCCTGCGCCGCGATCCCAACAGCCCCCGCGCATCCGCTGCGACGGCCTTTTATCAGCGGCGGAGCGCCGCTCGCGTGGCCAGTTGCACTTGGCCCCCTCGTGGTCAAAATGACCACTTATGATTGTCGGAGGGGCAGCCTGGGCCAACCGCTTGGAATCGCCAGGTTGCCCACACATCTCCCCCCTTCCAAAAACGAAAACAGAGGACGTCTTTGATGGTCTTCGGGGGGGCCTTCCTTCTTGGTCAGCAAGGGTCTTCTCAGATGAGCGAGCACGGGTCCGACGTCAGTACTTCCGGACAGTACCGATGCAGCCATGGGGGGTGGTCTGATGATGGGAGCTGCGTCGCCGCTGTCTGGCACGAGAAACTAGAAATTAAAAACAACATGAGGCCATGGCGCGGTAGGAAAAGTAGCCGCGCACACGAAAGATGCCTGTCCCACTGTGCATGCGGGAGCGCGGACCATTTCTCTTCTCCCCCCCCCCCCCAAAACACCGAAGAGGGCATGAAGATAATACACTTAGAACTCGTGCTACCCCGGTCGTCTTCACCGCCGTCTCAAGTTGTACCGCGGTAGAGACGGTGTGGAATCTTCCGAGAGGTGGTCCGGATAGTCGTCATCTGGAACCTGCGACACATCTACCTCCTCGGGTTCATAGAAAGCTTTTAGGTCGGCGACATGAATAGACCCGCACACTTCACCAGATTCACAATGCACCAGCTCATAAGACAGGTTGGAGAGCTTGCTACTAACACGGTAGGGGCCATCCTACCTCTTTGCTAAAGAGGCCGGGAAGCCTCTAGCAGCATCACTCAGCGGATGAGTTCGCCTCAGTACCAGATCTCCTACCTTGAACTGCAGATTTCGCCTCCCCTTGTTGTACTGGTTTGCCTGCTGCAGTCTCAAGACGTCGAGGCTCTCTCGAGCTTCACGCAGGTTCTCCGTGAAACGCTTCTGGAGATCTTCTGCGAACTGCGTGGTTGTGCGCTGCATGCTTGCAGGATCTGTGCAAAGGAGGCCGTTTCCCAGGGGAAACACGAGCTCTTTTCCAAAGTTAAGTTGGGCCGGAGTAAAACCCGTGGACCGGTTGATTGTTGTGCGGGTAGCGAATGCCATTTCTGCTAATTTCGCGTCCCAGTCTTTGTGTCGCCCTGTATGCGATACAAGCATCTGCTTCAGGTTACGGTTCACTTTTTCCGTGATATTCGCCTGTGGATGGTATGGCGAAGTCCGTTTGTGCCGTATGCCTTACACGCATCCACGAACACCTTGCTAACAAAATAAGAAGCGTTGTCTGTAATAAGCGTTGCGGCAAAGCCGAAGCGCGCGAATGTCTCGAGAAGACAGTCCCAGATTTTCTTAGAGTCTAGTTTGCGCAAAAAAAACATTTCGACCCATTTTGTGAAATGGTCGGTCACTACTAGCAAATACTGATTGCCGCGTGGACTACGGGGAAAGGGACCGACAACGTCGCAGGCAACACACTCCCAGAAGTACTTGCTTTCGACCGACTGCATTAAACCTGGTGGTTGGCCACCTCGGGGTTTTGCCTTCTGACAAACCGGGCAGCTACGAGCGTACCTCATCACATCCTGCCTCATACCTGGCCACGTTGCAATTTGGGACAACGTTTCGTAAGTTTTGCTCCCACTGCTGTGGCCTGCCAAGGCGGGATCATGCATATATCTTATAAATGACTTACGCAGATTACGTGGTGTTACAGACCGGAATGGCGGGCCGCTGGACCCATCGTCCGCCTGGGGGATGTATCGCAGCAGGATGCCGTCGCTGCTGAGCAGGTATGAGTCCAAGTCTCTGGGATTCCCAGCGTCGGCTGAGTTTTCTTCTGCCAGCTGGTGCATCACCTTCTGACAAAGTCCATCGGACAGCTGGGCCGCTCGGAGCTCCTCTCTGCTCACCAGGGTTCCCCACCGCGACTCTGGTGTGATGGGCGCCGCATTGGCCAGTGCCACCAAGTCGGGATCCACCTGCATTTCCTGCCCGAGAAGTGGAGCACGGGACAACGCATCTGCAACGTGGTTAGCCACTCCAGGCTTGTACTCGATTGTGTATTTGTAGCGCTGGAGCGAAAGGGCCCATCGAGCGAGTCGTCCTGCAGGGTTTTGAAGCCCTTTGAGCCACGAGAGAGCCATGTGGTCAGTTTGAATGCTAAACGAAGCGCCGTCAAGGTACATGTCAAGCTTCTTAAGCGCAAAAATAATTGCCAGGCACTCTTTTTCGGTTGTTGAGTAGTTTCGCTCCGCTCCGGTTAACGTATGACTGGCGAAAGCTACGGGACGAAGAACGCTGTCATGTTCCTGCAGAAGGACTGCTCCTAATCCGTAATCGCTTGCGTCGGTCTGCAAGACGAACAGACGATTCAAGTCGGGCAGGTTTAAACACCCGTTTTCAGTCACAGCCCTTGAAAGACACGCGAATGCGGTTTGCTGCTCTTGCCCCCAGCACCATTTCGTTTTTTTTGCGGAGCAATCGGTTCAGAGGTTCAGTTATCTCAGCACATTGCGGAATAAAATCTCTATAAAACGCAATCATCCCGAGATATCTCTGTAGGCTTTTGACGTCATAAGGGGGTGGGTACTCCGTTATTGCGCGCAGCTTATCTTCATTCGGCCGCAGCGTTCCGTTATCCACAACAAATCCGAGAAGGTTGATTACAGGCGATGCCAACTGGACTTTATCTGGATGAATCGTAAGGCCGGCTTGACGCATTCGTTCGAGTATGATCTGAAGGTGCACGAGATGCTCCTCGAATGTTCGTGAAAAAACCACTACGTCATCCATGTACGCCATCGCAAACTCGTACTTCGCGTCACCGAGGACAACGTCCATTAGGCGTTGAAAGCTGGCGGGAGAGTTGGGCAACCAAAGGGAAGGCGAGTGAATTCGAACAACCCCCTATGGCAAATGAATGCGGTCTTTTTTACATCAGCCGGATGAACTTCGATTTGAAGAAATCCGCGGCTGCAATCGAGGGTTGTGAAAACAGTCGCGTTTCCAAGGGCATACATTACTGAGGAAATACTAGGAAACGGTAACTGTCTGTGACTGACACTTCATTTAGGCGCCTGTAATCAACACAAAGCCTTGCTGTGCCGTCCTTCTTTGGAGCAAGGACTACCGGAAAAGCCCACGGGCTTTTTGACTGACGTACTGCGCCTGTGTCGATCATTTCCAATAGCGCCGCATCAAGAAGTTCGCGCTTGTGAGCACTTATGGGTCTCGGATTGCACCTCCGGGGAGGTGCATCCTTGGTTTCGATGCGGTGCTGTAGGAGATCGGTTTTCCCAGGTCTTTCCGTGAACATCGGCGAGAAGGGTTCCAGCAGTTGCTGGAGCTGCTTCTGTTTGTCTTCACCGGAACACTTTTGCACGGCTTTGAGCACGCTGTCTGGAAATAAAGGCATCTGCCCGGCAGAGTTTAACGGGAACGCTTGGCCGCGAATACAATCCTGCCGTCTGGTAAACGGCGTTATTTTCATTTCGCCACCCAACCAATATCCAGCTTGGGCAAAGTCGAGCAAACCCGCTCCGCTGCAATAAAATCTCTACCCAGGATCATGGGCACCGGCAGTTCTGGGAGGTATACGACCCGTTGTCTTCGTTTTCTACCATGAAAGGAAATTCGTAACCTGACTGCGCCGGCAGCAGGCAGTACGGACCCCGATGCTACTTGCAATTTCGCGTTTGCTGACCGAAGATGTATCTTTCTCTTGTTACATTCCGCAAATACTGCATCCCCAATAAGCGATATGTTTGCTCCAGTATCTAAAAGAGCGGCTACTGGTATACCTAGTACATTCACGGTCATACGAGGTTCAAAAGACTTGGGTGTAGATTCGATTCTACTCACAGCTGGGATGAGCACTGTCGGTTCCTCGTTTAGTGAGGTTGTTCCTACCCCCGTCGACTGGTGCGAGTCCATTAGCGGCCGGCCAACCAGAGCGACCATCCTTGGTGTTGAGAACTTCAAAGCGGCTCTGACGCTGGGGATCGTGCCGGCCTTTGGCTGAAAGGGAATCGCATTAGGGTCCAACTCAATTGCAGTTGCTTCGGGTAGCGTAGGACCGGGAACAGTGGAAGCTGTACGCCCGGGGATCAGTGCAAAGGCAGACGCGCCGGGAGTCTCATGACCGAGAATGTTGTTAGCTGGCCGCCCGGGTGTCACTGCAACAGCAGGCACGCCGGGAGTCTCAAGACCGCGAACGGTGTGAGCTGGGCGCCCGGGTGTCGGTGTGAAAGCCGACACGCCGGGAGTCTCATGACGGGGAGTATTGTGAGCTGCCCGCCCGGGTGTCACTGCAACAGCAGGCACGCCGGGAGTCTCAAGACCGCGAACGGTGTGAGCTGGGCGCCCGGGTGTCGGTGTGAAAGCCGACACGCCGGGAGTCTCACGGCGAAGAGTGTTATGAGCTAGCCGCCCGGATGTCTGTGCAAAAGGAGACACGCCGGGAATCTCAAGACCGCGAACGGTGTGAGCTGGGCGCCCGGGTGTCGGTGTGAAAGCCGACACGCCGGGAGTCTCATGACGGAGAGTGTTGTGAGCTGGCCGCCCGGGTGTCACTGCAACAGCAGGCACGCCGGAGTCTCAAGACCGCGAACGGTGTGAGCTGGGCGCCCGGGTGTCGGTGTGAAAGCCGACACGCCGGGAGTCTCACGGCGAAGAGTGTTATGAGCTAGCCGCCCGGGTGTCTGTGGAAAAGTAGACACGCCGGGAGTCTCAAGACCGCGAACGGTGTGAGCTGGGCGCCCGGGTGTCGGTGTGAAAGCCGACACGCCGGGAGTCTCATGACGGAGAGTGTTGTGAGCTGGCCGCCCGGGTGTCACTGCAACAGCAGGCACGCCGGGGTCTCAAGACCGCGAACGGTGTGAGCTGGGCGCCCGGGTGTCGGTGTGAAAGCCGACACGCCGGGAGTCACACGACGAAGAGTGGAAGTGTTATGAGCTGGCCGCCCGGTTGTCGATGCGAGAGCAGACACGCCGGGAGTCTCAAGACCGCGAACGGTGTGAGCTGGGCGCCCGGTTGTCGACGCGAACGCGGTCACGCCGGGAGTCTCATGACGGAAAGTGTTGTGAGCTGGCCGCCCGGTTGTCGATGCACGAGCAGACACTCCGGGAGTCTCAACACCGCGAACGGTGTGAGCTGGGCGCCCGGGTGTCCATGGAAAATCGGACACGCCGGGAGTCTCACAACGAGGAGTGTTATGAGGAAGAAAAAATGGTGGAGGGCCACCGAGGGTCGATAGAAAAGCGTCAGTCCCCGGAGCCCGTGTGAGCTTCCGGGAGGCCCGGAGGCGGCTGCGGCGACTCGATCTCGTGGATTGTGTTTTTGACGCGGCCGGCGGAGTGTAGAAATTTCTTACCACCGCCGGCCGTAGCCGTTTCCCTGTGTCTGAGGCGGCCGCTGCCGTTTGCTGCAGTCCCGGTGTATGTGTCCTGGCTGGTCGCATCGAAAACAACGGGGCGTGACCCGCCCGTCGGCTTCGTGCGGTGTCCCGCTCTCTTTTGCCTCTCCCAAGCTCCGCGTTACCGGTCCAGAGGAAAATAACTCATCTTGACCAATGGAGGGGCTGTAGCGTTGTGATTGCGTGCCTTCGTAACCTCTGCACCTCCGTGATTCGTATGCACGAGGATCAAGGGTTCGTGATTCGTATGCACAAGGATCTGGGGTTCGGGGGACGGGCGCCTGATTGGAATCGTCTTGTTCTCTCTCGACTCTATGTGCACGTGCGTTTCCAGACCACGCAAATGATGGTTCCAGAGTCATGTTCTGCGGTGGAGGGGGTCGGTATCTTATGGTGAATCCACCTGGTAGATCTGGCGCGCTCAAAACCCGCTCTTTTTGGGGCGCGCATCTTCACCTCGCCGGTTCGGATCAAGTTGGCCATCTTCAGCTCGCAGATTTGTGGCAGCGCGAGCTCCGTGGAGCGCGTCAAAGAGCGGCGAAACCGCTCCGTGGAATTCGGGCGAGCTCTCCGGAAATCGGCTGGTGCTCGGTTGCAGCGCGCTACGTCACTTCCTTTCTCGGTGCCTGCTCGGCAGGAGTGGTTCGCGCTGTTGTGCGAAATGGCGTCGAAGGTGGGACCGGACTTGCGTGCGTCGGTGCTCCTGCTATGTGAAAGCGATGATTCAGAGAGCTCAGACAGTTCAAGTTCGAGCTCAAGCAGCAGTTCAAGTTCGAGCTCGGGCAGCAGCTCCGGCGAATCGCGTTCGCGGCTACTTTGCGAACGAAAGTTCACGGAGCTCTTTGGACCTCGTAACAAGAGACCCAAGATCGAGGATTACATCGAGCGAACGGTTCACGTCTACTGGGACGAGGAGGTAAGCGATACGTCTCGTACTTCGTCTCATATCTGTTCGGTTCAGCATGCGTAAGCAAAGAAACCCTTTGCTTCCAGTTCCGTCGGAACTTTCGCATCTCGAGGCGAACAGCCTACAAGCTGATCGACGAGTTTGCGGCGTCTCCTATGTACCCCGCTGCCGATCACGGAGGATCGCCAGCGAAGAGCGCAGAGGAGCACCTGCTGTCATTTCTCTGGTGAGTACTTGACTGTGGTTCTCCGTGTTCACTCACATCGATTTTTGTTTTCATTCTATGTACACAACTCAGGTACGCGGCTAACAAAGCATGCATCAGAGACGTTGCCGGACGTTTCAACCTGGGTGAGAGCACGCTTCACGGCATGATGGATCGAGTTCTGGATTTCATCCTGAGCATCGGACCGCGCCTCATCAAGTTCCCCGAGGATCTGGAGTGCCTGTCAAGAGTGCCTGTCAATCTGGAGTGCCTGTCAATCTCCCCAATGTTCTGCCCCCTTTCTCTAGCCAAGCGGGGAAAAAAAGAGTGTAGAATGACATCACTTACAGCCAGCGTTCTTTGTTTTCTTGGGGGCTACCTGGACTTCCTCCGTTGAAGGCGCTTCCACGGGAGGAGGCATTTGGCCTGTAAGGTTATTCACAGCATTGTCAAATCACCATTTTAACACAGGCTCCCAAGAACAAATTTCCACTGAATATTTTGAGCAAGCACTGCTTGTCACGAGCAACACCAGCCCGGCTTAAAAGTTCGCCAAGGTTTGTCATGGTATTTTCATTGAGTGCAGCAGGTGTGGCAGCATCTGAATGAGGGAGATGCATCGGCTTATAAATTTGATCAAAGATTTTACCATCGAGCAACCGAAGCAGGGACCGTAATAGCGAGTACCAGAGAGGAACACCCAGAGCATTTCCCTGAATCATCAACTGGATGCAGGTTGGAGATTGATCACGCTCAATTATGTTTTGATATTCGCAGATCGATAATGCTGAATGGTTTCGGTTCCGGTGACCGAGTCACTCTGGACCACAAGTTACTGTAGCTGTGCATGTAGGAATGTATACATCTATGCGACCGGCCTTAGGATGTTATTGCAGCAAGGCTCATATGGGGTCTAATGAGCAGTGAAGTTTTTCAAGGTGTCTTGAAGTGATGCATTTACTATGTGCCAATTTCATGGATGTACATTATGGGAATAAAATGTAATAACGGGGAAAGGAAAGTGGTTTACACGGCTACTCTAAGAGGCCGGGTGCAACCCTTTCAATCACATGCTTGTCTAAGCTTTCAGGTCTTTTGTGTTTCTAATCCCAATTTAGGTATGTTTTTTGAAGAATAAAAATCTTAACTAGTAATAACTAAAACAATGGCGTCCTCAAGAACACGCACTGCAGGAGTCGTTGCTGACAACAGTGTCTTGTATGGTCTGCTTTTTGAGCCCAAAACGCACACTCTAAACTTTCACTGCTTTCATTTTATTTGGCCTATTTACGCGGTCTATTTTACGACAGGAAGACCCGCGGTCATCCTCGAGCTCCTTGCTCAAGCAGCAGAGCCAAACACAGCACCATCCTGCAGGTGAACAAGTCTCAAAATGAAGCATGCGCTATGGTTGGCCACACGTGCTGAAAGCCCGAGCTCATGAAGCGTTCGTCCGCGCAGAGAGGGCGCCGGTCAAGGCTGCCGTCTCGCGCTAGTACGGCCTCTACGGTTAGTCCGCACTAAGGTAACACGAAGTAGAGCTTCTGCTGCAGTACATCCTAAGGTGAACTCGAGCATAATAACGTGAGCATGTCGTTTAGTGGTCGCGAAACGCGCGCTCGTGCGCAGAAAGCACTTTGTGTTTCGCCCGAAAGTCATCCGCCGACCTCGGAGCACGGACCTCTGCCAACTCACCGTTGCCGTATCCAGCTGCCTCACGTCCTCCGAGGAGGGACAGCAGCAGTTGGCGCACGGCCGGATCTGACAGCTGAGCGGGATCAGCCATGCTGTCGCTTGCAGAAGGGAGAAGCGCGGGAATCGTGCACGGGAGAAGGGAGGGCCGGGAGGGAGACTGCTAGAGGCTCACAGGAAGAGCGTCCTTCCGTTTCCGTTCACGTCGGTTGGGCGTTGGGCCGCTCCAAATCCGCGCCCGCATCTTCACCTGGTGGATCCAGAGCGTGGCGAAAGGAGCGGGTTTTCTCCTCCCTCGCAGATTTTAGAAATCGATCCAGATCTACCAGCTGAATTCACCATTAGTTCCGCGAGGATGTCGGCCTGGATGGTGATCGCCTCCCGTGCCATCTCGTCTAAATTCGTAAAGGTACGTCCCCTGAGATGGGGATGGAAACGCGGGTGGCTTTGGCGGATGGCGTGTTGCACTTTCTCCGCGTACGGTGCCGCGGCGTCGGCAATATCGTACAGGCCCTGGAGAGCCCTTACAAACTCAATAAGTGACTCTTCCGGGTGCTGTGTGCGCGCGCGCAGCTCGTCCTTAATCTGCACGCTGTAATCCGGAGGCAGGAACTCCATCCTAAATTGTGCCTCAAAATCTGACATACTTGTGAATTTAGTTTGTCTTTGCCTCCACAGTGCTGCACTGTCTGTCAGTGCAACCGGCAAAAGGCGGGTGAGGATGGATTCGTCGTCAATTCCCGACGCAGCTTGGTAGTCCCGCAGTGCCGAGACGAACATCGCAACTGACTTTCTATCTGCGTACCCCGAAAAAACCGGAACGCTAAGCGAGAGCCTTAGGAAGTCCCTGGGGGGCGTACTTCCAGCAGGAGTGGGTCTTGAGCGCATCATCTGCTCTCGTTGTATGTTAAGAAGCATGGTCATGGCCACTCTTAGTTCTGCTAGACCACCCTCTAATGATGCGTCTACCGGGACTGAGACTGCAGGCTTAGCGTCTGGTTTTATGTCACTGGCGGCGTTATCCGCGAGTGCACCGAGCGTCAAAATGTCGTCCTCACTCACGTTTCTGTCGGCGTCCTCTGTAGACGGCATCGTGTTGTAGTGGAGACTTGCGCAGGTCGATGAACGTAGGCTTCCGAAGAAACGCCCCCTCAACTTTGGGCAAACTCAGGAACGCAAAATTGACTATGTAAAACGTAAGAACGAACCCAGTTTGCTGCCATCCTCCCAGACGAGCAGCATATCACGTCTGGGCGCCAGTGTGGGATTTCCCTTGCTGCTACCCGTCTCGGAGAATGACACAGCACACCGGTTCAACAACACGTAAACATTTAATGACCGCTATCGCCTGCGCCGCGATCCCAACAGCCCCCGCGCATCCGCTGCGACGGCCTTTTATCAGCGGCGGAGCGCCGCTCGCGTGGCCAGTTGCCCTTGGCCCCCTCGTGGTCAAGATGACCACTTATGATTGTCGGAGGGGCAGCCTGGGCCAACCGCTTGGAATCGCCAGGTTGCCCACACATCTCCCCCCTTCCAAAAACGAAAACAGAGGACGTCTTTGATGGTCTTCGGGGGGGCCTTAATTCTTGGTCAGCAAGGGTCTTCTCAGATGAGCGAGCACGGGTCCGACGTCAGTACTTCCGGACAGTACCGATGCAGCCATGGGGGTGGTCTGATGATGGGAGCTGCGTCGCCGCTGTCTGGCACGAGAAACTAGAAATTAAAAACAACATGAGGCCATGGCGCGGTAGGAAAAAGTAGCCGCGCACACGAAAGATGCCTGTCCCACTGTGCATGCGGGAGCGCGGACCATTTCTCTTCTCCCCCCCCCCCCCCCCCAAAACACCGAAGAGGGCATGAAGATAATACACTTAGAACTCGTGCTACTCCCGGTCGTCTTCACCGCCGTCTCAAGTTGTACCGCGGTAGAGACGGTGTGGAATCTTCCGAGAGGTGGTCCGGATAGTCGTCATCTGGAACCTGCGACACATCTACCTCCTCGGGTTCATAGGAAGCTTTTAGGTCGGCGACATGAATAGACCCGCACACTTCACCAGATTCACAATGCACCAGCTCATAAGACAGGTTGGAGAGCTTGCTACTAACACGGTAGGGGCCATCCTACCTCTTTGCTAAAGAGGCCGTGAAGCCTCTAGCAGCATCACTCAGCGGATGAGTTCGCCTCAGTACCAGATCTCCTACCTTGAACTGCAGATTCCGCCTCCCCTTGTTGTACTGGTTTGCCTGCTGCAGTCTCGAGACGTCGAGGCTCTCTCGAGCTTCACGCAGGTTCTCCGTGAAACGCTTCTGGAGATCTTCTGCGAACTGCGTGGTTGTGCGCTGCATGCTTGCAGGATCTGTGCAAAGGAGGCCGTTTCCCAGGGGAAACACGAGCTCTTTTCCAAAGTTAAGTTGGGCCGGAGTAAAACCCGTGGACCGGTTGATTGTTGTGCGGGTAGCGAATGCCATTTCTGCTAATTTCGCGTCCCAGTCTTTGTGTCGCTCTGTATGCGATACAAGCATCTGCTTCAGGTTACGGTTCACTCTTTCCGAGCTTCAAACCGAGAGGCGGCAAACCGCCGGGCCTAATGCAACCGATTCCGAGCCAGCAATCATGGTCTCTGGCAGCTTGCGACGTCGTCGGCCCCCTACCGAGGAGCCCTAAAGGACACCACTATCTGCTGGTTGTAACTGACCACTTCAGCAAATGGACGGAACTTTTTCCACTCCGTAAGCTGACAGCCCGAGCGATCACAGAGAAGCTCATGGAGGTTTTCACCCGTTTTGGGTTCCCCGAAGCTCTTTTGACTGATCGAGCGAGCTACTTCGTCGGGAAGGTATTCGTGGATGCGTGCAAGGCCCTTGGCGTAAAGCACAAGACAACCAGCCATACCACCCGCAGTCGAACATCACGGAGCGATGTAACAGAAACATCAAATTAATGCTGGCCGCCTTCGCGGAAAGGCACCTTGACTGGGACGCATATATCCCCGAGATCGGGTTCGCACTTCGGACCACTCTCAACCGTTCGACGGGCTTCACCCCCGCCTTCCTCACATTCGGGAGAGAGCTTCCGAACCCCATGCACCGTGTCCTAGGGGGGAGCGCCGGGGTGGACAACGCGCAGCCGACGCAAACGGACCACGCGCGAGAGCTACAAACTCGGATGACGGAAGCCTTCTCGGAGGCGCGTCGCAATCTCGGGGTAGCACGAGCGAAACAAAAAGCTCAGTACGACCGCTCGCATCGAGATCTCCGCTACAAAGTAGGCGATCTCGTCCTCAGACGCAACCATGTTCTGAGTAATGCCAGCAAAGGCTTCTCGGCCGCTTTGGCTCCGAAGCGGTGTGGCCCGTACCGAGTGCAGAAACTTCTCTCCCCACTCGTGTACAAGCTGACAAACTTGCAATCAAGAAAAGTCGGTGGGCCGGTACATATGTGCGATCTGAAACCCTACCATGAGAGGGAAAACGGGGCCAACGAGCAAACTCAGCCCCCGCAAAAACATGCACCCGCAGCGCGAGATAACGCCGACGATGAACAACAGGCGTCTCGCTACAATCTGCGTAGACGGAGGAACTATTATCCGAAGTTTTCGTAGAGGCAGCCCCATTAAGTGGCGAAATGTCACATTAAGGGAAGTGCAAAGCACAATACACCTGTTGCCTTCGCGAACGCGCCAGACACCATTGTTTACTGGCAATTGCAGTGACCTAGATACGTCACCTCAGCGTTCGCTCCCGGATGAACCCGAAGGGGAATCCCCCGAACACGGCTTCCGAGGGAAAGGGTACGCGTAATTGCCACTGGTCAGTTATTGCCACCTATGCTCACGTGGGCTACTTGTCAACGCAAGAGCGCGGTGCGAGCGTCGTCACAAGCGGTCGGAGACCAAGTGGTCATTCTACCGCAGTACTTTCCGCACCTACGAAGAGGACATCCAGCCTTTGCTTCGCGTCGTTCGGGAGCTGCTGTCTCCTGGCTACGGCAGTTCAGCGGTGTCCAGGGACCAGAGCTGCGCGTGACTCGTCAGGCGGCCCCGCTACCCCAGCCGACCGCGGACCAAACCAGCAACCCGTCGTTTTCGTTGGCCGTCGGGATCGTATTCCGGTCAGGGACTGCCGGCTCATCATCTTCGGGACCCCCGCCGCGGTCGGAAAGCTCGCGAACCAGGGACCAGCTGTTCCCGTTCGTCCCGTAACAAGTCCCAAGGGCCCCGGAACCTGGCGCAGTTCGCCCAGCAGGGCTCGTAGGGCACGCACTACATCGGCAGCCGAGGGATGATCCACCGGGACCTGGTCGCCCGGAACGTGCTCGTCGACGGACACGGTTGCTACAAGGTCGCCGACTTCGGCCTCTCCAGGAGCATTACGGACTCCGAGTCGGACGTCTACCACCAGTGTCCAAGTGCGCCCTCCCGGTGCGGTGGATGGCTCCGGAGTGCGTGCAACTCCTGGTTTCCCCTTCAAGTCCGACGTCTGGGCGTTCGGCGGACTACTGCTGTGGGACATCGTCACTTTGGGCTCGACGCCCTACCCCGGCCTGGGCGCTCAGGAGGTGACCCGCTACGTGCGAGACCGTCACAGGATGACGCAGCGGATCGACTGCAGCTTGGAGCTGTACCGCCTGGTGAGGGCCCGCTGGACGAACTTTTGGACGTATGAGCCGGGCTGTTTTTTTTCCCGTGTAGTTGCAGGCGCTGGCGGCCTTTTTCTTTTTTTTCTTATTTTAGTCTAGTTATGTGCTTGTGTCGGTCGACCCGTTTGCGGGTGACTATTGGCTAAGGAGGGGGGAGTGTGGGGATTGTGATCCCTCAACATTCTGTCGCGTCAGCGTTTTGGCGCGCCGTGGCGGCCGCGCCGACGTAGCGAGAGGTGGCGCTGCTTACCACTGTGAGTGGCTTTCTCCTCTCCCCCTTGGGGCGATTTCCGTAACGAACCCCCGCACAAAGGAGATCGATGTGTCGCTTCTTGATTGGCCACTTCGCCCCCTCCGTTATCTTAAAACAAGCGGACAACAGTTCTCCGCTCTCTCTTCTTCCTGGGATTCGGCGGCGGCGACAACGGGGAACCTTCCGGCGCACCGGTGAGCGTTTACTCTGTCTTTTGTACCTTTGTGAACGACCGTTCGGCCGTGGGCGATCTCCACACCGACGGCGTTCACCAACTTATAGCCGCTGTTTTGTTGTTATTTGTTTCATTGTAAATAAACAGTTTATCACCGTTACCAACGTGACTGGTGTCTCATTGCGCTCGACGAGCAGCATGCCACGCGAGTGCGAACCCGCTTCGCGGTAGAGCGTCTCGCCGCGAACCTGGTACTCCCAAAGGCAGTGGCCCTAAGGAGAACCACACATGTCACTTATGTAATGCTCATTGTCGCAGATCAAACTGCTCTTTCCGTCTACACTCATTTTTGGTACACTTATCCAGCGAACTCCCACCTGAGACTGCAGCGCTGGGTTCTGCGAAGTAATTTGAATGAATATAGATGCAACAGGTTTCTTTGAGCGTGCGTCTAACACATATTCTTCATATTGAATCTGCTAATTGTATTCATGACCATATCCATAATTGTATCCACATTCTACCTAATTTTTATTTTGACATTTGAGTTTGCGACAGTGCTTTTTTTCAAACATCTGTGCTTCAGCCGTACTCAAGCTCATACATCTTGTGTTTCGCTATTACATCAATATATAAAACTGTTGATGCCGAGTGAGAATTCAAGGTACCGAATCTGTTGTGCGAGTTAAGTAAGAACCAATAAAAAGTTCTACAAAGGAATTTTTTTGAAGGGGGCTGTATGGGTATTAGAATAGCACATGCCATGCTAAAAAAATGCAAATTCTTGTTAGGTATGCAAGGATGAGATTGCTGTACCGTTTCTGATGTGTCACCAAAACAAATCTGCCTTACAGTGTCGCTTATGGAAGTTCATACTGTTGAATTCGAAGGCTAGAAGTTTTATTCAAGAATGTTCCTCACTACAATTGTATTTAGAGATCTGAGCCACCGACTCATGCATGACTATGTGGCAAACATTCATTTTCATGTGCATTATAGTTCACAAGGTCTAGTCTGCATTGATTTATTGCATTCATGCTGAAACTGGGAGGGGTTCCCTGGGTATGAATAAAGAGATAAACATTTCTTGAAATCAAAACATTTGAGAACGGACAAAAGGAAGGATCTGAGAACGGCATCTTAGATTCTCTTTTCTTTGTCTTGTCGCTAATTTTTGCTTTATTTCACCTGAGGCATTAAGTTTTTTGAGCGCAGCTCTTAGGCACCTGTTTCCGCATTTCGCGGCGTCGCTGTCGGTGTAACCGTCCGCCCCACTAAACTTGGCAGGAAATTGAATTAATGTTGAGGTGTGATATATTAAATATTAATGTGACGTTAATATTTCCGCTAAGTCTAGCTGAGAAACTGAATTTTTTTATGGATGACGTGACACGGTCATGCGACGTCACTTCCCCGCTACTTTTAGCGGGAAAACTGCATTGGTGTTGAGGTCACGTGTCATCAATTTCCGCGCTAAATTTAGTAGGAAACTTAACTCGCTAAATTTAGTGGGGAAAGTTTCCTGCTAAATGGGAGGGAGCAGAAGAGGAGGAGGAGAGGCCATACCCTCCCATCTTCCTTTTCAAGACCTGTGCTCTAATTTCACATTAGAGAGAATCGTAAACGTCTCATTTTTCATCTCATGTTTATTGAACTTTTATATTGCAGGTGCGCTCGTAGCACAAATCTGGGTTGTGCTGATCCTCTACGCACAAGTTAGGAGCTCCTGAGTGGCAAGAGTGGGAGTTCGGTCTGACAGCTCAAGGGACACCATTGTTCAGTATTGAATTTATAATTATCTTCTTTTGAGCAAACTTAAACTTTGCTGCATGCAATTCCTCTAAAAATAAATACCTGCAACCAAATTTACCAGGTCACTACATTTCGCCTCTGCCTTTAGTGCTCCTGGAGGGCCTCGGATAAGAGCTTACTGGTGTTCAAACAACATGCTTGTTTGAAACCACTCACTGGTGTAGAGACTCGCTGACATCCAGCATTTTAATAATAGGCTGGATGTCTGCAAGTCCTTCTTGAACGATACAAGCGGGGAAGGAACCATACAATCGTATCGTATTGGGGGACATTCTACAGGGTGTTTTTTTTTAATGTTCTACAGATTTTTTTTTAAAAAGCCATAAAAGCTACATTTACGCGATCTGTGCACGTGGGTTATATGGCCAGGGCGGCATAGTATAAAAGGCTAATTCGTAATGATCAGTCGGCTTATTACTGAGAAGTGCCAAACTTCTTTCAGAAAACTAGATAGAGGTTCATTCTAGCGTAGTTTTATCCCACGAATCTGAATATCCCGTTCGTTTTCCACAAAGATATAACTAAACGTGAGAAAACAGAAAAAAAAACATCCTACCAATAGTGACACCGTAAGAAGACCTTTCAGCCGCCAAGTGTGTGTCGCTTAAGGGCCGCGCGTTCAATCGCAAGTTTTCTAGGTATATTCTCCCGCACTGGCACCAGTCGTGACATATTTTTCTGCCCTTTTAAAAAATAGCATGTGCGTGCATAGCTTTGATAGGCGCTGAAGATGCGTGAGCAAAGATTTCGAAAGCTGCTTTTGTGTCGTCGCTCTCCAGGGAAGTGCCTCCAGGAGTACTTTAAAAATGATTCTATGCAGCCTCGATTGACCAAATTGAGAAATAATTTTGATATTTGATATCCTGGAGGTCAAAGGGAATATTTTAATGTGTTTCCTCAAATGAAAAACCGCTTCAGCTTCCCTTTAAGTATGATATGTTTCTTAAAATTTCAATTTGTGAAAATAGATCCATGGTTTCAATTAGAAACTTGCTAAGTATCATCAAAACACACAAAATCAACTTTATTTGTGAAGATGTAAGACAAGAGCAGCATTTGATGGCGTTCTAGAAAAATAGTCAATTTGAACGCGTTTCCAGATTTCGATTTCTTACCAGAGCGCATCTTTGCGCCTGCGATCCTGCTGCCCGGTGGCCGCAGTGCAAAGCCACCCTTTCGCCTCCCTCGTAGGATGGAGGGAAGCAAGGCGCACGTGTGTTGCACTACTAAACTCTTGGGGAACAGGACCGTGGGCGCAGAGGTGCCCTCCGATAAGAAACCGCAACCTAGAAACGGATCCAAATAAAGCGTTTTTACAAAATGCATAAAATGCTACCCCTGCGTTATATCCTTCTAAAAAGAGTTGATTTAGTGGTTTTCGATGACTCTCGGCAAGTTTCTAATTGAAACCATCTGTTCGTTTTTAGTAATTAAAGAATTAATTAACAAATTGTATTTAATTATCCGACTGATCGTTACGGTTAGGTCCCTATACTACGTACCCCTGGCCGTACAACTCGCCTGCACAAACCGCATTAATTTAGCTTTCACGACCTTTCTTAACATATATGTAAAGCTTAAAATTAAATCGCCCTCTACAACAATGAAAAGGCGATACAAGAATGGTAGAGCCATATGGCTCCACCATGCTGGTATCGACTTTTCGCTGGTATAGGATGTCCCATATTACGTTATGCATGTATGGTTCCGTCCGCCTTAATGGTTCCGCCGTAATCCACTGCGCTGGTATAGGATGTCCCATAATACGGCACGCTTGTATGGTTCCGCCCACCTGTATCGTTCCGCCTTAATCCACTATACTGGAGCCGCCCTTTTCGCTTGTATAGGATGTCCCATATTACGGTTACGCTTACCTTTTCCGTCGTCTTTCCATCATCAAGATTTTCCAACAGGGGAGTGTGCCCGGGATTTCTCTACGGCAGCGGATGTTCGTTCCGTGGTCGTGGTTTTCGCTAAGCGTGCTACTGACGCCCGGTGCACCCGCGGCGACGGCATCAGGGACGACATCGTGAGTGTGCCCGGGATTTCTCTACGGCGGCGGATGTTCGCTCCGCGCGGTCGTGGTTTTCGCTAAGCGTGCTACTGACGCCTGGTGCACCCGCGGCGACGGCATCAGGACGACATCATGAGTGTGCCCGGGATTTCTCTACGGCGGCGGATGTTCGTTCCGCGCGGTCGTGGTTTTCGCTAAGCGTGCTACTGACGCTTGGTGCGGCGACGGCATCAGTGACGACATCATGAGTGTGCCCGGGATTTCTCAACGGCGGCGGATGCTCGCTCAGCGCGTTCGTGGTTTTCGCTAAATGTGCTGCTGACAGTATACGTGTGTGTGTCCGTGTGGTGCACCTGCGCGGTTTTATTAGTTGAACTACCGTGCGTCTAGGAATTTACCCAGTGGCATTGTGAGTATCTTGAAAGATGTCTTTTGCGGCAAAGGACTTAAATGTTCCTATTTGGTCTGATTGCTTTTGCCTACAGCTCTGCAAATTGTTTCACTGGTATCGACCCTGTTAAATAGATACATAGAACCCTCAGGTCTATATGGACTAACCACTTTAATTGTTAGCGAATCGTGCAGCATCTGGTTACCATACACCAACCACGGTTCACCGGCTTCCTCCTAAGTGCCTTCCGTTGACGTCCAAAAAAGAAAAAAAAAACACGGTAAATTCCGGCCAATCTGGTGATCTTCTGCTAAATTGTGGCTTTACTGGAAGTGAAAAGAGTCCCATAATCCAGTAAAATATATTTTTACTGGAAATATACTTCCGGTACAAATCCGGTGACATTCTGGTAAAAGATCTGGTGACATTCCGATAGAAATCCGGTGACATTCCGGTAAAATACGGCTTTACTGGAAGTGAAAACAGTTTCATAATCCAGTAAAATAGACTTTTACTGGAAATAACATTCCGGTAAAAAATATTTTTCAATAGGGGAGTTGTTTCGTCGCGGAGGGGTCTGCTCTTGACGTCCACCAGCAGTGCAAAATGCTTAAGAAAGTAAGCCCCAATAATGGCGTGGGGAACAGCCGCACACACGAAGACCCAGTGAAATGTACGCCGCAATCCTAAGTCCAGTGTCAGTGAGCGCTCAGCATGCGTTGCAATGGCCGTGTTGTTGACGGCGCGGAGCTGTGGCGTGCTGGGGAGCCGGCGCTCTTCCGCGGTTGCTGGGATCACGCCGATTTCTGCTTCGGTGTCTACCAGGAAACGAACACCAGTGATGCGGTCAGACACAAAGAACAAAGTTCGGCGGCTGTCTTCGTTGGCGGGTACACTTGTCACCGTCAATGCTCTGCCCTGGCGTTTTCCGCTCGTGAGCAAGGCGGCTCACACTTGCGAGCAGCGGGACTGAACCGCTGGTGGTACCAGCATTCTCCGTAGTTGGTACGAGACGATGAGCGAGGGTTGCGCCGTGGTCGTTCACGTGACGTGCTGCGTCTGCGGGAACCTGGAGCTTCGCCAGCATGTCGGCGAGACGACAGACTTCCGCTCGCAGCTCGCCCAGCTCGTCCGGAGTGCTTCTGCCCTGGACTGCTGAGATGGTTGTTGGTGCTGCCGAGACCTCTATGATTTTATCAGCAAGATCGGCGATCTTGGCGAGGCCAATGTCCCCTGCGGACACGAGGACCATTCGCACATTGCTTGGCAACCGCTTCAGAAACAACTCGCGAAGCAGCGACATGGTCACTCGTCGTCGCCTTTTCCCCTAGGAGCTGCTCCAGTCGCCGAAGCAGCTGGGGGTACGGTCGCCCAGTTCCTCAGCTGTTAACAATTGCCGGAGCCGCTTTTGCTCGGAAGCGCTTGTCAGACGAATAAGCTGAGCCTTGAGGGTGTTATATGCGTCCTCCGCTGGCGGTGAAATTAGGAGGTCGGGCACCTCTGTGGCGATGGCAGGCGATAGGCTGGACATGACATGGTGAAATTTAGACATGTCCGCTGTTATACGCCGAGTCGCAAACTGGGACTCGACCTGCACAAACCACAGCAGCGGTCCGCCGGCCAGAAGGGAGGCAGCTTCAAGGTGACTGTAGAGATACCAGAGGAAGTTGTCGCGTCGTTATCCGTCATGACAAGGCTGGTTCCGTTGGTTGCTTTGCAGTTCGGAAACCGGGTCACCAGTATGGCTTTCCCGACTGCTCTCGTGAGCGCTGCGGCTATGAACGAACAGAGTCGGGAAACCTAATTAAAATATTTTACTCTGCAAAGGAACCAGAGCTTGGGCATGGGCAGTCAGCCGGAACTTGCAGTGCGGTCTCCTCACCGTGAGGCCAGTCGTTCTTCTATCTCTCGTGCAGGGCTGCCTCGAGCTCCGGTTCCTCATCGTCCTTCTCTTCCTTTTGAAGACTGCAAACACTTCAGAGCATGGTGTCTTGGTAGGCTCTGGTGGTCTTCTTGGGACGCACCTCCACACTTCTACTCCCTCGTCTCTTTTGTATTTTTCATTCTTTTCGTTTAGAACCGTCTGGTGTCTAAACTAGTTTTGAGAACATTAAGTTGAAGAAGAGTACAAAAAAGTTGTAAATCAGCGCTCGCTTTTTTTTTTTTTTTTTCAGCGGAGCTGTAAAGGGCTAGTTTCCTCAGTTTCGTGGTCGTAGACAAATAAATCTCGGCACAGAACTCAGGACAGATACCGCAATTTATGAGCGACAACGGCAACCAGAGAATCGGCTTGCCGGTGGTCTGGTTGCGGCGTCGCTCATTAGATGGTGGCAACCTTTCCAGCCTTTCCACTCTGGCTGTGTACGGGTACAACTATCTCCAACTGACGAGTACACAGGAGGGCACGCTTGAAACGCTTAATCGCGCACCATGCGGGCCGTAACTGGCTTGCCCCAAGTCACCCCTGTGGCCCAACTCCACTCGGCAGAACAACTCAACTCCATTCGAGAGATTGCCGCTGAAAAGATCATCAGTCAGAAACCCCGCCTTCAGGGAACCCATTCCGGCCGGCTTATACTCAATCACCTGGGAGATCCCGTATTCCAAGTCCGAGCAACGCCCCTCCTAACCCTCCGTAGACGACGCGCTACTTGTAAACATAAAACTACTTCAACAGCCACACGGCCCGCGTACAGTCAATCGCAAGCGTGCGGCTGCAACTCGGCACATCGAAGCCATTACCGTACTAGAAGCGGACCAACAAAATTTACAAATTTACACTGATGCTGCCCGGTTGGATAACGAAGAAATCAATGTTGGCTATTACTCACACACCACCCGGTAAACCTGCGGCAAGGAACCCCAAGTTCCAAAATTGCATAGCTCCAAGGAATTCTGTGGGCCATTCAGTCACACTCACATCACCACGGTAGGCGTATGAACGTATTCGCAGGCTCACAGAAGGCAGTGCGAAAGTGCACCCGCCTGACAAGCCGCAATGAAACCGTTCAAGAGCTCCGATCCGCATGTAAATTATTCCACTCCAGTGGGCGCCAAATAAAAATAACGTGATTACGTGGCCACGCCGACATTCCGAATAACGAGAAGGCGAACACAGCCGCGAGGGATTTATTACTTACTTTTGAACCCTCACAAGGCTGTGTCCGCCCCCCCCCCCCCCCACTCCAAATCCAGCCCAGGTTCCCATGGACCCATTGTATCGCAGGGAGGCCACTGGTCTCGCCAGAAAGGGGCGACTTGTTGCTCTCTTCCCTCAGGAGGAATGTCCACTCCCGTGTGGACACACTTGAAGGGAGAGGAGCTGCTTCGTAAGCATCATACACAAACGGCACTGTCACCATTGTAGAGGGCCAGATTTCTCCGCCCTATTTCCGAGGATGATGTTGGCCCTAGCCCACTCTGACCCAGTGCAAAGTGCCGGCGAAGTGCCCTCACATTATATGGCACTCTCCTAAGCACTCTATGGACAGGGCTGCACACCTCAATCTAATCCCGGCGAGCTATCGCCCCTCAAGTTACACAGAATGGACATGCCCACACTCCGTAGAGTTATCGGACCACCGGAAACAAATTCTCGACTCGCTGCTTGCCTTTTTAGGGACAGCGAACCTTCCCCTGTACATATAACTATCTTTCCTTCTGTGACCCCTACTCAAAAAAACCATTTGAAATTCAAACGGGTGGCAAACTGGTAAATCAAACGGGTGCAAACTTGTCGACCCGTTTGGATCAAACGTGATTATGTGATATGGGTATCCGTTTGAAATGGTACCCGCTCGAAACGGTACCCATTTGATACAGGTGCCCGTTTGAAACGGGTGCCCGTATGATACAGGTGCCCGTTCGACCTTGCACGTGACCACACGTTTGAACGTGCCTTTCGAATCGGGAAATTATGCGCTAGCCCTAAACGGGGATCGTCTGGTAGGCTGGTTATCTTAAACTTATTTAAGACGTTCCGAAACTCATAAACCTATTTATAACATAGAGGAAACACGTAGAACATATGTGCTCACGTAGGTGCTTGCAAATGGACAGGAAAACAGACACAAAAGATTGTTTTCAATTCTCCTCAAAGTTTATTACGTCTTCTGTAGACAAGTACAAACGTGCAAGCGATCTGTGAAATGTGAGAGGCACTCTAAGCTTTTATACAACTGAGAAGATAGCAAACCAAACAAGAACCGAGGTAATTCTAGACTATGAAGGTAGACTTTCGGGAAATTATTCGCCCGGCTGCCGCGAGAATAGTGGCTGCATAATTATATAGATAATCTGGAAGAGTACGAGTAGAAGAACGGTCAATCGTTGCCAAGAAGTAAGGTTGCAGTGCACTTACCATAAAAATAGCGGACTTGAAAGATGTAATCCGCGATTTTTGTCGACACGGTCAAAGCAGGACAACCACACAAACACAAATGAGGGGGAACGGCTTCTTGGAAGTTTCAACACGATGTGGCGCACAAGCTGTCAGTTGCCGAACCCAACCAAACCGCAAGAATTCCTGACTTCTTTGAAGAATCGCTTGTTGCCGATATAGGCGTAGGACTTTTCGAACACTGATAGCTTTTGTGCACATCCAATACGTTGTCGAGAGACATCCTAATAAGACCGCGGGGTTAGGCGACAGATCGAAGCAGATGGACGCGCGAAGGTCGAGCTGGAACTGACAATAACAAGCAGACAGAAAAAAGCGGCTGCTAGGCGCACCCTTCCGGATCTCGATGCTTCTTAGCGTGTAGCTCGCGCGCGGCTGCAGGTCACTTGACGGGTGACAAAAGAGGAGGTAGGGGCGAGGACCACAGGAACGGCCCCTCTCCCTCTCCCCAGGCATTCCAGTGAAATGTGTTTTTGTAACCTCGAAAAGAAAAAAAAAAAGCGCGCGCGCATTTTACCACGCTTGAACCTTGGAAATGGCGGCGGGGCGGCCAGAAGCCCGGCTTGCGCCCGAGCGAAGAAAGTACTCAGCGCGAGCTCGTAGTTTGACTGCTGGAACGGCGGGCGTGCTCTCGCAATGCTCGATGTTCTTGCAGCCGCGTGTACGCGTGCTACCTTCGCTGCGTCTTGAATTAAAGTGAAGCGGAGTCTAGACGTACATTCTTTCACGCGGTCGCGTCTTCTGCGAGAGAGATTCGAGCTGAATAAGTAAATTGAGGCAACAAAGATGGACAAAGTTTTAAAGTCCTGTCAAAAATATCGGCTCACCGACGTCGCGCGTTTACGTAAAACAACAACAAAAAAAGGTGTTAGTTTTAGTTGCAGTATAAGCGAACATCAGCGCAATTGAAATATAAATATAGTTACTTGCACTACGCGGACGATCTGAAATCGATGAACCGGCGCTCCCCGCCTTCCGGAAACATTGGCTGCCACGGATGAAACGCTAGGCGTGCCCACGCCGCCGATCTGTACGTTCAGTATCAAACGGGCTCCTGAGAGCCGTTTGACTAAACCGGTACAGTTTGGAACATGGTCACCGGTTTGAGCAAACGTGCGACAACTTTGCCCAAACGAGTCGCCCATTTGCCCAGGCGAGCGACCCATTTGCCCAACGAGCGACCCGTTTGACAAAGGAGTGACCTGTTTGTCCAAATAGGTGAGCGTTATAGCTCATACGGGAGACCCCTTTGAGCCATACGGGCGACCCCTTTGACAAACTGGTGACCGGTATGGTTAAACTGTTACCGTTATGGACCCGTTTATTTTCATATAGGCGCCAAATGGTTTTTTCAGGAGGGACCTGTCTCTCTGTCTTTTTTGGTCCTATCTTCCATCCCTATGCCACCGTTCCAGATGAATACAGTGCAAGCGGCACAACAGTCATTTCATTTACTGCTGATAAAAAAAACTAAAAAAAAAAACTCTTCCGCATTGGTTTTCACCAAAGTGGAAAGCCTGAACTTCTCTAGGCGTCGCCTCGAAGTCGTCCTCGAAGGCGATGTTTAGAGGACGACGTCTCGATCTATGCGTCGTCCTCGATGTCATTCTAGAAGTCGTCATTCAGGTCGTCCTAGATGTCGCCCTTGAAGTCGTCCTAGACGTCGTCCTTGATTGGATGGAACAGCGCGGATGAACAGTCACACTCACATGCACACAAGAAGCAAACAGACTCGCAGCGCTGTTTGCTTCTTGTGTGCATGTGAGTGTGACTGTTCATCCGCGCTGTTCCATCCAAGCATGAATTACGAACTTGCCCAAGCATCCACATTATCAGGTCGTCCTTGAGGTTGTCCTAGATGTGGTCCTCGAGGTCGTCCCACTATAGCACAGCTCCCTTGGCCTCCACCAGTGTGGAAAAGCTGAAAGTTTTTTATCTCTTTGTGTGTGTCTCGTCTTTTCAATACTTCAGCTTGGGCGAGTTGGTGAATCATGCTAACACTTCACAGCCCACGAAACAACACACCATAAAAATACATCCACACAGAGAAATAACATGCAATGGGGAAGGAGCTGAGCTAGCTGGTTGTACATACTTAGATTGTGGAACCAGCTGAACTCCCCTCTCTCCCCACATTTTTTTCTGTAAGTTCAGCTCGTTCCACAATCTAAGTAAAAATAAATAACACTCACGCAGCGCTGAGCGTCAACCCTGATATGTATTGAACATCATCTTCGTTATCGTTTACTCTTACACATTAAAAAAATCATTGCTTAATTTTTTTTATTTTTTTATTTTTTGTGCGTAAGAATAAAATATAATTAAGATGATGTTTAATATATACCAGAGTTGACAATCAGAGCTGCGCGAGTGTTATTTCTTTGTGCGTAGGTATTTTTTATAGTGTGTTGTTTTTGTGCGCTGTGAAGTGTTACCTCGTTTTGTCCTTGTCTTGTGCGCTGTAACCTCAAGTAGCTTCAATACCATCAGGGACCGGACCCTCACAAATTTATACGGATTGTCCATTGGTATTCAGCAGTGTCACTTGTGGCAGTGTACGCGGTCCGGCACTTCTCAACCACAGCTGTTTTAGCAAGAATAGAGGAATCAGAAAATATATATCTTTGAAAGTAAAGTCTCCCATGGCTGGCGAAAAGCAGATCGAGCTCGCGATGCCACTGAGACGAAACGAACAATGATCGCTACAGGTAAAACGAGAAAGAAAATTTCTCCTCGGTGTGCTAGGACAGCGGCGCGACCGACTCAGGCCACCGTCGTGGAGAAAGAATGCACGTTATAAGCGCCGAAAGTGCGCACAAGACCTTGATTTATTAAACTCGTTTCAATAGTACCAAACATTTATAACAAAGTGTTGTATTTTAAGTTGAAAAGGGGACCAAACCTACATAATAAGAAAAGGTGGTTACCGTTCGGTCACCGAAGCAGGCGCCCGGAGGCGCAGAGAAGCAGTCCAGGGGTGCTATGTTGCGCTTTTTGCACTCCCAGGAGACTTGGAAGAGGGAAGTGACGTCAACGACACAGCAAATGCAGATTGGATGTTGACAGAAGAAAACGAAATCAACACCCAATCCGCGTTTGCTGTGTCGTTGACGTCACTTCCCTCTTCCTAGTCTCCTGGGAGTGCAAAAAGCGCAACATAGCCCCCCAGCCAAGTCAAGAATCAGCGAGCATCTGTTCTTTTTCCGGCCAGCCCCGCGTGCCGTTCGCTCGTGTTTATTTCGTCATACGCTGTACCGGTCGGCGTGAGACCGGTAGCGCCATCTTTTTTAATTCAAAGAATACAGCATTCTCCCTCCCTAAAAAGAAAAGGAAACCCGGGAGGGGAGAATTACGTTAAGACACTTAAATATTCAAAAAGAAGAATGCACCGAAAAATCAAGTATCATTATCGAATTTCACGGAAACCTCCAGAAGTACTGTGCAAAAAAATATAGTGATACCTGATACTGCAGAAAGTCTTAACACTGGCAAAAAATCTTAGTACCTGCAGTACACAAAAGTCACACGCCACCGAAAAGAACTATTGTTCACACGATTGTCTTTAGGAGCACAGCTTTCTCAAAATATTCCATGGAAATGTGGTAACCTCGACTTCCCCCTTCCATGAAAAATAAATTTGTACTTGTAGGTAAATGACTATTTTAGGATATTTCAATATGATGATACATGTTACAACAAATTAAATGTCCAGGACACCTTTGTGAGTGTGGTTAGTAGGTTAGTAGTGTGATAAGCATGCAGTGTAGTTTGTATTTAGTGTTTGCCATGGACATTTGTTGTTTTACCTTGGCCAAGGTTTTCCTATGTCAAGGAGACTATGTTCGAAACTATGCATGATAATCAAAATAATATCTAAAGCACATCACTGGACTCGGCCTGCCCACTGGTAACTGACACCGCCATGACCTAGTCCTCGAACTTTGCCGGAACTCTCTTCTTGCGGGGCGGTCGGGCTGGTACCGGTGGTGGCGGTGAAAGAGTAGGCGGAGTGTGGTACTGCGGTTCAGTACTTAATGTTGAGCTGGGCCGATATCCGAGCGGTGTGCTCGCCCTCGGCGGATGAAAGACTGCGTCGGACGGCTAGGAAGGCTGTGCCCCAGCAGACTTTGAAGGAATAGAATGACCCTGGGCCACAGCAGGTACGCCAGGATCCACGGCGGACCGAGGTTCTGAACCAGCAGGACCAGGAGACACAGCAGGAACAGGCCCACTAGGCCCTGGCACAGCAGAGTGCCCAGGCTGCACAGCATGCCCGAGGTTTCCCAAGGAATCCAGGCCAGCAGCTGTAAATGACGGATCAGGCTCCTCAAGGAAGCCCGGTTCAGGAAGCGCAGCATCTGGTTCCCCAGGAGAGCGGAGTACTGGCTGCCCACTGGAACGTTCAAGTGGCTGAGAAGCACCGACAGATGCAATTGGATGTGATATTCAGTAGCTTCAGGAGCAGGGGTAGATGCATGGACCAAAGGATGTGTATGTATATGCCTATAAGTTGGAACATGCCTTGTATCTTCATCTTCATCACTAGCCCAAGACGGATCAGGAAGGTCCACAGGAACAGGAGGAAGACCAGATGTCTTTGTTAACTTCATAGCATTCCAGCGTCTACCGTCGTCCAGTTGATATGTGGCAGGTCCCAGTTGTGTATGTATCCTATGAGGTTCAGAGTATGTACTATGGAGTTTATTATGATGATTGGGCTTAAAGACACGAACTGTTTGTCCAGGACGAAAGTGTGGCGGTCATACCGCACGTCGATGATCAGAGTAGGACTTCATTTTCTGTTGATATACTTGGACTCTTTCGGGAAGCTGATTTCGTTTTTCGGAGAATTTATCCGGAACTTCCTTCGTAGGCATACCCTGTAGATCAAGTCTTGAGCGATGAATTCGCCCGTGGTGAAGTGATGGTGTAAACCCAGTCGCAGGATGCACAGTTCGACGATATGCTTCTAGATGATCACGAACAGCATCAGGAAGCGAACGACCTTGTACTACAGCGAGTTGTAGGCAAGACTTCAGGACACGATTAAATCTTTCGACCTTCCCATTACATTGAGGATGATACAGATCTGTTGTCCTATGTTTAATACCATGTTGACGCAAGAAATCTTGGAACTTCCGAGATACAAATTGAATACCATTGTCAGAGACAATCTCACATGGAAGTTCTTCCCGGGAAAAAAAACGTTCTTCAGGAACGTTATAACTGTGGCTGACGTTACGGAAGACGTAGCTTGGACTTCGGGCCACTTCGTGTGGTAATCTATGAGGACAATAAAGAATTGCTGAGACGGTGGCGCACGATGAATCGGGCCAAGAATATCGATTCCGAGCTTCTCCCGAGGTTGGCTTGGAAACTTGATGGGCTATAAAGGAGCTGGTGCCGCCTTGTCTGTTTTGTCCGTTGAGTGACACACTGTGCAATTTTCTATCTTCACCTTGATCTGTTGGTTCATCTGAGGCCACCAGTAGTGTTCTCGGATTGCACTTGTGGTTCTTGATATTCCTTGGCGGACTTCATGTGCCAGTTCAATTATACAATGTCGTAGTTTCACAGGAACAACCATCTTCTCTCCTTTGTATAGGATCCCTTCGTTCAAAGAAAGTTGATCTCGTACCTGATAGTAAGGTCGTAGATCTGCAATTGAGTTGCCGTCTTGTGGCCAGAATGAAGTAGTGTAACGAATCACTGATGGCAAGATTGTGTCGTTGGCCGGAGACTCTTGAAAACCTTGTCTAGACACTGGAGCCATGATGGTAGAAACTACTTCCTCGTCGAACTTCATGCCTTCTTCAGCGTCGGGCACTGGTAATCTTGAAAATGCGTCAGCGACGACATTGGTTGCTCCTTTCTGAAATTCCATCTTGAAATTGTAATTCAACAGTCTTGCCGACCAGCGGGGGATTCGTAAAGGACGAATTCCGGAACCCTTGTTTGAAAGTAGAGTAACTAACGCTTGATGGTCAGTTCGAATGACGAATGATCTTCCCGACAAGTATACATGCCACTTCTCACAGGCCCAAAGACATGCAAGTGCTTCCTTTTCGCCAGTCTAATATCTGCGCTCAGCATCAGTCAGTGAGCGAGATGCGAGTGGCGTGGATCGACGCATCAATTGGCGCTTACAGGCGGCAGAGGTTCATGTCATGTTAACGCCAAGGTTGTAGGCTGATCTGTTTGCAAAGTCGCTCCGATTACTTCCATTACGTCGCGTAGACGGAGACGCTACATGCGGGCTGTTGAAACAGGCACTGCGGACAGGGTGGCGCTCTCAAACGCTCCGGCCCATTTGCACTTTTGGGCGGGTTGTACCAAAATGTATTAGGAATTTCCCCTTCAAACTAACGTTCACCTCTGTGTTCTCTTTTCCTGACCGGCCCGTAGCATTTTTAGGCTTCTTAATAATAATGAAATTGAAAGAACGAGTGCGTGCTCACCCCATTTATGGCAACTGCGTTAGCGTCAATTTGGCCATATTTTTCGCTTCATATCCTGAAAGCGCCACAAATATTTTGTTATGTTTTTGCAGACTCTGTGAGTACATATTATAAACGTTAATTTGGAAGAGTTTGAAAAGTATTAAAATTTCCTTTTTTTAAATGGTTTCCAAATAGTGCATATTTAGTTATGTCCCTGTGTGTATAACTCTTGTGAATTTCTCCCGCTAACTAGGACAGCAATATTTTATGCAAAGATGAACTATATATATGGCAACACACTGGCAAGGTTTTAAGACTTCAGGCTTTATAGATACGGAGAAAAAATATTTAGCGGAGAGCGTTAATGCACAATGTACCGTGTTTGCGAATTTGTTTCTCAAAACAACAACCACATTACTCGGTTATTAATACTCTTTGGCAATCCTTCGTATTCCGAATTTGTCAGTAAATATTTCTAGACCCGTAGCCAGCAAAGATTTTTAAGGAAGCCGCCAGATGTGTAACATTGGTCGATAAACAGAATGAGCACGTGACTGAGAGGGCGCTTAGAGTCTTTTTGTTTTTCGCAAGGATAATTTTTTTTTATAACAAGGATTGGTTTTATTTTTGTAAGCATGACGCCAGCAAAATATGCTTTTCGTCAAAATGAAAAATGGTTGGTGCACATGGTTGACCCACCTTATCCGGAAACGCCCTGACGTCCAAATGGGTAGTTTTACGTGCCAAAGACAAAAACAGGGATCTGGCAGGCTTCAGCGGAGAACTGAGGATGTATTTCGACCATCTGAGATTTTTGGACGTGAAACCGAATGCTCGGTTCCACGGCGCCTCCTCTGCAATATGCCTCCCTCAAATTGCGAGCATCTTGGCTGGGATTTGAACGCGCCATCGGGAAGTCCGTAACCCGGCGCTCTGCCTCGGAGCCACAGTGGAGAACTCTGCAGCAGTCGGGATCGCGCTGGTCACTATCTTCTCGAGAGAAGGAGTTTTTGGTTATCTGCAACGCAATCAAGGCTGAGATATAAAAACTGCGCAAACACTAAACTTTCTACAATCTAAAAAAAAAAAAAGCAGTTCTCAAAGGACTAACGACAGCATTTGGTTTTCAGAACTCAAGTTTGCTCCCCAATTATACCATCTTGTTCGAGCTTGGTACTCTGCGGAAACGCTGGAGACTAACGACACTCGACTGGGTCTATCCGGGAGGTGTGCGCCAGCGAAAGCAGCCATAACTACACGTCAGAAAGGGGGCATCTGTATCTTTTAGTCCCCCAAGGCAAAAAGAATGCTCGCCAGGAAGACAGCTGATATTTTGCTCGACTTGAGGATCGACGCTACTCAGCCCACCACGGCTGAAAGTGTTGACCGAACTCGGAAGAAACTGGCGAATTTCTTTAATGTGCAACGATCGTTCAGACATTACATGGTACACTGAGCATCGCGCGCTGTGTAAATGCGGGTGTACTAATTTTGTGTTCTAGAATTCGTCCAACAATCTCGCCAACAATGATGTGTCCATATTTGACAAGTCCCATTGAGGCAAGTTGTTCCCTCGCGAACATATGAGCATTTAACGAAACCGAACACCTCTGAACACGAAACCATTTATTTTTTGTTTTGTTTCATGCTAAACAACTTCAAGAGTCTATAGATGACGCGGCTTAGCAGCGGAATCTTGAAGTCTCAGTAAAAGGCCACCTCAATCGCTAAGCTCGAGTTACTGAGAACACCTCGAGACTCGGCTCTGACTTTCCCCGTGACCACTTTTTCCGGGTAGTCATATGTCTAACCCCGAATCCGAGGCGACAAACTTGATGTACAGCACGTTCCAATGAGAAATTGCATTCAGAGGCAGCATCCAGACGCTTCATGCCGTCGTCGAAAGTTCACACAACGGGCTGAGTCGTTTTCAAACTCGTGAGTCGGAATGGATTTTGGTCGCCATTTTGCGCTCTCGAAGCGGGGCTGCGGGACCCGGTCTTAATTCGCGATGCTGTCGCACTGCGCGTGACCTGTTCTGAAGTCACAACTAAAGATAACTTCATAAAGGTATGTCAAAGTACTCCTGTTTAATACTTGTATTCATTCTCAGCGATTTTTGAAAGTGTCTTCAGTTTAAGTTCGTTAATTTGTCTTGGCATCACACTATCGAAAACCCGTCTAAGGGGCCCTGCAGATTTTCTGAAATGTTCAGAGGTACCCATCAGAAATGGTTGATGTGTTTGAGATATTACTCTTTTTTTTTTAAGGGCGTGACATACACTTTACGAATCCTTAAAGCATGTAACAGTCCCGTTATAGTTTTTTGTGAGGCCTGCAAGGTCTGTCCCAATACTATCCGGGAAACCACACTACACATCGAAACCGTTTTAACGGTTCTGTGGTAAAGATCACGTGACCTTTCAGGATATATGCGTCGGAAAATCCTTTAGCCTTTTTATAATCGGGCGGCCACGACGAGTTTAGGAAATTGAGGATATGCTCGCGTGTGTGTCCAGGCGATGTAGTTGGAAGGGGAAACAGGCAATCGTGGGTGTGGGCTCATAGTCCCGTCTGTCACTGCTGTGTGTTCCTTCGCAGAGGAGACGACCGGGGACGACCGCCCCATGTGGAGAATCAACGAGGAGCCGGCCAAGCGGCGTTAGGAGGCGAAGGCAGGAGTCGCGATCCTGTCCGCTCGGTCTTATGTGAGGCGAGATCCGTACTCGATAAGAGCCCCCGCGCCCCCACGGAGGGCTGGGGTTCCCTCACTCCGCCCTGCGCTTGGGAGAGGCTGGTTGCGTGAGAGAGTGGTGCGGGGAAGCCGAAGAGGCCGTTAAAACCATAGAGTTATTATAATGTACGCTAGAGCTTCAAGTGGCGCTAGTTTGCTGACGCAATTTGAAGCAGACAGCAACCAGTCCAAAATTGACTTCAGGCAATGCATTTCTATAGGACAGAGTGAGTGCATTATCTCCCTGCGCTTGATCATAAGAGCAAATATCCCGAAGTATTGGTACGTTCTAGGTAGCTTTTAACATTTCTCACTCAGGCCGATGAAATAATTGGTAGAGTTACGGCGTTTATCTTTCAAATTCATCGCATTAAAACGGTGCTTTAACGGCCCCGTACCTGTATTTATGTGCACTGTTGGACACTGTTAGCGCGAACACAACGTGGCACTTTTCTGCATCAGGAATATAAGTGCCAAACGAACGAAGGACATCTGGAAATTAAGGGAGACAGAAAGAGTTACGCAGTAACACTGGATCAGGAACTACCCGTGCATGTACGATCAAAATGATTTGAAGGCCACGTAATATAGTCAGATTTTAAATAGATAAGTACTGCTTTCTACTTTCTGCTCGTGAAGATCCGCGAAGATGTTTGTTCTGCCTTGAAAGCATCACTCGCACGCTTGATATCTTTTAGAATACGTGCCCGATAAAAGCTGCCCGGCAGAGAAAACAATACGAAGAGACACCTTTCGGTGTCCACGTAATTTATTCTTTATTTGAATGCTTTCATCGGCTCATGCACGACGGGTTCATTTTCATATAGTGACAGGACTGGCATATATCAATATATAAGCGTCACCGGTATTCTGGCGAGCCTTGAACTCACTCTATGTCACCGGAGCACATGTATGGGACTGAAATGTAGCGAAGTTAAACATCGTTCACTAATGAAGAAAAATGCGCTAACTGAAGCAATTACACTTTTATAATGTTAATCAATGTACATACTATTCGGAGCTACCCAAAATAACCCAAGCGTTCCGTGTTATTCTGCGGTGAAGAGACAAAATGCACGCTCGTTTTCCCATAGGAATGGACAGGAGCACCACAAAAGAAGACTGGTTGCTGTCTGCTTCAATTTGCGTCATGGAAGTCGCATGGACACTAGCATCAGTTGAACCTCTAGCGTACATTGTAATAACTCTTTGGGTATAACCATTTTCGTACGCTCTAAGAAAAAGTGAGCACCCCCCCTAGTAATCATGCGTTTTGACGGCTGTAACTACCAAGTACATGCAGCCATTCAATAGTAAAAGTCACTTCAAAAATCTCAAAAAGTACTTGAAACTTTTTTTTTTGTGCCGTTGGTTACCATTTATTCAAATTTGCACCGGTCGAAACAGGCGTGTGGCTCACTTCGCCCAAACTGGCAGAAAACAAACATGCCAAAGAGTACAGGCAACCTTGGTAGGCACCTACTAAAACCCGAGGCAGATAAAAAGTATCGCGGTTGTCCGTTTTGGTTCCGTCGCGGGTTTTACCATGTACTGCTAGTAAACAGTTGGCAGCTGGCGTCGTGCTCGAGGAATTTAACCAAATCTCTAGAAAAGCACAGGAAGCTACGCACAGGCGTGAGTTGACTCGAATGTTCGCCGGACGGGATACTCTTGTCAATTTTTATTGTGCGGTTCAGTAAAGAGCGTGATCTCATTAAAGGTGTGATCGGTCAGTTCTGCGTCAAGATCAGTTGCAAATGGCCTCGGTTCCGCCAAACTTGCACGCCTGTCATACCCAATTTTTTTGCTTTCAAGTGCAGTGAAGTATTAAGCATTGAACACCACGACTGAGGCCGGACAGGACGAACGTACACAGATATCTAGGATCATGCCTGTGTATTTGAGTATTTATCTGTCTTGGGATATATGATTCGCCTTCACTGGCTCATTTGGCACATTTCATCGAGCATACTCGATAGAAAATGCTTCAAACAGGTGTGTGTCATCCAAGGTGGAGTACTTTGAAGGGGACTAGGATTTCGGGCCTTTCGGACGCGTTCCTTTTACCTATATAAAGGATTCGAAGTGAATTTTCAAAAATAAGGCGTTGGCAAACACACACATGCTATTCGGTTTAGATTTCTTTTTTTTTTTTTTTTTAAGAAAAGGTACTGCTGGAGAAATTAGTAGGTGCAGCGCAGAGAACTATATTCTCGGCGTTCTTTGATGCTTGAGGCCGGTTCAGACAAGACTTAAGTTTGAATGCGTTTCACAGCGTTGCGTCGAGAACCGAAAGCGACTCACCGGCACATCTGTGCTTCGTATGAAGCGTGGAATCCAATTCAAGGAATCGTCTTGGCACGCGATATAAGCAGCAGGGATGTCCTGGTTTCTCGCTGCCGCAACGCAGTCAAACGCAACTGTCTGAACCAGGCTTCAGATAAATTAGCATACGTATTTCGCGTTCGCTGTAGGTGAAGGCATGGCCCCGAAAACGGCAATTATGCACTGTCCCCTTGGCGCGAGCGCGAGCGCATAGAACGCATATTTCAAAGACACGCGCTTGAGCAGAAACAATTGTAGCGAAAAGAAGAAAACTGAAACAACGCTTCGGGGAGGACCGACGGACGGGCTTCGCTAGAATCACCTGCGCGCTCTCAGTGTACTCGACATTTACTCAACCGCCGCTGAAGTCATTTGGATATGTAAAAAGAGAAAAGAAAATGCATCAGCGTGTTCAGAAAGTTATGATAGCTGAAATTGGTTTCGATAATTAATACAATTAATTAAACAGGCTTCTGTATACTTGAAGTGTAGGCAAGCGAGAAAACGAAAGATCAAAACGTGGCGTGTAGCGACTATTTAATTTGATTTATAAGCTGCACTTCACTTTTTCAATAGATTACGTAAGAGATACGAGCGCTTTTCAAAGGGCAGTAGAGAAAAATAATATATACGGATAAATCTTGCACAGTTTTTTCGTATTTATGCAAAATATGACAGTGGTCACCATCCTATTCGGTCACAGAAAATACAGCAGTATATAAGGTGGTGGTGTTGACTAGTTGTGTATATAGGAATGTAGAGTGTCAATATATTTTGTTGTACCTTGTGCTGTTTGTGACCGCGTTCATGTACAGTACTGTATGGTGTCTGCACGTCGCGTATGTGTGAAGTGTGGTGTGGAATATGTATGTCAGGCGAGGCGCTCAGAGCAAAGACTGTTGGTTTCTTTTTTCTTAGTTTGAGCGCTGTCCGTTAGGTGGCGCGTGTCGCCGCCCAATTCAAGGAGCCGCGCATTTATGTGTCTACTTATTTGAGTGAAAAGCATGGAGGCGAGGGGGTAATAGCCTCGAGAGCGAACACGAGCGTCGCTGTGGTCATCACGCCCTGATTGGGTAAGGTGTACCGTGACGTCAAGGGAAAAACTCCGCTTCGCGATCTCGCATCCGGCTCGCTTCCCAGCCCTGGCTTCTTGGTTTGGCCGTTGTGAGCCGTGAACACTTCGAGGAGCGAAACCTCATTGACCCGGTGTAGAAGACGCTGGGTTAGGCCGATACCGACGTGCTTCCGTACCTCTTATAAACGTGCTTGTCACTTTTACCTTTATAACTGGGTTAAAAATCCCGAAAGCTATCTACGAAGGCTATTCCGCCGATCAACCTCCCTGTTGATCCCCACGGTACAAGGAAATCGTGCGAGGGGCCGGTGAAACGGCGGCGCAAGTGTTTCAGACGCTGGAATTTTGTTCCTTGCATGTTCATAAGTTAAAACAATATTACATCCCGCTTTGCAGGCATTTCAAATGGCATTTATATCAATGGCCTTTGGGCGGTCGGCAAATTAGCTCGCGACCCCGACGCTGCGAACCAGCGCATGCAGTGTGCCACACTCAGCATGCGCTGGTTCGCAGATGTTTTAAAGGCCATTGGTTTGAATACCTTTGAAGCGGTCGTTTAACATGGTTGTTTTACATAAATCTAGCTTCTTTGTGAATAGGTGATATAGTTTGTGCACGTATGCAGACATGTTTTATTTTTAGAAGTTGCACAATTACTGGGAATTCGTTTTTATGGTAGCAGGAAAAACGGCCGAAGTGCTCCCAGTTGCCTGTATGAGATGGATCGATCTGCCCAAGATATGCACATCAATAGTACCGCAATTTAAGATTTATATACTCTTTCCTGACGTTTTGTTTTTATTCCAGCAATTGTGTTTAAGGAAAATACACCTCCTAGTTTGAATGGTCGTTTCCAATTAAAAGTGGCACTGCTGCGGGTCGCCAAAAGCTTTCTCAGCCTCCAAACTCCCTGCAGCTGAACTTCCTGATAACACTGGGAAACAGGAGGAACATTAATTGTTCGAACGGCTGACCAGTGGTAGATGCCGCACCAGTAGCTGAAAATGAGGAACCTGTGAAATGTGACTGTTTGCGTGATGAAAGCTTCTGGCATTTTAGCTTGATGACAATTTGATTTATCTTATATCTCAATTTGCAAGCCTAAGGGACTAGCAACTGGCCAGACTCTTTCACCTACGTTTGCTGAACACTACTGAATTGATATTATAAACATTGCACAATTAGTATCAGTGGAGTCCATTGAAATACCATCCCAATCCAGCAAATGCCAAACGCGAGCCATATAAACATATCCCTACCGAAATATCCGGTATAACTTTTCGCTATCCGGATTATGGAACCGGAAATCTATCTGGATTCTATCCGGATTCTATCTGGAATTTAGGATTTCAGAAAATATTCATTGTCTGCAATCTGGATTTCGACTTTCCAGAAACAAATCTCCGACTCCATAATCCTGATAGTGAAAAGTGATACCGGATTTTTCGGTAGAGATATAAACACACAATTCGCATGTGCATGTGTTCCTTCATTCTATACTTTGTCCCTGTATTTGGGCTGTCCCACTTGTGATTCCCCCTCCATGGCCCAGACTATATTTAAAATGTTGCTCGACCAGCCTGCAGCTTTTCTGCTTCGCTATTTTTGCTTAAAATCAGAAATACAAAAAGAAAACATGAAATAGTGTACATAACCTGCCAATTCATTCAGACCACCAGTAGCATTAATTATGTAGGATGAAAATCTATAGTGATGCTCTTGTAATTGTGGCCATGTTTCTTCATTATCATATACCAGCAGCGATTCATGCGTTGGCTGCCCTGTCAAACATGCCTGAAATGTTGGTAGAAGTTTCGCATGCAGCATAAGGCCATACCTCAATACGGCCAGATACGAAAATTTACACTTCCTATGAAAAATGCGCACAAAAACCATTAAATAGAAACGGGCGCGCCGACAGCTAACGTCGTCACAGCCCCCAAAGGGCGAGCGGGGCGAGTCAGGGAAAAATTTGTTCCTACGTCCCCCCGGTTCGCCATAAGGGGGCGCCACGCAAACGTCTCTGGGCTAATGGACAGCAAATAACGAGGGTGATGCCGAAGCGTACAACATATCGCGATATGGAAATGACCTGTGAGTAAGTACGCCTTGAATGACTGTGGTTGATAAAGAACTGGCGTCGCTGGAGGCACGTCTGTGAAAAACAATGTGCATCACACGGCCCTAACCATTGCGCACTCCATATTCACGGCGATTTTATGCGCTGCTTTCTAAAACATTTTAGTTGAAAGTCAGTGCTATACCTGTCTACGTCTAACATTTTGCTTTGTGTACTCCGCTTGATTTTAATCAATATGCAAAACCAACTGTCCGAAGTCTTCACCTGCGATCTTAAGAAAGATTTTATACTTCTATGGTGAGGGATTAACTTTCTTGTCCACTATGTTTCTTTAAAAATAGAGCGACGTTCGTCCCTTCAAACGGGAGAGCTATACGTTCCTCCCTTATCTGCGTAGCACTTTCGCGGCTCCAATCTTGTTAACCGAGCTTAGAAAGGCTTAACGAGGATGCTAGCATGCCAGCCATAGCGCAGGTCTTCACTCGGACCGCTGCCGCGATTGAACAGAAACGAGCTAGCATAGATTTAGGATAGGCAATTACATCGCACCACCGGCGGCCGCCCTGGCTTGCTAAGCAGCTATCGAAAGAATCGCTGTCAACCGCTGCGCGCGTAATAATAATAATATTAATAAAGTTCATTCTCCTTGTCAGCTTTTGGAGCGAGAGTAGTGGAAAATGCAAACATAACACGAGCTTTTCACGAACTATATTTATTGCCGAAAGCGGCATCCCGCGACAGTAAGAAAATGCGTTTTGAATGCTGTCACTCGGTCGCCTCGTTTTCCACATTGGGATGTTAAACGATGACAACTCAAACCCGGCCACTGCGCGCATTTCACGCCTCACATTAGCGATTCCCCGCGACGCATTTCATTCGTTAGCACTTGAAGTAAGAGAGGGTTGGTAACCCATTCGCGAAACCAACAGTCATTTCCGAAAGAAAGAATACAAGGCAGCACTTGGCTCTTTGCATGGTTTAATAAAATATCTCAAAGTGTCAAAGAAGGTTAAATCGCTAGACACCAGATGGCAGGCCCAAGCAGAGCAATGGCAAATGCATAGGCTAGGTGGCGCCAGGTACCATCCAATTCATCGGCCGCAAAAAAAAAAACAAAAAACATTTTCCTCTTCTATTAGGATTCACAAATATATATTATACACATGCATACAACTCTGCATGCCACTACATACACTAAGGCAAAGTTCACTATCAAGGAGAACAAACACCTACAAAATCAAACATCAACATGAACGCGCACTTCCTTTTAGAGCACAACTCTTAGGCGCTCTTTCCGGCTTGAGCAGCGTCGCCGTCGGCGTCATCGCGCGTTGCATTCTGGGAAACATCCCATAACCCAACGCGCAGTTCTCACTCGGAACCCGCGCGCTGTATTATGGCTTGCTTTTCTTAATGACGTCACACGTGACGTCACGAGGGCCCCACGCTTTAATTATGGGGAACGTCCCATGATGCAACACGCGAGTGTCACTCGTGACCCGTGCGTTGCATTAAGGGGCGTTTTCGATAATGATGTCCCACGTGACGTCACGAGGATGACGAGTGACATCACGAGGGTGCCGCGTGTTTCATCAAGGGAAACGTTCCAAGATGCAACGCTTCTCATAATTACGTCACACGTGACGTTACGGTTACGACAAAGGTAACATGAAGGTCATGACCTTCAGGTGACCTTCACCTCAGGAGGCCTTGGAGAGTGACATCACGAGGGCTACGAGTGACGTCGCTCGCCAAGGCGTGACGAGTGACGTCACTCGCCCTTACACCTCAGCACACTACATCCTTAAAAGGGAAAAAGGAAGGAGGAGGGGGAGGGGGAAAAGGAGGAGAGGGAAAGGGAGGAGGAGGGGCATACCCTCCCCTCAAGACCTTTTTGTCCTCCTCAAGAGCTCCGCTCTAATTCGGCGTTACAGGGAGTTGTAAACGGCCTTAATGTTTTTTTATCGAACACAACGTGCAGCACACAAATGCAATGCCAATATTGACACAAACCGCCCAAACAGCTTGAGGGCTAATAAAAGTCCTACTATTGTCACGAATGGCAAGTGACGAGGCTATAATAACTGAAGAAACTAAACGTTTAATGGGGCGAACTTGTGCACAAAAATAAAAAGGTAACAGAAAAAAGCTAACCGCCGCGGGCGTCGAAGTCGGCGTGACAGCAGAGTCGAACGCTGGGGCGAAACTGGCCCCCTCCTCCAGCTTGCCACGGGAGCCCTTTCTGTATACGCGTGGGCTTCTGGAACAATCGACGTAGAAGGTTTCGGCGTTCTAACCTCCAACCAGCAAAATGGTTCTCAAAGTTACCAGAACATTACGTTAGAGTCAACAAAAAATGCGTCTTCGCGCGCAGGAATCGAACCCTGGCTTTCTGTGCGGAAAGCACGCGCGATAACCGCTCGGCCACGAGCGCGCTGCCTGCTTGGCCACCTGCGCGCGCAGCACTATTTTGAACCGATTAAAAACAAGCTGCCCATTCAAGCCCAGTTTCGGGAGTTTTGCACACTCTGACTGGACCTGCGTTACCAGAGCAATTATATGAATACGCGCCGATCTAATATGCAGGTGTGCACGACGCAGATCCATCCCAGTTTTCCATAAGCTAAACATAAGATGACCGCAAACTACTTACTTAAAGCGAAGCAGAAACACTTTTAAATATGAAAAAAAAAAAAAAAAAAAACACGAGCCCAGTTGATTAAATTTTAGCCATCAGGAATATCGTATTCGCTTAGACATTTTATGCGCGGATTAACCGGAAAAGTTAAAATGCAGAAACGCCCCCTCGAAGCAGAGGGAAAGGGAGGAGAGGAGGAAGCCCGTCAGCCGACGTCAGAAAAGGTCCGGCTGGGGGACCCCGCCGCGGCTGACAGCGCTTCCCTCGTAGGCCGCTCTACCGACTTTTAAAGCCGTCGTCGTTCTGCCGCTGCACAGCGCTTGCTTGTACCCGGTGTCCAGTAGTGCTATTGGCTTTACTTCTTGACGTGTTGATTGTTCTCTTGTTTGTTCACGAGTTTCCGGAATTCTCATGGCACCGAAGAAACTGACTCGCGCTGTGTCACGATGTTGTGCTGATGTGCAGCGGTCGGCTTTTACAAACCGCGCTCATCGCAATTGTTCTTCCCGTTTACCGCCCTTTTCATCCCGACACCGCGATTTTAAATAAATAGGTTCCCGCTCAAAAAAGAGACGAGTTTGAGGAAGTATACCGTTTTTTTTGTTTGGAACGCGTTCCGGACAGCGCATATGAAAACAATGTATGGGTTTGGGTCTGAAGAAGGCTTGCCTGAACCCGACGCTCTCCCGACCATCTCTGAATGTAAGAAAACAGTTCAACGCACGCATTAAAAGGCACACTCAAAGTGGATACGAAACTAGGTAGAAACTCTAGGTCGACTGCAATGGAAAAATCTAATACTTTATTAATTATGCTCAGTGTACAGGAAAAGCCTTGATCATGTAGCCAAATATCGGGTTTCCAACAGCTCCTTTGTGCCAACGGCCCTATATTAGTGTTTTTGTTTTGCTTTTTTATATCAGTTAAGTGAACATATTTCCCGGACCGACTCTTCTACCCAAGATTGCTTTCTTTTGGTTTCGCCTTCTCGGGCACGCAGCCACTTTGGAGAGGAGGGCTTGTTGCAATAAGCGGTCATGCAATTCATCATGCGAGTTCCAGAGTGCAACTTGTTTTAGCATTAATTTTCTTTTCGCAGCTGCTAATACTATTTGAAGTCAGTTATGTTTTTAACCTAAACATTATTTTTGTTTCCTTTTCCATCCATACGCACATAATCTTTTCAGGAGCGCGTTTTAGAGATACGATGCATGTGGCCCTTTGTTATGAACTGTTTTTTTTTTTACAAGTTAGGGAGTGTTTTTTGTTTAAAGTTTGTGTGTCATACAATGGTTCTTTATGCCGTAGAAGTGCGATCGAACGATGATATCGCTTGGTGAATATCTAATGCATCCAACGAATCCTGTCAGAAATATGAAAATGTAGGGGCCCTAGGAGGTTTGAGGATTTTGACTTGATATTAAGGGCTGCCGTGCTCACATCTCCGATTTTCTGAAGCTGTATTGACGTAATGATTATTGGCAAACAAACAAAATCCATATGTTTAAAACGTACTGTTACACATGACAACAGGGGACTTGGGACAAAAAGGTGCTGGTTAGCAGCTTGACGAAGGTTCCAGCCCCCGTGCAGTTGGAACAGCAAAAACGTAAATAAAAACAAGAGCACACACAAAAAACAACTAAATATTACATAAATGTAGACACATCTTATACAAATGTTTGGTCCAATGAGCACTTCAGGCAAGAAAAAAACAATACCCGGCAATAAACCACAAGAGCGGTCAGCAAATACACAAAGAAAGCAAACAAGATAAAAACAACGCGAGTATTCAAAAAGTCATAGAGAAAAAGCTAATTTACTAACTCTTTATGTGAAAGTGCCTCTAAATTTATACTCTTTTTGTACAGAGTGAGTGTCAGCTGTGCCGTGAAGGATGACCCACGATCTGTAATCAGCACTTCAGGTGCGCCGTGTCGAAAGAGAATGGACTCGACAAAAAATTTGGCGACTTCCACGGCTGTTCCCGATGACAGGGGTTTCGTCTCGGCGTATCGAGTAAGATAATCGGTCGCGACGATAATCCACCGATTTCCTTGCGTCGATGTTGGGAACGGCCCAAGTAAATCCATTCCGACCTGCTGGAAGGGCGTAGTCGGAGCAGGGATCGGCTGCAGGAGTCCTGCTGGCTTCGTCGAAGGCCTCTTACGTCGTTGACACTCATGGCACGACCGTGTGTACAGGTGTACTGTTTTCGGGAGCCTCGGCCAGTAGTACTTGTCACGAATTCGTGCTAGCGTCCTGCTGTAGCCAAGGTGTCCAGCCGTTGGGTCGTCATTGCATGCTTGAAAAATTTCTTCTTGCAGGCTGGCCGGAACAACCAGCAGCCAGGCAGGGTTGCTCGTTCCGAAGTTCTTCTTGAAGAGCACGCCTCGCCGCAGAACGAAGCTTGGCAAGTCTCGGGCCAAGACTCGCGGAACTGAACTTCCTTGACCTTCCAGGTGGTCGATCACGGAGCGAAGTTCGGGGTCGTCTCGGTGAAGTGCTCCCATGTCGATACTTGTAATTGCTCCGAGAAAACGGGCGTCATCGTCGTCGTCCGTGCTGTCTGGAGGAGATTCGACTGGGGCCCTAGACAAACAATCGGCGTCATTATGCTTGCGGCCAGACGTGTGCGCAATGGTCACGTCAAATTCCTGCAGTCGAAGGCTCCAGCGAGCGAGGCGTCCTGACGGGTCGTTGAGGTTGGCGAGCCATCAAAGAGCGTGGTGGTCCGTTGCAACTCGGAACGGGATCCTGTATAGGTATGGGGGGAACTTGGTTAACGCCCGCACGGCTGCGAGACATTCCTTGACGGTTGTTGAGTAATTTTTCTCTGCCTTGCACAGTACCCGGCTTGCGTAAGCGATCACCCTCTCTGCTCCGTCTTGTCTTTGGGCGAGCACCGCACCTAGCCCGACGTTGCTGGCGTCTGTGTGAACTTCCGTTCCCGCTGATGGATCGAAGTGTCCGAGGATAGGGGGCGACTGGAGTCTTTCCTTTAGTTCGTTGAACGCTTGTTCTTGCTCCTCCCCCACTGGAAGTTCACGTCGTCCTTCGTCAGATGCGTGAGCGGTGCAGAAATCTTGGCAAAATCGCGAACGAAACGTCTATAGCATGCGCACAGCCCAAGAAATCTTCGTACGGCTTTCTTGTCTGATGGCTTCGGAAATTCGGCGACAGCGGATGTCTTTGCAGGGTCAGGGCTTACACCTTGAGCACTCACGACATGGCCCAGGAATTTGAGCTCGCCGTAAGCGAACTAACATTTTGACGGCTTCAGTGTCAGTCCGGCATTTTTGATAGCCTGTAGCATGGATCGCAAACGTCTCAGGTGCTCGTCGAAGTCGCTGGCGAATACCACGACGTCGTCGAGATAGACGAGACAACTTTGCCATTTCACGCCGGAAAGAACGGTGTCCATTACGCGCTGGAACGTCGCCGGTGCTGTGCATAGTGCGAACGACATTACTTTAAATTCGTACAGCCCGTCCGGCGTGACGAAGTCAAGCCTGATTCACATGGTGCGATTTTCTCCTGCGAATTCGGTGAAGCGATGAACCGCACATGCGAAATTTCGCGTTTCCTTTCACATTGATTGAGAACATATGCGATTTTTCGTACTTGCGAAGCACATGGTTGGAACCCTTGAATTTGTTTGACGATACTAATTTCGATATTTAAAAAAAATTATAAAATTTTCAGATTTATTTATTAGCTTCTTGTAAAAAGTACGCCGTATACTTATATTTAGGGCCGATTCAGACGTTTGCATCGACTGCATTCGCATCAACGAAAACGACGAAAACAACGAGTACGACGAACGCGACAAGGACACCGGGAGAGTCACAGCTCATAACTGCTCGAGCAAGCTAGTTGTTGCGTTGCTTGGCATGTCGCTCAAGGCGAACAGTTGTCCCGGTGGCTTCGTCACGTGGACGATGTTCCATATTGAAAGATGGCAAGTAGCAGCGCGTCTTGACTTTCATAGAGCATGATGGCCGCTGATGACGACGAGTTTAGACTGCTCTGTAAAAAGGAATACCTACTTCTGCGGAAAAAAAACTCCTGCTCCTAGACGGCAGCCCGCGGTGATGGCGGGTCAGGCCGTGCTGGCAAAACAGAGCCAAAGAATCGGAGTTTTACTCATTGGTAAGTCGACTTGTGCTTTTCTGAGAGCAGGTTTCTGGAATACTTTTCCTCTGCAGACCCTCTTTATGCTGCACAGCGACCCGGAGCAGTTTCGAAGATATTACCGGATAATGCGGAACGCCTTTGAAAGACTCCACACTCGCCTGGAAACAAAGCTTACGAAGCAATATGTCGTCAAAGAGCCCATTTCGTCGCGGGTGCGGCTTGCTATCACTTTGAGGTAAAATGGTATTCTCTTTAAACTTCACTGTTTGGAGTGAATACGAGGTGCAATTAAACTGGTTTATATGGCGAACTCATTACTAGTTTCTCGGCTTCCAGACATTGATGTACACAGCAATGTTTTGTTTTTATTCAGGTACCTGTCATCGGCAACGTCAATGCAGGATCTTGCACTGCAATTCAAGGTTGGAGTGTCAACAGGGGCATCCATCGTGCATGAGAGATGTCCACATATATGAAAGGTGCTTCGCCCAAAACACATGAAGGTAAGCAAAGAAATCTGATTTCGTTTTTGGTAACTTGTGGAAAAGAGGACGGTTTCACATGGAGCGATTTTAGTTGCGATTTCGCAGTTGCGACGGCGCTGTTGCGGCAAACAGGCAGGTTCAATGCGATTATGAAATAATCGGAGCTGCGTCAATTGTCAAACATCTTTCGAGACGTCACCAGTGCCGCTGCGACGGTACGAAAAGACAGCCAATAAAAACGCGCCTCATCCAAAACCAACCGTATCATTAGTGTCGCATGCATGCTGTGAAAGAGTCGCTGGCGTCTCGTAACGAAAAAAAAACACTTGAAAATGGAGGTGGTATTCCGGTCGTGTGGTATTCACTGGGGGCCATAGCTTGCGCCGGTTGATGTTGAGAGCACGTGCTGTTAGTGAATTTGCACAACGCTTCTGCAACGTATATTTCACACCGTCAAGATTGTTTATCTTTGCCAGCAGTACGTAGCAGTTCTTTTTGAGCTCTAGCTGCGAACAATGCGCGCCAATACGGCGTCCACTAAATACCGCCTTTAAAGATGTAGATCATGACGAACAACAAGACTCACAGTGGTGGTCTTGGGAAATTGATGAATTCAAGTCCCCCCCCCCCCCCCCCCCTGCCCCGGTGTACTCTTTCTACACACTACCAAACCACGGAATCATCCAGAATTCTAAATCAGGGGGTGTTGCAATTATTCGGGGGGGGGGGGGGGGGGGGGCGGGGGGCTGTTGGGAGGGAGTGGCCTTAGGTCTATATGCATTGGTCAAGAAATTCTGAGGGGTGTCGCCCCCAACCTGGAGATAAATAAGGGGGTGTTAGAAGGGGCTGGCTTTAGGTTTATCTACATTGCTTAAAGGAGCTGTGCAACAATTTTTGTACTGTGCACAAATACCGCTTAAAACGGATCCCTGACGTTATTGACCTATGAAACACGCGTTCGTTTTTCACCCCACGCAATAGAAGTCCCAGAAAAAAATTTAAGAAAAACGAGCAGCGTTCACCCCCTCAACTCGCAGCCAGAACAAGCGGCCACGTGATCTGGAGCCGATTATATGCCGCCAGTGTTGATCATAGCCACGCGCCGGGGTTGGCAAAGCACAGGACACGCGCTGAGTTCCAGACATTGTTATGGCTCGGCTGTTGTCGTCGTTGCAGTGATTGGACACGGGTCACAACCCGAATGCTTCCCGAGCTAGCAATTGTCACGAGCCCAAGTCGAGTGCCCACGCAATGCTCGGGTCAAATCTATGAACCGCATTCAAATATCGTCACTTGGGTGTACTGCGATCCCCGAGTTACGTCATCAAATTTTGCAAGGGAGAGATTGAATGAAAATGACCGCTTTTGTCCTTGAAATTACACCGCAACAAAGGAGTTTCTTGGCCAATGGCGTTGCGTATGAGTATCCTTGAGTCCCAGCTGTGCCAGTAAGCTCGTGTAGAGAGAAAAACATTCCAATTGAATATCGTTGCACAGCTCCTTTAAGACATCCGGGGGGGGGGGGGGGGGGGAGGGGGGGTGTCACACCCCACCTGGAGATAATTATGGGAGTCGGGTGTACAAATCACTGCAGCAAACTTGTCCTTTGCAGCTGCTCCTAACTATTCGCAGCCGAAATATCTAAATGAATCATGTTGAAAGCTGTACTGTCAAAAATGGTTTCTCAAAAAGTTTACACAACAGAGAGCCATTGATTTATGATTCTAGGGACGAACTTGGGAAGAGAGGGCTGCAGACCTGAGGATGTTGAGGGCCCCAATGCTATTACTGCGCCACCTTCGAAAGACGGGGTCACACATTAGGCATCCTACGAATACAGTTTGCAGACAAATAGTAATTTGAGGCACCGCAGCATCCCTGCTTTTTTATGTCGCACGGCAACCAATGAAAGGAGCAGCCTGGCACGCGGCTTATGAAACACAGATGTGTCAGTGAGTCGCGTTCGATCGATGTCTGCAGACTGTTTTTCGTCTTTTGTATAAGCAGTCTGACACCGGCCTGACTTGGGCATATTATAATAGCTTACAAAAGTAAGTGGTGTGTGCCTGGAGCTGGGCTAGTTGGCTAAACATGCTTCTGAAAGTTTCCAGGTGAACGTAGAAAAAAAGGAGCGAGGGAGAAAAAAAACAGAAAAAAAAAACAGACACACAGCTTTTCAGATCCAGTTACAAAAGTATTCGCAATTGTTAAGCGTCAACAAGTATTTCTCAAATTTGAGGATGCATTTATTACCAGTATTACTATAGGTAAAGATTACATGAACGGCTTTTAAATAACAACGTAAAACCATGTGTGACCTTTGTGCTGTACTTCTAGCTCCCATCAAGAATCACAGACCAAGGGAAATTGCCAAGGGCTTTGAGACAGGGCGGAATTTTCCTCATTGTGTGGGGAACGTTGACGGAAAACACCGACATATCGAAGCCCTTGCCGATTCTTGAAGCCTGTACTATAACTACAAGGTGCTGTTTATGGGTCTACAAATTTACTTTAACACATATAATGCTTTGGAAGAGCGCACGAAGTGACGTAACATTCGGCTTTTCAGGGTAACCTACTCTGTAGTGCTGATGGCCGTCGTGGACAGCAAGTTGAGGTTTATGGCCACAGACGCTGGAGCGTATGGCCACCAAAGTGATGGTGGCATCTTCAAGGCATCAAGGATAGGACAGTGCCTCAGTCAAGCTGCCTTGAATTGTCCACCACCAAATCTGCTGCCATCTTCCCATGTTATCGCCGCGTCCGTCTTCGTTGGAGACGAGGCATTTCAACTGAGGACGGACTTTCTGAGGCCCTGTCCTGGTTGATACCTCAGCGATTATCTAAAAATATTCAACTATCGACTGTGTAGAGCGAGGTAACCTTTAGAATTGTTGCACTTGCATTATAATAACAAAAATCACAGTGTTGTCTTTGTCCCATTTCCAGAAGGTGCGTCCAGAACGCATTCGAAATTTTGGCTACTACATTTTGCATCTTCCGCAGGCCAATCGACCTCCTCCCAGACCACGCCACTGGAGTCGTCCGCGCAGCTTGTGTACTGCACAACTACCTACAAGACGACAAGTTGCACAGGCTAAATGCCAATGCTGATTGAAGTCGACCACTTCGGCAACATCGTTGATGGCCAGTGGCGCAAGGAGGTCTCTCAACAGGCAAACGCTTGTTGCTCCGCCTACCGAGGCTGAGATCGCGGCACGTCGACCAATCTGTCCGAAAATGCATCACAGTGGCCACCGTAGTGAGAGATCTGTACCGCAGGTACTTGGTAAAGGAAGCTGCAGTGTCATGGCAAAGGAACCGCGCTGGACTGAAATCCTATAAGTATAGTGTCAGCGGTATGGTGACAAATCACGAAGTTTTCAAGTTTTTGTGTGTGAGGATCGTCTGACCGATTTCCGGTGGAACAGGGAGCTGAGGCCACCATTACAACAATATTCTGCCGCTGGGAATTAGTTACTTTTGAACGGGCGCTCTTGTGTGAGACGGCTTCCGTGTGAGCCCACTAGGACTTTGAACAGAGAAAGTGAAACATTTGTATTGTACCAAGACCGGTGCTACTGGAGGGGGATGAAATTAGGGACTCTCCCTGTTCATGTATGCTATTAATGTGCTTAACTAGGGGTGGACGTAATTTATACTCTGCCGCCCGTGGAGGAGTGAAACAGTCCTCTGAGATCCTTGGTTGGATAAGTGGGACGAGTGTTTTCAGTGCACGTTCTGCAAGATCCTGAGCTGAGGCGCAGTCCTTAAAGGGAAGCCGGAACATTTCTTTAAAAAAAAATGAGATAGAGCTTGATTCTAGCGTAGTTTTATCCCGTGGATATGAATATCGCGTTCGTTTTCCCCGAAGATGTAACTTAACGCGAGAAAACACGAAAAACACCCGACCCGTCGTGGCGTCATAAGAGGGCCTTTCGGCCGCAAAGCTCGTGTCACTCGAGGGCCGCGCATGCAATCCCTAGCTTGCCAGGTGTATTACCCCGTACTGGCACAAGTGTTAACATCTTTTTCTGCCCTTTAAAAAAAAAAAAAAAAAAATAGCAAGAGTACGCGTGCATAGCTTTGGTGGACGCTGCTGGAAGGAAGATTCCGAGAACTCCTTTTATGGCGACACGCTCCTGGAAGGAGGGCCTTCGGTGGTACTCTGAAAATGATTTTCTGAAAGCTCCTTGCCCCAAATTATAAAAGAAATAATTTCGATATTCGAGATCCTGGAGGTGAAATGAAGACGACTTAAGTGTGTTTCCTCAAATACAAAACCGCTTCAGCTTCCTTTTAACTTGGTGTGTGAGAGTTATTTGAGTAGTCTCCGGAAGTATGTGCATTTAGGTGGTTCAGGTAGATCTGCAACGTGCTGGAGGTAGTGTAGTATTGAGAGGGAGTGTGTTTGTACACGCCGAAGAAGCGTAGCATCTGCCCTCTCTGCAGTGTGGGGTGGGCTGTAGGGGGTTATGTGGTTACGACGAAACTATAACAGAAGGCACGGCGAGTTTCCTTCTCGTCGTGCCTTGCGTTGTAGCTTCCGGGTCACGTAGGGGTCGATTTCGTCTGGCCATTGACAGGGGGTACTCGGATCGTCGGTGGCGTGCGTAGATGAGTGGGTGGCCTTGCAACACCGGCGCACAGTGCAAATATTTGCCTTTTGGCGCCGGTGCACCCCATGACTCCAGCAACGTGTTATGTTCCTCTTTATTCATATTTGATGTCCGCCAAAAAGGTGAGCCTGTACTTAATTTTTTTTTTTTTTCGTTTGTAATTGCATCTTTTTTGTCTTTTGCTAGTTGTTATCTTTCAACATTTAAAGCCAGCAATAAAAAATTGATTTCTGAATCACCCCTGCATCATGTCATCTCTCTAGTTCATTTCCACCCCGGACCTGTTGCCTGCAAATCAGTCAATTTTTTTTTGTAGAAAATGGGTTGTGGTCTTTGCCCCTTTTACGGACAAACTGGCGGACACTTTTTGTGGCAGGTATAGCCCAAAGTAGATCGACAGAGTACTGGCTGATTCCCCACAGGGTAACGTGCTATTTTACTGTTTTCGTTGGACCTACGCTGCCCAATCGGGTCTTTACTTAACACAGAATTCGTTTTATCGGCCGACTTCCATGAAATGAACGACACGCTGGACGTGCAAAACACATTCTGTACTTCCTCAGTGTAGGTCAGCACGAACAAGCTAACGTAAATGTTAAGCTTTTTTTTTAATTCAAAACAATATTAGCGATTGCGAACATGACAAAAACACTGAAGATAAAGCAAAACGACATAAATAAAAAAAACAGGTTTTCAGATGAAAAAAAAAGCCAAAACAATCATGTTGGTGAAATAATCGCAAACTATGCACAAAACCATATTGTCACAGGATTTCTATGACAAATGTCACGCGTGGCACGTGTGACATTTGCGTAGGGGACTCATTGAATAGTAGAAAGACCCTTTCTTGAAATCTGTTTGGGGATCTGACACGAAGGTCTGTCCAGAAACCGAGAATCGCTGATCGGCACTTTGTAATTAAAGCCATTTTACACGCGTGTCGCTCGCGTAGCACGCGTCTAGCGCGTTTACATATCAATTAGTTATTCTCACTATACGTAAAAATGTAAAGCTCGATTTTTATCAAATGGCTTTAATAACAAGGTTCTGTTCAGCGTTTCTCAGTTTCTAGACAGACCTTCGCGTCATCTGCAAACAGATTTGAAGAAAGGATCTTTCTTCTATGCCACGAGTCCCTTACGCAAAGTGATCGAACAGAAGCGTCAATTGTTATCGCCTGCAATTTTACAAAGGAAGCAACCACAACCCTCTCGTGGTACGCAAACGCCAGTTCATTTTAATGCCGTACTGAAGCTTACATCCCCCGGCGAAAACTATTCACATGGAAGAAGCACACCCGCCGCCCCACCCCCGCAGCGAATTTTGAAGACGACGACGTAGGTGACGCATTTTTCGTATTTTTGATTCCCACGTTGCTATGACCACAGTGACGTCTTTCACGAGCCGCGTTTGATTGGCTGTCAGTCCCCTTCGCAAGAGCGGCCGTTCGCAAGGAAAGTTTGGCAAAATACGGACTTGCGAATTAGTCGAATTCGCACCGCAACTGCGTTGTGCCGCAAGAACGGCGTCGCAATTGCGAAATCGCAGGCAAATTCGCACCATGTGAATCAGGCATCAGTCTTTTCACGATCTCGCTCGTCGACCCTCGATCTGCCAGTACCCACTCTTCAGGTCCATCGACGAAAAGTATCGGGAGCTGCGCAGCCGGTCCAGAGTTTCGTCGATGCGTGGCTGCGGGTAGACCTTCTTTTTTGTTACGGCGTTTAGTCGGCGATAGTCCACGCAGAACCGAAGAGTCCCGTCTTTCTTTTTCACCAGGGCTCGTTTTCTCGTACGCGAACCGTGGGTTAAAGTGAACTCTTGTCCCTAGAAGGGGAAATTCTAGGTCACGTGAGTGGGGAGAGCAGGGGCGCCGAGGGAGGAGCAGTACCTACAAACAAAATGGCCGCGACGTCGCTTAAGGTGCAACCCCACCGTTCATGACGTTTTGGTGCTTTTTTGACGGCTTATAACTTTCTTTTTATGTAGCTTACAATTATAAAGTTAATGTCAAATTAAAGAGCTGATTTTCGACGATGCTTTAATGTCTTGATATTACGATTATTTCTAGCTCTTAATTAATTATTAATCTTTTAATAGGCCACAGTCTCTAATATCGAAAAAAATATTTCTCGAGTTATAACGTCCTATCGTGCACGATATTTTACGTGAGCGTTCGGTTGTATGTAATAAATTAAAAAAAGTGAATAACGAACTGTACAAATAATGTATATTTTGAAATAAAAAATAAACTTTAAAATGATGTTATTTTATGGCGCTATAAAAATGGAATCACGCCAACTAATCAAAATAACGATACATTAAATTGTGAAGCATCCTTCGATATTACATTTTTCAGAATTTCCATATTGGTATATTACACGTTAATAATGTTATAAGACCTCAAACTTTTCCCATTCAGTTACGGCAAACTGTAGCTTCTTAATACAAAGCACAGATGGCGACAAGTGTTCAAGAACAGAATGCATGTAATGTGCATTTTCCGTCGTGTGCCGCTTGGAACACCACGTGAAAGACAGAAAGAGCGCCAGATGTCAGAATGTCAGATGCCTGGACGCCCGCAATGAGCGGGCCAGGGATGTCAGAACAACAAGCGCGAGGCTGCGGGTGCACCACAGCTACTTTTGCGTGCGTTCTACTGTGCATCGGTACACATGCCCGACGCGATTCAAATGAAATGGGCGCCATAAAATGCATTCCGTCATTTCAGATTCCGCCACGTGTGCGAAAACATTTTAATGATTTTATCACTTGCAAAAATCATTTTCGCAATCAAACTAGGCTTGTCGGAATGGCTTGGCTATAGTTTATCTCATAAACCACCTCGGTGGCTGTTAAGTGACAATTACTGCCACTAAATAAGCTACTCTTCAGAGTAACGACACTTGGCCATATTGTGGCTTGAAATCATGGTTGCTAATTATCTGAAGCTTTATTTGAAATCCCAAGAAACGCTTTTCCGGCCTCCACAAATCTTTAAACAGTTCGCGACAGAAAAAAGCAATATTACATGAGCTTCCTAACACCTAATCTATTGCCAAGGAAGTCGTAATTTTGAATCATGACGATCGGCGGTTGCGTCTGCTCTGCACAAGCACCAAAAATTACGGCGCCCACAACAATGTCGGGGAACAGAGTGCCGATACTCTAAGCGCAGCTGATTTAGTGTCTGTAGTGGCAATGATAATAGAACAAAACATGAAATCGTTTCAAAGTCTCTGAGCCAACGCGCTGGCCCAGGAATCCATATTTGCCGGGTTTAAATATAGGCCGAGGTACCCACAATCCGACGGAGGCCAATCTGAGATTTCGATTGCCCGTCAAAGGATTTCCAGTTAGTCAAAATAAACCCGCATTTTTTTTTATTGGGGCGTGTTAAGTGATTTTTGTTGGATTGGCTTGTGAAACCTTAAGGTCTGAATATTTGCTTTGCTTTACCTTAGTTTGGAGCGCAGCCAACGGTACGGGCTGATGAAGCTACTGAAGCAGCGCCAAGAGCCCGAGGTCAAGCTGTTCGTCCTCTTTCTGTGCCTATGAGGTCGGGCTAAACTAGAGCCACTGAATAAGCTACGCTTCATACACATCTTGGTGCTTAAAATGATGGTTGTCAGTTATCTGAAGCTTTATCTGAAATCACAGGAAACACTTTTCAGTCCTCCACAAATGTTTAAACAGTTCGTGACAAAGCAAAGCAATATTACGTGAGCTTCCTAACACCGAAACTAATGCTGAGAAAGTAGCACTTTTAAATCATGACGATTGGCAGTTGCGTTTGTAATTTGGTTTAGCTCGCAGGCTAAACCAAGTGCGGTGTAGGGTGCCTTCATGTGCGCTTTGCTTAGGGTGGAGACATCTGGCCATTTTGTTCCCACTTTTACATTTATTTTCTGTTAAGAAGCGCGTGAAAGAGCGTGTCCCTGCACGCGTCTGTGGCGCTGACTGTGCTATGGCGACATTTTGATTTCGTCGATTTCTTTGTATTTTCTCCGTGAGCGCGTGCTGTCGGCATCGGGTACTACAAAGGGTGGCATCACTTTTTTTAACAGAAGGTCACTGAGGCACCCTATTGCGGTGGGATCGTTGGCCGAGTGTGTTGTGGCACCGCAGATCAGAGCACGTAGAGAAGCGCTCGAGCGCGAGCTCCGTTCAAAGCACGGAGCTCACGCTGGAGAACCTGGGGACTATACTCTGTTTCATACTTAGTGTGCAACGCTGTCAAAGCTAAAGGCGCGAGCATGGGGCTTGATCTCGGACCAGGACCGGAGTGAAGTGAACGGCGAGCCTTGGCCATACCGGCTCGGGGCATTATGATCCCGGAGTGGTTCCGCCGCGAGACTCGGGCTATGATAGGCTGAAACAGCTAGCCTACGCAGCGCTGGTGTGGAAAATACGATCCGCAGGCCTGGACACTGACTCCGACAGCGAGCTCTGAACGACGGCCGACAACCAGGGTCGGCGGGCCCAGACTGCCGGCTCTCAAAGTCGGGGAACAGAGAAGTATAGTAAACCCATTCGAAGTCTTCTCATTGTGTTTTGTCACTCCTTGGGAGACGAGCGAAGCACATACCGATCGGGCGGCGAATATTATAGCGAGATTACCGCACAGAATACCACAAATGGCAAATCCAACGTGGAGCCCGGTTGGTATGCTTTTGCTTCTGTTCGTCCCCAGGGAGTCCTGAATTCACAGGAAAGAATCGAGCACGTTGGTAAAACATACTTAGGAGAAACCAGCTGAACAAACCAGCCACACAAATGAGAGGGGAACGTGGGAGACGCATTCAATCGCTGGTTGAATGTGCCTCTCACGTTCTCCTCTCATTTGTATGGTTGGTGTGTTTAGCCGATTTTCCCTAAATAAGTCCCGGATTCGTTGAGCGCGTTGTTCAATAAAGTTAACGATGCCCGTTGAGAGAACGTCTGTAGGAATTGTGGCGACCTGTCTCACAGCAGAGCTCAGTAGGTGTCTCCTCGTGTCGAGTACCGAAAGAACTCGAAAGACGAGGTTGCGGACGCGCGCTCTCGAGCACCCCAGGGGTCCTATGTTGCGTTCTTTGGACTTCCACGGCGGCAAGGGGGAAGGAAGTGACGTAGACGTGAATGAACGTATCTTAGCAACACCACGCATCACGGAAACGTACCTTCTGACGCCGTGACGACATCGCAAAAATTCGTCATTAGCGATTCCACCAATCAACATCCAAAGACGGTTGTTGACGTCACTTCCGTCTTCCTGGTCGCCCTGGGAGTCCAAAAAGCGCAACATAGGGCCCCTTAAAGGCGGTTGGGAGGAGGTGATGCAACCGTTGGTTTTACGAAGAGTGCGGGTAAGATGTAAGTAAGTCGTCTTCGGAGGCAGAGGAGAAGCACCGCCTGTTCCTTGAAAGCCTGAATAATGACTGGTAGGAGGGGTGTACTCGCTGCAGATTTAGGATTTGTTTTATTAGGATTTAGGATTTAAGACGAGAGGAGAGGCTTAAAAGACTTAGGCTTGGGGTGAGGTGGTGTGCAAGTAAACGCTTGACAAGGACCGGAGTGTAGATGAATTGTCAGAAAGATTGAGGGAAAAGCGGTTTACTGGGAACACTAGCGGATGTTATTGTCAGCGGTGTCGGAAGAATTGCGGGAACAGCAGTTGACACCGGGAACGCTGGCGGACGAGATTGTCAGCGGGTGTCAGAAAAATTGCGGAAACAGCAGTTGACACGGGAAAGCTGGCGGAAGAGTTTGTTCGCGGATGTCGGAAAAAAGCGGGGATAGCAGTTGACACCGGGAACGTTGGCAGGGTAGTGAACGAGCTCTACGATTCGTATCTGCTGGGCCTAGGGCTTGTTGCTTCACGTCATCCCAAGAATGAAGGGCAGAGGGACGACTCTCTTCAGGGGGAATGGGGGGGGGGGGGGGGGGGGGGGCTTGTAGAAACATACGGAGGCGATGTTTAGGAATCTTTTTCGACTTCACTCTGGCCGGCCGTGGCAGTGAAAGCAAGGCTTTTCAGAGGTTATGTCGCTTCACGACCTGGCCGGAGATGAGGCGGGAGGCATTTATGGGGGCTTGTAGTTGTGCAGCTTGCCTTGAGGCGCGAACGCTCCCAGCGGGCTTGCTCGCTTAGCTGCTGCCAACTCCGAGGACCGACGAGTCCCTAGAGCCCATATGCACGCGGACGGAACAGGACGCTGACGCTTATCTCGATTCACCCACGGTGTACGAGGCCTTTGCGGAGCACGGGTATGGTATGTCCATCCTGTTACGGGCTTTGGATCCTTTCGCTTGCGCTACAGATGTACTAGGTTTACGTCATCCTCACCCAGTCCTGAAAAAAAAAAAACTCACCCTCTGAGCAACGCAGCCGGTGATTTTGCCTCATCGCTTGCTCCGAGGTGAGAGCGCCCGAACGAGGTAAAGACGCGAGCGTCGTGTCTTACTTACTAGGCGAGATAAAAACGCGGAGTCTGGCCGGTTCTCATCACTGACTTGAAGAGATACTACCGTCGCCATAGGGAAAGTGATTAACATCAGGTTGCGGTAGGACACACGGAATATCCTGTTCCTGGTGACCCAGGAGCGAGCTCCGGAATGCGGACTCGCCGAGTTAGCAGCTCGGCACACAAACCCGCCGGCAAGCAATTTTGCAATGGAGGCTATGGCCACTGCCATCTGCGGCAATGTATTTGTTCGTTGTGTGTTGTTTTAACACTTTGTTCCTTGCAGAATTGCTTCTTGGAAAGACTGACATAGACGGCGTTGAACAGGAAGTCCACATGGAGGAAACATGAACCCATCCGATTTCCCTAGTGCTCAGGGTGGCTGACACAATTGTTCGGCCTGACGAACAGTTCAGGCTGGCAGTTCAACGCCTGTGGCGATCTCCAAGCGGAACGGGGCAGGTCCGTATGCGTCGGGGGGACCCGCTTAGAGCAGGCCCCCTACTGCATCATGGTGAGCGTGTCAGCGAGCGACGGACAGGTCGACATTGTCTGCCGGCTTCCCTAGAAGAGCCAGCTGAAGCCGGCACCGAGGAAGACTGACGCCGAGGGTCCCACCACGACCTACGACGCTTTTGGACGCTGCAACGTGACCACCCCGGCAGCACCAATAGCAGCTGCCTCTTTTACACATCCCTCGGCCCCGATCAGAGCGTTCGCCTGTCTCCACATTCCATCAACGTGGAAGAACTACTCCCTGGGGCCCATGAGATCCCGTGTATCGGAAGTCCTCCGCAGTACGGGTCTTGAGAGGGAGGTTGTGGGAGACGTAGGGAAAGACGACGGGGCGGAGGGCACGTGACAGGCGGTCGGCCAGAGACATGGACTGTTGCGTGACAGAGCATGCTGCGCGAGGCTGGGGGCGAACAGAAACGACGGAGCCGGTCTGGTTGGTCTGGCTCATGGCGATCCCCGGAGCGGTCCATCAACGAGGTTCTGACCAGGACCGGAGGGAACGGCGAGACGGGCTTGGGCCATGACGATCCCGAAGTGGTTCCGCAGCGAGATGCAGGCTATGATATTCCCGGGACAGCTATCCCAGAGTCTTAATCTGGGGCCGGCAAACGTCACAGCCATAGCCGTGACGTTCAAAGCTTTCAGGACGGCCGCAAACTGATCCGGCCCCGTTAAAATAGCCACGTACAACGTCACGGCTGCAGTGGGCCCTTTCCCTCTTTGATGGTGCAAATTCCGGTTTTCTTTTTCTTTACACTAACTTAGATTTTTTATAAAATCAAGGATTAGCAGAAAGAAAAAAGAGGCATTATTAAATGTTGCCAGTCCAGCGGTGCGAATGTTATAATTTTTCTCTCAGTTTTTTTTTTTTTTTTTTTCATGTTCAGCTGGCCCCATTTACAAGCAATGAACCAACTTGCTCAGGTTAAGACAATAACAAGGTACCTTTCTAGTTCACTGAGCCCGCCTTTGATCATTTTTAACCTCCTTGAACCGCATAAGAAAAAGAAAGCGTACATCAAGTGTAAAGGATTAAAAAATCTAAGTTGTGCAAAGGAAAAGAAAACCGGAATCAAGGATTAGCAGAAAAGGAAAAAGAGGCATCATTAAATGTTGCTAGTCTAGCGGTGCTAATGTTATATTTTTTCTCTGTGTGTGTGTTTTTTTTTTTTTTTTTTTCATGTTCAGCAGGCCCCATTTACACCCTCCTTTGCTCACGCGACCGTCGACGTCGGCTGAAACGTTCTTTCTGTATGAATGAGCTTTCAGAGGAGACTGGCGTCCTTGCGCCAGATGTCCAAGCGTGACATGTAAGAACAGTCTCCGCCCACCGCGTCTCAGCCTACCGCTGTTCGCAGTGAAGGGGTGCCACACTGATTGCTTTAAAGCATGTTGAGCTCTAATCGGCACGCGCTCGGAAGCGGGGAAGGCAGGCAGCCGCTCTACGCACCCCCGAGCAAAGAGAATACACTCGGGTGACTGCGTCTCAGATGGCTTCACTCCAACTGTCGCTGTCTACCATCTTACGGAGATATCTTACCAATTTTGTTTAAGTGTGTGCTCATGATATAACGAAGTATACATGTTAGATCTTATTTCAGGCACAAAGTTGGGGTAAGATTCGGATTATTTAAAAAAAAAAAAAAGATGTGTGTTGGTGCAACTTGCAGGAACCGGAAGTTGCGGATATTTGTCCTCATGTTATTAGCAATGGAAACGTCTTAGGCGGAAACTGATCTTTTCCAACTTATCGGAGGTAGCATGCCTGGCTCCTTCGCGTTTTCCTACGTCTTAACTAACGCAGTATAACTTTTTGGTGACACGTTAACAATAAGCTTTTATTAGGCTAACTGAATTTAAGGAATGTATTAAACAATATATATTTTTTAAAACAATATCAAACCATCCGTTTTACTATATTTGACGCAGTTTAGCAAAATATTTACCTTGACCTGACCATACTTTTAGCTTTAGTAACTACTTAAAGTTAATTATTCAAAATCTTTGACACCATAATTTTCTGAACGTCAAATTTTATTAATTTTTTTATTAAACAAAAATAGCTCTTTAAGTGCAACGCGTAGTTTTTGAGCAACGATTTAGCCGGTGTTTCATGACCCAGCCTGTATGATATAGCTATGGACCTGTAGATCCTCCCAAATGGACAGCCTCAGCTCCCCTTCCTGGGGGCGTCAAAATTTACTGTTTTGTTCCAACTCTTTAAACTGCCACCAAAGCTGTAGGATCTATTCATTTGACGTTAGACTGCTTTTTATTGTCGATTAACGACACGCAAGCATGACCGCCGAAAGCAAATGCGGTTATCTCAATGGTGATTTTGTTTGCCGCCAGCTCAGATATAAACGTTATGTTAGCGGCTAGGTTTGTGGCTGATCACTCAGCATCTGAATAGACTCTAACGTACAGCAAGCTACTTTCTAAAAAATAAAAAAAACGGCTGTTTGCCAAATTTTAGAACGTAATTAAGATGCAAGACATGTTCTCTTTCCCTTATTCTCTTATAATAAAATGCTGAAAATTGTGTATCGCAGCAGCATCATGCGTTGATGACAGAGGCAACTGGCCTTCGGACGTGCCGCGGAGACCCGTCTTGTGGCACGAAGCTTCGGCAGATTGCAACACACTTCGCTTGGAGAGCGCACCTGCAACTGCGGCGGGTCCTAGCTTACTAAGTGTGTCAAGTGAAAGCAACGGCCTTGCTTCCACCAATGTTTCAGCAAGTGACACAAGTTTTCATGTACTTTCTATTTTATTGTTTGATTGTGGTATTTATTTCAACAAAGCACCACCTGTATCTTCAGCTGTGCATCTAATATAAACAAATAAATGGATTTTTTATCTGCGGACTCACTGCTCTTTTAAATTTTTAGAATCCATCGGCTTTGCCCATGAAACTATTCCTGTATATTTACTTTCCCCTAGAGCACACGGGAGGTCAATCGCTAAAGTAAACAAATTGAGCTTGGTAATGAACTTCCAATGTATTTTGCGACTCAAAAATAAAGTTGCGACATCACTATGTGCATGAAATCTCACAAGCAGACGTCAAGCTCAGTGTCACGTAACAGCTTCATTTTTTACTGTGAAAATTTCCTGTACGTCTCATTTGCCTGGCTTTCTTCGTGGATCACGTTCCTGGACCCTCCGAGATACCCTGCGGGGAAGTGGACGACGGGACATTTTTATACCCAGGAGAGAACAGGCCAGCTGGGAAACGGGCCAGCTGGAAAACGGTCCAGCTAAAAGACGCGCCAGCAAGACCCATCTTGTCACAGCAAACTTTGGGGCCACCTAAAAATGCACTGTAAACGGGCTGGAAATTTTAGGTGGCCCAAAAATTTGCGTGACAAGTTGGATCTCATTTGTCACGGCTATAGGTGGCTCCCTGGGTGGCCCCAGGTTAATAATGTATGCGAAACGTGCGTGGGAAGGACGACACGCAGGCCTGGACACGGACTCCGACTGCCAGCTCTGAACGACGGCCGACAGACAACCAGGGTGAGCGGGCCGGGCTGCCAGCTCTCGAGGTCGGCAACCGGGAAGTACAGTAAACCCATTCGCTGTCTTCTCGTTGTGTTGTGTCACTCCTTGGGAGACGAGCGAAGCACGCACCGATCGGGCGGCAATTGTTATGGAGAGAGATTACCGTGAAGAATACCACAAGCTCCAGGATTCTGGATCGCATAATGGTTGGGTAGTGCGTGCTGTAACGAACGACCTTCGCTGCCGCACCTGGACGCGGAACGCCACCCCTTCTCCAACATTCACGAGGACACGCCTTTCGCTGACAACCTCGAGCCACGATTAATTGCTCCGCTGCCCGGGTGAACATCCGTACCGTCGACAAAAGAGCAAGACAAGCCGTCGTCGATACCGGCTCAAGTAAGGTGCTGAGAAGGAAATGCGTTCTTCTGGAGGCGTCGAAGCAGGAACCAACGGCCAGGGTGATCCCTGCTTAGCCGAAGGAGGGAGATAAGCCGTGAACGAGAACTGCCCGGATATCGGCGTTCAAGGTCTTTTCCGTCCAGACTAAGAAGGGGGACGGCCTCCTCCGGGCGTTCGTGCCCTCTTGAAGTCAACAAAACGATTAACCTGTGTGTGCGTTTGTGCGTGCTTATAGGCGGTGCCTGGACGTTTGGGGATGACCTTCTCGGTGTCATCTCGACGTAGAATCCAAGGGGGAAGGCCAAATCTCAAGCGGCCTTGAGGAAACGGATGCCACTACCAGCCTTGAGGAACTGGCGGAGCAATTATCCTCTGTGTGTGTTTTTGCGTGCTAGTGGGTGGGACCTGACCATTTGGGAAACGGTGGCCTGGCCTAGGGACGTAGGGAAAAGGGACCTTATAAAAAGAGCGGTTTTATGCGCTCTCTTTGTGTTCTCATGTTGTTCTGATGCCGAACGGCAGAATGTACATAGAATGTAAATAAACAGTTTGAGAGGAGACACCCTGGCTCGCTACCAACTCTGCCCGATGTCCTGGGCGACGCATGGCTCCAGCGGAGTTCGACTACGTGGACAAGCCCCGAGTCTTTACAGCGCCAGCGCAAGAGCTGGCGTGCTCTGTAGCGAAGACGGCTGTAGCTATTTAGTGCGAAGGTCGTGTGAGCTAAACCTATTTTTACACAACCCTTCCTGCCACGGCTCTTGACGGTAAACACGTTTCAGCGCGCAATTCTCCAGGCAGGAGGGACAATATATTGCAACAACTAAGCATTGCCCACACTACTGATACATCATTCCAAGAACAGTCTGCAGCAGACAATGTCTGAGGCCTGTTTCTTGCTTGTATAACTGCCATGTCACATTTTATATAAACAAATTTAAAGGAAGATCCATTGGCGGATTTTTAGGGAATGCGTTATGATGACCACTGAGAAAATGCCGCACACGTCCCCCCCCCCCCCCCCCCCTTTGCGAAACGGAAACGCCTACCCCCTCAGTTTTCTGTTGTGGCTTTCTCATTTTCTTGTATTTTTTTACTGCCTGTTGACTACCTTACGGGGTGACTGCTCGAGTTTCCCAAAGGGGTACATGCGTGGCGTTTCCCAAGGGTTTTGCTAACGATTTTCCTAAAAAATGAATAATCTAAATAAATAATTATTGCTAAGACATTACGTTAGAATACGACGTTTAATTCTTTCCCGTGGTCTTGGGGGTTCTCGATCGCCCGCCTTACAAGCATAGCTGCGGCGTCCGCTGCCTGACGCTGCTTTCGATGTTCCCCGTTGTTGGAAGCCCGTCTCCTTCGGTGACAATCCGTCATCTTTTGCCGCCTACTTGGAACAGCGCTATACTCCGTTCACGTTTAAGCTGATATTGAAGCCAAGGCTCCAATCTCGAGCTAACCGATACTCCCCGCTTTGACACGTACATTTCTAGTGCAACGGCTTGCTTGGCGGAAAAACGTCTCAAAGCAGCGACCTCGCGCTCTCGTGCTTGCAGCACTGGCTCCATTCTCAGCATAAGCGTGAACGAACGCGCTCCGCACGCCTGCAAGTTCAAAACGGCCCCAGCATTCGCACGCGCAGTGGCTTCTGCCCCTTTGACGGCGCCTTCCTCTCGCAAATGTCCTTCGCTACTCTCCTCCATTTGAAGCGACACACTTCCCTTTCCTCTGTTTTGTCCAGTGAGGGACGCCATTAGATTGTTCTGTTATGTGGGTACTCAGTAGCAGAGTGGGCCAGGAAGTAACGGCTCGACAAAGATGACAACGTTTTTCGTAGTATCTTCGCAGCTCCTGTCACTGTTCTTGGCGCCTGCATGACGCCAAGAACACGTTGTTGCTTCTCAAAAAAAGAAAAGACACGCGTTGTTGATTCTAAAAGCTACAACGTTGTCCTGGGACAATCACATTAATTTTATAATCCCTAAACTGTCACGAATAGCTGGATTGATATACCGTCATCGATCAATTTTGGCAAAGAATGTGAAGTTACAAATTTATAATTCAGTGTTTTATTCCCACTTAAATCAACAAAGTTTCTCGCTCACCACTGACCTTTCCGTCTGCACTGCGTTTATTGAACGTTCTTTCATGTTGTTCAGCGTGGTCTGGAGCCTCATAAGTCCGGTAACTCCGTCGCATGCATTTTCCCATGTTCATACGCCGAAAATAATCACTGGGCTTATGGGCAATAATTCTGTGCAAACTGGTGAAGCTGGTAGCGATTCTTTAAATGACTGACGCCCCCGCCACTTACGTACGACACGTGCGAGTATAACGCAACGTTATTTTCAACCCACTCTTTCACTTTTTCAAGAGCCAAGCACGTGTGAGCGGCGGCGTCACACAGGTCCTCACTGATGATAGCAAAGCTGTTTGTAGATTTTCTTGTCGTCACTAGACATATAAATATCGTAACTTTTTTTTTCCAGTTGTATTCTTGAACTTTTTCAGGAAGCACGATGATCCAGTTTTCAGCAAAGTCGAAATGAAAGATAATGCTCCGCATTGCGAGCACTGCTTTTCATCGCAGATCGTTTTATCTTGCGTTTGTCGGATATATTGTGAAATACCCAACTTTCAACCGTTACTTGAACGACCTTTAGGAAAGTCTCAGGGCCCAATATTTTTTTTCACAAGGTCGCCCAACTCCCATGTTGTAAGCAGAATCTCTTCATCCTCTGGGATATGAAGTTCCTCGTGTATAAGAGACGGTCCTCCTGGGCAGCGATCGCAATCTCCTTAAAGACACAGACTTGTTAGTGGGTCGCACAGAGTTGCTTAGCTCATTTCACCAGTGTTGACTGTTGAGCCTGTAACGTCCTCTACAGCGGCAATACGAAGGTAATAATTGGCGCAGCGCACACAAACGCCCACTTCCTGGTGAGGAATACATTTCCCCCATCTTCTGGCGCAAGGAATAAAAGTTCGTTACCACAACGCCGGAATCAGTGCTTGTCTTTGTATATACACGAAAGGCCTCTCAGATAGAGCGTGTCAGGAAGCGCTTTGGCACGAACGTTTTCTCCACGTCGATGATGACAGAGATCACGTTCTTCTGGTTGGGAATTTGGCGCCAACATTGTAGCTTGTCTTTCGTGAAGTACTCTAGAGCAGCAAACACGTCCTCAGGGCTCACCCTGCACCTTGTGCGAAGATCCGGCTCATACCACACGCCATGTTTTTCATTACCTAGAGCGTAAACACTGTCGCAATGTTAACCTTTCCTGTGTTAACATGGCGACAGTGTTTATGTTCTATGTATTTAGGCGGGGTTCCAGTATTTGGGGGTACTGCTGTCTAACGGTGTGCCTCTTTGTGCCTGATATTATCGCCCGTGACGCCAGCGAGTGGGTGGCAACTTGCACGACTGCTCAGTAAACAGGCATCGGCGGCCATAATTTGCTGGTTAAAGCGAACCCCCTCATCCGTGACAGCGAGCGGAGAAATGCGGAAATGATTGTATCGGCTGTTTTGCCAGAACTAGCGACGAGTGTCGTCTGCTGCTTCCGTCAACAATTCCGCCGTAATCGTGATCTTCTCGAGGGAATGATTGTTGCTAGCCACAGAACACTATCACGAAGAAAGGGAATGCATGAATAAATATGTCTTTATTCTAGATATAAGTCAGGGATATATATAAGAGAGAAAGAGAAAGATAGAGGGGACGACAGAGGAGCATATCGAGTAGTAGGAAGACAAAGTAAATAAAGTTCCCAGTGGCCGATGGCTGCACGATCTTTTCTCGAATCACTGGCTCATAATATAATAGCTCTTTGCATAGTAGTTTCTACTTACTTTAACTGTGTAAAAGATTGCTATAGTTATCAATTGCTTCATCTGAACAAAGATATATAAAAGATGTGTGTTAGTTTCATGAAACCGGAACTCAGAGTCACTTCTCGTATAGGGCACTGCTAAGTGGATGCTTTGAAAAAGGACCTTACTTTCGAGAGTTGTGTCTTCTTTCTCAATCAAATAATGCAGCATGTTTTTAATATAAATGAGTGCCAAAATAAAGTATGGCAGGGTACCCAAATATAAAAAAAATCGAAGGTGTTTTTTTTTAATTATTATTCCCTTCGGAATTGGTCGTTGTTTAATTTTTCCCCCATGTTTGTCTAAATATATCCAGACTACTACCGTGTCACTCAGATACCTTATATGCATCTTTTTTAAACAATAGCCATATATAAGCACAATAGATCTGAAAAGTGTGTGATAACGATTAAATTACTTCATAAGATACAGGCCTCCAAATTTTGACTTTTGTCGTTCGAGCAGGCATGTTTGACATTTTTTTAGAAAATAAAACGTAATAGCAATAAGTATAATTATTATATACTACAAGCTAGCTCTACCCATAGTTTGTTTAAAAAAAAGTATTAGAGTTCTGCTAATTTTATCATTTTAGTTATCCATTTTCAAACGTCCATCCATCAGTGCGCGTTAATGCAACTGTCCACCTCTTAGTGCCTTACAATTTTTCCTGTCAATAATTTTTTTGTCGTTAAAATTAAGTGTGGACACGTTTATACCAGACACTAGAGAATACCATATAAAAACATCAGTCGATTTAAAAATGTCCAGCAGCTTCCCTTTGGTCGACCTCATCTGACATCACCAGTAGTCAAATTTTAGACTGTGAGAAATGTCTTAATTGATACCGTCAGGACAGGGAGGAAAGGAATAGTGCAGGTGTCTTCATTGCTGTCGCAGATAATATGCAATCATTTCACATAAAAATCGCCTCTGAACTTAAGATAATGTTGGTTTTTGTACACCTGGATAAAACGCATATACATTTAGGGCGTGTTAGCGTCCTCCCGCAGCAAGTGCTACTTTTATCGCAAAGATTCAAGATGCGGTCAACGCTGTCATTGTTGGCTTTCCTAGCGCACCAATAATTTTGTTAGATGAGTTTAACTATCCTTTCAAAGATTGGTTTGATGTGCATACTTCAGTTAAACGTTTCTCTTCACAATGCAATTTCAATTTGTCCCAAATGGTAACGCAACTTACGCGTATTACCACAACTACCGCTTTTCTGTCAGACCTTACATTAACAACATTGCCTGAAATTATCTCTTCATTAACGCATATTCCTGGCCTTAGTGACCACTATCTATTGCATTTTTAGAGCGCAGCTCTTAGGCGCCCTTTCCGGGTTGAACAGTGTCGCCATCGGCGTCGGCATAACCGCGCGCGCTGCATAATGGGACATTTCACCCGCTAAAGTTAGCGGGAAAATTTTCTCCTTAAATTTAGCGGAAAAATTTGCCCGCTAAATTTAGTGGGTAAAGTTTCCCCGCCAAATTTAGTGGGGAAATTGACGGCACCTCACCTCGACACCACTTCAGTTTCCCCGCTAAATTTAACGGGGAAAATGACGTCACGACCTCGTGTCACGTCACCCATGAACAAATTAAGCGGCAGGAGGAGAGGAGCGGGAGGCGAGGAGGAGGGAAGGAGGAGGAGAAAGAGGGAAGAGGATGAGGACGAGGAGAGAGGAGAAAAAGAGGAGAGGAGGATGCTGGGAGGAAGAGGAGAGGAGAAGGAGAGGGTACAGAGGAGAAGGAGGGAAATACCCTCCCCCTCCTCAAAAGTTGCGCTTTAGTTTCGCTTTACAGAGATTTGTAGACATCTGTCATTTTTTTTTTTGTTAAATATTTCTAAATGTTATAAGTCAAAGGAAAATAAGATAATGAATGATTTTGCAATGGCTGACTTTGATGCTACGAGTAACGAACTGAACCTATTTCTGGGTGACTACATACAATGCTTTGAGGAGGGTTTAGTGGGAAGTAACTGGTGCTTATTTAAAGAAAAGATAGCGTCACTTATGTCCACCTCATGTGCCCTTTCTCAACGTATCATTAACACTTGATTCACAATGGCATAGCGTAACATTGAGGAGGTTGGCAAATAAAAAGAAACGAATATTTCGTGGTACTATGCTCCCGAACGACGGACAGCGCTGGGCGGCATATCACCTTGCTGCTTAGACGTATTAAAAAAAAAAGAAGCACTTGATGATGCGAAAGTCACTGCTTTTTTATGTTACGTCGCCATCCAAGCTAATAAATAGTTCCTGTCAATTTGGAACAATAATTCATCCCACCCTAAGGTATAATAGGACACTTAAGGATATTGACGGAGTAAATGTACCGGGTAATCGGTGCCATTTTGTACTCATTGACATGTTCGTTAAATCTTTATCAACACCGGTTAAATCTTCTAGTCAAATACTTCTGGTCAGTGAATTTCTACAAATGTATCATGTTATTGTAGACCGTGAAGGTATAGTCAACAATATTGACAGCACGAAAACCAACTACAACTTGGATAGATAATGTTAGTGCAAAATTTTTGGAAAATACCAAACTGTATTCGAGCATCGTATTGTCTAAACTCTTCACCCAGTCATTCGAACGAGAGGTACTACCAAGAACAGGATGGTTGGCAAGGCGATTTCTCTGCACAAAGCTGGCGATAAATAAAATCCTAATTTTCCCACCATGTCTTTAAGGAGCATTCCATGCAAATTTCTTATGCACGTAAAGTTTTCTGCTCTTGTTAACTTTTTGGACTCAAATTCTTGTTTCTATTCATCCCATCATGGCTTCCGAAGGTACTATTCTTGCGAAACTCAAATGATAACAATTACTCATGACATTCAGGTCACTCTCAATCAGGGTTCCAGGAGTGACTGCACATTCCTTGACTTCCCAAAAAGCTTGCCGCAAGGTTCCTCACGTGCTTATTTTACATAGGCTAAATACCAGAAACATAGACATTAATGCACTCAGTTGGATAGACTCGTTTCTGACAAAGCTTCGTCAATTCGTTCGCGTCAACGGAACCAGTTCTTCAGCCTGTTGTGTTAACTCCGGTGTCCCGCAAGGCTTCATTCTCGATCCACAATTATTTCTCGTGCATATTAATGACCTACCTATGCGTATCTCTTCCTGAATTAGATTGTATACTGACGACTGTGTTATTGATAAAGAAATTAAGAACGATTCCGAAATCTCTGCCTATCAACGTGATATTAATAACGTAACCCGCTGGCACAGAGAATGGCTTGTGGAACTAAACTTTTCTAAATGTAGGTCTATGAGCGTGTCTCCTCACAATTACGCATGTCTCCCCTACTACATTTGCCGTTCAACCCTCCCTTCTGTTTCCCCTTTTAAATACCTCGGTGTTCACGTTGCCAATGACATCTCCTGGAATACTCATGTTGAATATGTCACCAACAACGCTAATCGCTTGTTATCACAAAATAATTTTTTTGCTCACTCCTGTTTCTTCAAAGCTAATTTTGTATAAACCTCTAATCCGTACTAAGCTTGAATATGCAGCCTCTATCTTTGACCTTGGAATTACCCTTGCATTCGCTCTTGAGCCAATTCAAAATCGTTCTGCTCGTTTTATTCTTCCAGACTATCACCGCCAGAGTGTCGAACCGAAATTTTTATCGGTTCGGTTCCGGTTCGGGTTCACAGCTTTGGGTTCGGTTACGGTTCAGTTCCGGGAAGCAAAAAATAACGGTTCAAACCGGTTCGAACCGGTCTGAACCGCTAAATTGAGAATATATTTTGCGCGTTGTTCTGGCAATATGCACTATTTACGCCGTGAAACGATTAACTAGATAGTTTTTTCGATCATCCGTTCAATTTCCTTTGTTTTTCAGGTACCAAATAATGAAATTCAGTTATTTAATTTCAACGCAAGAGTAGAAGATCTGCATTAACGTACACTAACGTCGTTTTTATACGACTCAACATCCCTTTGTTTACCAGTAACATAGATTTTACCTGAATCAAACAGTTTAAGTACAAGACTAAAGAGTTGAGCTTGTTGGTACATACCTGTAAAGAGATCAGCTTGAAATTTAGAACTATACTGTATTTTCTTGTGCTTTCTTTGTGTTTAAGCAGAATTCTAAAATTCAAGCTAATCTATTTACACGGTATAAAATGTTGCCCCGAAGTGTGGTAGGTCGCCTAATTAAAATACCCGTGATTAGTACAACTTTATGTCGCAGTATTAAAAGTGAGATCGTGATAGTGTCCTTGAACTAAGGAATTAATTACATCACATAAAATTATGAAAGGAGGACCTCGTGGCCATATATATCATAAAATATAGTTTACGAAATACGCTTCACAATACATATGTATATAGTGGTGACACAACTGAGCTAAAAGCAAGGAAATTTTCAAAATGTCGCTAAAGTTTTAGGATAATTCCTTTCAGTCTATTTTTTATAGAAACACCGAGCGGCAATCAAAATGCTTGTTGTTCTAACCAAACATTGTTTACACTCAGTACTGCATGCATGCGGCTAATCATGCAGCAAGGACTAATCGCAATTGTTCGCTCTAATCTATACGAACCTTCGCATTCAGATCGAATCTGGCCCAAAATAGCGCTTGCCCAAGTGGGCATTTTCATATACAGGATAAGCTGGCATAGCCTGCCTGTTAAGGTTCGTTCCTGACAAGATGCCGGTCAATTTAATTTGCAAATAAGCATCACCCTTGCTAATTGATAAAAAAAGCCGATGTCGATAGCGTGACTGGAAAATCCTGATTGGTCGATAGGGTCATGACGTCAGAGCTACATGCCCTCGCGCAAGAATTTCAAAGAACCCAAAATGCTTACGTGAAACGTGACATCACGCGTGACGTCACATGACATGGCATGTAATGCGAATTAAAGGTCGCCGTATGTCTCAAATGATTTCACTTTTTAAAGTAATTCCTTTGTCTTAAAGAAAAAAAAATTAAGAATTTTAGGCGGGATTCGAACCCACGACCCTTAGGTTGCGAGTCAGACACTTGATTAAGCAACACGAGGATTTCTTTTTATTGAAAACTTTTTTGTTTACAGAGTTAAAAGCTGGACTTCTTGGCCGTGACCGAAGCCACACGTGTATATGAAGCCCACCCAATCAAATTTCCATGGGTTCAGTTGTGCATTATACAGTTTCTATTTATGAACTTGTCTCTTTTCACCATGTAGTTTTTTAAACGTGCTTGCATAACGGACCACTGCTCACAGCCGGGCATGTCCGCTTGCTCTAATAGGCTACTAGAAAAACCTCCAACAAAATGGCTCCAGGCCGGCTTGCCCTTTTCTACAACCAGCGTTTGATCCGTACGGGATTTCCAAATCGCATACGTCCCGAGCAGAAATAACACTTCTACGCACTTTTGGTTTACACCAGCTGCAACACGCAGAAATTTTAGAGTGCCCCAATCCGGCTGTGCCTCATCAAGGTTAAATGCACGACGGAGTTCCGACCAAAATATTTCAGCATTTGTGCAGAACATGAATACATGGTGCAAAGTCTCCTGGAAAGGACATAAAGCACAATTGGCACACCCCACCAAAGGAAACCCTTTGTTCTCGAGCCACGTCTTAACAGGGACATTTTACGAATTTTATGCATGTTTTTACCGGGTAGATTAGGCCACACGAGGCAAGATTGCGCGGCAATGAGAATGCGATGAAAACGAGGCCCGTTAAGGCTATCGCGTTCCACTTTTAAAGGCGAAGCCTAAGCGTCCTCGAAGTTTCTTTTTTGTTAAGTAAAGCGAAGTAGTATTTCACGTTCTACTCGATATGGCAGCTACTTAATTGGACACTTTCTGACGGTTTGCGTGCGTAATCGTCATAGTTCCGCCGCGTGCCCCTGTTTACTTTGTTTTTGTCCAGCCCACAGGCGCATAAAAGTAATGTTCACCACGTAAAATAGGCAATAACAGACTTCTATATCTTTAAGAAGTTATGTGTGTGAGGAACACAGTTATTTAAATTACCTTCAAAATCAGAAATGCGTGTCAGGCCGTCCCTTATCACTTACAACGTGCCTGTCGAGGATAAAAACGCTGGAAAAGATTGGCAGAACACCTTTCAGATAATTTGGGGGGCATTGCTTTAGGGTTGTCGGCCCTTTATTTATGTTGTGAAATATTCAATTAGTATAATCAAATATATTTTTATAATGATAAATAAATTTTACTTTATAAAGTTCACATAACTGCTTGATACCGACGCGGAAGGACGATACTCGAAACTACGCGAGCTGTGGAGTCTGCGTAAAAGTGTTTTTCTGTTTGGCTGATTGGCAGTGTGAAACATCGGGTTGCAGAGTACGCCAAAAAGGACTCTGTGCTCAAATTATAGATTGGAAGACAAATGCACGAAATGTTCAAAAAGAGAAAGATAATTAATGTTATTTTTCTAAATAATCCCTTACAGAACGCCTTACTGCAAGAGAGATGCGTAAAGATGCACACAATGAAATTCATAATTTTGCATAAATAGCGCGAAGGACAGGCGAAGATTCCTAAAATCTTAGTATAAATCACATTTCGTCAGCTTGCATGAGCTCGAAACTTCGCTAAATACTGCCTCGGGAGGCTAATGTTATATTCGGTTTCACCTACAATTGTTTTTAGGGCCCTCACTTTACAACACTATGCTTAAATAATCATGCGCTCTAACATTTCTCTGGGCTCCCATATGTCATCGCGAGACTGCTATAAATACTGCACAACTTTACAATTAGGACATATATTGCTAGTGTTGCGAACATCACATTTCACCAGAAAGCTGAACTGTTTAACATGGTATGCACCTGACGTCATCACACCATAGGCTGGTGGTCATTCTGATTTCTTCTTGCTGAGAAAATCGAATTCGATGGTGCAAAATGTACGCTGCAGGAGGTTGAAGCTCAGTGAAATCCAACATTTGAAAGGGACATATTATTAATCTTAGTGCATCGTCGTGAGGAACTGCGCAAGCGTCTGGCACGACAAAAACGTGTTTTTTGGCGAGAGCGTTTTTGCAAACAAAGTAGTTCCCTGGGTAACGCTTTTTGGTCTGCGCCAAGGATGCGGAGAAGAGGAACCTTTACATCACAGTATGTTTTTAAAACTAGCCCCCCCCTCCTCCTCCCCCTCCCCCCACGCGCACACACACATACTTCTATTTAAAGCGGAGCTGTTAAGGGCTAATTTCCACAGTATCGTGTACGTCAGCAAGCAAAAGATGACACTAAACTCTGGACAGCTACCGCCCTCTATAAGTGACGACGACAACCAGACAATCGGCTGGCCGGTTCTCTGGTTGGCGCTGCCACGAATAGATGGCGGCAACCTCTCCAGCCTTTCCACTCTAGCTTGCCGACTTGTGGCCGGCCATTACCTCATTCCCACCATGCATAGCACACCTTCGCTGGTCTTCCTTCTTCACCAGAGTGGAAAGGCTGAACGTATTCCTGAGGAATTGCCTCCTCCGTTTGTGTCTGTTAATTCGACAATTTTATTTGCCACTTGTTAACAGCAACCCTTCATTGCCTTTATTTTGCACCCCGTGAAGTTTAAAGGAGTCCTAAAACGCTATCGGGTTTGAATGTTCATGACTTTTCCGAGGCCTACTGGTCCTGGTCTGGCCCAAGTATACTCGCACAGGCCGCCACTGATTCAGACGCTTTTTTGTCGCGGTGAAATTGCAAGGATAAAATGAGACTATTTCTTTTAGTCTTGCCTTCGCGAAGATTGATGTCTTAATTGTGGGATCAAAACCATCCGCCTAACAACAGTCGAGCGCGGCTCATGGATTGGACAAGAGAACTACCTGAGCACTCTGCATCGGCTCGTAACAATCAATGCCTTTTGCGGACACTTGGGTAGTGGCTCGTGTCCAACCACTGCGCTGATGAGAATAGCCGAATTGTTTTAACGTTAATTGGCGGCATAAGATAGGCACCAGGCCACGTGGCCGCTTCTGGCTCCGAGTTGAGGGGATGAACGATGGTCATATTTTTCTAATTTTTTGGCGACTGCCATTGCCTAGAAAAAAGAGCAAAGCCAAGTTCAATCAGTTATTAACATTTGGGGGTGATGCTGAGTAGTATTTAGTCATACATGAAAATCTTTTTATAGCTCTATTAAGCAAAATACAGAGGGGGTCGAAACTTGGGCAATACCTTGTGAACGACGCTTGTGTGAGACTTACAGCGACTGCCGACGTTCGGCTGTGTCTCTGAGGTCATTAAAATCTTTTTTTCTTTTTTTTAGGTATTCCTTCCGTACACAAGTGTAGCTCTATGTAACGTCATATTAATAAGTCCCATTTAGTCATTTCAATACTTCTATTCTCGGGGACATCTTTCGGATGCAGTTCAGCAACGACGAAAAAATGTTTGGGTGCCTCAATGAAGTAAAATTGGTCCGGAAACATCTTTTTTCTACTTTCAATAAATACTGTTAAGAAGTAAACCCTGACGCTGATAGCTTGCGAAAACATCCATTAGTTTCCCCCTCCGCGCAATAGCAGATGCAGAAATAATAAAGGAAAAAGACGGCTGTCGATCCCCTCCTCAACTCGCCATTTGAACAAGCGGCCACGTGATCTGACGCTAATTTTATGCCGTCAGTGTTCTTCATAGTCATGCCCTCTGCGGCTAGGGTGTGGAAAGCAAAAGCTTAGGCTGAGCTTCAGATATTGTTAGAGTTGGGCTATTATCATATGTAATTGACATGAGCCGTTACCCGAATGTTTGGCGGTGCTGATTGTCATTAAACCCGAGCTCTCGACTAGGGGTTATGAAAATCGCTTACGTCACGGTGTCACGTGACTCTCGGTGCGAAATCGTGATGTCATGTTACGTCACGCTGTCAACAAGCTTAATACATCTAGTGACTTCCTCAAACTAAATCGAGTTGACGCGGTGAGTCACGTGACGTCACGAGGTCACGTGAGAACGTGACACATGGTTAATCGTAGTGCCAATACAAGAGCGCCACGAAAACCTACAATTTACCATACATTGCAATTCCTTATATGACGATTTGATCGATAGATAGAAATACAGCCGCCAGTAAAGTGGAGATTTGCGCCAGTTGCCAGTTTTTTATTCCCACATGTTCATTTTGTGATACTAAAAAAAAAAAGCAATTACCTTAAACCGTTTTGAACCGGTTACCGTTATATTTTTTTTTGGTTCGGTTACGGTTCAGTTTTAAGATGGCGTTGAAGATTTTGGTTCGGTTCAGTTCCGGTTCGGCTAAAAAGAACGGTTCTGTTCCGGTTTTCGGTTTGGTTCAGTTCCGGTTCGACACCCTGATCACCGCACAGCTATAGTGTCCCTTCTATGAAAGCATCTAAATCATTGTCTAGCCTCCCTTCTCGCAGAAAAAATATATCGTATATGTTTCTCTCACAAGAATTATTTCTATATCCCGGCACATGGTAGAAGGTTATTTTTTAGAACCTTCACACATATCATCGCGCTTAGATCACCAACCAAATTGTAAGCATTCCTCGAAAACTGCAATTACAATTTTTTTAAATAATTTTTCTTAGTGGTGTCTGTACTGTTTTGTATTGACGTATATATTTATTTATTATTTATCTGGAAATACTACTGGCCCCGCTCAGGGCGCCATGTTAGGAGTGGGTACAAACATGTAAAAAAGATGCAGATTTATAAATGAAAGCTGAATTAAGCATAAATTCTACACCAGATACAAAATTAGCAATAGATGTGATGACGACATCATTTGGTAGCTCGTTCCATTCTTGAATTGCCCGAGGGAAAAAGAATATCTAAAACAGTCCTTTTTGAACCAGTATTGTTTTAAAGCTGTTGTGTGGTTTGGACTTGAGGACTCGGTCGATAATGGTTGTATATAGTTAGAGCTTTGAACAAGAGTGCCGTTAAGGATATTGAACTGTAATCTTAATCCATCAATTTTGGCTCTCATTTGCAATGGTTGAAGCTTCGCTCTAATAACTAATTCAGTAAACGATGCTTCTCTACCATAATAATTAAAGATATACCCAGCAGCTAACTTTCGCATACTTTCAAGCTTGTCAATACCGTTTTGAGGAAAGGACGCCACACTGAACTAGCATATTCTAGCACAGTCCTAATAAAACTTTTATAAGCAATAAGTTTAGTGTCCAAATCAGCGAATTTTAATTTTCAACGACACGCAAACAAAGTGTCTCTTGCTTTGTTAACCGTTAATCCTAAATGCTGATTCCAGTTCAGTTTATTGTTAAAAAGAAGTCCTAAATACTTGCAATCCTCGACCCGCTTTGCTGGTTTTCCATCAAGTAAGTAAACTAAATTGAACTGGCTCTTCTTTTACAGGAGACTTTCATGACGGCTGTTTTCACACAATTTTTCTTCATTTGCCGTTTTTTAGTCCAACGCAGTATCTCAACCAAAGCTTCCTGTAGTGTAAAATTGTCTGTATGGCTTTTATATTTTTTTATATATAATACAGTCGTCAGCGAACAGTCTAAGCGGGACATCAATATTGGTTGGATTGTCATTAATGTGAATCAAAAACAAAAGTGGCCCAAGCACGGAGCCCTGGGGCACTCCTGAAGTAACGGACTCTGGCTGTCGTAGGGAGCCTATACAGGAATTCTACAGGCACTCTACAACGCCATAAAACTCAGCATCAGAATCACTATCTTTCTAAAATACACATAAAACGTCCAAACTACGCCTACGAGGACGCATAAGGTAAAAAATATTTACAATATTCCAAATCAGGCAACTTTTACTGAATACCCCAAAATACCTCCAGGGACACTTCAAGAATGGATATTAATCTAAACATCCCCAGAATCTTTGCAAAACACCAACATAGTAGCTTAGTTATGCTACAACTTGTAATGAGTTACATATGTGAAACTTACTCTAGAAGAACGCACATCTATACCGATGGCTCAACAACGGCGACGACTTCATCGTCAGCATTCTTCGTTCCATCGAGATTTCTTGCAAGATATTGTCGTTTAAACCATCCTACATCGTCAAGAGCCGCTGAGCTTCACGGAATTAAGGAAACAATGAAGTATATATGTCAACAATTACCACAACAATGGACCATACTTACAGATTCAAAATGCGCTTTACTGTCGCTCAGTCCTATTGGAAAAAAATCAATGTATTCGATTTCTTCCCTAGAAATAGCTGAGCACCACCACCTAGCACTCGAATACGATCACCAAATTACTTTTCAATGGATGCGAGGACATTCCGGTATACGGGGTAACGAATGCGCTGACAAATCAGCCAAGAGGAATCACCAGCACATCTCAACACGAATGGTTCCTTTTACGAAAGGCGATTGTACATCTATGGCAAGAGAATTTACAAAAAGTGCACGTGAGATGCTTTGGTCTTCAACAGATTCTAACTACAAATTTCTCTATGACATAGAGCCTTTAGTAACAACACGACTACCAAGCAACCTACCACAACATTTAGAAACCCTTATGCATACGCTTCGCCTCAACTGTGCGTACACGAAGAATTATCGCTTGAAAATAAAACAACGCGCGACTCCGGACTGTGAGAAATGCGGTGCGCCGGAAACCATCAGACACATTCTACTCACATGTCAACCATATGAAATTAACGCAAAGCTTACAAGAACTCTACGAATGTTCTGCACTGTAGGCCTTTTGATCTACCAAAGCATCTCGGACCTTGGCCTGCTAAGAAACATCGAGCAGCCTTAAAAGCTCTCTTTAAATTTCTCGAGGACATTGACTTGCTGACAGTGTAATAATTATTTTTCTCATCTTTCTCTCATTTCTCATTCTGAAACTAGACACTATAGCGTGTATATATTTTAACATTTCATCTCATCATCACTGACCCTTTGTCGATCGTCCTTCTGTCCCCCCTCCTCTTCCCCACCACAGAGAAGCCTGTTAGAGCGCAAAGCTCAGACTAAACTCTGCTTTCATAAAGATATTCTCTCTCTCTCTCTACTTCCGTGCTTGTGGCAGACTCTCGACCTCAGGGTTCAGCCGTGGTCGGGGTGGTCTCGCGAGGCGAGATGCCGCGGTGTGTATTGAGCAGTTGGGAACGATCTCGCTCGCCAGGGCGTGCGCACCTACATCCTCTCTTTTCTAGAGTAAGGCTAAAAAGCTGATTTTAAGCCTCGTGAACCCTATTACTAACTGCGCAGGGATTAAAACTTGTTTTTGTCTCTCCGGTCACAAGCAGTCACAAGTTCTTGAACCAGCCATTACAAATGTTTCATTTCAGTTAATTTCTACCGCTAAAACAAGATCAGGTTTGAGCAGTCAAAGCAGGATCAATTGAAACTTACGAGTTCAGACCATCATCCTTATGCGAGTTCTTAGTAGAGTATTCGCACGACGAAGTTTCTCCCCGAGCAGAGGATAAACGTCATCGAGATTTGAGGTCCCGTGCTCCGCGTCAGAGATGTTCACAAATACACAGAGCTTGAGGGTAGCCGGGGAGAATTTGTGACTGGCCTACAGAATGTGCGTTGTCTGGTCGGAGTGACCAGGCAGCCTCCTTTGTCTCCCTGTTTTTAGGGGGGATTGCAGTTAACAACATTTAGGTGAACGCCTTTGAAAAAAAAAAAAATTTTGCCTTTTGTTTGATGAGTTTCCGAAGGTCGCCAGCACGTTCAGAAAAGAAAAGATTCCGGCAAATCCGACTTGGTTGCGCGAATGCTCGCTTGGATTTTTGTGCACTACCTCCTCCTTCTCGTTTTTTCCTTCTTGCAGCTCTACGGCCATACTCGGTTTTCTCCAGGGTCAATGATCTCTCGTGCGAATGCACCATTATGAACCTTCACAAGGCGATCAAAAGCCTTTTAGCTGCACCAGCAGTTTCTTTAAACCTCGCTACACATACAGGCATTGTATTAGAATGACTCGTCTTTCTCTTTTATATTTTTTGAAGGGGCACTCAACCACTGTTTGCGATAGTTTATTTAAAGTCACAAGTCTGGGCGTGTCTGCAATATATAGTTCCCGAGGAACCGATTTCTGATGCCGATTTAAGTAGCGATAGTAGTGATCGATTGAGTTTTTACCATTAATAGACTATCGGAGAAAGTGCTTAAGTGCCTTTTTAATTCTTTAACACACAATTCCTGACCAACACATTAAAGCAGGCTCCGCTATTCCGTGCAATTTGCTCCGTAATCAGTCAACTTGACCGTCAAAATATACCTTCGATCTGATACAGATGTTTGGTACACTATCCCCATCACGTGAGCGGATAGTTCAAATAATAGCTGCAACGCTACGTCCCTTCTATCAAAGTAGACCATCGTCTGTGGCGGAGCTAAGGTTTGAGAGGCAAGTGCTTTCTTGTGGCCCTTGTATGTTGCTCTTCACACTTTCTTTTGTAGAGCAGTGTTTAGCATGGTGACGGGGTGTCTTTTTGGTGGTAGTCTTTGTCCAAGCCACCGTTTGCAATTGCATAAGAGCATTGTTTGGTTGACTGACACTTAACTTGATATTGTAAGTCAAGCAGGTTGTCATGGCCATGCTCAACTTCTTTGTAAATGCAATGTAAATATTTAGAGGCTATTGTCTTATTGGTGACTAATTTTAACTTGGCTTGGTTGCAAGTTTTTCTCCTTTGATCTCGAGTTATCAGGTTGTAAACTAGACCGAGGTGCCTGCACTTTGACTGAGGCTTATTGTGCAGCAAGGTCCATCTATCTTTACAATACTTAGGTGGTTGAGATGAACATTCAACGCTCTACTCTAATTGTTTGTATGATGTTATTATTTTTTGTTGTTCTAACTGATGGCTTCTATTTATGCTTTGTATTTTCAGAAGTGGTCCTTCAAATCCTTCAGCTGGTGCTGCAAGCCTGCTAGCACAACTTGTGGCCCAAATAGCAGAATGAAGAGCTGAAAGCACGGTTTGAGTGAGAGGACTAGTGGCCCTTGCACAGCTAGACAACCGGACAGGTGGTCGTCAGAGCTTTTTATGCTCCACTTCTATTAGCTTTGAGATATTTAGGTGGCGCCCTTTTATGGTTTCTATCCGTGACATCACAAACAGAATTTGCCTTGTCCTGTTGGCAATAATTGCCTCTACCTCCCTGTAATTGGCAGGATTTCCCTTCCTGCTAGCCGGCGATTGAATAAGCATTATCAGTATACAGGAAGCTATGGTTCGGCGAATCGCAAACCTCAACCACAGCGACGCTTTTGGTCAAGCACGTTGCTAATAGTCCGCGTCGCTGGTTGTGTACAGTGTAGGCGAAGCAACGCCAGGCAAAAGAAAGCGGCGAGAGGAGAAAGGGACAGCACTAGCAACGTAAAAGAAGAGAGTAGGTTTTTCTCCTCCCAGCCTTCCTAGTGCTTGGGCTTTCTCCCCTCGTCTGGCGTTGCCTTTGTCTGTACTCCACGTAACTATCGCATGTTATAACTCAAGAATGTGAGGCGAGGGAACGGAAGGCCAGGGAGGAGGAAGCAGACGAAATGCTGGAGAGCCGAGGAGGCAGTTTCTCCCTCTCCTGTCTAGCATTCCCATCTGCTTCCTCCTCTCCTCTCCAGCGTTCCGTCTGCTTCCTGATCCCTGGCCTTCCTTCCCCTCGCCCTCTCTTCTTGAGCTGTAACTTACTATAATGAAAAAGAGTATAGAGGACATATTGCTTCTTGAAACAATCAAGACTCATGAAAGATTTAAGACCCTGTTTGTATGTTTATTTTTAATCTTTCGTGGAATAGATCTATCTCACTTAGCGTTCGGTGGGTATGTGGAGCCGCCATAACTTTAGTTCACAAAAGGCAGGCGGCAGTGCTTGAGACACTTCGTGCCGTCTTGTGCTTTGCACGTGCACAGCTCCAGCAAGGTTGGGGCACGTTCAGAAAGACGAAAGTTCCCTCTATGCATTGCGGCAGTGGTGGCTTAGCCAAACTGACCTGTGAAATCAATCTATTAACACTAAAAGAAATGAAATTGTTTGTATAAGTTAGGTAATTCATTGTTCAGTGTCTGCCAATTATAGTTGTTAGGTGTACATCCTTTAAAGGGATGCTGAAGCGAAATTTTCATTTCAGAAAACAACAAAGCGCTAGACGGGATGCTACAAACCCGAAAGCATCACAAAAAAGCGATATCTCCAACAGATGGTCGAATATTTGTGAAAGAAGAGTGCGCTTGAAGAATAATCGAAACGGCCCGTGACGTCGCGATCCTCGTTTCCCCCTCATCTCGTTTTGAGTCCGCGAGGACGCGAAAATGGAAGGAAGCAAGACCGTTTCCCCCCTCCTGAAATATTCTGCAGAAAACGCGACGTCGCGATTCTCACTCAATCGCATCCTTAGTTTACAAAAACACGGCCATCCGTTCGACATATCGCTTTATGAGTGGTGTTTTAGGGTCTGTGGCGCCCCGTTGAACACTCCGGCTACCTTATTTGGTGAAATCCAAATTTCGGTTCAGCGTCCCTATAAGGTCTGTTCACATATGCACTACGCCTGTGCTGCAGGGTTCTGAATCTGGGTGAAGCCTTTAAAGTGACCGCCTAAGTCGGTTTGGGAATGCCATAGAGTTATTATAATGTACGCTAGAGGTTCAAGTGGCGCTAGTGTGCTGACGCAAATTGAAGCAGACAGCAACCAGTCGAAAATTGACTTCCGGTAATGCATTTCTATGGGAAAAAGTGAGTGCATTTTCTCCCTGCGCTCGATTATAAGAGCCAATATCCCAAATAATTCGTACGTACTAGGTAGCTTGGAACATTTCTCAGTCAGGCCGACAAAATAATTGGTCAGTTACGGCGTTTTTATTTCGAATTAAAAACGGTGCTAAAACGGCTTCGTACGTGTATTTATGTGCACCGTCGGACACTGTTAGCGCGAATGCGGCGTCAGCGATTTCCAGCATGGGGGATATACATGCCAAACAAACGAAGGACATCTGGAAAATCAAGAGCGGCGGCAAGAACTATAACACTGGATCAGTAACTCGCAGTGCATGTACGATCAAAATAAATTGAAGACCACGCAATCTATTCCGATTTTAAATAAGTAAATACCGCTTTATTTTTTCTGCCCTGAGCGAAGCTGCTTGTTCTACGTTCAAAATATCACCCGCGCCCTTGATATCATTGAGAAGAAGTGCGCAATAAAAGCTGCCCGGTAGAGAGAACGACACGAAGAGACACCTTTCATAGCCCACGGAATTTATTCACTACGTTTTAAAGTTTTTTTATCCGCTCATGCACGACGGGATCATTTTCATACAGTGACAGGACTGGCATATTATCAATAAACAAGCGTCACCGGAATGCTGGCGAGTCTTGAACACATTCTATATTCGTTTCGATTGTAATTTTGCTTTGAATCGTAGCTTGTTCTTACACACCTGCTGCGGAACACACGTTTGGAACTGAAATGTAGCGAAGTTAAATATCGTTCACTGATGAAGAAAAATGCGCAAACTAAAGCAATTATACTTTTACAGTGTTAATCAAGGTACATGCTATTCGGTACGACCCAAATAACCAAAGTGTTCCGTGTTATTATCCGGCGAAGAGACAAAATGCACGCGCGTTTTCCCATAGGAATGCACAGGAGCACCGCAAAAGAAGACTGGTTGCTGTCTGCTTCAATTTGCGTCACGGAAGTCGCATAGACACTAGCGCCAGTTGAACCTCTAGCGTACATTATAATAACTCTATGGGGAATGCATCACGCCGCGATTTACGACGGAGGCGCTCGACGGTAGTGGAATGACTGCATGAAAAGTTCAAAGAACAAACTTACCCGAGTAAAAAATAAAAATAGAACAACTATGTTTTTTTTTTTTTTTTTTTTTTTTTTTTTTTTTTTTTTTTTTTTACGGCGCCCATTTGCTAATTATGCACTTTCTGAGCGGCTCAATAACCGACAGATGGCGACTGCGGCGTCTGCGGCTCACTGCGGCTCGTCGCTGCTAGACCTGTGCGCCGCCGCGCCGCGCCGCCGCCGCCGCCTGTTTTGCTCTCGCCGCCCTGCGCCGCCGCCGGAATCCCCAGAGCCAGCACGCCGCCGCCGCCGCCGCACAATAAATCCGGCGCGCCGCCGGCGCCGCCATTTTTTTTTTGGGGGGGGGGGGGGGGGGCGGTTTTGTTTCTGTATGAGTTTTACCTACTATATTATGCATAAAAAATGAATAGATTTTTTTGCCTTTCATTTTTACTCCTGTAAATATATCAATAAATGTAGAAGTTCCATAAAAAACGGAGACAGGGAACGTTAAAAAAAAAAAAAAACACGGACGAAACAACAAGTCTCAAACACCGTTTGTTGTTTATTTGAACAATGAACGTTGTTACACATACCTCAAAACCCTCACCACCAAAAAAGAAACACCTCCTCTTCACTAGGTCACCGAGAGCCGGACACTCAGACAGAACCCATATGATTCATGATTCAGACATATCTGTATGATTCACACCAAGCAGCCACCCTGATGACCTCGCTTGAGGGCTGACCAGCCACATGCGATAACAGGCAGCTCCAGCACAGCCCTCACAATTCTCAGAAAACCCACAAAACAAGACCTTATAGAGACACAAAAAACTCTCCATATCACTGTCCAATGCCAAGGACGGTGTGCTTACTCAATTACCAAAGGTGAAAATACGAATGGTCTCCCTCAGAACTCTCCTACAATTGCTGATTGTTGGGCGAGTTGGCGTTGTGCGTGAGAAAACATGATTGCGCTTTAAGACATAGACAGAGGAAGAACACCACACAGCGCTTACTTTCAACTGATTTAATCCAAGAGCCTCAGCGTAGATACACACTGCGTCACCGCACCACATCTCAACCAATCCGTGGCCCCGCCGCGGACCGCAAATACACTATCTCTTTTTCTGCAAAGTCGATTGAAACCACGCATGACTGCAGGTGCAAACCATTATTTGCTTCTTCCACTGTTCTCGCTAGGCACAAAGATAAGACTGTTAGAGAGATAATTGAGGCGGACGCCATCAATAGTTCCGGCACGTGTTGTGCACGTGTTTTTTTCTGCATGGCACCCCTGAGGACCACCTGAAAAGGAGGTTAACCTTTCTAATTTGTGCTGAGCTTTGAAAACTAAATTTACACCGAACCTCTCTGCCACTGGTATAAAGTTATGAGAGACTCCAACCTAGTAAGGCACGCACACAACATTTTTTACTACCGGTTTTTTCCACAGGAGCCGGATTGAACGTACGTTCCTTACACCTTGAGCACAACTGTAACAATCCCATCCTGCTGTAATTGTTAAAATGGTTGTGAACGAAAATTGAGCTTGGCAGAATGTATTGTCGGCTTTTATCTACAAATGCCTGACAGGAGTGGAGCAACAGTCCATCGTCACTCAAAAACTCTGAGCAACTGATTGAAATATTGAATTCGCATCATGGGAGAAGGTGCGATGAGACAACTGTAGACATCAAGAACTTATGTTACTTTATGGATAAGTCGGAGCTGTTAATAAGGGTCAGGAGGTGGTGTGATGATAATCTAGTGAAGTTGCGGTCTGGGGTTGATGAGATAGTTTTATCAGCATTCTGGAGTTTAGAGTCCACTGCCGTAGTCTTTGATGGTTCTCTTTCTATTCAAAAACAGGGTGTGTGTATCGGGTCGTGAATTGTTCCCATGTTGTCCGAGATTTTTTTTTTTTAAAACGAGACTTATGTACACGTTGACACTGTTGTGCGGTCCTTGTCGATTGGACTGCACAACCCTGTCATCGCAACAGTCGAATTAAGCACTTATAGATCTACTGTTGCACACGGAAAAGGGCCTGTGCTGGAGGTACGGCAAGGAATCAGCCAAGCCTCTGCTGGCAGCTGTCACTTGAAAATAGCTAAGAGTGGTGTAATTACGTCTGCGATGGATAACGCCTGTAAAGAATCCCGCATGTTTTGGGTTGGTGAGGCAGTTGAGTTGCAAAAGATGCGTCGTCTGGAAGCGGGCCATCACCACAATGTAATTGTTAGAGTTGTGCTCAAGGCACTGAAGGTTTAATCCGGCTCCTGTGGAAAAACCGGTTGTGAAGAATGTTGTGTGTGTGCCTTACTACCATGGAATCTCTCATAACTTTATATCAGTGGCAAATAGGTTCGGTGTAAATTTAGTTTTCAAAGCTCAGTACAAATTAGAAAGGTCAAACCCCTTTCTGGTGGTCTTCAGGGGCGCCAGAAAAGCAGAAGAACCCAAATGTAACTTTTCAGGCAGGAGTGATGTACGGGACCCTCTCATTTCGTCGAATCTCGTTTCGTGGAATTACGTATCGCAGACAACTTTTCATGAGCACAGGTTTCATGGACACACGTTTTGTCGAGACGATCGTTTCATCCGTCACGCGCGTATCATTAGTAAGGGTTCTGATGGAGTTTCCTGTTATCGCATGTGACTGGTCAGTCATGAAGCGGGGTCGTCTGGGTGGCAGGTTGGTGTGACCATGAATCATTTGGATCTGTCTGAGTGTCCGGCTTTCAGTGACCTACACTCTAAAAAAAAAAAAAAAAGGTGTATTCTTACACCTTTTCTCCCCTATAAGACACCCCAAAACTTCAGACGTCGATCTGACGGTACTACCTTTCACGAGAGGCTTGATAGCCGTGTGGTACAACTTTTTAACATAGCTAATGTACGTGTTAGTGACTACAAAAAAGTAATCGAGGTTTTCTTGGCTCTACTGCAAAACCTCAGTGTTTTCTTTCTGTGGTCCTTGATACGTACTTTAGCTATTTAATCAGTTATATCGCTCCGTTATCAAGCCCCTTGTAAAATATATGGCTGTCTGTGCGCTGTGCGTCAAACTAAAGTTTTGCGGTGCGTTATATGGGACAAAAGGGTGTATGGTGATACTCTTTTTTTTTTAAAGAGTTCTTTTTTGGTGGTGAGGATCTTGACGTATATATAAGAGCGTTCCTTGTTCAAATAAACTATACCCGTTTTTTCAAGAAAAAAAGAAAGTTTCGAGCATTTATTTATTTATTTAAGTACCCTCAGGGCCCGAAGGCATTACAGAGGGGGAGAGCACATACATGAAACAAAGATGTTCGTATACGCGACGCAAAGTCTTACGAGATTTGGTTGTCGGAGAAAAAAGCGATAATTTTGGCGCTGGAACGTGTACGTCTTGATAACATATATAGTAGAATCAAGCTACATATATCTTAATTCTCCACATAAAGGTGGAAATTAGTAATGGTTCGCAAGGAGTCGGACTCTTTTACCAGAGTTCTTGACGTGAAAACGGGTATAAAAGCTGTGTTTGAGACTTGTTGTCTTTTGCGTTATTTATATCGTTCGTGTCTCCCGCTACTATGGAAGTTCTTCACCAGCTCGCCTGTGTTTTTAAAGTGTTATAACGGACTGAACGGTTTTGTAGACCGCAAAACGATTTAATGAAAACTTTATGGAATAATTTGATACAAGAGGGCTATATTCGCGTCCGTTTTCAGGCTTCCTTCAAACGTATTTTATTTTGATCCACACGCCTGGCTTGTTCGTGTCACATCGTGTTTCTAGGAGTTCTTCTTTCTCGTTTCTACGCCGGGACCCAGCATCGGGGGTCGAAGTCGAGCTCCCATCCGGTCGAGTCGGGGAGGCTCTCCTTAAGGGTCTTTGCCGCCAGCGTATTTGCTTACACTCCCTAGCTCAAAATCCTTGCGCCCTCGCACACTCGCACATTTTGTTAATGCTGTCATGATCCTCTGTCTAGCCATCGTGGAGGGCGGCGTCGGCGTGATGCGCTTGTAATCGGAGGATCTGCTGCGGTGCAAGGCGAGTTGGTTGAAATCGGACGTCAATCGCTGCAAGTTGTTCGTAAAAGAAAAAGAAAAAAGAAGAGAGCTATTGTGCGGCAGCTTGGCGGCAATCCGGTGTGCCTTGCGGGGTAAACCTGGAAATGGTGTAGGTTTGATTATTCATGTTGGTGATGACTTAAGTGTCCGTGGAAAAGCAGGCCAAGTTTCGAGAGGAAGGCCGTTCGTGTACCATACCCTGTCCCTGACGCTGTATGGAGCTGGTCGATGTTTTGCATCGAAGGAACGCTTCATGCCGTTGTCGCGAAGTTTTGCTCGCGCGAGTTTTTAGTATACAGCTTTACTTTGTTTTTGGCGTTCTTCGGGGGTTCACTCGTCTTTACGGCACGGCTCATGGAGTCTGCCGGGGTCGGGGGACCCCAAATGGGGGAGAACGTGAACGCTGTAACGCTACACTTATAGTTTTCAGAACCCCGCGTTGGAAACGTTTTGTCTTGTGTATGTTTGCATTTGGGATATCTACTTCGGAGGTGGTTTTGCGCTGTGTATGTGTAACTTCTCTGTCTACGTACGTATGTGCTTTCTGTTGTTTATGGCTGCTCTTGTGAGCTTCGTTTGGAATGAGCTCTGTCTCGTATATGTGCTTGTTTTTGGAATGTTCGTATTTGCTTTAGGCTCCGAGCCTTTGATTGGTGCTAAGAAAACCCCTCTTGATTGGTCCTTCCCAAACGTTCTGATTGGTGGACTGGAGGAGCCCAGAATGCTGGTGAACTGAATATAAGCGGCCACCGAAGGACTCTTAAGAACTTGGCTCCCGGATACCAAGCCTTGGACATCTCCCTGCCTCTGGAAAACCAACCTGCACGTCCGACCCCCCTTCGGCTGTGGAGCCGTCCGCCCGCTAGCTCGCAAACTTGGTCCCCCTTACGGCTGTGGAGGAGTTCGGCTCGCCCGCCTTTGTGTGGAACTGGGTTTGTCGAGTTTGGCTGTGGTCGGGGCCCCCGCTGAGGGTGTGTGTGGTGAGGGAGGACGGCAGGGAAAGTTTCCAGAGGTTGGAATTATTTCCCCCCCAAAAGTTTAATCTCAAATTATATAATGTTCAAAGTGATGTAAAAGAGTCTTTGTCTAGATCTCTTAAATAAACAGAGTTGTTTGTTAAAACAACTCTGTTTGTTCATCGACGGAGAAAAAAGAAGTCCTATTATTTTCTTCGTGACAAAAGTGGTGGAGAGTGCGGGGTACGACCTAATTTTCTTCGTTACAAAAGTGGTGGAGGTGCGGGGTACGACCGATTGCTACAATCGCCGGTTGGCCCGTCCTCGAGCAGCAGGATGCGGAGTCGTCGAATTCACCCTGCGGAGGCAGCCTGGATCCCTCATCATGGTCGGCGCCACCGTGACAATTGAGAAGACTGCGCCATCTCAGCGCAGCACCGCCATGGCGAACCTCCTCGTCCTGCTTACTCTGACGATCCTCATCAGCGGAATTCTCTCCGAAAGAGCACCACATCCCCGAAAATCAGCGTCTCCAAACCAAGTGAGAACTATCCGCCCGCTTCTAAATTGCCGTCCATTCCTCGTGAAGCACCGTGCTCGATTCAAAAATTGAGAAAAAAGTGCCGATTGCCTCTTCAATTATTCCGACCTGGAACTTTCGAACACTGACGTCGCTCAAGAAATTTTCTATTCATTTTAACTTCCTCGACTCAAAAGAACTTTTATTTCGTCGCTGGTATGTTGCCCTTATTGTGTATATAGAAGAAAATGTCAAACTCAAGAACGTATTTGCTGTGTAGATAGAAAAGAGAGTTGAGCTCGACTATGTATTCTTGTCATTGCCTTTTGTTTTATAGCGCCTCGGGCCCCCAGAAGCTGTATAGCCATGTTCAATACAGCGCGGACTCTCTGGATGGGCTCGGTAATTGCGCAAATTCTCCTCCTTCTCTGGTGGCTCTCCTTGTCGGTGGTAACAAGTCCAGTCATGTTCAATACGGCGGACGGCCCCGATGTTGAGTATACTTAAGAAAGGATGGAGGGACGTGTGAACCGTCAAAGTGACGAGTTCGATTTTAGCCAATATAAGTGGCTGTGTTTTGGGCAATGACAACAGTGAGAGCTCTCGAATGCTGCTCCTTGTGTGCGAGTTATTTAGTTGGTGGATTCGGTCCAGTCAGGTACTTACGGCGGACCACCCCGATGTTTTGTTCACGCGAGAGAGGGCAGTTTTCTAAATAAGAGCTAGAGTTTATCCAGGGCGCAACAAGTGACATAATTATTCAGACTTCCGTCAACTACGGCTTCGCATGCAATCTACTAAAAATTATCACCGGAAAATGTGTTTTCTGAACGTCGAGGGAAGTGACTACTGCTTCTGAGAACATTCCCATATATCATTTGGAATTTTGAACTCTCTAAGGCGACAACATTATGGACTGCGGCTTGACAAGTTTTCGAATAACCATGTGCATGACCTTGTGAAGATTTTTGTTGTTACCTTTACCCAGATAGTTTTTTTTGTGAAATCTGTTTAAAAGACACGTAAGTTTTTTGTGTATTTCTGATGTCATGTATGTTGTAAACGAAGTAGCGTTTCGTTGGAGTAGCAGATTGACGTTAAGTTTTACGTTTAAGACAATGTGTGCCCGCTTATCTCACGATGGAGAAGTTAAGAATTTTGTATGTGCATTTTAAGAGTGAGGTCACTCTTTTTCCGTAATGGGAAGGTGTCGCGAAGTTTTGCTCGCGCGAGTTTTTAGTATACAGCTTTACTTTGTTTTTGGCATTCTTCGGGGGTTCACTCGTCTTTACGGCACGGCTCATGGCCTCTGCCGGGGTCGGGGGACCCCAAATGGGGGAGAACGTGAACGCTGTAACGCTACACTTATAGTTTTCAGAACCCCGCGTTGGAAACGTTTTGTCTTGTGTATGTTTGCATTTGGGATATCTACTTCGGAGGTGGTTTTGCGCTGTGTATGTGTAACTTCTCTGTCTACGTACGTATGTGCTTTCTGTTGTTTATGGCTGCTCTTGTGAGCTTCGTTTGGAATGTGCTCTGTCTCGTATATGCGCTTGTTTTTGGAATGTTCGTATTTGCTTTAGGCTCCGAGCCTTTGATTGGTGCTAGGAAAACCCCTCTTGATTGGTCCTTCCCAAACGTTCTGATTGGTGGACTGGAGGAGCCCAGAATGCTGGTGAACTGAATATAAGCGGCCACCGAAGGACTCTTAAGAACTTGGCTCCCGGATACCAAGCCTTGGACATCTCCCTGCCTCTGGAAAACCAACCTGCACGTCCGACCCCCCTTCGGCTGTGGAGCCGTCCGCCCGCTAGCTCGCAAACTTGGTCCCCCTTACGGCTGTGGAGGAGTTCGGCTCGCCCGCCTTTGTGTGGAACTGTGTTTGTCGAGTTTGGCTGTGGTCGGGGCCCCCGCTGAGGGTGTGTGTGGTCAGGGAGGACGGCAGGGAAAGTTTCCAGAGGTTGGAATTATTTCCCCCCCCCCCCCCCCCAAAAGTTTAATCTCAAATTATATAATGTTCAAAGTGATGTAAAATAGTCTTTGTCTAGATCTCTGAAATAAACAGAATTGTTTGTTAAAACAACTCTGTTTGTTCATCGACGGAGAAAAGAGAAGTCCTATTATTTTCTTCGTGACAAAAGTGGTGGAGAGTGCGGGGTACGACCTAATTTTCTTCGTTACACCGTGAAGGTAATCGAGGCTCGCGTTTGCAGCGTCGCAGTTCACGCGGACGTCGCCGACCTCGTCGGGAAGCGGGGAAAATTCCATTGGTCGACGTGGGACAAAGTTCAACAGGAGTTCGAACGGTGATGTCTGGAGTGCGGCTGCTGGTTCACTCGAAAGCATGTTGCCTGGAGATAATCGCTCTAATGGTCAATGTCGCCGTTGACGTTCTTTCGCGCAGACATGGAAGGATTTTTCCGTTGGAGCGTTCGACAAAGTTGTTAGCTTCGGGAGCGTAAGGTACTGTTAGGGATGCTCCGAATGTGCCTGTCGGCGAAGTACCGCGAAGCAGAACGAGAGGTTAGGACCCTGTCGTTGTCGGTGATGACGGCTTGCGGCGTACCGAATGAGTACGAGTTCTGTAAATCGAAGGACGTGCTCGGTCGACTTGTTGGGCATGGGGCGTGCGACAGCGCGTGGTGAGGCGGAACGCGGTGATAAAATACCGTTTGCCGTCGGTCCTCGTCTTGCGAAGGATTTTGCGCCGCGGCTGCCAGCCGGCGACATGTTCTCTTACAAATGGGAATAAACAAGGCTAACGGACGCACTATTCACAGCGAAAGCAACGTATACCTCTCCATAAAAAAAAATGAAACAAAAAATTGTGTTCCTTTTTATGGTTATTTCCATCTTGCTTTTCAAATTCAAACGACTCCTTTCTCTCTCCCCCTCACTCTCTAATTTACACCCCCCCCCCTCCCTCTTCCGCGCCACGCCGCCGCCGATCCGTTGATCCCCGCGCCGTCAACACGCCGCCGCCGGAGGTTCAAACACCGGCGAGCCGCCGCCGGCGATTTCTGACCGGCGCACAGCTCTAGTCGCTGCCCAGCAGCCGCCCCCAGTCGCACCAAAAACAGACAACCTTTTTTGAGTCATAAACGGTGCACACTTCTTATTTTATTTTCACTCCCAATAAAACACACCATTTGTGGGATAACGGGACATATGTGTCCCACTTTGTAATTCACGCAAAACTGTCCGCCGACGGCAACAAGCCACATGCAGCCCACTCATTGTGTGCTGCCACCTATCGTAAGGTTTCAACAACTCTCCTGACAATTACTTTGCGCAAGTTCATCAGATGGCGGCACCGGTGCGAGAGCTTTAATTATGTTTTTTGCCCAGCACGTCTTCCAAATCCTCCTCGTGTGCCCCGATCGTGTCAATATATTCTCCAAGATGCCCGGTAAGATTTTCCTTTTTTCGGCACTCAGAGAAAAATGTGTCTAGTCTGCAATCAATGCATGCATTCAATAATTGAAGCTACAGATTGTGGGAAACGTTTGTTGAAAAGTAGTAACTAGGAGACCTGGACCAGGGATTCCTGAGTACAAATAAAGTTCAATCTCTCTCTCTCTCTCTCATAAAACAGGTACGTGCCCATTTCGCTAACCTTAATTATTATTATTGTATTTTCGGTTGTCAAAGCTGATGGCGCGGACATGTGAATCGGTTTTGCGGATCATTTGCACGCACTCTCACGCAAGTGGGACGCCAGGCGAATTCACGCGCTCGCTCCAGTAGCGTTGATAGCGGGCGTTGACTTTCTGTGAGGTGGGCTTTGCCATATAACGTCCACCTTGCGTCGCGCGCCTCATACCCGAATTGCGCCTCGCGCCTCGCGCGGGAGCTTCAGTGTTTATATGCTTTGCTTGTGGGTCAGATACCATGTTAGTTGGCTTAGTTTGGCTAGTGTGGTCTAGCGAGGGGTGAGAGAAGGGAGCCGGAGCATTGTAGCTATCGGGGGTGGAGAGTGGGCAGCCGGGGCTTTGTATGGTTTTCTCGTACGGTTTATAGGTAGGGGAAAATGGTGCAGGGCGCGCGTTTATGTAGCCACAGTGTTGCGCGCTTCGCGTGTTCGTGCAACTGAGGACAGCTAATTTGTGCGCCACCACCCTTCGTCTTTCTCCTTTGATTAACCACGCGATACAATATAACTTAAGCCAACCCTAAACCCCGGCCCAGCGCGAGGCGCGCGTTCTAAGGCAGACGAGTGTCACCAAAGCCCGCACGCAGGTGTCACCGCCCGACCAGACATTTCTAAACCTTGGCTGTGGTGTATACTAAGCATAAAATAGAAAATATATTCCCCAAATCGCGCAACAAGCGCATTTTGATCAGTTCGTCGCACTTAATATCATCTTTGTAGGAGAAGCTTTCCTCACACCCGAAGAGGCCTTAGATCATTTCTACAGTCTTCCTGACGACTCACAGTCTAGTGAGGAAGACGGTGACAGCAGCGACGAAGAGTTCATTCCTGAGCTTGCCCCTCCCGATTCAAGCGAGGAAGACACGGAAGACGCAGGTGCTTTATCAGCTAGCAGGGATGCACCATCAGCTAGTAAGCGAAAACGGAGGGCATCCTACGGTAAAAGAAAGTCAAAGAAGAAGAAGAAAGTCCCAAAAGCCTGCAATGAAGATGCGGAAGGTGTTTTCGATCTAGACAAAGACTTCCCGGGTACATGGATGCCAGTGAGCCAACGAATGTGGTACAAAATCCCAAAACTTGGGATCCACAGTATTTCTCAAATTCTCCGAAAAAGCCAGCAGATGCCTTCGTCTTCTACTTTGAAGACCCTGTCGTGCATATGCTAGTTGAAGAAACAAACCGCCTGCGAAGCGAACGTGCCGAAGAAAGTGAAAAAAAAAAAAAAAAACCTGACGACAGATGGATGAACTGTTGATACTTATGAGCGTCAACCCAAGACACCAGTTGTACCACAACTGGAGCTTCCATGGTTTCCTCAACGCACCAGAAATATGGAAGGTGATGTCATTCAAGCGCTTCCCATCTATCATGAACTGCCTCCACATGAGCGACAACAGGAAAACAAAAAAGAATGGAGAAGATGGATTTGACAGTCTTGCTAAAGTTCGCCCTTTCCTGGACGCATTGAACACCAGTTTTCAAAAAGAGTACACACCATCTGTGCATCAAGCGGTTGATGAGTGCATGATCCGACTCAAGGGAAGCTCATCGATAAAGCAAAGCGATAAAGTCCATGAAGCCAACCAAGAGAGGATAAAAGTGTGGGCAAGAGCAGACTCGGAAACGGGTTATTTGCTACGGTTTTAAGTGTGAAAGAAAGAACGCAAAGCGACCTGCCAACAAGACTCTAGTAGAACATGTCGTGCTGTCGTTGTCGGAAGAGATGGAACCTGGCTCTCAGTTTTAATTCGACAACTATTTCACGTCCACGCGCCTGATGGAAGATCTTGCAGATAGGGCTATCCTTGCTGTAGGGATCGTCCGAACAAACAGAAAAGATCTTCGTGAGGAGCTGAAGAGAAACAACAAACTGAAAAAAGGAGAACTTCTATGGCGGACAAAGGGGCAGGCTACTGCTTAACAGTGACACAAAGGACGTGCACGTCTTGTCAAATTTCATGATCCCAGTGATACAATAGAAATAGAACGAAGACTTAGCAATGGATATTCTGTTGGCGTGGTATGCCCAAAGGCAATCGCTGACTACAACAGCTGCATGGGCGCGGTAGACAGTTTTTATCAGAGGCGAAGTTTGTACCCGGTTGACAGGCGGTCGGAAAAATGGTGGTACCGAATTCTCTTTTTCCTATTCGACGCCGCCACAGTAAGCGCATTCCTCCAGATCAGGCCACACAGTGAGATCACATACCTGTGGTTTCGCCTTGTTCTTGGTCGACAGCTGATTAATGGAAACACGTTCAGGCACACCCAGAGTGTTGGGCCATTTCGAACAAACAAAAAAGGGGCTAGAAATGGCTAGAAGATGGTGGGCGTCTGCGATGAGCTACGGTTTAGGGGAAAGGGCCACAATCCCCTGAAGGTGCCCAAGAGGAGTACGTGCCGGCGGTGCTTAACCGCGGGAAACGAGGTCCGCACTAGTTTTGTGTGTATGGCTTGTGTCATCCCGCTTTGCGCTACTTGTTTCGTCCCATCCCATGCAGAAACGTCTGCTACCTAGCTGAGGTATAACCGTCGGAAAGGACACATGGAGACGGATGTCCCATTTTTGTAACGTACTAGAATCTGCAAATGGGACCAAGTTTGTCCCAGTTTTTTCGAATAAACGGCTGCCGTTATTTTGTTTTAATTTGTTGCAAAAGACTTCTGACTTGCACTTCTATTAGGGTTTTAATAACTATTCTTTATACCGTGTAAAAAAATATGCCTCGTCCCACAAAGGGTTAAATGGACACAAAACTAATCAGACCGATGGTTCGTCGAATAATTTAAGTTCCATGTGGTGTGGTTTTGGCGTCACCGTAGAGCTACTGAGCTGCCATAGGGCGTCACTGTCATTGCCGCCATCTGTCGGTTGTTGCGCCAGTCGGAGGGTGCGCATATAGCACACGGGTGCCATAAATAGAGAAAATCAGTTGTTTTTTTTTTTGTTTTTTTTTATTTTTAGATGGGTAAGTTCATTCTTTGAAATATTTTTGGGATACTTTCGCCCCATTCAGGCACCTCTGTGGTAAATCGTAGAGCGATAGATTGTGAAGCCAATTTATGCGGTGATTTGAAAAGCCTCACCGAGATTCGGGACCTTACGATGGAGTAGTACTATTTGTAAGTGCTGGTAATAGTGCTGATTGTGCTCTTTGTTATAGATCCGACACTGATACACTACTGTATCAGTGCTGAGTTAAGTTCAAGGCAGCACTGTTTTACCGTTGATTTAGCTCTGTGCCGTATATGTGAACTATCCTTTATAGACCTTTCTCAAAAACTTGATAACTCTTGCATGTTTCCAGTGCACACGGTTATGATAATGGAAGAGTTTTTGCGTCTTCCGCTAGTGATTGTTCGAGAGTGAAGAAAATTATAGTTTGTAGGAGCAAATTGCTAAAAATGTATATTAATTTCAATTTCTTAAGCTTACATGCAGCAATACAGGTATCCTACAGCATTCAATACGATGTTAATTTATTATGCTTTGAACTTTTTTACCTGCTTGATGACATTTTTGCGGGACTGTCACTCACTGCTAAAGTTACTGAGACCATGAAACGATAAAAAATGAAACTAGCATAAAAGGGTAGATAGTTATAAACATGTTCGATGTGAACTGTTGAAAATAAGGGTGTACTTTGTTCTTCCTTTTTCTTTTTTTAAAGGGTGTGGGATTTCCTTTGCTGCTACCCGTCTCGGAGAATGACACAGCACACCGGTTCAACAACAAGTTAACATTTAATGAGCGCTATCGCCTGCGCCACGATCCCAACAGCCCCCGCGCATCCGCTGCGACGGCCTTTTATCAGCGGCGGAGCGCCGCTCGCGTGGCCAGTTGCCTTTGGCCCCCTCGTGGTCAAGATGACCACTTATGATTGTCAGAGGGGCAGCCTGGGCTAACCGCTTGGTATCGTCAGGTTGCCCACAAGGGTTACTGCAAAAAATATTAGGACTAATTTTATTGTCTAAAAGTCAACCATGTTCTGCCCACACCACATATACACCAATTTGTTTCCTCATCAAGACGCCGAAACATTATTTAAATAAACCAAATATGGTTAGATCACACCACATAAAAGCAGCACCGCTACACGGAAACATGGCGGCAGGCTGTGTGCGCCCGAGCCCTGTCTAACTTGGCTGTACCGATTTCTTTTTCCTTCCGTGCCTATTCAACTCCTGCGGAGAGCGGGGAGGCACAACTCGAACGGCCAGCTTGTAGTGCATTGACGCCACCAAGTGGCAAAGCTCACAGCCACGCCAGCCCCCATATAGCCATGACTGAAGGAGAACCAGACGTCACGAACGCGTAAGCACACAACCGCGCCAACCCCCTGTAGCCTCGACTGAACAAGAACCAGACGTCACAAACGCGATGCACATCGGGGGATCTTCTGAGACGTTAGTTTTAAATAATATTTTCTTGTATTTTTGAGCAAAAAATTGGTGTCTCTATGGTATGGCCAGAACATGGTTCACATTTAGACAATAAAATAGGCACTACAATTTCGTTGCAGCATCACTTTAAAACTATTCTGCCCTTTTATCATATTTTCAATATCAGTAGTATTGATATTGCTTTGGAGAAACTGTCTTCAATTCACTTTTTGAGAAAAGTCTACTCCCCACCTGGTTTGCAAGATTCATACGATGACGTCGGAAACATCTGTTCTGTTGATGGTCAGTACATTTTAACTTAAACGCTTGTGCTTTTTTGGTTACAGGTCCCCTCCAGCACTATGGGGGGAAGATAATGGCCAACAGCGGACTGATTGCAGGAAGAGTAATTGCATCTGCCGCTATCACAGATAACGAGCAAGCTGCGACGTCTAAGAAAGAGCAGTCAAAGTGTTTAACATAAATAAGTTGAGGTGAAAAATCTGACTCTCATATTATGTCTTGTAAATTTCTGTGAAGTTTGAGATAATTTATTATTTTAGGACTGATTAAGGAAAAGTTTTGAACTTATGGTATGGCTCTATCAGGGTGTCGCGTACCTCATTCCTATCTACTGGATTTTTCACATCCAGTATGCGAAGAAGCCACATAATGTGCTGCCTTTCAATGAGCATGGTTTTGCGGACTGTGCTACATGAAGCCGCGGGCGAAGGCACCGGAATCGATAAATTTCTACAGAGCGATCGTCGCTTGTGTACCACAGTTAGCCTAGCGTACCTTACACTGTAATAAATACCCCTGTCAGACGGGCATTTAAATGGCCTTCACAATGAGCTCATTGAAAAAATCGGCGAATCAGCTCACGATCTCGGCTCTGCCTGTGTCCTTCGGTGCTCGCTTGTTCGCAGATATTTTTAAGGAGTTCGCTCTCAAGGGTCATTTAACTTACCGTCTGACCGGGTATAAGCTAGTTTGCGCCCAAGGCAACATGAGCTGTTGCCACACGACGTGTACAAGAAATGTACATAATCTGTGAAATTAATTTATTTCGTGGATGAAGCTACCTGCTTATGCCTTTCCTTTCACACTTCCTGACTTTGAAGAAACCCATTAAAGGTAGCAAAAAAATACTCTCAGAAATCACCATTGAAACTCCTAGGTGGATGCGAAGGAATACTCCCGTAGGTGCACATAACTCCCAGGAGGATGTGAAAAAAGACTCCCGTGGGTCCAGGCAGTAACTCCCAGATGGATGTGAGAGAATATTCCCATAAGTGCACGTAAAAACGCCCATATGGATGTGAAATAATAGTCCGAAAAATGCCCGTAAAAACGCCCATACAGATGTGAAAAAATAATCCCATAAGTGCACGCAAAAACTTCCATATCGATGTGAAAGAATAGTCCCAAGTGGGCGCGGGAGCTTTCTTGTGAATGCAACGCCTGACCCCACTATGTTCCACTTGTTGCAGCTCCCGCTCGCATGCGTCATCTTCGGCTGCATCTTTCCTTCGACTGCCGTCAGCAACACCACGGATCTTGGCCCTGTCATCGTTACGCCACCAAGCTATCCACGGGAGCTGTTTCCACCGCCGCTGCTGTCCACAAGCCATCTGCATTTCCGCAACGTCACTAACCCTGAAGCGGATGTATCGTCATCGGGCTGCGCAGTGGCCTGCCTACAAATACTGAGCGCCGGCCGTCGTCGCGTCAGTGGGCACGGGAGCTTTCTTCCGAATGCCACGCCTGACCGCCCTATGTTCCACTTGTTGCAGGTTTGTCAACGCTATTCCTTGTATTCTAAGAAATCTAGCAACCTGTGCCTCCTAGTGCTCCCGTGCCCAAGTGTGCTTTGCTGCATAATATGTGACTTCTTCAGCTTGATTCGTGCACTGTTGCAGCTCTCTGGCGATTTTGAATCCGATCCAGGCCCAGATACTAAGAAACAACCCCAACTGGACGAAATTCTTGCCATTGTAAGAAAGATTGAGGCCAATTCTTCTAAACTTGAAGAAGGTCAGAACACGATTAGGTGCGATGTCAAAACTCTTCTCGAGAAGCAGGCTCAGTCGGAGGGCTCACTTTCTGCCATTAAGCGAAAATTACAGCAATTGAGGCTGAGCTTGAAACCCTTTCTGAGACTAGAGCCGAGGTAACTAGCATTCGGAGTGCACTCGCTGATCAGGCCACGGCTACAGCGTCATTGCTGTCTCGGAGTAACGACCTGGAAAACCGATCCCGCCGCTGAAATTTGCTTTTTCGCGGCATAACCGACGTCCGAGGAGAGTCATGGGCGATATCTGAACAAAAAAGTACTAAAATTCGCCGAAGAGAACCTTGGTATTACTTTACAAACTTCTGACATTGAGCGTGCGCATAGGATTGGCACATTTCAAGAAGGAAGAGACCGACACATAATGTGTTTTTCTACTTTCAAAACTAAAAGTCAGTTACTACAGAATGGCTCTCGCCTCAAGGGCAGCTTATTTTCTATTTCAGAAGACTTTTGTAAAAATACACGAATCGCGCGCCAAAAACCTTGTTGCTTTTGCCAAAAGTCAGTCTTTACCTTCCAAGCTTCGGCTAGATCAGCTTCATATCGGCACTAAGACATTCATATATGATGCCCAGACAGAAACCGTAATAGAAATGTTCAGATAAGGGGACGCGGGGAGTGCTACTGATATCGCGGGTTTCGAAAGTTTAATCAGTATGATCTGTCGTCTGTTATTACCTCAAGTGATGCTAACGTTGTTTTGCTATCAGAAACGTGGCTTCACTCTGACGTCGATGATAGTGAAATAATGCCAGATCATCCCCATTTCAATATTTATCGACATGACAGAGCAAACCATCGAGGTGGTGGAGTCCTTATCGCTGTATACAGAAGAATCACAAGTCAGAAGGTTTTGTCTCACAGCGCTCTCGAGACTGTTTGGGTTTCTTTAAGTTGTTTTGGGTCTTTTTTGATTGGCGCATGTTACCGTCCTCCCGACGCTTACCCCGAGTTTAGTAACTTGCTTCGTGATGATCTGTCTATGTTGTCACTGAGTCACACCAACAAACCTATTTTTCTTTTTGGTGATTTTAATTATCCTGGTATAGGCTGGAATGCTCAGACTACATGTTGTTTCGGGGGATGAAGTGTGGACCGCGATTTTATAGATTTGTGTTTTTCTTTAGCGTCACCCAGTTGGTTTCCTTCCCTACAAGGATCACTGAAAATAGTTCAAATTTTCTGGATTTGGCTTTTGTCACTGATCCCTTTTTAGTTAAGGATTCATCTCCACTAGATGGCATTACCGACCACAAGGCTCTTCATTGTTTTCTTGATATCAAACCATCAAAGTCGACGTGCATTTCTAAAAAGATACGTTTGTACCACAAGGGAAACTATGACATGATGAACTCCGAGCTCTCCGACTATTTTGTTTCTTTTAATGAAACCTTCGACTGCCATAACGCTGATGAAAAATGGCAAGCTTTTAAGACCAAATTGTTTGAACTTATTGAAAAATACATAGTGTGCGCAACAATTCGAACTACCGCGTCTAAACCATGCAACAATAATTCCCTTAGTCGTGTATCTAACAAAAAGAAAAGATTTTTCAGGGACGCTAAAAAAGCAAATATACCAGAAGCTTGGTCTAAGCATGCCACTTGCTCTTCTGAATATAAAAGTATGTTGAGAGAGTGTAAGCGCACATTCTTTCAGCACACTCTACCTAATGTGTTACTAAACAACCTTAAAACATTTTGGAGCTTTGTTAATGAAAAACCACACTCAGAAATCAATCTAGTGAATAACTCTGGTGATAACATATTGAATAGTGAATGTGCAAATATTCTAAATAGGGTATTTTCTGATGCTTTCACCATTTCTACACCCATTACTGGAATTCCTCCTGTCACAAAAAATTATTTTCCAGTGGATCCTATTATTAAACACTTTCAAGGTGTAATCAGCATGATAGAATCCCTCAGAATGTCTTCATCATGTGGCGTAGACGGCATTAATGCGAAGGTTCTAAGTAACACTAAATTTTCATCCGGCCTTTACCTCACAAAGATATTTCAGCAGATCCTGGATACAGGTGTGTTACCTTCCGACTGGAAAATTCGTAAGGTCATTCCGGTCCACAAGTCCGGCAGTAAAACATCTCCACTAAATTATCGGACAATATCACTCACCTGCATCTCCTGCAAGATCCTCGTGCACGTCATCTACAAGCAGCTGATCAACTTCCTTGTTTCCTGCAACTTCTTCACCACCGCGCAGCATGGCTTCCGGAAACACCTGCCTTGTGAGACCCAGCTACTTTTTCTCACTAACGACTTGTTTAAAAATCTTGATACTGGTTATCAAACTAACGCTGTTTTTCTTGATTTCGCCAAAGCTTTTGATAAAGTTCCACACAATCGCCTTCTTTTTAAACTTAGTTCGCTAAAACTGGACCCTCGTGTTCTTCGATGGATTGACTCATTCCTTACTTATCGATCTCAATTCCTTTTCGCTAACAGCACGTCCTCCTCTTTCTTTCCCGTTTCTCCCGGTGTTCCACAGGGAACTGTGCTTGGGCCCTTACTCTTTTTAATCTACATCAATGATCTCCCTCTTCACCTCTCGTCCTCTGTTCGTCTTTTTGCTGATGACTGTGTTGTTTATAGACTAATAAAAGACCCAGACGACCATATTGCACTCCAGATTGACATTAACCAAATTGCTGAATTGTGCCGCACATGGCAAATGTCTCTCAATTTTAACATTTGCATGCACCTCTGCTTCACACGTTCCTCCTCCCTGCCCTTAAACTTTTTAACACTCAACGGCATTACCCTTCAGACTGCTGCACAGTACAAGTATCTTAGCGTCCATCTAACCACTAATATGTCCTGGAATGTTCATGTAGATAAGATGATATCCTCTGAAAACCGTTCACTTGGCTATATCCGCCGCAATTTCAAGTCTGCTCCTTCTAATCTCAAACGTCTCCTTTACGTCACGCTTGTTCGCCCTAAACTAGAGTATGCTTCAGCTATCTGGCACCCCCATCAGGCTTTTCTAACCAACGCAATCGAATCTGTTCAAAATCGTGCTGCTCGATTTATTCTTTCTGATTACTCTCGCTTTTCTAGTGTCACTGCAATGAAATTTCAATTAACTCTTCCGGACCTTTCCGTTCGTCGCAAAATTTCCCGTCTTCGCCTTCTTCATAAAATTTACTATTCTGAACCATTACGGCAGTCTATCCTCAGCCCGCCCAGCTGTATTTCTGCAAGAGTGGATCATTCATGGAAGATCGCCCCTCCCAAGACCACTTCAGCAGCCCATCAACATTCGCTCATACCAGAAGCTATTGTGGTCTGGAATGGCCTTCCCGATGACATCGTCACCATCACCGATAACGCGAAATTTAGAACTGTACTAACCAACCACTCCCCTCTATAATGCCCCTTGGGGCCTTGAGGGTAATTTTAAATAAATAAAAATAAATAAATAAATAAAATGCACGTAAAAACTCCCTAGGTCCACGTAAGAACTCCCAAGTGGATGGAAATGAATATTCCCGTGAGTCCCCGTAAAATCTCCCATAGGAATATGAAAGACTACTCCCATGGGTCCGCCTAGGAACACTATGTTGGAAGTATGTAAATGCTACCATTGATCCACGAACAGACTCCCATTCTAATCGAAGTTCTGTGCTTACCCCCTTGAACGCCCCCCCCCCCCCCCCCCTTCCTAAAAAAGTCCTTTGGTTTGCATGGAAGTAAACTCTGAACTCCAATCCGTCGGAGTATAAAAAACTTCTATATAGAAATGCGCTAGAGGACAAGCGATTTACTCCCATTTGGGTATATTTTCGTTTAGTGTGTAGCAAAGAAAGACTGTCATCTTGTGTTCTGTTATCTTTAACCGCCTGCCGCAGCTGTTTTCGGATCGTTGGAACTCGACGGGAGTAATCTTCAGATGCCGATATCTTAGTACCTTTAAGTTTAGGAGAGTTTTTCATCAATTGCATTTTTTTCATTGTAATACAAAAATGAATGATCACCGGTCGTGACTTGTTTGCCGCTTTTCTATCCCCTCTGTGACTGCGCTCAACGCTTGCAACATTCACTCCCATTTTTCATTTAAAAAGATCTTCTATTACCGCCTTTTTATTGAAGAGCGCGTCTCATCCTCCTCGTTTATTTCATAGCCAATTAAATTGTTCCGGCGGCTGCGATTTTCCAAGTTGTCAACCTTATCCAATAACGTCACGACCTGGCATTTCAAGCATTCAATATTGCCTTCACACTATTCAAGCTTCTGGGCTGAAAACGGAAGTGCTTCAATTCTATGCTCTATTGGAGTTAGCCGCTCATTAGCACTGGCAGATGATTGTTCTAGCCCAGGCGTGGCCAAGCTGCGGCTCTTCGCGTGCTAAAGTGCGGCTCGCGGCTCCTTCCCCTAATCCCCCCCCCAAGCCACACACACAGATACACTTCCCTGCCCCTCCCGGTCACACGAGCTCTTCCCCAAAAAGAGAAATGGAACGCGTTTTATATCGAAAGACAGGTTGCGGTTTGGTAGTCTTGTGCTACTGTGACCTTACGTACAGTTGGACAGCTTTTGACTTGGATCTATTGAAAGTAGTTCAAGTTTCGTTTACTACTCTAGACAAAATCCACCCCCCCCCCCCCCTTCCCCGCGGCTCTTGGAAGTTTCGTGATATTGTTTGCGGCTCTTAGGCCGGGTGAGCCTGGCCACCCCTGTTCTAGCCTTTGCTTTATTGATGACGGTCTTGCCGACAAATCCTGTTGGCTCCGGCATTTAACTCTATGTCCCCGCTCGGTAAAAGTGTAAAGAAGCAGAACGCATCAAAACAACCAGTCAGACATTCGCACAACACGCCCGGACGACGCAGCACTAGAAGCACAAATGTTTTTTTTGTTGTTTTTTTACAGCAGTAAAACTGCTGTAAAACTGTGCCATCGGGGACATCTGCTGCAGGTATACACACCTGCAGCAGAAACAAGAACGGGTTCGTTGGTGACCTCATCGTTGCCGTGCCGCTTTGCCCACTGGAGCTGATACTGTTGGGGGCGTATGTCGAAAGCGTTGTTGATGTCGATGACGAAGCGACGCTGCAGCAAGATGTCCCCGATGGCACAAAAGCGAAAACTCGCTCATCAACGACAGCCCCCACGCGAAGTTGAAAGGGTAAACTGGTGTTAGGTCCGAGAAAAGCTGGCACTCTTCGGCTTTGGACTGACCATTGTGATTGTAGCTTGAAGAGAGGGCAATCAAGACGAACACCTGCAGCAGAAAAAAATAAGGGTTTTTTTTTGGTGACCGCATCGTCCGGTGCCGACTTGCCCACTTGCATCATTCATTGATATGAAAATATTTTGCCTCGTCAGCGTTGTATTCTTGTTTTTTTTCTTCTTTTTTTTTAACTTACCGATTTTTTTTGTAATGCCTCCGGTCTCCGAGAGTAAATGAAATAAAATCAAGTGCTAACACATTAAAACTGGTTCTACACACATTCGAGGCAAACATGTTTTCAACATGCTTGAAGAGTGTCCGCATGTAATTCTTTTATCATGTCTGCAGCGAGCACTCTTTCCTTTGTATAATGTGTGAGCAATGTCATTGTGGCTTCATAATCGGAACAATAAATATGAAGGGCACAGACAATGACATTGGCCAAGATGCACACTTATTTCCTTTCATTAGCACAATTCGTAGCATGGTGTATTAAAGGCAGGGGTTAAGAAAGGATCGCAATCGTTTCTCATTCAGATGCCTTGGTAGAAGCTTATGGTACGTGCGTGTTCTCGTTCACCCCTCGTGTGCTGTTGCGCATGTGCATAAACGCATACGCGCCGCTTAGGCGTGGTTTCTACTACGACCAAGTTATTTAAAAAAACAATTTGTGCGTTTATTAAGACCGGGGGCAATAGACTGCGTCAGAAAATAAACAAAACCTGCATGCAACACTGCGCCCGCTAGATTATACCTTTCTGGCCACCTGGGTACCACTCCAAATAGTAGCCGGACGTAGCCTTGCTCAATGATAATTTAACAATCCTAATGAGGAGATTATGAAACGCGATAACCGTCCCAGCATAGTTCTTTTTCCATATGCCTTCGTAGTCCTGTTGGCCAGCTCACAAACTAAGGCGCAGAAAGCGCAGTATCGTGATACAAATGTGTCGAGACAGTACTTTAGAAATACTTTTTTTCTTATTTATATTTCAGTGCCACGATACCAATTTTTCATCAGTATCTGTATTTCAGTATCGGAAAACATTGTTTGCGAATTCCATGTATCGCGATAGAATCCCGAGCCAATATTTCTTGTTACGATTTTCGACGGCCTTCCCTATTTTGAAAAGACTACAATTCTTCCAGGGTTGCCATATGGTCTACCATTTTGTAGATTCACAACGTTTAAGGCACTGCGGACACGGAATTCACCAGAGAACATAGCCCTCGCTCTCCCTTTTACTTTGATGAGGGCGAAAATTCCGCATTCAGATTATCAGATATTGGAACACCAGTTTATTCCTAGGCGACGTTTCGAAATGACTACAAAAAGGCACCTGAATTTATCTAGAGGGCGCCCACCTGCTGGGGTGATTTGGGTAGACATAAAACGTGTTAGAGACTAACGTGATCTCGCTTCAAAGGTGCGCAGGATGTACAAACACTGCGCTACATTCTAGCCGGAAATTCCAACCTAGTAAAAACCAGCTTGGTTTTCACAGCTTTATGTAGCAAGAAGAATACCGACCCGATACCTAAATTATTTCTGCCTCAAAAAAGATGATATTCAAATTGAAGCTGCATGTCGTGGTTAGTGCACATTCTTTTTATTAATATTTTTATCGCCGGAAAATGTTCGACTTATTTTTCCATGCGTAGTGCAAACCTCGTGAACAAAATACTACCCATTATCACCCCTGAGCCGAGGCCTTTACGTAGACCTAGGCGACTAAAAAATTACATATGCAAGCTCGAAATCTTCACCTGCGTGATGACGGTCTTCCTTTATTTCAATACGAACTTCTGTTCGTCGGCACCCGTGGAAGCCCAATCTCGTTCGCTGACATGACACTTTTCCAAACTAGACAGTGGGTGACTGACAATGACTAACCCATGGAGCCTGGTATACGGAAGAACTCCGGTTCTTTTACAAGAGTCAACATTACCAACGATGTCCATGTGTAACCTTAAAACACCAGAAATGACTAGTCGTTTTCAGGACAGACTCAATAACGGGTGACTCCCTATACGCTCCGTGCGGGAACTATAGGGGGCGCTTTGAAAAGCGCGCGCAGCGCCGCTAGCGGAGGAGCTTGCGTTCGGCAGTGTGGCGCGCTCAGCAGTCTACGGCGCCTTTTCGCGTGTGAAGCTGTGGCGGCGGAAGCGCGCACGGACGGAACTTTTGCTTTTTGACCCGATAAGTTGTGGGTGCCGTTGCATGAGTGCTGGGGCAGATTTAAGAAGGGCGTTTAGCTGTTCCCCACTTTTATATATTGAGTTTGAGCCGTTATTAGGGGTAATTTCTTTAGTTGCAGTCGAAAAAGGGGTTTGAGCAATTTTCCGAAAAGCAAGACGGCCGCCACCATAATTGCTCTCAGTGAAAAATTTGTTTCGCTCGTCGCTGTAAACGTAGGACTGCTGGGACGATGATATTTCGAGGCGAGTGAGATGTTCGCTAAGTTTATGCACTAAGTGGGCCAAGGTTTATGAAGACAACATGTGTGAAAGTTATTGTTCGAACGAATCAAGGAATAAAGCTGTCAGGAATATTCAATATTGGACCCAAATTGTTGTGTTATAACCGGGCTGTGCGAAGTGCAGATTTGGACACACAGGTTCTTGGACATGACCGTAACTTGACACAACAGTTATAATACCAAAAATAGGTGGCATAGGGAAAGCAGGTGGAAATTTGGTCTGGGCGGCATAACTGAATGGGAAACGGTTTCGACTGTGAAAGGGCTGTCAAGAGAATACCACTTGTCCTGGAAGATGGAGACTTTACTGGTAGAAGGGCCTAGTGCACTGTACTTTCGATTGAAACATCTTTGCAAAAGGTGGTTTCAAAACCTAGAAAACCAAGTTGCCGGCCAACTCACGGTTTGGCCGTCAAAGGCTTTTGCGGGCAGCTGTTGTGTAGTCATGTTGTGCGAGGTGCTGATTTTCGGCACACAGGTACTTTGACAACCGTAACTTGACAAAGCGCTTATTAGACCTGAAAGAGGTGGGATAGTTTAGTCAGGTGGAAATATTTTTGGGTGGCGTAACTAAAGGGGAACCGGTTTTAGACGTCAAAGGTTGTCAACAAGAATATACCACTCAGCATGGCCGGAAGGTGCACACTTTACAGGTAGGAAGGGACCGGTGTACGGGTACTTCCAGTTCGAAGAACTTTGCGATAGATGGCTCTAAAGCCGAGAAAGAAATTGTTGTCTACAAGACTCGGGGTGTCAGCGTTTCCACATCCAAAAAAAGGCTGACCAAAAAGAAAAAAAAACAAAAAAAAAAACATAAACTTTCATACTCAAAGATCGATTGTCCAGTGATTCCAAGTTCCATTCTACAGGGTGATTCAAGGAGACGCCAGGCTCTTCAAATCGACTGCAAAATTCGGTTTCTTAATTTATCAGCCTGTAGTTTTCCTTAGATTGATATTTTTCCCCTTTTTGTACCGCCCGAATCTTTCTTCATGAAGTACAGACTGCGTGCCACACTGGTCCAGAAATATCATCGACACGTACGATGGGGACGAAACTTCTTTGGAGGGAATACCTTCAACGAAATTCGCACTGCATACCCGTGAGTGCGGGATGGCATTTCAGTTCGAGCTGAGATATGTAGGGGTTACTGGTATGAAAACAAACGCAGAGCGCAAAGCGGCAGTGTAGAATATGTCAGCCGTGCCGACACAGCGTTGGACATGATCGGGAGACCAAACTTCTCGCGTCGCACGGCACGGGTCCATCGTTGTCGCTGTCCCACAAAACATCGGCGAGGTGAAAAGCTGTGAAACTTCGTCCCTACGAGATACGACGAATAACTATTGGAGCACTTAACGACGCAGCAATTCATGCTGTCAACCCAGCGCAGCCGCACCGCTCCGGCTTCAATGCGTACCAATGCACGCGGCGTGGTTTCGTTTCGCTGGGGCTCTCACTGCCTACCTTCAGTAACGGCCGCACGGCGGTGCGCCCGTCGCGTCGCACGGAGTGCATAACAACATATGCTAGACAACCATCAACACGACAGTCGAATGCCACTCATAGTGAAAGTAGACCTCGTTCTAGCGCGGCGCACTCCCAGACGAAGAGGAACGCCAGGAAAGCTGTCTGAAATTCTATCAAAGCACCTTTAAAGTACTTTGAATGGCAGGACAAGTAAGCAATCATTTGCGAAACCTAGTTGCAACTTTTGGGGGAAGTCAGAATTCTAACAACTCATCGCAGTCAACTAAAACAGTTCGTTTCCGAACAAAAACTCACGAAGACAACGCGCAGTATACTCGCGAAGGCAAACCGTCAGCAAGGACGGGATGGATCTGATAAATGAAAATTTATACAAAACTAATGAGCCGCTAGCTTTTTAGGCAGCAGGAGTTTAGTCTACCGGAGTATGACAACATTGTTACCCATGATGAAGTAAAATTTATTCAGTGCAGCACGATTGCTAGCCTGCGGTTTTTGAAGTCCATCAAGCCGTAGTGATATACGGCCGCTCTCTGGAATGATGCTCATCACCGAAACGGGCAGGTGTGGGTAAATAGACCTCTTGCAAAACACACACCGCCACGAAGGCAGGGAATTTCGGGAACCCTAGGTACAGATGACGCGTTTTTTCGTTGCGCCTCCGCGACTGCGCTCAAGGTGTTGCTGCGCGCGCGTCCGAACAGTTACCAGCAGGAGCCGTTGCAGCGATCCGCCATCCCGCCCATCCGCCGAGTCGTACGTCGTTAACGGCGTACCGTATCTGTGGCAGCGTAAACGCATCGCGGCAGGTGAACTTATTTGAATACCTTATATATCGTAACTTACCTTCACGTATTGAAGTGTCCCCGAATCCATTATTTTGCACCGCAACCGTGGCAGGTTTCGACCAGGTTCGAAAAACCGTTGGTGCAGCAGAAGACAGCGCTGGTACTAAGGAGAGGGATGAGAGAGGGGCAGCCGTTGGCTCGTCGCTCGTCCGATTTGGCTGCTCAAATGTAGTTGCCGTGGTAACCCGCGCCTGCTCGCGTATGTCACGTGGTAGCGGGAGGAGAGACGTTGGAAGGGGCGTACCGAGGACTGCCATTAATAATCGCGCGGCACGAGAGGGCTTTTGAGATTTTCGCAAAGGGACTATTCAGAATCCCTGGTTTCTGTAGCGCGAGCTTTCCCTACAAGTGCTACGACCTGCCGTGCCTTGAGACACTCCGCCACAAATCCCCCACAAATATTAATAGAAGCTGCACGGGCTGCAGCGAACACTAAGACGACCAAGAAATGAGGTTCAAAAAAGGGAGGAAGAGGAAACAAGGAGGTAACGTGGTTGACCGTCACGACGAGGTGAATGGCTTTTCGCTATAGGATCAGCTGGGATACGACCTGTGCATCATATATTAGAAGTCGCGAAAAAGACACAAAACGGTTCACCCGGTCAAACTTTATTTAAATCCATAAGTAAGAAAGTAGTAAGAAAATGACAAATGAATGACCCTTTACCAAGAAATTTATCTCTAGCACACACGAACCTTTGCTAAGAATCGCTCTAAACATTTTTTTTTTTTTGGGGGGGGGGGGGGGGGGGTAACAAGTAGAAAGGCTGGACCAACAGAGCTCACAATTTCTCGTAGCAGAGCTGATACCAGTTAGAGGTTGCCGCGGCGCCTACATCACACCTCACATAGTTTAAGATTCAGCCACGATGGATCCCAAATCCTTATTCATCACTACGTTGTAAATATCATTTTCCTTTTCTTTGATAAGAGGTAATTTGTCCTTCGCCTCATCTATCTGATCGAAGTCGACATCAGCAAGCACAAGCTTTTCACCAATCCCCGCTGATTCCACCACTGCGCCAGTCGGACCCACCAACATGCTGTGTGCCCAATTGACGTAGCTCGCCGATTCATCCCTCGAAGCCGAAGCCGTGGCAACGTACACTTGATTATCAAGCGCTCTGGCCCTCTGAAAGATCTCCCAGTACGGTTCACCAGTAATCATGTCGAACGCACCAGGGTATACCAACAACTTGCATCCGAGCTGCCCGTAGGCTTCCGCCATATACGCAAACCCGATGTCGAAGCATATTCCGAGGCCGACTTTGCCGAACGGAGTGTTGAAGGTTGTCAGTCGGTTGCCCGGTGCAATAAAGTCTTTTTCATTGAACTTGATTTTGCCGTTAATGCAGAAGCTGAAGAGGTGTATTTTGCGGTACTTGGCGAGCATGGAACCGTCCGGTCCATAGACAAGGCAGGTGCTGTAGATCTTGTTATTGTCACTCTCCGACATGACGCCACCAATAAGGTACACCTGGTTTTCTTTGGCGCTGCGGGACATCATCTTGCTGGACTCACCGGGAATCGTCTCGGCGTACTTTGCAAAGTTCGGCGACCCGGTCGGGAATCCAAAACATTCTGGTAAAACCACCATCTTCGCTCCCTTGGAGGCCGCCTCTCTGATTTTCCGACTTGCTTTTTCGAGGTTCTCAGCCTTGTTGGAATTCACAGCAAGCTGCAGTAGAGCAAGACGAAACTTGTTCATCGCCATGATATGGACTCGATTCACTGTCTGCAACGAGAGTGTACGATTCAACTGGCGCACACGGTGAGATGTATTTGAGGATGCGCAAACTCCAGGCCTGAGTCGGGTCTTTTGTACCAGAGGCCTGGTGACATGCTTGCTTTCAATAGGCTGTCTATGCCACCTGACACCAGTGGAATTTTACGTGATAGGCAAGGCCTGCGCAGGACTTCATTATTTGTAGACATCGAACCTGCCGCATGTGGCGAACGTCATCAACTGAGCGACAGTGAAAGGCAGAGTAATTAAGATCCCTCTACACTGAATGTAGTCTAGTTTTCGATTTCCACGCTTTTTATTTTTTCATCTGCAAGTGCGGGGTAGCGTATGCGACATGCAATATGTAGGACAAACCGAAACAGCTTTTAGATTGCGCTTTAGCAACCATAGAGCGCACGCAGTATCTCTCCCAAATCTTCGTCTTTCAAAACATGTGTGCCTGCCAAAACACTCCTTCGATAAACTAACGGTTACGCTCTTAGAGACAGGATCCAAGTCAAACCGAGAACGTGAACAACGCGAGTCCTATCTTATTTATCGTTTCAACACAATTGAAAAAGGCATAAACGAAAGCCCCGGAACGCTCGCATCAATCGAATTGCTATCAAAACCGAGACAATAAGTGCCAGGCGTAATAGAGTGTTGAACACAAACTTCTACAGACTCTATTATATAGTGGTGCCGTACTTGAGGCTAGAAACAGGGTATAACCAGTGTCCGTGTCTCTCCGCCCCCCCCCCCCCCCCCCCCCCATCCCCTCTTTTTAAGTTCTGTATTCTGGCCCATTCCAAGAGCTTCCGTTCGCTAACTCCTCATATTGCATTGAGAACAATATTTAGGTCATGCATTGTTACCACTTTCTTTCTACTGTAGTACTGTTGACTTAAACGCCCTTTGTATGTTTATCTGGTGAAACCCTCGTCATCTTGTCCGGTCTAGTTGCTTCTCTCCCCCCCCCCTTTTTTTTTTTTTTTGCATTGTCCCTATGCTTGGTCATGCTTTCTCGTGACCTCCAAATGTTGTCCCCTCCCCTCTCCCTCTCTCTTTTTTAAGGATTTGGATAAAACATGTCACACATGAACTGTGTCGCCATTCCTGACGAAGGGAAGACTCTTGCCGAAATGTTGAAATAAACCTTCCGTGTTTTTGTTTCTCTGACTTGGGATTTTCAACTTTGTGTACTCCACGCCTTCGGCCAACCCTACGCGACCATGCACGCCCTATATATATATATATATATATATATATATATATATATCCCATCAAACGGCTACAAACAAATTTCAATGCCGTGATGGAACGACACCAGGAGAAGAAAACAACCGGAAGCAGGTTTTATTTGTTTATATACTCACCGTTAAAACTCTCAGCGTTTTCCCATATTCGTGTTTGTGTGGCCAATTCACACGAGCGAAATGTACTGTCAGCTGGGACGAAGCGGGGTTACTTTAATTATTCTTTCTTGGGGAGAAAGTATTAAACCGCACTCCACACGCGTTTTACAACAACCTCACTCGTTTCAACCCAAGTTCCTTGTTAGAACTTAACAAGAGTTGCATCTCGATGTTGCTGTCCGAAACACGAGCAATAGCGTGTAGTGCTTTTAAAAGGTCTGTCTTTAAAACTACCAGTCCTTCTTCGTAAAGGTCGGATTCGTTGTTCAGTTTGAAGGTGGGAGAGTAGGAAAGAGGGAATAAAGGTTAATTTTTGTGCATCTTTTAAGTGATCAATGTTTGAACTACAAGGGTGCATTCGATGTCTGGTAACCTGGTTATGTTGTAACTGTAGGTCTCTTCGTGGAAGTTCGGGGATGACTCTAGTCGGCCTTATGCTTCTGGGTGCGGAAGCAAAAAAAAAAAAAAAGAGAAGTAGCTGAGATTGAGAGGTCTTTTTTCGTGTGTCGTTTCCTTCGAATAAAAGTTTAGTTTTTTGTGCCGCAGTCTCGGGCACTGAAAAAAGAGTCAATGTCCACCAGCTTGCCCCTGTTCCAAGCGAGGACCCCACGAAATGAACCTTAAAATAAGCAACAAAAAAGCTAAGTAGATTCTGCTCTTCGATAAGTTATTGTTTTTATATTTTCTAGAGTTCTGCACTTAGAAATAAAATAAAAATCGCGTCACTGGACGAAAAACACAACAAAAAAAAAAAGCGCGCTGTTTCCGTTCTAGTGAAAACGCAACGTGTTCCCGTTCCAGTTTCAACGATGCAAGATGGCGGCGTTCCTTCGTTCCTCCTAAAGTAAAGAGATCCCGCTACATGAACGCCATTCTTGGAGCGCCGTTCCATACGATACTGTAAAACCGGTGATTTGTTTCCAGATTGAAACTATGATCTAGATCGCTATTTACATCATTGTGTTTTTTTGTGTGTGTGTTTTTTTTTTGTCATCCTGTTTTGTAGTCCTCGATATTTCTTTTTCTAACTGTTATTTTTAGTGTGTTAGACCTTGACATAATATATCACCGGGAAAAACATGTGGCTTCGTTACCAGCAAATAAAGTGTGCCATCCGCTCATGCCGCTCCAGGCACAGCCGGTAAGTGACTGCGACGCTAAAAACAACGCTTCATTCCAATGTAGAAAACCTGTTTGCGATAAAGCAATATATTTCTCCGAGCTGCGCAAGCACACTGCAAGGTCAACCTTTCGTTCTGCAGAGGGTTGCGTAGAATAAACAATAAAAATTCGCGGTTGTTTTTCAGCCACATGCTATCGAATTTCAAAAAGTACTTTCAAAATTGGCTCATGCATTTGCGTCAGTTCTTTCTGCAGCAACTTTAGCGAAAACAAGGATAGAAATAGCGTCACAACAATACAATAGTATGTGTGCCACATAACTCAAACGTAGACTGCGCGGTCGCATTCCGTGCCACTGGCCAATAAGAGATTTAAAACTTGTGGGCGCCCGTTCGTTCGAATTGTGATTCGCTGTTACTCAATGCACAGGTTGACGCACAAAAGACCCCACAAAGTTGCCCAAATGACTTGTTCCTGCCGTTTCTAATGCGTCGACCGAAGCATTCTTGGGAATGACACGATGGCTTTTGTACCCTTTCATATGAATGACAAGGGAACTTTCGACACGCTATATAGGTCGGAACTTTTATTTGGACATAAATACAAGCTGTCTATATTCAGAGTAGACTATTCACTACAGCACAAATCACGCCCTCGCGTCAAATATTTACACTGTGCCGTCCTTGGTAAACGTGCGGAGCCCCACATAATTTAGGGTGAGGAAAAAAGTTTTAATATATTATACCTCGCGGTACCGCCTGGGATGGCACAACCGTATAAAGCCGATTCGAAATGTAACAATTTGATGGCAAGTCCGCCATTTTTTGTATAGGTATGAACGTATCCCAGGCAGCACACCAATGTCGGTCCGACATTGGCCTAACATTGGCAAAGACCGGCCTCAATATTGGAAGCGCTACCCTTTCCAATGTTGGCCCAGTGATTGGTGCCAATGTTGGGCCACTGTTCAGCCATCGTTCCAGCCGATGTCGGCCCCATCATTGGTGCCGATGTTGGGCCATCGCTAAACCATGGTTCCAGCCAAGGTGCTCCCACATTGGCCAAGACCGGCGTAATATTGGACAACACTGGAAGCGCGACCCGATTCAATGTTGGCCGTCATGCTGATTTTTGGCCATCGTTGCACTCGCCCAGCACTTTGCAAGTGCACTCGCCAAGTTGCTTGCAACAAGGAAGGTAAACAGACACAAGGCATTGTTTTGAAATCTCCTAAAAGTTTATTACACACAGCTTATTCTGTAGACAACCAGAGTCTCGGCAATTTGTAATATGTGAAGAAGTACTACTCAGCTGTGATACAACTAAGAAGACTGCAAAGCAAGCAACAACCGGGGTAATTCTTGGGTAGTGTCCAGTCTCCCGGCAGCTGGCAGAATTTTTTCCCCAAATTCTACCACTAGTCGCCTCTCATTGGCGGTGCAATCAGTTCATCGAACTACATTTCATAGACAAATCGTTTCATCAACACGCGATGTGTCATAAACAAACTCAAAATGTGTTTTCTTTTCTTCTGTTTTTTGTTGCATTGAACCGCTTCAGAGTTAGCATGAAGCGGCGTGAAAGGGTGGGCTGGTTCGGTGAGCACGCGCCTCAGGAATACACGCGCGACGAAATGCCCCTACTTCTCGCATTTCGCGTAACGAATGTCGACGAAACGTAAATGTCGACCAAAAAGGTGGCCACGAAACGTGTTTTTGCGAAACGCAGGTAGAATAAAAAAAGTCAGTATTCTACCTGCAGTTGTGACATTATTTCAGACAGATAATGGCAGGCGACTGTCGGTAAGTATGCGGGAAAATTATTCTCCCAGGTACCTGGAGATAGGCACTGCACAATTCTAGAGGTTATCCCGAAGATTACCCATACAAGAACGGACAATGATCACCAAGTAGGTTGCAGGACACTTACGTTGAAAATACCGGACTTGAAAGATGTAATCCGACTTGTATGTCAACACGGGCACTGCAGACAGAAGAACCACTTAAACACAAAAACAGAAGGAAGTGATCCGTGAAGATTCAACTAGATGTAGCACACGCTGCCATTTGCCGAACCAAACACTAAACTGTTCACAAGAATGTCTTGGGCTTCTTTGAAGAAATCGACACGGGTAGGACTTTTCGAACGAGATGCCATATTCCACATAAGCGAAATTCACAGCGGGCCTGCACCCCGCAGGCCACATCACGCGCGAAACTGGGTCCGGTCTTTGCGACGCAGGCATTCCGAGTTTGTCAACGGCTAATGCGTCATCCGTCAAAACACGTGATCACGCTTCTGCCGTTACCCGCGCACAAAGAGCGGATTCAAGTCCGGCGAGTACGCACCGTCACCGCGCCTTCAGCTTAGGGAGAGAGAGAAAAAAGAGAGGAGTACAAAGCAAGCAGGCCAGAACGGGGGTGGGGTGCGCTTACAAAGGCTAATCTTCAGGGGCATCTCAACACTGAACGGAGCCAGAGAATTTGTCACTTCTACCCAAGGTTGATAGTGCAGTAGATGTTATGCGTGACCTTGTGCTTTAGAAAGGTTCCGTGCTCTGCCTTATTACCAGCTTCGAGACAGTAGTCACGTGACCCTAACCGGAGACACGATTGGCCTTAAACACGCATAGCGTCTACCCTGCTGTCAATACCGATTTAACAGGACAGCTCTTTGAATGTTTGTGTGCGTTTTTAAAATAATGTAAGGGGTACTTTTTTTCTTCTTGTAGTCTTCAGTTTTTCCTTTATCATCTGGAGTTGTTGAATAAGAGAGTTTCAGCATAAGAAAAGGATGGTCAGGTAGTTGAGCCTTGATCTTGGTTTTATTTTTGTAAAAAATAGAAGATTATGAATGTTGGAACTTATATTGATTTTTTTCCTAATTTTTCTTTTCGTGTTTTTTTTACATTAAGTAAATTGACTGTTCCCTCCCTACATTTAAATCATTTAAGTGAAGTACAGTGCTTTTTTTGAAGGTAAGGAGTGATAGAAATATTACAAGTATGTACATTTATACCATTATTTTTCATTCAACTTATTTCTGTTCGTCTACATTTTAGAATGAGAGACATAACACAGGATTATAAGACAAAATCAAACCACAAAAAAGGAACGCAAAAGTAAAGTATTTGTACAGGTGTGCTCATGGAATATTTTGATTTCTTTTTACTTTTCTCTTTTTTCCAAAAGAGGAATAGTTGTTTTTCAGGAGAACTCTGGTGCGTCATTTCATCTTTCCAAGGTATGTACATTATTATCTTTTAACAGCTTTTTCTCTAAGAATTATGTGATTGTTTCATATTCTAGGCAGATCATAAGGGCAGGATTTATCTATGTCCATGGCCTTTTTATTTTTCCCAAACAGTCTTTCGATGAAATCGGCTTTCCAAGCGCGGCGGGAGTCGGCACCCTCCAGGACTGTATACCCTAATCCTAGGTTGGACACCGATTCCACTCCCCCCCCCCCCCCCCCCCCCCCCGGCACTCGAAACTCCCCCATTATGCTGATGATGTGTTGCATTTCATTCTTTGTTGTTCCGTGGTTGTTACCTTGTTACAGTTGTTTTCCTTGTAGGGGTATTGGCCGTTTAGTCGGAGGTTGCATCTTACCTCCTCTTTTTCTTTTTTGGGGGGATTAAGGACTAGCATGGCTTCCTCACCTCTGTGTTTCCCTAACAGTCCTCGAGACATATGGCCTTCCAGGCGCGGCGGGGAGTGGGCACATCCCAGGACTGTACCCACTTCCCAGGGGGGACAGTGATGTCCCCGTCGCACTCAAGACTCTTTCCCATTGTGCTGACGATGTTGAGGTGTATTGCATTCTTTTTTGCTGTGTGGTTGTAGCCTTGTTGTTGATGTTGTGCTTGAGAGAAGTATTCGTCGATTAGTCAGAGGTTGAATTTCATATCCGATTTTCTTTCTTTTTAGGGAGAGATAGGAGGGGGGGGGGGTTAAAGAGTAGTTTTGCCTCCTCTTCCCCTGCAAAGCGTTAGTAGGTTTTAAGGGAAGAGGAAGTCTTGTAGATATCTTGGATCGGTCTTTATTACTTTTTTTTTCCATGATCAAGTTGGTGCTTTTCACGTATTTATTTTAGAAATTTTGCTTTGAGAGATTTATTGAAAATACAGTTCTATTATTCCTTTTATTACCCAAGGCATAATAGGAGACACTGCAACCACCATTTGGGTTATAATTCTCATGAGGTCTTTATTGCTACAAAGTTTTTCTTCATTATCTAAATTTAAAATTGGACTATTCATGCACTTATTTGCTTGTCTGCATACACCTGTATATGGACATTCTGCATAATAATGTAAAATAATATATAGCGACTTCTGCATACCGACAGTCTGAATATTTTCTTTTTGCCACATTTGAAAAAATAATAAGAAGAAAAGCGAGAATGGCTGGTGAATATTATCTTAGAAAATAAATTGAAGGAAAACAAGCAGGTATAGCATGTATGGTTGGAGTCCATTAGAGAAGAGTGACGATTCATTAACATGGATTTGACATTGTTTGTTCTAGTTCGCATTTTTTAGTCAAGATAGTTTATGATTTATATATAGGGTGACCGAAGTCACCAGGCTCGATCTAAAATGAACCGTAAAAATAGGCGCCTGCACGTATCAACCTAAGCTTTTCGTGAAACGTGTATTTCACAGGTCGGTCCTTTCTTGTAAAATTACAATGCGTACCTTTTCTTTTTGTAAAAAATAGGGTCAAGAAACTTGCCAGTGTCTACGGCAAGTGGCGGCGCAGACGACCATGTCCAGTGGCGGCGTATGTTTGGCGTTCATATTGATAGATGGCGTCGGGAGCAGTGTTCGAAGGTGCAGCCGACCAGTGAAAGGAAGCAAACGACACGAAGACGAAATCGTTGGCAGCAAAAGCGCCGTCGTTATGCAGACGCGTTTCTTTTTTTCTTTTTTTTTTCTTTTAAGTTTTGATTTCATGGTTTACATTTAAATTTAACCGAAAGTACATTTCAACAAGAATATTTTTATTTTAGTAAACCACGGCTGTCGCGATAAGAAGGTAGCGCCATCTATCAATACGAACACCAAACACTCCCCGCTAGTGGACTTGGTCGTCTTCGTCTCCGCCAGCCCAAGACCCTGGCAAGTTTCTTGGCCCTATTTTTTGAAGAAAGGGAACTACGATTTGTAATTTTAGAAGAAAACAGCGATCGGTGAAATACATCTTTGACGAAAAGTTTAGATTGTTATGTAAGGCGCCAATTTTTACGGTCCATTTTAGATCGAGCCTGGGGACTCGGGTCACCCTATATTTCTTCGATTACTTTCTAGAGAAAGACTCTCAACGTAATCGAGCTTCATTTGCTAACTTGTCATCAATGTCATTGGCATAATTCTCACCGTGGCTTTTTAAATCATATAGGTATATTGTTTTTCTTTGACAAATGTTAGTGCTTCCTTGATTTTGTTTTACTTTGGCATTATATTTATCGGGTTGCCCAGTGCCTCTAAAGGTAAACTGAGTGTTATTAAAATAACAATATATTTTCCCTCTAATCTTTTTTATGTTTAAAAGTGCTTTCTATAGGGTGCTCCGAGTCACCAGGCTCGATCTAAAATGGACGGTAAAAATCGACGCCTGCACGTAGCAATCTAAACTTTTCGTCAAAGGTGTAATTCACAGGTCGGTTTTTTCTTGTAAAATTACAAAGCATAGCTCTCTTTCTGTAAAAAATGAGGCCAAGAAACTTGCCAGGGTCTACGGCGGGCAGCGACGCAGACGACAGGGGTCCAGTAGCGGGGTGTGTTTGGCGTTCGTATGGATAGACGGCGCTATCTCCTTACCCCGACCAGAGCCGTACATTGGGAGAGTTTGGCCATTCATTGGTATCAATGGGGCGAAAATCTATTGGTCGAATAGTTGATTGACAGGCCGCTCGTGGCCAATCACAAGCCGCAAAACCTCCCCTAGCGGTGGTCGTGAGCCTCAAAAGTAAAGCAGGGTTCGGTAATTTCATTTTAGCGTCGCTAGAGTTAAAAAAGTTAACGCTCGGTGACTGAAAACTTGGTGCATGTGAGCTTTTCGTCATAGCCTTCTTTAATTGTAGAATAAACGAATGCGCACGCAGACACGTGCGTTGGAATAACGTAAACAAAAGTTTGTGTAGCCGCGGGAGTTCCGCCGTTCCGGTCTTGTTTGAAAAATGGGTCGTTGTTGTGCTCTGAAGTGCCGGAACAGAGCTTCCAGGGGAATTCGCTTGTTCAAGCTGCCGAAATCCCCGAGGAGACGGAAACTGTGGCTTTCAGGAATCAAGCGTGGCGCGGGGTCGAAACCTCCCGACAGAACGTACCTTTGCGAGGTGAGGTATTGTTCATTGTTAATATTGTGACGCGAGCACGGTGGACGCGAGTGCACTGTGACAAAACCGTGTATTTTGTGATCTATTCTCTACTGCCGTGGAAGCGTCCTGTGCGCTTTCACTTCACCGCAGAAAGACGAGTGGTTCAGGCCTGTGGCGGTCGTGCGATGATGGATTTGTAAGATCGCGTATTTTGAAAGCGTGAGCCTCTTGTCAGCGGAATAACTGTACTGTGACTTGAGCGGCTGAATACACAGTTTTGACGTCTACCAAAACGTTATTCGCTGCAGGACCACTTCGAGCGCTTCCAGTTCCAGACGAGGTGCTCTGACGGCTGGAAAAGGCTAAAAGTCACAGCTGTCCCGAGCTTGTTTCTGCATTCTGAAAGTCAAGTGAGTGTGTGTAACGAGGATAAGTGAGATTTTTGTTCTTTTGGTATGTACCTAGATTATGAGAGTGAATTAAAAGTAATAATTTATCTTGTGTTGAGATGTTTTTACTGATATGATTTGAAAGAGGCACAGGTGACCTATAATAAATTAATCATGTGGACTTGCTAGGCTGTTGACATCTCTGTTCCATGTCAGAGACCTTTTTTTTCTAAATTGGAGTGGTCCTTGTGCAAGAGTGCATGAGACACCATCATTCAGTGTTGCAACCTGACACAGCACAAAACCCCGCCTCATGGAAATGTAAGTCAAAACCCAATAACTCATATTCTGTTGCTTCTATTAAGTTAATGCATGAGGCATTCATCACTCTCAGCTGCCTTGTAATGTTATGACAGCCTCACCAGCTAAGTATCTGTCATGGTTCTTGCATGGCTTGGAGTGATCTCGTGAGGTGGCAACACCCAATGGACCATTTGCAGAATTAGTGGTTCGAGAGTGCATGGCTAAAAGACGAGAGTTCCCTGGCCGCAGGCACGTCCACTGCGTCCCGTTGGCTTATTGTGTCGCAGTGACTTAGATAGAGCTCCCCCAAAACCACTTTTGTCCCCCTTGAGGATTATCTTTCACCCCGAGGTAAATACAAAGAAGCCTTCGTCCCTCTCCGCTCGGCCAGCATGAAGAGAAAAAGGGCGACAAATCCATTTATTCTCGAACCCATATTTCTGCAAAACGAGGATTCTCGTACCGTGTTTGCAGCAACCAGCGGCCAGGACCTCCGGAGCGACCCTGCAGGTCGGCCTGCTGACGCAGCCGCTCCCCACCACCAGCGGGGCGTGCTTCGTAAGCATCTTCCAGGGTCCTGCGTACCCCCGTGTAGCAATACCACCACGCTCTTCGCCGCAGCTGACCAGTGATAACCAGCGCAGCCAGGCCAGCTCAGCTGCCTGCGGCACCTTGGTGTCGGCAGACTCCACCAGCTGGGTATGTGGTTCTTGCACGGCTTGGAGTGATCTTGTGAGGTGGGAATCACCCGATTCTCATACCGTGTTTGCAGCAACCAACAGCCAGGACCTCTGGAGTGGCCCTGCAGGGCGGCCTGCTAACGCAGCTGCTCCCCACCACCAGCGGGGCGTGCTTCGTAAGCATTTTCCAGGGTCCTACGTACCCCCGTGTAGCAATATCACCGCACCCTTCGCTGCATGTGACCAGTGACAACCAGCACGGCCAGGCCAGCGCAGCTGCCCTCGGCACCTTGGTGTCGGCGGCCTCCACCAGCTGGGTATGTGTCATGGTTCTTGCACTGCTTGGAGTGATCTCACGAGGTGGGCAACACCCAATTCTTGTACCGTGTTTGTAGCAACCAGCGGCCAAGACCTCTGAGCGAACCCTACAGCCTCTTTCTCCATCACCCGTTTCACCTAGGCTCACTGAAGATGTCTTTCTTCAGATGAGCCGGAAGATCAAGCAGCTGGAGAACGAGAATCATCGCTTGGTGAGGCAGGCTGCCTTACAAAAGACAAGGGAAGCGACATTCCGGTCTCACTTGCACAAGTTCTTCATTGCCGGACCAACTGGCAGCTCTATCGAGATCCAGCAACAGGGGGTCCAAGTGGTCTAATGAGACGGTGAAGAAGTCGCTGCAGATGCAATTTGCATGTGGCAGCTTGGGCTACGACTTGCTACTGGAGGGGAGCTTCCCATTGCCGTCGTCTAGAACTCTGGGGCGGTGGCTTGAAGGCAAATTTGTTGTCAGGCTACTCAAATGGTTCAAAGCTCCCTGTTGATTATTTGCAGATATAATATCCTTGTTAGTAACTGTAGTGTTTTTGTATTTTACACAATTTATTTTTCAATGATAAGTTGGTTTGATGGTTCCTTTTTCACTTAGTTGCAGTGTGGTATGAAGGGGTAGATTATTGATATTGTGTTGGAATGATTCTCTCATCGGAGGCATACAGCACTAGTTTGACCTCAGTATCTTGCACGCGTCGAGATGTGAATTCAAGTTTAGAGGGGGAGTGTTTCCTTCACTCCATATTTTTGTAACCTTGCTGATGCGACCATGGAGGTAACTATGCTGACGGTGTCTAGGAGAGCACCCTGTGGTGATGATGGTCGAATGAGGCTTATGGATTCCATACGAGCACCGCATGAACACTTGACTTGGGTTCGTGACAATAAGTGCCTCGGCAAACATTTGGGCAGCTCATGACTAATCTCTGCACATGAATGGCCAAAATTAAACATTGTTTACAGCTCAGCACATGCTGCACATGTTGCCATCCCCAGCCTATGGCTATACACAGTTCTCACGTGACGTCATTCTAGTCACCATTCCCAGCGTACTAAGCGTCCCATTAATGTAGTGGAAGGTAGGTCTAATCTGCACCCCGTGATTGGCGCGGCCCTACTAGAATAAAACGTCATCATCTCACCTACCAATCGTGTGTGTGCTGTGTCCTGTGATGTCGAAATCGCTCTAGCGCTCTTATATCAGTTGCCCTTGGGACTCGCGATGAGTTGGCCGCGTGCCGTTCGTTCGGTGATGTGCACAGTTTCTAAGTGCTGGCAAATTCGCAATTGCAGCGAGTTAGCGTAGTTGAGTGCGCTTCTTAACGAGCACCGGTGTGCTGTGCAGAAGCGACACTTACAGAGAAAACACCGTGATCGTGCGTATTTCGCAGGCACTGCGATTGTGCATTGAGTGGAAGGCACACCTCCAGAGAAGAAGAGGTCACGCGCGTGTGTGACGAATTCAGGAAAACATTGTAATGTAGCGTAATGATTGTTCATGTTCCTGGTCAATATAAGTGCTTACCTCAAGGCCAAAAAAAAAAACTGGCTTTTACCATGAATGTGTCTTACTCTACAATTGAGGTCCCGTCAAGCAGTGTGCATCATTGCTCATAATTTCTTTAGTCTAAGATTTAAAACGAATATTTGGGTATAGCAAGAGGACTGACAAATCTCTCATCTACTTATAATCTCTATGTAGGGCTTGATTTATTTGAAGCGAGAGTCATTCAGTAATTTAGATCAGAATTAACTGAGCCGTGGCAGTGGGTAGGCAGATACTTGAGAATAACCTAAATGAAACCAGCTAGATTTTCCTTTACAAAGTATAATCATTGCTCACATGCTGAGTTTGTGCACTAGAAAGCTATCTCTACAGGAAAAATGCTGTTGACAAGGAGAACTAAATGAAAAGCTTCATTTGTTGCTTCGATTAACAACTGCAGAATTTACGCACATCCTTGAGAACGTGAACAAAACATACTCAAAATTACTCTTGCCTAACCTCATTTCAGTGGATTACTGTGTGCCCCTTGATATTAGGTGTTTTAGGTATGGATAGTCTTTATATCATATCTAAAATGACTTTTTATTCATACTCGTTCACACTCATCCATCACTCAAATACTATAATGTTTTGAAAAATGTGTACTAAGGTAAGAGTGCTAAGCTAAGTTAGCATGTAGCTTAGCTTGTTTGTAGCTAGCTAAGCTAGTTACACACGACTGGAAGCTAACTTAGGTTAGCTTCCATTAAGCTAAGCTACCTTCCGCCATCTTGACATCAACACTCTCAAGATGGCGGAAGCTGAGCGCAATGGCAGTATCAGAAAGGCACAGCAAGTATTCAATATGCGATTCGAAATTATTCGACCCAAGTCACTATTAGCTTCTTATTCGCTTGAAACATAAAATTCGTTATTCGCACGTGCCTGCTTAAGGGGAAACTAAAGCGGTTTTTGTACCTTTAAAAAACACTTGCATCATCTTCATATGGCCTCCAGTATCACGAATATTAAAATTATTTGTCAATTTGAGGCCCGGAGTAGCCATCAAAGCATTTTGACCATAGCGCTGAAGCCCCACCCTCCCGAGGTGTAAGACGCTAGGAGGAAATTTCTGAGAGACAGCAGTGTCGCAACAAGGATCCTCGGAATCTCTGCAGCTATTGCAAGCTTATTTGAGTGGTCGACAAATTGTGTGCGATTCACCTCATGCTCACGATTTTCGCTCGCCTGTTTGTTTTGACGTAAGTTTAGTACACCTATAAACTTTCATAAAAGATTTAGCGGATGTTGGTCAGGCGTGAAAGATGGTAGCGGGAACTAGGCGTCTGTAGCAGATGACGCACCATTTCACGAGAATAAAAAAAGCGCTACATTGGGCAAGGCTGGTCACATGTGCCGGAACACTGCACGAGAGATGGTGCTTGAGCTTCGGTGGCCAGGTGAAAGCTCTTGACGTGACATCATGCCGAGTGAATTTTTTAAATATTTCTTTGCGTTGGGTGATACTTCTCGAGCAAATAGTGCATATTCAAATTTGCAGGATACAAATACGGAAGAATTTACCTCTAACTCATTTTTTTTTAGAACCTCTTTAGCTTCCCTTAAAGTGTTTTCAACAAAATCAGTCAGTGGTTCACAAATCGGAGTCGGTGACACTTTTAGCAACGCACAGCTACCAAAGTAACCATAGAGTGTACTTTACTTCAGTGCTGGCATTCATCACCTTTGCTCATGAAGTGGAACTGCCAACTTTAAGAGGGTGGCAAAAACTCGTAAAAAACCAGCAAAAACCATTCGTATGGACAACAGGAATGGAAGTTAGCAGCCTTTTCTTCGTTTAGTGCCCATGCTGTTCTTTTATTGACTGAGGGGGAAGTTTCAAATCATTGATTCCTTCAGTCGTAATTACCAAACATTGCATACACTTGATGATCTAAAGCAGTTCTGTGTTTGTAGGTGAGCACTGCCCTACGGGTCCTCAGTCACTCCACGGCCACTGCCCTGCGCTTCCTGGTGGAGAATCATGGCTGGAGCACCAACTTCCTCACCACGGCTTGGTTCTTGGAACAGGTCAACAAATGGTTTGATCTTATGAGCAGCAGGCACCCAGTCCTTGCGACCAGCAGGCAAAATGAGGCCTGCTACAAGAACACCCTTGACTTTCTGGTCAAATTTAAGGATCTTTTTCTCCACCTCACTATTGGGGATGGGGCGTTCAAGCCAGTGCAGGCGGGGGTAATCCTCTCTACCAAGTCCATTCTGGACCTGCAGCAAAGTCTCATTGAGAGACATTCCTTTTCATTTGTGATCACATCCAGATTCACGCAGGACTGCCATGAAAACTTGTTTTCGGTAGTGCGGCAGGGCAACCCTATCCCAACTTCTTGGAGTTTAAGATGACCTTAATCATCACACACTTACAGTACCTGAAGGCGTCCAAGGCAGGGTCCTACGAACTGGACGATGCCTCCTTTTACCTCGCTGACCTCGCAGACTTGGATGTACAACCTGCTGTGCCAACCGACATTTTTCTTGAGGAGGTAGAACTCACCATGGCACAACCTGAGGAGAATAGCTTTGACTATTACGCGGGTATGTGGTATGAAGAGTTGTAAAAAATAAGGCTACATGTGACACGTCTGCTGCAGCTGTTCAAGTCCCCATGGCACCTGCAAATAGCCTCCTCAGGCTAAAGAGTTATGTCCCTGACGCTCTGACCTGCCCCTCTGAAGCTGCGCGCGCCCTCTTCACAATTTGTGAAAGTGTCTTTCGCAGCCTCATTGCGGATTTGATGCATGCACGGGGCATCCTGGACGGCCTATCGGCGAGGATGGCTGCAGAGAGCCAATGTGTTCAGCTGCCCGACTGCCATGAAATCAAAATGAAGCTCATCAGGCGGTTCTCCCATGCACGGCTGCAACTGTTCCTGCGGGAAAAAAGTCGCGAGTTGGCGGCTGGGGCAGCTGAACGCAGGGACTTCGGCAGTCGATGGCAGGACCTCGGAGAACTAATTAGTGTTTTAGATTGCCTTAGTTGATAAAACTGTAGTCCCGTTCTCATTTTTTTTTTTTTACTTTGCTTTCTTCTTTGTGTTAAGGGCAGCTTTCATTTTTTGTGTTCCTTGTTTACCGGGGCACTTCTGAATTTTTTTTACTCTTGCAACGGTTGTTTGTGCGAGGCCCTTTTTCTTGTGATCTCCATGTAAGCTAACGTGAAGCCTCTGCATTTTTTTTATGCTTGCTACACATGTTTGTGCGAAGTTTCTTGTGCTATGCTTGTAAGCATCTGTACTTTTTTTGTGCTTGCTACGGGCCTGTGAGAAGCCCACTTTCTTGTGCTCTGCCTGAGGCCTCTGAATTTTTTTTACGCTTGCTATGGGTCTTTGTGGAACGCTTTTTTTCTTAGGCTCTGCCTGTAAACCTGTGTGAGGCCTCTGAATTTTTTTTACGCTTACTAGAGATGTTTGTGGGAAGCTCATTTTTTTATGCTCTACGTGCAAGCCTGCATGAAGCCTCTGGATTTTTTTCATGCTTGCTTCAGATGTTTGTGGGAATCCTTTCGTTTTCTTGTGCTCTGCGTGTAAGTTTGCGTGAAGCATCTAAATTTTTTTCACACTTTCTTCAGCTCTTTGTGGGAAGCTTGCTTTTTCTTATGCTCTGCATGTAAGCCTGAGTGAAGTCCCAGAATATTCTTTTACTTTTACGCTTGCTTCAGATGTTTGTGGGAAGCTTTTCTTTTTATTGTGCTCTGTGCGTATGGCTGCATGAAGCCTCTGAATTTTTTTACGCTTGCTACGGTTCTTTGTGGGGAGCACTTTTTCTTCTGCTCTGCGTGTAGGCCTATGTGAAGCTTTCGCTGTCATGCAAACTTGCTCTTCTGTATCATGTTGTTTTTTTTTCTTGTCCTCCTTCTTGTGCTGTGCACTGCTTATGTTTCACTCATCCCTTTTTGCTTCATGTGGATGTTTGTAGCCTACACTTGCCTTCCTGGTGTCTTGCATGAAAGCCTATGCAGAGACTTCCTGCCCATGTTAGCTTGTCTTTTCCCCTGTCATTCTTCTGTTCACTTTCCTCGTGTCATTCGCACACCTCGAAATATGCACTCTCTCTGTATCCTCAAGTTTTTCACTTCTGCACTTGCTTAAGACATTTGCAAGCCATCCCTTTACTTCATGAGCTTTCCATGTGAGCCTTCACCGTGCAGCACCTTTACGTTTCTGGGAGCCTATGCTTTGCCTCCGACCCTTTTGGTTTATCCACTTGCCTATTTTAATTTTTCAGTTTCTGTGTTTTTTCTTGCAGAGGCACGAGGCCCATGTCCCCTCCATGGTCATCGGTTGCAGCGTTTGGGTCTGTCTCATTTTATTTCGTTGTAGTTGCAGACTTAATTAATGTCAGGTATCTGTGTGTTAGTTCGTTTGCAGTAGACCTAACTGCCGCCATGTCCTTTCCGTGAGTTAGTTTTTATCGGACGCTCGTACTCAGTGTAACAGGTGCAAGGGCTGGGTTTTGTTGCTGTGTCCAGGATGTTGCAAGGAGACTGCTGGCCAATGGACTTCTTCCAAAACCGACGCGCCCCATTGCGGCGAAATACCATGCAGTGCATTCTGGGAACTAGTTGGCCACTCAGTTTCGGTCTCGACTGAGGAGATTCATCTCATGCTATCACGCCGCGACCGAACGCACTGCTTGCGTTTTCGATTATCTGACTTTTTTACGAATGTACAATATACTCATTCTCGAGCGATACAAAACGAAGGCCGGGGCACTTTTTTTGGTTCCCGAAACACCGGATATTTGAGTGCGTATGCAAACGTAGTAAGACGTGGCTTAGTCACCTTAACGAGTGCATCTTTGAGTTCAATTTCAATAATCCCGTCTAGTACCAGTGAAGTAGAACTGAAATTTGTTCACCTGGAGCCTTTCACCTATTTTGTTTGCCAAACGTCCGCTTCTTGTTACTTCATTGGGCAAAAAGCAAGCCGCATTCTCACAGGAGTATCAAAGTTGAGCCCAGCGTTGACGCGTAAACTTTTAAGGAAACGCAATAAATTCGACCTCACTACTGCACCAAAGTTACTATGATGTCTTCCTCGTGTCATCATATATCTCCCACTCAAATTTTATGCTGATAGAAGATTAAGTTTTCGCAAACGCGGAGATGGGCTAGCTACGATGGAGGCCCTAACAAACGTCCCCTACTCCTCGCTAAGCCTTTTTGGACGAGCTTTTACTGACGCCCAAGATCTGTGCCTGAACGGTGTGTCCGAAATTATCGCGGCATACTCAGGCAGAAAGAAAACTAACACATGACAAATATTATGGCCATTAGCAACCGTCAAATGCACTTTGAATAATTTCGTTCGTTTGGCGCACCGCATAGGGGTTCATACCCGTCCGGCGTACTTCTGGCGAATGGTGCAACATTTTTCACACAAGTGCTCGACGTTTGCTTTCTAAAAACGGTTTGTATGCGCGACTGTGCCTATACGATTGCAGGATAACTTTACGTGCATACGCGATGTTGAATATTAGTAAAATGCAAGTGGGTGGGGACTTCGCTTCGTGCTGCGCTGCGGGTCAGTACAGATAAGAGATAAGAAGTGTGTTATAATTGAGCTTTTCAATGGCACCTCCGAGTTTTACTTCGCGTACACAGGCGTATTAAGAAAACAGTAATTGCAAAAAGTATTGTTTCTTCTATGGACGCACGAAACGAACAAACTTCCTGATCAACAACATATAATGTAAAGGCGCGAGCTCGATGTATGCATACTTATTGGTTGCTGCAGCCTGTTGATTCGCAAGATCCCCGAGCTTCGCAGCGTCGAGATTCCCAGCACTGGCTCGTCCAGATACCTTGAAATGCTAACAAAAAGACTCAAGTACAAAAATAGAACAAGCATGTGTTCAGAGAAGCTATATACGTCTCGGGCTTGTGCTAAAGCTTCGAGGTCTGGCCATTTAGGTTAGTTTATAGACCACAAATGACGCTCTCGGGACCAGAAAACATGAGATAATGGCCGTTTATAGTCCACGCTCTATGTGTAATCTCTGGTCGACGTGTCGATCGAAACCGAAACCATGCCACTCTCCTCCCTGGCCAACTAGTTCCCAGAGTGCAACGCCCCCCATTGGGTGTTGCATGCAGAGCTTTATGGAAGTAGTCTATTGTGTGCATGCATCAAGAATAGTTGTGTGTCAGATGTTCCTTTATTTCCTTGTTTTTTGACTCCATACAGACCAATGTTGAAATTGTTGGTGGCTGCTTCATTCATGAAGTGCAAGGATCATACCTATTTGTTTATTAGGAAATAATTGACATGGCCGTGTCATACATGTTTGTTACATGGTCACTGGAAAGTGTGGGAAAAGAGAGAGAGCCCATGGCCGTTGCAGAGGGAAGCCCCCAGAAACACTGACCCCTGGTGGTGGACTGATCCAACACTTTGCCGCACAAGCTAAAGGTTCATCTTGGTTGGTGTCCCTCGTGCCTGAGTGGGGCATCCTTGCACTGCTTAAAATGCCTGCTCAGTTCCTGGTCCATAGCCTGGTTCTTTCACTTGTTAACTGCCAATCAAGTTAGTGCCCAGTGGTAACTTCATCATCTGACTAAAAATGAGTTGAGTTAAAGCGTCTGGGGCACAACTGGCCCAGGTGGTGCTTCATTGTGCCATGGTGGATTTCACCAAAGTCATGCAGTTTTCGACAACCTGGAAGATGATCTTGGTCCCCATTGTTCTACAGCCCCCATGTTTCTTTCAAAGACAGGGCTGCTTTCTTTGAGGTTGCGAGGTCTTTCCAGGTCTACCTTTGGCTCCTGGGTCTCAGTGATGAGGTCCATGCAGCAAACTCTAGAACAAAAGTTGAACACGAGCTCTGTTGGAGATTGTCCTCCTGTGGTAGGCGGTGTGCGACGGTACACAAGGAGCCATCTTGGCAAGTATGCGGCCAAAGAACCACCCGAGAGTTTCTTTAGACTGTCCTTGATCGTTCTGACAGCTCTCTCGAGAAGTCTGTTTGACTGTGGATAGTTCGGTTCAGTCCTTAGGTGGCCAATTCCATTCTGAGTAATGAAGTCGGTAAACAGCGTGCCGGGGAATGGTGTTCCATTATTGGACACCAAGCAAACAGGAAGTCCTAACCAGGCGACCGTGTTCCTCAGATATTCGACTGTTGCAGTGGAGTTGGCTGGCTGCTGATGCCAGTGGTTTCTTTCAATCTTGGTAACTGTTTACCACAATTAGCACCGTTTTACCTTCGATAGGTGCAGTGCAGTCCATGTAAATTCTTGTCCATAGAGCCGTGGGTTCTGGCAAAGCTTGTGGCTCTGCTTCTGGTGGCATAAATGCAGCCTGTTGGCATACTGTTCAAGGTTGTACGGCATCAACCATTGCCTTACCTCATTGCGTTGATACCCATGCGTGTGTCATGGAATTCTTGGAAGAAGGTTAACCTCCTATGGGCCTTTTGACTCCGTGGATGTTGTGTGACGACACTGGTCCAACTGCCTCTGGAGGTGTGGCACATTCAGGATCAGTTCCTCAGTGTGGTTGCGATACACCAGGAGCCTGACGCAGCAGTGTCTGCTTTGCCTTGTTAAAGCCGTCGTCTTCCTTTAATACACACCTCTATTTCACATTTTTCCGGAGCAGGTGGTTGAATGGAGCCAATAGCTGAAACATTTGAGGCAGGCAGCCTGCATGCTATAGATGATGAATCCTGAGAAATAACAAAGTGCATGGCAATTCCATGGAGCAGGAACCTTCAGGTTGACTTTCAGCTTGAGATAGGTAGGTAAGTCTATCTCTAGTGATCGAGCTGAACGACTGACTTGCTTGCATCCAAGCTCGCAGGAAAGTCCTCAGAAGTACTGGCCCTCTGGTAGCCGGACCCATCAGTGACATTGCCTTTATCTTTCGTAATTAGGTGAAAGCTTGGTAACTTACTCGGGTGGACGAATATCAGATTTCTGTCATTTCACATCATTCATGCTATCTGATTAATTAATTTGAAGTTTTTTTGAGTGTCCAAATTGTGAAAATATTTTGAACTTTTCCATGGTATATACTGGTAGTTTAGTGGCTGGATATTAAAGCTGAATGTGTGACAAATGTTAGAAAGAAGGTCCTGTCGGTGCCCAAGCAAACGGCACCGCTATTTTAGAACCCCATAAATTGCCGGAGCAGTATAGAAAGAGAGAACAGTGCAATTTATTAGAAACGAAAGAAGGGGTCCACCGTGCACATCGGTACTGGTTTGGTGATTGGATGAGTCAATTCAGGGACGTTCAGTGCTTGTATGAAGGCTTCCTATAGGCCGTTTCATTCACATAATGTGATCCTTCCAAGAAAAAAATGAGTAAACTGACCTTGTAGTATTTTTCTTCGTTGTTGAAGGCACAATTAAATTCATTCCAGAGCTCAGTTTAGTTGGTTAAATTATTCATATCCTTTTCATTAAAAGTCTCTATTAGCAGCACGTGTCGGTATCATTCTATGAAGTCTGTTCATAGACGATAGCGTGGCACCTCAACAGGACCCCATTGAGCAAAATGACTGATCTTGTTGAGGTGAATGAAGTGCCTCATGAACGAAGGCAACAGTGAGAGTGAGAGACGCACCCACTCACGAATGTTTAAGTCCTCACAAAGGAAAATGTGTCTAACGAATTTAGCAACGTTTCTATTAGAGCCCCGTCTGTCTTCACCGACGTACTCAGCAACTCTGGGCATTTCCGTGCCCAGCGCCAGTGCTCACCATTAATACAACGCAGTCTTAAAATGTTTGAGTCGTGTATACACTCTGTGCAGGATTATCTCTCTAGAAATTATTAACTATACGAGAAGGGCGCGAAATTCTGTCACGATAAACAAAGAAGGTAGCGCTCCTCGGCCAGACTAGTAACTCTAGCGCGACTAACATCACCGACATAAAAAAAACTAGCTTTTTAGCAACCTAGTTTTTTCAAAAAGGTTGTTTACGTTAAAACGTAGAAAACACAATCAGCAGGCCGTGTTTGGCTCGCCTCCGAGCAGCGGTTGCTGTTGTTAGCTTGGAGAGACTATGCTGAGCTGTCGATGAGAAAGCTGTCGTAAAATTTCAAAAATATATATTTATTATTGGCGCAGTTGGTTCTGTAATTGTTTACTCAGACTTCTTTTCGAGCGTGTTCTAAGAGCCATGTTAACAGGTAAAAAGAAAACTAAAAAGTTATACTTCTCTTATTTGTTTGCAGCACAGTCAACAACTTGCAAAGAGCAGCATGAACAAAATGAACCGGAAAAGATGTCCAGCCACCAGCAAGCTGACGACTGCGCCACTTCACCATGTTGTGCCACGACGCCAAAATGTGTGCCAACGCCGAGCTGTGCCACGACGCCAAGTCACATCGCTGATGCACCAGATGAGCCTCCGAGATTTTGCTCAACGCTTTCCACCAACCAGAACCAAATGTCTGACGACGACCCGTCGCTGCCAATGCCGACTAACGACCTGGACAAGCAAACGAGGCAAGCACGGGGTCCTTTTCAGCCTCATCTGGGCAGCTATGCCCAAACAGAAACGAATAATCGAAAGCGCCGCTTTTGTGAACACTGGTTTGCATAGTTCAGCTGGCTTGAATACAGTCCAGCAAAAGATGCAGCCTTTTGCTTTTGTTGTCGGGCGTTTCCGCCGGGCAGTGGTATATCCAAAGCACATTTAGACCCATCCTTTGTTTCAACTGGGTTTCGAACTTGGAAGAAAGCGATAGAAAGGTTTAATCAGCATGAAAGGTCTGAGGGCCATCTTAACAGTGTTGTGTCATGGAATTGCTCCAAAGCAAACAGATCGATTGCTTCAATGCTGGATGAAAGCTTTGGACGACGAGCGTCTCAAGTTGAAGAAAAACGAAAACAAAATCGTGAGGTGCTAAAGCGCCTTACTGACATCGTTGTTCTTCTCTCAAAGGGAGGAAGGCCATTCAGAGGGCAAAGTGAAAGTAAGGAAAGCGCAGAGCAAGGTCTATATTTAGAGATAGTTAATATCTTAAAGAAGTACGACCCCGTTTTGCGGGGCCACTTAGAGTCGGGCCCAAAAAACGCCTCCTACATCAGCAACAGAATACAAAATGACATCCTAGAGTCACTGCATGCAGCCATTTTTTCTTCGATTGTCCACCGCATAGAAGGTAAAACAGTGTCGCTCATGTGCGACGAAACAAGTGACTGCAGTCATCATGAACAACTCTCCGTTGTTATTAGGTACTTGCGAAATTAAGAACAGGCCAGTGGAGGTCTTCCTTACTCTCGACAGGCTTAAAAATTTAGACAGCGACTCTGTGTTTTCCACATTGCAAGCAGTTCTCATCACCATCAATGTTTCCTGGAATTCTGTGAGTTCCGTCTGCTTTGACGGGGCTTCTACTATGTCAGGGCACGTTGCTGGCGTTCAAGCAAAGTGCAAAGAGCAGAACAACAAGCTCGTCTACGTTCACTGCTATGCCCACAGCTTGAACCTGGTGCTTGTCGATGCATGCTTGTCTTGAGCAGAAAACAGAATGATGTTTGATTTCTTCGGCGTTGTGCAACTTGCGTACAACTTTATTGAAAACAGTGTTGTGCACCATGCTGTTTTTGAGCGAATTTTCCAAACTGTCGGCACACAGCTGAAAACTTTGAAGTCTTTGTCTACAGCCAGATGGGCATGTCGTGCTGAAGCAGTAAAGGCCAGTTCGCTGTGAGAGCTACAGCGAACTGTCGAGTGCAGTAAGAACGATTGTGGACTCCACAAAGCACCCGGAGACGAAAGCAAAAGGCAAGGGACTCCTTTCCCAGGTGATGAGCTTTGACTTTGTCTGCAGCATGGAAATAGCTCACCCTATTCTACAGCTTATTTTGAAGGTTAGCCAAGCTCTTCAGGACCCTAAAATTAACCTTACCACTGCACTCAATGAAGTCAGGCATCTGCAAAAAGCGCTGCGAGAGATGAGGCCAGATGGGACAGTCTTTAAAAAGATGTTTGCGGAAGCTTCTTCGATCTGCGAGATGAATGAAATCGAGATTCCCGAAGTTCGAAGAAGAAAAATATCGAAGCATTTGACCAAAACTGGGCGAATGAATGTTTCTATGCGACAAAAGAGGAGGAATTTTGTGTCGGTGTTTTCTTTCCGATGCTTGACTCCTGTGTTCGAGGGATCGAGGAAAGGTTCACACAAGAAACTTTTGAGCTTGTGTGTGCTGTCCAGAACCTTTTGGGCCTCTCTGCGAGCGACGAACAAATATCTCTTATTTGTAGCTTTTTGAGGTAGCTTGGGTGCTGAAATGCAACTCCTGAAGTCCCGAACCAGCGACGAAAAAACAAACAGCATGACCGCCCATGACTGGCTGGATTCACTCAAAGAAAATGGGTTGGACAAGTCAGTATTCAAGGACTTTTCTCGCGCTCTTCAACTTTTTTCCACGATTCCTGTAACCAGTTGCTCGTGCGAAAGGACATCTTCGAAGCTCGCACATGTAAAGACCAAGTTAAGATCCATGATGTCGCAGGAACGGCTTCGTTGGCTGATGCTGCCCTTTGTGGAGCAGGACCTAGCAACATCCATCAGTTTTGATAATATCTTAAAGCATTTTACGACTGAAACGCGCAAACTTTTGTTATGAATGCATTTTAATTTCGCAGGATATGCTATCGCATTAACCTACAATGTCACATAATCCTACTTTATCCTTAATTGGTTGACAGCCGGCGGAAGAGGGTGCTTTACAGCCGATTCCGTCCGAACTAAGGTTCGCCTCTTACACCAATGGTATTTTTGCACAGCTCAGCTTGAATAGTACTTTTGTATAGTGTAGTTAATTTTACTGTGTGTTACTGTTTTCATTTGCACCAGCCCTGTTGTTGTGTTGTGTTAAATTGTTTTTTAAAGTCTACCGTTTGTGAATTGAAATTGTGTATCGTCTGAGCCCTCGTGCGATTCATTTTCTTTCTGTGTTTTGTGATGGCGCTTGTGCCCTACGAGTGCAAGCTGTGGTTTTTTTATCGTGGGGGTCTCCACATTTGTTTGGCAATAAATCGTTTTTGTTGTTAGAGAAGTTATCTCATCTTCTCATTTCTCCCACACTTCAAAGCGCATGTAAGTCCACTTTCACGCAGAGCACTCGCAAATCCAATTACTGCGGTCTACGAGGATATAGATACAATGACACGTAACAGTGGCAAGTATGACGTTTTGTGGCATTACGTCATGTTCGGTGTCACAGCTCAGATTTAATTTTTAGGTTCAAACGTATTTCAAGCCTTATCATTCTCCGGGCTCCATTCGTAAACCGCAATAATTAGACTTCCAAGTAATCTGCGGGAAAGTAAACTGAAAAGTAGTTTTATAGTGACACTGAAGAAAACTTGGAAGTCATATTTCGCGGTTAAAATATGGTGTTCTAGTGCACTCCTACTAGGGTACACTAGAACACCTTACGCCTACGGCGTAAGGGTCTCGGAGAGACGGGGGGGGGGGGGGGGGGGGCGCTGCAGTGAATTTGGCCCCCCCTATAGGAGGACCCTGTGCACGCCTATGATCTTGCAGTATGCTTTGCATGTTATATTTCTCAATTTCGAAATGATTAATTCTTGATATATTGATTGGAACATGTCATAGCATCAGTAAACCTAGATGCAAGGGTACAGAGAGGAGATAAAAAAAAAGAGGAACAACACACACACCATCCCCTTCAGTGTTGTCACTCTTTTTTTTGTGTCTTCTCCTTTCGGTCTTCCTGCGCCTAAGATTTAGTAATGTTTGAAATTCACGGTCTTGCCTGTGCCGTGATATGTCACAATGTCTGCTATGTTTCAAGTCAAGAGAGATGCCTAAATAGTTGCCATAGCACCCTATTTATAATGGCATGCAATAGCGTTTTAAATGTGTGGGATGTGTATGGGGGGGGGGTATGTTGCCATGACGAAAATTGTATAAATTATAGGAGGCATGTTGTCTCGAAAATGTTGTGTTTTATAAACTTTACTATAACTTACCTGATGCAGCATAAAATGCCCCAAGTTAACTTCTTTGCCTTCCTTTCTGCACTTCCTTCTTCCTTCTAATGCAGCAGTAGTCACTACTAACCATTCATGTTTTTAACTTCCTGTGACGCATAACACATCATTTCGATGCATTTCTACTACCCGCCATTGTGATAGGCAAAATATTTGCCTTACTTTTTTATCTCTGCCATTCCATGTGCCATAAAATGATGAGCACGTGCTCATATCGCAATAGGTGTCCACCCCCACTTTTGAACATTTAAAAAGTGATTAAGAACATATCAAGCACCCAGGCCAGTAAACTTCTAAATGTATTGAATGAAACAAGGCGCTCCTCCGCATCAACCACATTTCCCAGTGCGCTGGTGCAGAGCGGTGAAGCTTTCCATGCTCACTCCGGTAAGAAGCAATGAAGCTTCACATGAGAGTGCCAGCACAAAGCTGGCTGGATGCAAGCGGTGCAACTGCTTTAAGAAAATAGGGGTCCCACCAGACTGCAACACTGCTCCTGCACCGTTCTGGCTTTCAGCGCTGGAACCTGCAAAGTGCCCATCTCATATTTTTTACAATTATCTCCAACCATTTGATGAGCGCTTTCTCAATATTTTACGGCACATAGCTTCTGGTAGGAATGCCAGTTTCTTTGTCTTAAACACCAGCTGGTAGAGTACCTGCAAAACTCTTGAAAACCCATCGACAAACTTGGGGATTATGATTCTAACCCATTGTTCATAAAGCGATTGTGGTAAGATTTGTTTGTTATACCAAGAGCACAATAACACTGATCTTGGGAAGCTGTTTTTAACCACATTTTGATATCATACATGCATACATAACATGTCATTTACGGCAAAATTAACAAGACACCTGAGAATGGTAAGTTATCTTGAGTATTTATCATTCTTCCGTTCTTTTTGGGATGAGTTTTGAGTGGAATCCCCTTGCTTGAATGGGAACAATATAAGGCTTAAAATTTCACTGTTAATTATTTTTCAGTAATTTTTAATACATTTTAAATAAACTTTTTATTACTAATGAAAGACACAGGACTTGTTTATACTAACACTTCTTTTTACTGTAGGCTGCAAGTCTGCAAGCAAATATCAAAACTTGCCAATTTTAAATTAAGGAGTGCACAAATCATTCTTCTCTAAGAAGCTTAAAGGCTTTACTGAAGATTGGTACTTGGATAACTGACACTGCCTCACACTCTTTATAATAAAATGTCATGCTTTTGCTTTAACATTTGTGGTACACTGTTTCCCCTCTAATGTGTGGTACATGCCTTTATGCTTTCTGTAACTCTAATGGGATGTCTGGATCACCAAGTGGAGAAAGGTAATGTACTCCAAAATTTATGAAGGGGCAATAGGCTCTCAGAATTTATTGTTAAAGGTTTGCCGTTTGTCACCAGATGTAAAAAAAAAAAGTGTGCACAAGAAGTTGCGCCTATAATGGTAGAAGAGTGGCGTAGTAATTCCGTAAACACAATAATTAGGAGGTGCATCCACCAAGGACACGCTGTCGATATAACTGAGCATCCAAAACAACAATGTTATTCTTCTATGTATCATCATTGGTGCAATTTCCTGCACTCTTTCCAGTGCGCCATTTGACCGTTAACCAACAAAGTTGCTCTGCTCTCTCTGAAAGCATATTTTATACCTTTTGTGAGTTACTCTCGAAATAAATTTGCATACTGGTAGCTGTGTGTGTATCTTTTTATGTACCACCACATTATAATTCGTTGGGAGTAGTTTATAATAGACTCTGTGACTAATGAAAGAGAAGTTTAGGCATACTAAGATGTGATTCTCGGTATAGTGGGCATACCTCTGTAATGCAGATTTTTTTTTTGTTAAAGCCAGGAGTGCAAGTTTTATGGAGGTGCTAATAAAACATTTGGCACGATGCATGTGTTGCTGAAAAATTATTGGCCCATTCACCTCGTTTGGACAGAAGGTAAATAAAAAATAATCACACTGACGCACTGCCAGCACATCGAAGCAAAAGTTTTGCAGCAGGTGAGTAAGGCACAGGCACAAACAAGGTACGTGGACACAAAACTTTGTGCCTATGTGCCCAAACATAACTTTACATTTTAGCTCTGATATGGAAGGATTTATGCTCCGCTCATGTAAAAAGGTACTTCGCCAATTGTCTTTTTACTTGATTGCAAACAATGAGCTACAACAACCTCTTTTTAGAAAAATCTTAAGGGTGCAGGCGAGCTGGTGAATATTAACCATGTTGAATTAACCTGAGACGGGTAGAGAAGAAACATCAAAACGTAGAAGGGACAGACAATAGAAAGGGCGACGTCTCAAACTCGGCTAAGTCGTTTATTTAATCCACCTCCTAATATAGTCTCAATCTCAAGGTCATCTCCACCAACACGAAAGGACGAAGTCTATACAGATCAAGCGCCACAGCCTTCATCACACAATGCAAGAATGTTGACATTGTTACAGGTCGACGCGATAAGGCAACATCCATCCACCCTCAAACTTGAACAGAAGTATGAACTGTGTATAGAATAGTAGTAGTGGAAGAGATCCTTTTGTTAAAGTTTGAGGGTGGATGGATGTTGCCTTATCGCGTTGACGTGTAAACGTTGTCAACGTTCTTGCATTGTGCGATGAAGGCTGTGGCGCTTGATCTGTATAGATTTCGTCCTTTTGTGTTGGTGGAGATGACCTTGAGATTGAGACTATATAAGGAGGCGGACTAAATAAACAAGTTACGTGAGTTTGAGACGTCGTCCTGTCTATTTTCTGTCCCTTCTACGTTTTGATGTTTCTTCTCTACCCGTTTCAGGTTAATTAAACATAGCCTTTTTTTGCTTCTTTGCCACATATCTTCCTGTTTTTGAAGTTATGGTTAAGAGTAGGACTGGAATACGGAGTTTCAGTCCCAAACTCTCTACTCTGAGACATTTGGAGATCGCTTGTGAAAATCGCAACAGTACCAAAAAGCCAGATTGAGTGTTGTAGCTCGTAGAGGCTGGGATGGTACTCATTTGACCGCATAGGCAACTGCAGACAAGAAATACACCCAACTAAATGTGATGGGACTGTTTTTATTACAGCAACAAATGTGAGATACATTTTCCAGTGCTCGCTTCACCTATAAGTATCTCTTGCTGTAATTAAACTTGTAACCAGTCCAGTGCAAACACACTATGACAGCCACCTGGTTCGGGCCTTCGGCCTACATGCTCTACCCCCGTCTCTCGAGAGCAAAAGAAATGACATTTCAAATTAACTGATGTCGCCCAGATGAAGTAGTGATTCGAAAATATTTACTGACACTCAGCTTCCTCTATGCACTGGTCCAAATGAGAGTTGACTTTGTCCTAAACGATCGAGTGACTTTATATGACGCGAATTTGGTGTAAAAGGCAACCTCCACAGGACAAAACCGCAACACCCGGGGAGCTTCATCTCAATCTAGCTTCTTTACTGCCAGCGTGGTAGCGGAGTCTGCTAAGCATACTTCCGGGGCAGAAATTATTAAAGTGGTAGTGAAATTTTAATCAAACATGCCGCTTGTGTGGCTCAGAGGTGTAGCTTCTTTTCCGGCGCCGCTCATCGGGGCTCTGATCGATGCATCAACCACTTCGGTCCACGACGAACACTCGAGCAGCGCAGGTGGGTACAAAAGCGAGGTGCTCGCCCTCGCAGGATAGCATGATACCGCTAGCTTCCGCCGGTTCCGAGTTGCTTTTCACTACGCACTTCGTCACCGAGCGGGATGTACTACAGTCCACTCTGGTGCAGAATATAAGTTCTGGTACATGCAGCTTGTAAGCAAGGCGCTGCACAGAGCCGTTAGTTGTTGTTGTTGGGTGTTTAATGGCGCAAGAGCAACTTAGGCCATATTGCGCCAAAACAGAGGTTTTTATAGGGAGCTTAGAGATGCAATCCAAAAGAACTGCAGGCTACAGCTGGTGTAAAAGGCCAGTTTTATGCAGGAAATTTATAACTCGATTGAACGGAACCAAGGGTTGGTCGCCAAGTAGAAAATAGGGATGGAAAGGAAGGTGATCTCGGAAAAGTTCTGGAAAACATAATCGGCGCTGTTGATTTAAAGATTTACAATGCCACAGGATATGTAAGACAGTCACAGCTTTACCACAGTTGTCGCAAAGCTTAACATCCTCATCGCAGAGCAGGTGCAGGTGAGTCAAACGGGTATGCCCAATTCTTAAACGGCAAAGAAGAACTTCAACGTGACGATCTTTATGAAAAGAGCTCTCCCATACCCCCAGAAGGGGCTTGATAATGTGGAGCTTGTTCTCGTTTTCCATATCCCAATCCAGCTGCCATGACTTTATAATCAGTTTCTGTATGAACAGTTTCAGGTCTTGGTGTGGCAGGCCAAAGGGCAGTTTTGGGCATTCCTTTGCAGAGGCAGCAAGCAAGTCTGCTTTCTCATTGCCAGGAATACCCACGTGGCTTGGGACCCAGCAGAATTTAATCAGGTGTCCTTGTTGAAGCGCTTGATTTAACCGAACCCGAAGACGTTGCACAAGAGGGTTCTTGCTGTCTGTTAAGGACAAAATTGCTACAAGAACGCTCTGAGAATCAACAAACAGAATTGCTTTCATGATATTGTTCTCTAATAAATACTCCACAGTCATTAAAATGCCATACAATTCAGCTGTAAAAATACTTGCAAGAGTGTTGAGTTGTCGAACTTTCCTGAAAGCAATGGAATAAACCGCACATCCCGCAAAAGTTGATGTTTTAGACCCATCAGTGTAAAAGTGCAAATAGTCCTCGTATTTCTGTTCCAATTCGAAAAACTCCTGTTGCAGAACAAATGGAGAAACAGCTCTCTTTCTGTACTTGGACAGTGACCAGTCACAGGAGATTGGTAGAAGGTCCCAAGGTGCAACTCTCTCATTGCTCCTCAGCAAAGCAGCCTCACTAAAGGGAAGATGGAGCAATGTTGCCATGCTCTGCACTCTGAAACTCAGGGGCCGAACAATGCTCGGCCTGTTTTCAAAGAGTCGGAAGGATCTAGAAGGTTGGAGGGCACCAAAAGTAGGATGTTGAGGACAGCTGTATATCTTGTAAGCCTAACAAAGACTCAAATATTGCCTTCGTCTTTCCAGGGACATTTGATGTGTATCAGCATACAAGCTCAACACAGGTGATGTTCGAAATGCCCCCGTGGCAAGTCGGAGCCCCAGATGATGGACCGGGTCCAACATCTTTAGGGCGGACGGACGTGCCGACCCATAAACAATCGCGCCATAGTCCAGGCGAGACCGCACCAAGGAGTTATAAAGTCGCAAGAGGCACCGTCTGTCAGACCCCCAGGACGTATGCGACAGGACTTTGAGGATGTTTGATGAACGTAGGCATTTCTGCTTCAACTCTTTCAAGTGGGGTATAAAGGTGAGCTTTTTATCAAATATTATCCCTAAAAACTTGTGTTCCTTCTTTACAGATATAGCAATGTCATTCAAGTGCAACAATGGATCTGGAGACAAGCCACGGCGGAGTGAAAAGGGAACACAGATTGTCTTTTCGGGAGAGAACCTGAAACCATTTTGATCAGCCCATTTGCTCATCTTATTGATTGTGAGCTGCAATTGCCGTTCACAACTGGACAAGTTGCAAGAAGAAAACGATATCTGCACATCGTCAACATACATTGAATAAAATACAGATGGTGGTATAACTTTAGCCAGACTATTAATCTTCACTGCAAAAAGTGTAACACTTAATACTCCACCCTGAGGGACGCCACTCTCCTGGAGAAAAACATCCGACAGGATGGAGCCCAAACGCACTTGGAAGGTCCAACCCGTCAAGAAGCTTTGAATACAGCGAAGCATGCGACCTCTGACACCATATGAGTGCAAGTCTCGAAGTATCCCATATCTCCAAGTAGTATCATAAGCCTTTTGGAGATCAAAAAAGACAGAAACACAATGCTGGCGATGGACAAATGCTTCTCGGATAGAAGTTTCCAGGCGGACAAGGTGGTCAACCGTAGAGCGACCCGCTCGGAAGCCACACTGATTCCTATCGAACACACCCTCTGCCTCTAAAAAGTGTACAAGACGGCGATTAACGAGTCTCTCATAGGTTTTGCCCAGGCAGCTTGTCAATGCAATTGGGCGATAGCTCGTCGGTAAAGAGGGGTCTTTGCTGGATTTCAGAAGAGGAATTATGTGTGCCATTTTCCAACAGTCAGGAAAACAGGCAGCATCCCACAATAAATTAAAAAAGGTGAGCAAACTGTTTAGAGATTCAGACGACAGTCTCCTTAGCATCTCGTATTGAATTCTATCCGGCCCAGCCGCAGAGTCTTTTTTGACGCCGAGAGCCAGTTCAAGCTCACACCGTGTAAATGGCTTGTTATAAGCAGCACCCTGACCACCAGACAAAGGAATAGTTTGTTTTTCTGCTACTGATCGAAACTTCTTAAAAGATTCACTATAATTGGCCGAGTTGGACACTTCCTGGAAGTGTTTACCAAGAACATTTGCTTGTTCCTGAAGTGATGCTGCTGATGGAAAAAGGGGTATCCTAAAAGACCGATAGTCTCCCCTGATCTTCCTAAGACGATCCCACACTTCCTTTGAAGAAACAAAACTACTCAAAGAGGTCACATACTTTCTCCAAGAACTGCCTTTGGCTCGCCTTCGCGTCCAGCGAGCTTTGGCTCTTCTTTTCTTGAATTCAAGTAAATTCCTAGGAGTGGGATAACGTCTGAAGATGCACCATGCCTTGTTTTGCGACTTGCGTGTTGTGGAGCAGTCCTTGTTCCACCATGGCTTGCATCTCTTGGGGAGTCGTCCAGAGGTCTGAGGGATACTGTGTGATGCAGCATTTATAATCGCTTCAGTAACATACAGCGTGGCATCTTCAGGGCTCATGTTTACAAGAACGGACGAATCGATAAAAGCCTCCAAACAAAAAATAGACCAGTCAGCCTTTTCCAATTTCCACCTTGGGAGTCGTGTCGGAATAGAAGGAATTGGCATTGTACTTTCTAAAACAATAGGGAAATGATCACTTCCAAAAGGATTATTTAAAACTTTCCATGAAAAGCATGGAAGTAAAATTGGTGATGCAATGGAAAGGTCAATAGATGTAAATGATTGATGTGCTGCACTAAAAAATGTGGGATCTCTCCCATTAAAAAGACACAACCCAGATGATAATAAAAAACGCTCTATGATGCCTCCACGTGAATCCTGGCGAACACTACCCCACAAAGGGTGGTGGGCATTAAAATCGCCTAAAATTAAAAAAGGTTGAGGTAATTGTTTTACAAGTGATTCAAGTTCACACATATGCAGTGCAGAGTTAGGTGGCAAATAGAGAGAAACAACTGTGATCAAGCGGTCAACAAGAAGGCGTACCGCTACAGCCTCTAAGGGCGTAGAAAGGGGTACCTCCGAGCAAGCAACACCACTCTGCACCACCAGTGCCACTCCTCCCGACGTATTTGGGGAGAGTCTATCTTTCCTAAAAACTTGGTGCCGACGTAAAATTTGTGTATGAGTGTCATTTAAATGTGTTTCTTGCAGGCTGAGGGCGATTGGTCTCAACTGGTCTATAAAATAATTTACATCATCTATATTTCTGATAAGGCCACGGCAGTTCCACTGCATAAAATGGAAATTGGTCATTGTTTAAAAAATGAGATTAAAATCTGAATAAAGAAGAAACGCTGGGCGAATAAATGAAAGTTCTAAAGCTGCTGCATGTGGCATAAAATAATTTACAATCTCACGTTGGAGGGATCACAGGTTTTTTGCTTTTGTGTTTACTTTTAGAAGTCTGCCACTCCATGTCGTCTTGGTCAGACGCATGAGTGGAGACTTCTCCACACTCATCCATGGCTTCACTTTCCTGAGGCGAGGCTTTTCCTGCAGGTTTCTTCAGGTTCGGGGAACGGGGCGCCATACGCCGCCCGCGACCAGGCCCAGCCAAGGCGGCAGAGGAGGTGCTGGGCGAAGCGTCGCCCAAGTCCACCCGTTCCTGTCCCTTTGGTGCTGCAGGAGCGGCACGAGAGCCATGCCGCTCTTTTGATGATGCTCTCTCCAGGGAGTGTGGGCGAGAGTGTCGACCCATCTCCCTGGAAGGAGACTGTGGAGGAGGGACGGTTGCGGCAGCCACCGGCCCATCCTGGGTTTGGGAAACAGCCTGAGAAGATACAGGCTGTTGCCCTGTTGGAGTGCGAGGGTTCGCACTCTGGCTGGGAAGGTCGGAGGACCGCCCAGCCGAGATTGCACGCCCCGGAAGCTGAATCTTCAGCTGGGGCGTGGGGGACTGCAGTGGCCTCCCATAGTCCAGAAAGGATGTCTGGGTGGCCACTGCTACCATCAGTGGTGCAGGTCCCCGCTGCACCACCTGCGCAAAACTGCCTTTACGTAAGAATCCAAAGCGACGGCGTGCCTCTGGGTAGGAGAGGTTTTCCTTGACTTTAAGTGCAAGTACCTCCTTCTCCTCCTTCCACGTTCTGCATGATCGAGAATATGCAGGGTGGGGATCACCGCAGTTCACACAGTGTGCGTCGTTGGTGCAAGAGTCTGTGGTGTGGTCATTCTTGGCACATTTTGCACATGTAGCTTTTCCACGGCATTGCTGGGAGCCATGGCCAAACCTCTGGCATTTGAAACACCTTCGAGGATTAGGCACATAGGGCCGAACCCTGCAGTGGAGATAGCCAGCTTTCACGGCCTCTGGAAGCGTGGCGGACTCAAATGTTAAGACTATGTGTTTTGTCTTGAGTTCTGTGCCATCACGACGAATTGTGATTCGACGGGCAGCGACAACTCCTTGGCTAGAGAGGCCCTCCACCAGCTCTGCGTCAGATGTGTCCAACAGGTCGTCTTCGGAAATTACTCCTTGGACGGTGTTCAATTTGCGGTGAGGAGTAACAGTGACATTATAGTCCGACACAGAGTTAAGACCCAAGAGGGCATCACTCTGCTGCTTTGTAGTGATTTCCACGAGGAGGTCTCCAGACGCCATTTTCTTTGCAGTGAAGTTTTTGCCAACAACTCCTTCTAGTGCCTTAGCAACAAGGAAGGGGGACAGTTTGCCCAGTGGCTTTTCATTCTCAGAATGAAGAACAAGAAATCTTGGAAATTTTTCGGAGACAGAGGACTTTTCAGACTGAAGTGGTACTTCGGTGCGGACCCTTTTCGGGGCCCGATCAGAGGTTTTTTTTGTTTGCAGACCCATAAAGATGGGAAGAAAATTCAGTGCCCGGGTGCACCGCCCACCACGGAGCCCAACAAGGGGGTAGGTAATGTGCCATAGCAAGAAAGGCTTGGCTGACACAATTACTCTACCAGTGCTGCCCGGGCACTATACCCTAGTGTGGTTGCAGGGACAGGACCTGTTTCCACTCAAGGTTGGCCCTTGCCGCCTAAGAAGGTGAAAAAGGAAGGATGAGAGTGGAGAAGAAAGGAAAAAGAGGTGGGAGGAAAAGTGAAAGAAGGAAGAAGAGGGTAGAAGAGGCGACTGACTGAATCATCCTGGTCGGGCCAAGCCAGGACACCCGTCTACGAGAAGCAGGGGTCGAAGCGGTGTATTGCCTCGCCCGGGGGGGCCCCGAAGGGTCCAAACATACCCCGGGCTCAGCTCAACCACCAGGGTCCCCTTTTCCCCGGACACGGGTACGCCACGCACAGCCAGGCGTGGGTGGGCGAACCCACATGGCTCGGGGTTCGTAGTGACGCCACTCACCAAGCACCTACTAAAGTAGGTGCCCCCTGCGTGCGGGTATGGTGGCCCACGTGGCTGGGGTCCGTGGTGACGCTACTCACCAAGCACCTAGCACCAAAGGTGCAGGCGCCCCCTGCGGGGCTCGGGGTACGTGGAGACGCCACTCTCCAAACACCTGCTTTCACAGGTGCCCCCTGCGGGACAGAGCCGTTAGGTGTCAGCGGAAATCCCGATGCCTTCTCTCTTCGATTAGGTTGGCGCTCACTCACCTGTTGTTGACAAAAAAGGAAGTCTAATTTCCACGGAAGAGAGACTACCGTCTCGATTATGGGAACGTTTTTATCAGTTTCTTCGTAGCCTCAGTCACGCCGCACTCAATCGGCGACCACCGTTGCTCTGTCGCCGGTTGTGTCACCGACCGCTACCGGCTGCACCGACTGAACCCAGACTGCACGCTTCACTTACACGCCTTCAATGTCGTTTTCAATGTTGTGACGTAACGGTTTGCTGATTGGTGCAAATGGCTTACTTAAAGTTCAAGCTATAACCGCTTGGGGAATAATTGGCACTGGCGGCGGCCCTTGCGCCTCCCAATGGCCCAACTCTCCCAATATACGGCTCTGACCCCGACGGCTCGCGGCGACCACTGCAGTTTATTAAAATAATTATAATAATTTGCAATGTACCTTCCGTTAAAATATAAATGCGAACAATAAAAGCAAAACTTAAAGGGAAAAACGCGTCTGCATAAAGGCGGCGCATTGGCTGCCAAAGAATTTTGTCTGTGTGTCGTCTGCTATCTTTCGCTGGTCGGCTGCACCGCTGTGGGCTGCACCTTCACGCGCTGCCTCCGACGCCATCTATCAATACGAACGCCAAACACACCCCGCTACTGTACTTGGTCGTCTGGGTCGCCGCCCGCCGTAGACCCTGGCAAGTTTCTTGGCCCTATTTTTTGCTAAAAAAGCCTGCCGTGCTTTGAAACACTCCGCCACAAATCCCCCACAAATATTAATAGAAGCTGCACGAGCTGCAGCGAACACTAAGACGACCAAGAAATGAGGTTCAAAAAAGGGAGGAAGAGGAAACAAGGAGGAAACGTAGTTGACCTTCACGACGAGGTGAATGGCTTTTCGCAATAGGATCAGCTGGGATACGACCTGTACATCATATATTAGAAGTCGCGAAAAAGACACCAAAACGGTTAACCCGGTCGAACTTTATTTAAATCTTTAAGCAAGAAAGTATATAGAAAATGACAAATGAATAACACAGTACCAAGAAATTTATCTGTTGCACACACGAAGCTTGCTGGGAATGGTTCTGGACAAAATATTTTTTTATAACAAGTAGAAGGGCTCAACCAACAGAGCTCAGAATTCCTACCAGCAGAGGTGGCGCCAGAGGTTGCTGTGACGCCGACATCGCATGTCACATTGTTTAAGATTCCACCACAATAGATCCCAAGTCCCTATTAATCACCACGTTATAGATATCATTTTTCTTTTCTGTGTTAACGGGTAACTTGTTCGCCGCCTCATCTATTTGATCCAAGTCGACATCAGCAAGCACGAGCTCTTCACCAATCCCCGCTGACTGCACCACCGTGCCATTCGGATCCACCAACATGCTGTGTCCCCAATTGACGTTGCTGGCAGATTCATCCCTCGAAGGTGACGCCGTGGCAACGTACACCTGATTATCGATCGCCCTGGCTCTCTGAATCACCTCCCAGTACGCTGGACCTGAAATCATGTCGTTCGCACCTGGGTACACCAACAACTTGCACCCAAGCTGTCCGTAGGCCTCTGCCATATACGCAAAAAACATGTCGAAGCATACTCCGACGCCCACTTTGCAGAACGGAGTGTTGAAGGTTGTGAGTCGGTTGCCCGATGCTATAAAGTCTGCTTCACTGAACCTGATTTTTCCGGGAATGTTGAAGCCATAAAGGTGTATTTTACGGTGCTTGGCGAGCATCGAACCGTCCGGCCCGTAGACCAGGCAGGTGCTGTAGATCTTTCCATTGTCACTCTCCGAAATGCAGCCGCCAATGAGGTACACCTGGTTTTCTTTGGCGCTGCGCGACATCATCTCGCTGGACTCACCGGGAATCATCTCGGCGTACTTTGGGAATTTCGGCGCCGCGTTCGGGAATCCAAAACATTCTGGTAAAACCACCATCTTCGCCCCCTTGGAGGCCGCCTCTCTGATTTTCCGACTAGCTTTTTCGAGGTTCTCAGCCTTGTTGGAATTCACAGCAAGCTGCAGTAGGGCAATTCGAAACTTGTTCATCGCCATGATATGGACTCGATTCACTGTCTGCAACGAGAGCGTACAATTCGACTGACGCTCACGGTGAGATGTATTTGAGGATGCGCAAACTCCAGGCCTGAGGGGGGTCTTTTATACCAGAGGCCTGGTCACATGCTTGCTTTTAATAGGCTGCTTATGCCTCCTGATACCAGCGGAATTTTACGTGATAGGCAAGGCCTGCGCAGGACGTCATTATTTGTAGACTTCGAACCTGCCGCATGTGGCAAACGCCATCAACTGAGCGACAGTGAAAGGCAGAGTAATTAAGATCCCTCTACACTGAATGTAGTCTAGTTTTCGATTTCCACGCATTTTATTTTTTTCATCTGCAAGTGCGGGGTGCCAGAGAAGAGAAAAAAAAAACAAAAAAAACGCATAACCATTGGATAAAGAAAACGCATTTCAGGCACCATTTCACACTCATGGAAATGCGTGTACAAAAAACAACAGCATGTTAAGCAACGTGTTCTTGATGACCACGGTGCGCCTACTCAGTTAGTTAAAGCTAAGAAGTTGTTTAAAAACTACAAAGTTCTAGTTCACTTTTTAAGTTTTTTTTTTGAAGGAGTATCGTATTTTGAAAATTAACACTCCACCACAATACGCTGTAGTTGTTCCATTGTTATTTTATTTTAGGGGCACTGAAACGGAATTCGAGTGTGATTTGTATTGTCTAAAAATCAACTACGTTCTGGCAAACATTACATAGACACCAATATTTTCTTCGACAAGACATCAAAACTTGATTTATAGCGAATAAACCAATTACCAGTTTTCAACCCGTGGATGCTCCCATAGCAACTTGAATTGCCGTTTCACCATTTGTTCCGTAAATGCAGAGCCCTGCAGAAGTACGTCGGCAATCAGCGTGCGCGCGCTCGATCCCTGTCGAACTTTGTCAAAACGGATTTCCCTTTGTCTCCCGCGACTATTAAACTCCCGTGGAAAGAGCAAATGAGACTGACAAGGGGAGGAGGTTCTTGAAGTTTTAATTGCAGGTGTAATTTTGAAGCATCACAATAAGAACAGCGTTGTGCACGTCCCTCGCCAAAAGGAACGAAAGCTCGTTCCTCGTTCCTTCCAATTTTTGAAGTACGTTCCTCTTACAAGTTCCATTTGTGAAAAAGGAATTCGTTCCCGTTACCGTTTAAAAAATAGAACGCATCGTGACATATACGTTACTTACGTATTGTGCTGATAACCATATTTAGTTAGTTCATCCGAAGTTATATATATATATGTTTAAGAGAGATCCATGGACTGAACAAGAACAAGGAAAGGTTTACTGACGTTTCTAGAGAAGGCCTCCACCCGAAACGTCAGTAAACCTTTCCTTGTTTTTCTTCAGCCCATGGATCTTTCTTGTGTATCGCTATAATCAACGGCCCACAAGCTTCAATCATATACATATATATATATATATATATATATATATATATATATATATATATATATATATATATATCCCATCAAATGGCAACAAACAAATTTTAATGCCTTGATGGAAGGACACCAGGAGATGAAAACAACCGGAAGCAGGTTTTATTTGTTTATATACTCACCGTTAAAACTCTCAGCGTTTTCCCATATTCGTGTTTGTGTGGCCAATTCACACGAGCGAAATGCACTTTGAACTGGGACGGAGAAGCGGGGTTACTTTAATTATTCTTTCTTGGGGAGAAAGTATTAAACCGCACTCCACACGCGTTTTACAACAACCTCACTCGTTTCAACCCAAGTTCCTTGTTAGAACTTAACAACAGTTGCATCTCGATGTTGCTGTCCGAAACACGAGCAATAGCGTGTAGGGCTTTTAAAAGGTCAGTCTTTAAAACTACCAGTCCTTCTTCGTAAAGGTCGGATTCGTTGTTCAGTTTGAAGGTGGGAGAGTAGGAAAGAGGGAATAAAGGTTAATTTTTGTGCATATTTTAGGTGATCAATGTTTTGACTACAAGGGTGCATTCGTTGTCTGGTAACCTGCTTATGTTGTAACTGTAGGTCTCTTCGTGGAAGTTCGGGGATGGCTCTAGTCGGCCTTATGCTTCTGGGTGCGGAAGCAAAAAAAGAAAAAAAAAAGAGAAGTAGCAGAGATAGAGAGGTTTTTTTCGTGTGTCGTTTCCTTCGATTAAAAGTTTAGTTTTTTGTGCTGCAGTCTTGGGCACTGAAAAAAGAGTCAATGTCCACCAGCTTGCCCCTGTTCCAAGCGAGGACCCCACGAAATGAACCTTAAAATAAGCAACAAAAAAGCTAAGTAGATTCTGCTCTTTCGATAAGTTATTGTTTTTATATTTTCCAGAGTTCTCCACTTAGAAATAAAATAAAATTTGCGTCACTGGACGAAAAACGCAAAAAAAAACCGCTGTTCCTATTTCCGTTTTAGTGAAAACGCAACGTGTTCCCGTTCCAGTTTCAACGATGCAAGATGGCGGCGTTTCTTCGTTCCTCCTAAAGAGATCGCGCTACAGGAACGCCATTCTTGGAACGCTGTTCCATACAACACTGTAAAACCGGTGATTTGTTTCCAGATTAAAACTGTGATCTAGATCGCTATTTAGATCATCTTGTTTTTTTGTGTGTGTGTGTTTTTTTTTGTCATCCTGTTTTGTAGTCCTCGATATTTCTTTTTCGAACTGTTATTTTTAGTGTGTTAGACCTTGACATAATATATCACCGGCAAAAACATGTGGCTTCGTTACCAGCAAATAAAGTGTGCCATCCGCTCATGCCGCTTCAGTCACAGCTGGTAAGTGACTGCGACGCTAAAAACAACGCTTCATTCCAATGTAGAAAACCTGTTTGCGATAAAGCAATATATTTCTCCGAGCTGCGCAAGCACACTGCAAGGTCAACCTTTCGTTCTGCAGAGAGTTGCGTAGAATAAACAATAAAAATTCGCGGTTGTTCTTCAGCCACATGCTATCGAATTTCGAAAAGTACTTTCAAAACTGGCTCATGCATTTGCGTCAGTTCTTTCTGCAGCAACTTTAGCAAAAACAAGGATAGAAATAGCGTCACAACAATACAAATAGAATATGTGCCACATAACTCAAACGTAGACTGCGCGGTCGCATTCCGTGCCACTGGCCAATAAGAGATTTAAAACTTGTGGGCGCCCGTTCTTTCGAATTGTGATTCGCTGTTACTCAATGCACAAGTTGACGCGCAAAAGACCCCACAAAGTTGCCCAAATGACTCGTTCCTGCCGTTTCTAATGCCTCGACCGAAGCCTTCTGGGGAATGACAAGATGGGTTTTGTACCCTTTCATATGAATGACAAGGGAACTTTCGACACGCTATATAGGTCGGAACTTTTATTTGGACATAAATACAAGCTGTCTATATTCAGAACACACTATTCACTACAGCACAAATCACGCCCTCGCGTCAATTATTTACACTGTGCCGTCCTTGGTAAACGTGCGGAGTCCCACATAATTTAGGGTGAGGAAAAAAGTTATTTTAATATATTATACCTCGTGGTACCTCCTGGGATGGCACAACCGGTGAAAGCCGATTCCAAATGTAACAATTAGATGGCAAGTCCGCCATTTTTTGTATAGGTATGAACGTATATTGAAGGGGGTGAGAAAAAAAAAACAGATGGTTAGGGTGATATTCGATCGAAGAGAGGGGGCCTGATCAACGGCTTTTTAATATGTTTGTGTGTGTTTTTAAAATAATGTAAGGGGTACTTTTTTTCTTCTTGTAGTCTTCAGCTTTTCCTTTATCAGCTGGAGTTGTTGAATAAGAGAGTTTCAGCATAAGAACAGGATGGTCAGGCAGTTGAGTCTCGATCTTGGTTTTATTTTTGTAAAAAATAGGAGATTATGAATGTTAAAACTTATATTGATTTTCTAATTTTTCTTTTCGTGTTTTTTTTTACATTAAGTAAATTGACTGTTCCCTCTCTACATTTAAATCATTTAAGTGAAGTACAGTGCTTTTTTTGAAGGTAAGGAGTAATAGAAATATTACAAAGTATATACATTTATACCATTATTTTTCATTCAACTTATTTCTGTTCGTTTACATTTTAGAATGAGAGACATAACACAGGTTTATAAGACAAAATCAAACCACAAAAAAGGAACGCAAAAGTAAAGTATTTGTACAGGTATGCTCATGGAATATCTTGTCTTCTTTTTACTTTTCTCTTTTTTCAAAAAGAGGAATAGTTGTTTTTCAGGAGAGCTTTGGTGCGTCATTTCATCTTTCCAAGGTATGTACATTATTATGTTTTAACAGTTTTTTCCCTAAGAATTATGTGATTGTTTCATATTCTAGGCAGATCACAAGGGCAGGATTTATCTATGTCCATGGCCTTTTTATTTTTCCCAAACAGTCTTTCGATGAAATCGGCTTTCCAAGCGCGGCGGGAGTCGGCGCCCTCCAGGACTGTATACCCTAATCCTAGGTTGTACACTGATTCCTCTCCCCTTCCCCCCCACCCCCCCCCCCCCCCTCCCGGCACTCGTAACTCCCCCATTATACTGATGATGTGTTGCATTTCATTCTTTGTTGTTCCGTGGTTGTTACCTTGTTACAGTTGTTTTCCTTGTAGGGCTATTGGCCGTTTAGTCGGAGGTTGCATCTTACCTCCTCTTATCTTTTTTGGGGGGATTAAGGACTAGCATGGCTGCCTCACCCATGTGTTTCCCTAACAGTCCTCGAGACATATGGCCTTCCAGGCGCGGCGGGGAGTGGGCACATCCCAGGACTGTACCCTCTTCCCAGGGGGGACAGTGATGTCCCCCTCGCACTCAAGACTCTTTCCCATTGTGCTGACGATGTTGATGTGTATTGCATTCTTTTTTACTGTGTGGTTGTAGCTTTGTTGTTGATATTGTACTTTAGAGAAGTATTCGTCGATTAGTCAGAGGTTGAATTTCACATCCGATTTTCGTTTTTTTTAGGGGGAGATAGGGGGGGGGGGGGGGGGTTAAAGAGTAGTTTTGCCTCCTCTTCCCTTGCAAAGCGTTAGTAGGTTTTAAGTGAAGAGGAAGTCTTGTAGATATGTTGGATATGTCTTTATTTCTTTTTTTTCCATGGTCAAGTTGGTGCTTTTCATGTATTTATTTTGGAAATTTTGCTTTGAGAGATTTATTGAAAATACATTTCTATTATTCCTTTTATTACCCAAGGCATAATAGGAGCCACTGCAACCACCATTTTGGTTATAATTCTCATGAGGTCTTTATTACTACAAAGTTTTTCTTTATTATCTAAATTTAAAATTGGACTATTAACGCACTTATTTTCTTGTCTGCATACACCTGTATATGGACATTCTGCATAATAATATAAAATAATATATAGCGATTTCTTCATACCAACAGTCTGAATATTTTTTTTGCCACATTTGAAAAAATAATAAGAAGAAAAGAGAGAATGGCTGGTGAATATTATGTTAGAAAATAATCCGAAGGAAAACAAGCAGGTATAGTATGTATGGTTGGAGTCCATTGGAGAAGAGTGACGATTCATTAACATGGATTTGCCATTGTTTGTTCTAGTTCGCATTTTTTAGTCGAGATAGTTTATGATTTATATATAGGGTGACCGAAGTCACCAGGCTCGATCTAAAATGAACCGTATAAATAGGCGCCTGCACTTATCAACCTAAACTTTTTGTCAAACGTGTATTTCACAGGTCGGTCCTTTCTTGTAAAATTACAATGCGTACCTCATCTTTTTGTAAAAAATAGGGTCACGAAACTTGCCAGGGTCTACGGCAAGTGTCGACGCTGACGACCATGTCCAGTGGCGGGGTATGTTTGTCGTTCGTATTGATAGATGGCGTCGGGAGCAGCGTTCGAAGGTGCAGCCGACCAGTGAAAGGAAGTCGACGACACGAAGACGAAACCCGTTGGCAGCAAAAGCGCCGTCGTTATGCAGACGCGTTTCTTTTTTTTTTTAAGTTTTGATTTCATGGTTTGCATATAAATTTAACCAAAAGCACATTTCAAAAAGATTATTTTCATTTTAATAAACCACGGTGGTTGCGATAAGGAGGTAGCGCCATCTATCAATACGAACACCAAACACTCCCCGCTAGTGGACTTGGTCGTCTGCGTCTCCGCCAGCCCTAGACCCTGGCAAGTTTCTTGGCCCTATTTTTTGAAGAAAGGGAGCTACGATTTGTAATTTTAGAAGAAAACAACGATCGGTGAAATACATCTTTGACGAAAAGTTTAGATTGCTATGTAAGGCGCCAATTTTTACGGTCCATTTTACATCGAGCCTGGGGACTTGGGTCACCCTATATTTCTTTGATTACTTTCTAGAGAGAGACTCTCAACGTAATCGAGCTTCATTTGCTAACTTGTCATCAATGTCATTGGCATAATTCTCAACGTGGCTTTTTACATTTTATAGGTATATTGTTTTTCTTTGACAAATGTTAGTGCTTCCTTGATTTTGTTTACTTTGGTATTATATTTATCGGGTTGTCCAGTGCCTGTAAAGCTAAACTGAGTGTTATTAAAATAACAATATATTTTCCCTCTAATTTTTTTAATGTTTAAAGGTGCTTTATATATCATGGTTAATTCTGCATCATACATTGCAGCATTGTCTGTTAATATTATTTTGCTCAAGATGTTATTTCTGAGTTTGGTTATATATATAACGTGTTTTTTTTTGTTTTTTTTTATTGTTGCCAATTTGTTTAAAAAAACCGTGAAAGCTACACTAATGCCGTTTGTGCAGGTGGGTTATACGGCCAGGTGGACTTTATGTGGGTGGCTACACTTTGCGATAAGTCGGCTAATTAATTAAAATTCGTTCATTAACTTTTTATTCAGTGAAAATAGACATGGCTCCATTTAGAAACTTGCTGAGCGTCATCCAAAGCCTCTAAATCAGTCATTTTTAGAAAGACTTTGATCGCGTGTGAAGCGCAGTAGCGCCTTGAAGTTACCACTCGTGGAGCAGTTACAAGGCTGGGTGGGGCTAGAAAGAGACATAAAAATTGCGCGGGCGCCATACCGCAACCGCTAGCCTCGTACCTGCTCCAAGAGTGGTAACTTTAGTGCACTACTACGCTTCTCACGTGCTGAAAATTCTTCTGAATATGACTGATTTCGGGGTTTTGGATCACGATCACCAAGTTTCTTATTGGAACGATATGTTTATTTCCACTAATTAAAAAGTTAATTAACGCATTTTAATTAATTATCCGACTTGTCCCAAAGATTAGCCACCCATATAATGTCCGCCTTACTGTATAACCCGCCTGCACAAACCGCATTTGTGTAGCTTTCACGGTTTTTTGAAACAAATGTGTAAGAAAAAAAAACACCCTGTATACAATATATTTATATATATAAGGTAAATATAAAAACAACGGACCCCGGAAAAGTTGATAAGTCAAAGATGCGTACTGTCGGAGTTACTAACTCGGAGTTTATAACGTCCAGGGATGTTGTCTGTATTTCAAATACAAGTATTTGAAACACGTATTTCAATTAATTTGTGTATTTTGCATTTGTATTTAATTACAAATTGGGTTATGTATTTGGCGCGTGTATTTAAATACTATAACGTGGGTATTTCAAATACATTTGTAATTATATACAATTTTGTGGGAGAAAATACATCCCTCAAAACGACGTTCTGCACCGAATGCAGTGTCTCTGAATCAAGCACAAGCGTTTAGTGACTTTGTGATTACGGTGCTAGTCCAGGGCAAGAATAGTGACCACACCCGACGTTCACAGGCAGCCTGGCTAAATAAGTGCCTGTGACAACTTGTGATGCTTTCCAGCCTGATTTCCCTCCATATTTTTGCCTGAAACATTCTAAAAGTGCGGGTCGTTCAGATTGTAGTAACTGGTGCGAGTTGCAACAATAAAAAAATCTCTATCTAGTGCTGCGCGTCTTGGTCGTCTCGGTTCTTTGTTGGTCTATACCAAAATGTAACCGACAGAAAAAGCTGCTTGCAGCTCTGTAGTTTTTTCATTTATTACGTCCAAGCTGATTATATTTTTGTGATAATATTTCTATTACGTTACTAGAGCATTGCACACTTACTCCCGAGTGTGCGATGCAAAATTAGAATGAGATACCCAGAAACCCGTTGCAGGTGCCCTGAAGTCGCTGACGCAAATTTTGAGGAATGTATTTGGAAAAGTATTTGGAGGGAGACCAAATACATTTGGTTGTATGTGTATCTTGTACTTAAATGTTTTTTTGGAAATGTAATTAGATTTGTAATTAAATACATTTTTGACGAAGTATTTTGTATTTGTATTTTGATACATATTTCCATGTATTTTGCCCATCCCTGATTACGACGTTTCGAACGGGGACCGTCAAGGCGCGTTTCCACCGGTGATGCGAACTAGTCGCGTGATAACTTTAAAGGGGCGGTGCAATGATTTTAACACTGAACGAATGTGCAGCTTGTATTTTTTATATTGTTTACTTCGGCATAAGTATGAGAAAAAGTGCCACCATACCCCAAAATACCTATATTTCGCTGCGTAATCGCAAAATAAGAAACCCTTTTTTTCCCAACCTGCCGCCACATGGTGGCCGCAAATGGAACCTGTGGTGTCACGTCATTCGGAGTGGTTTTTGTAAGTGATAGTGTTAGGCAATTGTAAGCTTGATTTAAGGTTAAGTTTAAAAAAAGCTTGTTGTTTAGGCAGGCAGAAACGCTTCAAAAGCATAATATTGCCGCTAAAAGGGTATGAATTATTTGTGGCGCCATCTACCGCAAGTCAACAAAACCTGCCGTCGCCGTCATCCGTCGACGCCCGAGGCGCCTACGGCGGCTACACGAGCAACCCGGACGTTTTGTCTTTCCCTCGCTCGACGGAGTGCGTTGGTCGTGGTCCGTAGTATCATGGTATCGTTATTGTTCCTGGTGTGTCGACCTGGACTTTGACTTCGACTTCCGCCGCGCCGCCATGTTGGTCGGTAATCGACGGGAGAGCGGCGAGCGGCCAGCCTGGCGTGCCGGCGAGCGCTGGGGAAACGGAAGCCAAAAGAACCCAACCGGAAACCAACGCCCATAGAGTTATTATAATGTACGCTAGAGGTTCAAGTGGCGCTAGTGTGCTGACGCAAATTGAAGCAGACAGCAACCAGTCGAAAATTGACTTCCGGTAATACATTTCTATGGGAAAAAGTGAGTGCATTTTCTCTCTGCGCTCGATCATAAGCGCAAATATCCCGAATAATTCAGACGTAATAGGTAGCTTAGAACATTTCTCAGTCATGCCGACGAAATAATTGGTCAGTTACGGTGTTTTTCTTTCAAATTCATCGCATTAAAAACAGTGCTAAAACAGCTTCGTACGTGTATTTATGTGCACTGTCGGACACTGTTAGCGCGAACACGACGTCGGCGCTTTTCAGCGTGGGGGACATACGTGCCAAACGAACGAAGAACATCTGGGAATTAAGAAAGACGGCAAGAACTACGCAGTAACACCGGATCAGTAACATACACGTGCATATACGATCAAAATTGATTGAAGGCCACGTAATCTATTCCTATTTTAAATAAGTAAGTACCGTTTTATTCTTCCTACTCTGAGCGAAGCTGCTTGTTCTACGTTCAAGATATCACTCGCACGCTCGAAATCTTTGACAACAAGTGCCAGATAAAAGCTGCCCGGCAGAAAAAACAATACGAAGACACCTTTCATAGCAAACAGACTTTATTCTCTACGTTTTGAATGTTTTTATCCGCTCATGCACGACGGGGTCATTTTTATATAGTGACAGGACTGGCATATTAGCAATATATAAGCGTCACCGGATTGCTGGCGAGCCTTGAACACACTCTACATTCCTTTCGATTGTAATTTTGCTTCGAATCGTCGCTTGTTTTTACACACCTGCTGCGGAACACACGTTTGGGACTGAAATGTAGCGAAGTTAAACATCGTTCACTGATGAAGAAAAATGCGCTAACTAAAGCAATTACACTTTTACAGTGTTAATCAAGGTACATACTATTGGGTACGACCCAAATAACCAAAGTGTTCCGTGTTATTTTCCGGCGAAGAGACAAAATGCACGCGCGCTTTCCCACAGGAATACACAGGAAGACTGGAAAAGTAGACTGGTTGCTGTCTGCTTCAATTTGCGTCACGGAAGTCGCATAGACACTAGCGCCAGTTGAACCTCTAGCGTACATTATAATAACTCTATGCCAACGCCACTCCGAATGACGTCACAGGCGAAGCTGGTGCCGCTTCAATGTTGAGTTGAGGGGTGCCAGAGATACCAATTTCTTTTATTTTTTTTAAATGAAAACTAGGGCAAGCAGGAAAGAATAGTTTTCGGTCCTTTGTTTTATATGTGGCCGGGATCAATTCCCGCAATTAATTAGCCAAAGTCCGCAAATTGTTGCACCGCCCCTTTAATCTCAAAAGCGACCATCGCGGGCAAAAAGCAACGCGATTTGAGCAGTCGCTACTCGACCCGACTTTTTTGCGATACGATCTAGTCGCGGAGTGGCTGAGCCAATCAACGGCGTGCGGAATGAGAGTTTTCGAGAAACGACTCGCCAACGAAGGCGTTGGACTCGCTTATCGCACACGCCGGTGTGACCATCTAATTTTTTTGCGATGCGATCTAGTCGCATCGCGCAACCGCTTATATCGCCGGTGTGAATGTGCCTTTGCCTGATGAAGAGCGGTCCCCGCTCGAAACGTCGTAATAAACTTCGAATTAGTAATTTAGTGAGTCGACGTTTTGGCCTGAGACAGGTACTTAGTAACGGTTAAGAGTTGAGCTTGTTGGTACTGAGACAGGCCTTCTTCAAAACTGGTTGCCAGAGTCGGTTACACTCCAACAACGTTTCGAAGTGCGACTTCATTAAATATATATATATATATATAGGTCAAAGATGCGTACTGTCGGAGTTACTATTTTATAGTCTTCGGCATCCTACGCTCTATTTTCTTTATATATATATATATATAGAAAGAGAGAGAGAGAGAAAAAGAAACGAAGCGCAGGACGCGCGCGTTAGAAGGTTCGCGCACATAGAGGCTCCCTACGTGGGCACGTACAGCCTCGCCGTCTGGTGGCAGCGGAATGATGCCGCATCTCGGATGCTCGTCGAGCGAACGCTATCGGATTCCTTGCGCCGCGCATTCAGCCCCGCCGCGTCACCACACGGTGGACGAGGAGGCGGGCTGGCTGATCCATCCAATTAGCCATTAAGCAAAACCAGCGTCCCCTCCGAAGAGGGACTCGGAAGAGACACGGGAAGGACACACCGCAACAAGAATGCCAAAAAAGGTTACTGGGAAATTTTTGTTGGAAATGTGGGAATCGTTCGTCGACTCTTAACTGTAAATGTGACTCCAATTGAATTCTTGCGTTCGCTTTTAGATTAATACCCCTGTTACACGGGCACACTTAACCGCGGTTAACTCAGCTTAACTGCTGTTGCGCGGCACCACAGATACCGCACTATACTCTCTGACAGCTATATCAGAAGAAGTGAAGAGCGCGAGAGCACTGGTTCGATAGATGCTCAAAATGCTCGAGCGCACGTTCGCCCATAGCTTTGACTGCATAGCCGCAGGATGTTGTCCGCAAGTATTGTGCGCTATCTGTGGCTTAGCGTAACTGCAGTTAAATGTGCCCGTGTAACAAGGGTATTAGATGTCAATGACTTGAACTGGTGTTAGTAGGGAATTGTAGCAGAACGTTTTTCTCCTCTGCTCCGGTATCCCTGAAGAAAACCCCGCAGCTGCACACGTGCGCCTCCAGCCTTATCTGCATAATTCAAGGTCGTGTGGTGGATTACGGAGCGCTATCCGGATGCTTAGCGGGCTGCGGAAACGGTCTACTGGAATTCCCCATTACATCTTCGCAGTGTGTTGAACTCACGAATTAGGAATGATTCCTTCTGTTCCCGCTCGCGATGTGAACCAAATCCGAAGTCTAAAATTGTGACAGTTAACAGTTTTAGGTGTTTTGAGAGTCGCAGAGTGGGCTTTTCTTCGGTGAAAAAACGGTTAAAGTGCAGGCGAGCTGGTGTAAGTTATACATGACGATTGAAAACCAGAGACTGTGGTTTGGAAAACGGAAAGAGACGTTGTCTGTCCCTTTTTCTTTCTACTTCACGACTATCCGTATTTTAAAGCACAGTCTCAGGTTTTCAATCATCATGTTTTTTTTCGGTGTCAGATCTATGATTATTGAACGTCATCCGGAATGGAGACTTTGTTTGGCCCACGTACTGCATGTGATATTCCCCACACTCCAGTAAATATACAACGTTGGCGGTAGAGCATGTACATCATCCCGAATTCGGAAGGTGAAGTTTGATCCCGTGCTCCTAGCTGTCTGTGTAGGGTTGACGTGTGGGCAAACCTCACATCGCGGACTCACGGATGGTCGGCTCCCAATGTTCTCTACCGGGGTGGCCGTGGCCCTCACAATCATATCATTTAGGTTTCTAGGACGTCTCAATACAACGCGTGGTGGGGAAGGAATTATATTTCTCAGCCTTTCGCTTCGTGGGATAATATTGAAATGTCTTTTTAGAATGTTGTTAATATTCGGCTTATTGTTTGAATACATTGAGACTAAGTTATTTTCACGATTTTCCCTTCGGTCCGGCGGCGTGCCATTCAGCAGTTTATCCCGGTCTAGTGCCCTGGCTCTCTCGACTGCGCTGTCAACGACGGGTGGTGGATGATTTTGCTCAATGAGGTCGCCCCGAACGTGGGCTGCATTGGCGTTAGTCACCTTCGTCTGAGCATATCATTCGGAATACACACACACACACACACACACACACACACACACACACACACACACACACACATATATATATATATATATATATATATATATATATATACATTAGCATAGCCGTGTTTTTTTTCGTTGTTTTTTCTATGTATTGCATTTGGAGAACCTACACACGCCTATTAAATTATTTTAAATCGTGCGGTTTTATGTTGACAACAAAAGGTTGGCACTTTCCAAGCTTGGGAATACTTCATATAATCGGTGTATCAAGCTGAAAACTTCGGGGCCTTACAACCAAAACTTTACTATATTTACAATATATAAAGTGGTTATAATGGTGACAGTGTTCAGATAACAATTGTTTGTATTTTTTTTATTTTCCAAACCTGATATACAAGTTTATATTGAAAACATTTTCCTTTAAAAAATAATTAAACCTTTTAAAACAACCTTGTTTTAAAACAACAACTTTTGAAACATTGTGGGAATGGAAATCTGAAAAGGAATCTCTTTCCAGCACTGGATTATCAAACCATAATAATTACAGCAATGATACTTTCTGACCAGACACAACCTTGCCGCGTCTTTTTTGGCACGTTTGAATATGAAACAAACCAATAAACGTACATGAAAACAAGGAGAATTTAACCGAAAAAAACAATGTCATGTATGAATTACAAACATATTGAAACATGCAACACTGCAGTCATTTCACCATTCTAAAAAAATATCTGAAAATATGTACAACACAAAACAGGATATGATTTACACCAAGCAAGATACTGGGCCATAGAACTAGTTTGATCAATTAAAAAAAAATATGAGGGGGCACCCAAAAGTAACTGGAATGAATTTCAGGAAGGAATTGCAGTTCGTAGTACCAGCATCCGCCTCTAGCAGCGCTAAGCGGCACCCTTCCTGAGTCAGTTTGCCCGCCGACATCGCCTGCTAAAGATCTAGCGGCGTGCTGTTAATATTTTCATTTTCCCCAAGCACTTCAAATTCATTCTTCGCTTTTTGCAATGTCTGACTTGAAGGGCCTTCCACGTTCGCAAAACTTTTTCCTTTCGAGGCCTTTCATAGAAGCGAAGTGAAAGAAGTGACAAGGGACGAGGTCCTAAGAAAAAAGTAAATGGATAATCGGCGTCATGCCATTTTTGCTAAAAAATTGTTGCACTGACAGGTCAGAGCGTGCTGGGCATTGTTGTGATGGAAGTACCATTCCCCCTTTCCCTCACATCAGGGTGTTTCGTCCTTACTGAGTTTCGCAAGCTTCGCAAAATTCCCAGGTAAAACACCCGATTAACAGTTTCATTAAGAGGAACAAACTCGAAGTGAACTATGCCCAATTTTTTATTTATTTATTTTTCATTTTCATCAGTTGAGGAGGTTGAGGGTCGCCCTGAACAAGGTTGGTCGGCGATCAATAGTAATTCCCCGGCCTTAAAGTGAAAAAGCCATTCGTAGACTTGCGATTTCTCATTAGCATCTTCTTTGTAAACTCTCTTAAGCATTACAAGATTTTCCGGCACCGTTTTTCCTAAAAGAAAACAAAACTTCACGGTCGCATGCTGTTCCTTCATATTAAACATTGCAAAAAAAAATAACAAATTATTTTTAACCGTTTAAAAAAAATTAGAACTGACAATGCAGGTCGGCAAACTCACTCGGAAAGGGTGCTGCTAAGCGCTGCTAGCTGCAGAAGCTGATAACACAAACGGTCCGCCCTTCAGAAATTCATTTAAGTTACTTGTTCGGCCACCCTCGCATGATTTACTGTGTCAAATTTTTCAACATATGCCCTGTTTAGAAAAAATAAAAAAAAAGTGGCAACCGGTCAATTAGGTTCAATATCCCTTATGCGAAATCGCTTGGTGGTCTGACAACACTAAGAGCATCGCCATTTTAATGTTGGCAAACGTCGTCGTTACCGAAGTGCGGTGGAGGCATCGAAGAGAGCCGTACGGGCAGTCTGCGATGGCGCAGCTGCTGTGTTTTCTGCTTTCCGACCATGGAATGTGGACGAACAGTTTAAAAAACCTACCGCAACTATCTGACGAAACTCTCGGAGGCCTGTGCACGGTGGCGACAGCCTCGTCGAAGCAGCGGAGCAAGTCCTACACCTTCGCTGCGGAAGCTTACACACTGTCGGTTCTCGCCAGCGTGTACACAGGCCTCTGAGGGTTTCGTAAGACAGTTGAGGTTGGTTGTTTAAACTGTTCGTTCACATTTTATGGTCACAAGGCGGGAAACAGCCGCCGCGCCATCGCACACCGCCCGTACGGTTGTCCCCGATGCCTCCACCGCTTACCGACAACGCTTCCTAACATTAAAATAGCAACGCTCTTAGTATTGTCAGCCCACCAAGCAATTTTGCATAAGGTTTATCGAGATAAGGCAATTTTCTCTGTAACAGACTTTTTCCTGATCTCATCAAGCAACATTGGCGGTCGCCATCTCTTGGACACGAAACCTGTAATGGTATCAGAGTCCTTACCGATCTTTGACGCGACATTCATTCTCGATACAAGGCTCGATACAATTATGTTACATCTGAAAGATGAGTGGTTGAAAATAGGGACGGAGAAAAAAAGTAAGAAGAAAGGAGAGGGGAAGCAAAGCGACTGACCGAATCGTCCTGGGCGAGCCAACGCGGGGCACCTCTCTGTGAGGAGCGCGGACTGGGCTGGTGTGTCGCCTAACCCGGGGGCCCTTGAAGGAAACCTAGCCCGGGCCTGGCGACACTACCAAGAACCCAGTTGACACCTGGCACTGCCAGGCACGCAGGGGGTCTGAGGCTGGGCTCGGGGCTCATGGTGATTGTTGACGCCACTCACCAAACCCTTAGAAGCGCCCAAGTCCCCTGTGGCGACGCAACCCTGTAGAAACAGCATTCAGTACAAGTAGATACTAATTGAACCAAGCAAAAAAGATACACTTCAATTGAAAAAATAATAATTAAAGCACAGCTCAGACATATAATGGACGCCCACGTGCGGTTGTCTGTCCAGTGTATTTTACATGCTCCAAGTGAACTAAAGAACGTAGGAGTGTCTCAATTATAGCATTTTGAAAACATAGATTATATAGTCATTATAGATGGACTTAAGCTACAAAGTAAAATGTGCTCAAAATACTGAACGAATTCCTATCTTTTGCTGAGGTTCTGCAGCAGTGGAACTTCAACAATAGTGGGGAAGTGCTTACAAGCCTGGTTTCAAGGCTGTGAAGGCTGAACCTCGTGAATGTCCCCCTTGACTCTACATTTTGCAGGCTAGGCTAACCTGTTGAACTGTAGGTGACACAAAGCAGTGGTGGGGTACTGTACATGACCACCGTGAACACTGTTTGAAAACAGTACTATTAAACCAGGGTTCGTTGTCAAACACCAGTGTCCTTAGCTGTCCAGATCGACCGAAGATGTTGCGCTGGGCTTCCACTGTGGTCTCAGCCGCTTTGCTTTGCTTTGTGTCGGAGTGGACCACGATAAGTATTACGTAACTCTCCAGCGGTACGGCATAATATATCTGAAGTCGTGTTCAGTGTTGCTTGGTATCCAAATTTTGACCCGAACCTGCACCAAAGGCATTTAATAGAACTGGGCACATGCCCTGCACCTTCTTCATGGTCTTAACTGTCTTGGTCAACACCGGGGAACCAAAAGATGGTGTTTGCCAAAGTTTTCATGACTGACATGCCTAAATAGATGTCATGGAGCACAGCCTCGTGATACTGATAATGCCTGCTCAATCGCCGGTTGCCAGCTATCACCACAAGGGTTCCCCGCTTCCTCATACAAAACGGAAAATCTGAATGACGTGAATAACCCTCTCGTGCGTTCTCGCATTCTTAATGCTGTTTTTGGCATTTGTCGTGGTACCTGTGGGCAAGGACGTGCCGAGGCTGTCATTTCACGAGACCCCAAGCAACACCTTGGACCATGGAAAGTGACTGAAGCTCATTTCGAGAAAAGACTGCGTCCCAAATTGTACCTCCTACTACTCAGTAGTATGCGGTAGGCACCTTTTGGTGATGGGCGTTAAGGAAGGCCAGCTCACCACGATGTTACATCGAGACGTGCCATGTCACAGTGTCGTAAGACGCCAGCTACGAGTGATGTGGGAACCACCCTACAATGCCTCACTTTATCATGCATGTGTTTCCCGTTTACTTTGGCAACTGATGCAATCAAAAGAGTTTTTGGTGGAGGCAGGCAGGTTACGACCGCCTGCATATTCAGTTAATTGGTGATTTCACTTGGATACTCGTTTCAGTGAAATGTCTAATCTTGATTCTGTTTGTCCATAATCTATTCATTGACTGGTTTGTTCCAAAGTTAGTCAGTTGGTCTCTTTAAGGAGGCCTCAAGAAAATGCTTTGCTAAGGCTGCACTAGCCTAGAAATTTTTTTTTTTTTTTTTGAGACCGAGAGACCACTTGATTTCATGTTGAGCAAGCTGGCACACTGCAGAGGAAGAATGACCCAGATTTAGCATGAAGTAATAGGTTTGACATGAGTATATTCTATTTGTTGATGAAAAAGAGGTGTCACACTTAATTAGAAAGTCAAGTTAAACAAAAACATTATTAGGTATTTGGGTTAAGAAAGCTGTGCATACCTTAGCTTAAGCACTCCTCGGAGCTGTTCTTCGGCTACTGCATCTGATTCCAGACTGAGTTTTGTCTATATGCATTCGGACTCGTCCCTCCTCAAGAGGGGCAACCACCCTTTTGGTGCGGGAGAGACTGTGGACACGAGTTTCGGCCTATGGTGAATTCCTGAAGTATGTCTGCTCACTTGGTGGTATACAAATGACAACAGTAGGCACCCCAAGAGGATAGCACCAACAGCATGCAAATCAGTTCTGGTCACGCAATCCCCACAAATGGACCAGCCTTCCTGTAGTAATTTTTGGATTGAGAAGTGACACTGTTTCAAGATTCGGTGGTTCAACGATCAGGCTGCTCCTTAGTAGCAGGAGACATCCTAAACGGGCCGGTAGGGCGGCCAAGTGATGGGATACCTTGATGGGAGACGAGTAGTGGCCGAGATTCACGGGTATCGTGGACCCTGCCGGCGACAAAGCAGATTAGATTGATTTTAAGGTTTCTGTTTAATTATTGAGCAAAACATCAGAACCGAAGAACAAGAACAGCAAAAGAGGCGCGAGCTCGGGCTTGCGCTCATAATACCACATATGGTGTCCTTGATGATGAAACAACTAGTTATTACATTCTCCCATCCCTATTTATTTTTTTAACGAAACCTGAACAAGGACATTAACGGGGTGCAGAATCGAAACTTGAAACATCCCCAGAACAATTCAAAATGGTGAAATATGATCCATGATACCCGTAAACAAGAATCAGACCCTTGTATTTTCAGCAGATGGCTATATTTTTTGTCCCAACCGACGGATTCTTGCGAGCGCTTCAAAATCAGACATCGAGTTGGCGCGATGCATCTCGGGATGTTTGCTCATGACGTGACGCTCACAACATCACGGGCCCACACACGGCCAGGGGTACTGTACGTCGTCACTATGTGGTGCCAGCTTTACCGCCAACGCATTACACTCCCGCCGAGTGGGAATACTTGAGGTATGCTGTACTAAAACTGAGAAGTGCGCCAAGTGCCGCTCGCTCCTGCGCGCCTCCATCAGACACGCCGCGCCGTGGCGTTGCTTCTGATGGCCCCGGGACGTGAGACACTCCAATGAAGCTCGGCCCCCCAAACTGCCTGTCAGGTGGTATTGGGAAATCGTTTTGTTTTAAAATTGCTTTTCTTGCACTTACAGACGAAATACTGCTGTTTGTGACCTGCTGTCATAAAGGAGACCACGTCTACACAGAGAAATAGGTGCTAAAATTTCGCTTCCGCACCCTTCTAAAGGAAAGCAAAAAACTACTGCTCTCCTTTCTTAAATTATTTTTTAACAATAGCTACAGGGATGCAGGGAGACTACAATGATAAAGACATAAAAATACAACGCTTATCTTCTGAAACACACAAGCCGTCAAAAATAAATTATATTGAAAAACTGCATATTCTTGGAAGCTTAATCATATTTCAGATATTTGGAGTCGGAGAAAAATATGGGCTCAGCGGCTGCTGTTGAGGTCACAGGGGTTTATGATAAAAACGTTTTCTTAAAAGCAAACGCCGAAAGAGAAACAATTAATTTCACAACTATTCGATTCACCGAATGCACGCGTCATGAACGGAGAAGATGCCAGCTCCTTCACGGAAAAGCAGTCGTTGATGGAGCTTCGTGGCGTACGTGCTGGTGCACGCTGGTTCCTCGCCGTAGGGTATTGAGCGAGGAGGCCAATGAAGACACCGGCCGTCTTGTAAACGCTCAATTCTCAGGAGGCCGGAGCTGGGCGGTCATCTTGCGCGCTGACTATATTCCATTCACCCCTAAGCTGAGACTGTGGTGGAACCTATGTCCTCGTTGGACCAATCATACATCTCTCTTTCGCCACGTGATCACCCCTCCCGTTCATACCCACGCGCAGAGAACTGGGTTAGGTGATGAAAGGGAGGCGGCTGATTGGTACGGTGGGGACGTCGTTTCCACTCCAGTTTTAGCTTTGGGATGAACAGAGTATAGAGCCGCATGTCTCATCGCAATGAAATTTCATGAAGTCCTAAAACGGGTACAACTGAGCGACTGGCCGAAGGGAAAAGATCAGACGGTTTGAAAGACCACGTCTTGAGGTGCAGACGGGTAAACTGAACGATCGCGAGCGTTGGAACACTGTGAAGAAAGTCAGAGGCTCATTTACTGCCCTGAAGAAACTGAAGGAACACAAACGTTGGAACACTGCTAAGAACATAAAAACCCTATATACTAAAAAAAAACCGAACGAGCACGAGCGCAAGAACGTCGTGGAAAAACCCCGGAGGCTCTTTTTCTGCACTGGAAAGAGTTGAACAGTCGAAAAAACGGGATGGGCCGACAGGCTCGGCCAACGCACCAAAATGAAGTGATTCCCTAATGTAGAGGCAACGATGTTGATGGTTCGACGATCAGGCTGCTTAGCGGCAGGAGACATCTAACAAGGGCCGGTACAGTGGCCGGGTTATGGGGTGCCCTGACGAGAGATGAGGCAGAGTTGATCCACTTTTAGCTTTCGGTTTAATGAATTATAGAGCAGAACATCAAAACAGAAGAACACGAACGGCGAAAGAGGCGAGAGTTAGGGCTCCAGCTGGCGCTTATAACAGCAGAAATAGCGTCCGTGACGACGCAGCAATCTACTAAAAGCCAATTACTACACTGCCACTGAACTGGAACCCACTACTGAATTGGAAAGTTAACGGGCTACGTACGTACAGCCGGGGGATCACAAGAATGACGGGTGCAGCTCAGAAATTCAACCAGTCCGAGATGAGGAAAACAGTACGGGCGACACAGTCACGTACCTCTGAGCATGTTAACCCAGCCGATCCTCGGTCTCAGTGTGCAATGGTTCAATACAGTCAAATATACGTCTAGTGATTTAAAATAATAAATAAGCTGCACAATGAAATACGGCAAAAAGAATATCCTTACATCATTTCTGCAAACACTTACAGTCAAGCCAAGCGTCGTTGTTGACCATTCTTGCCTGCTCGCGCTGACAAACTTTTTATACCACCAATTTACACGAATCGCAAAATAGATGGGATCTTGGCGAATCTTGAAGAATCACGAAAGCTAGAGAATAACATCTTTTATAGTCTTTTTGTAGTTTTCTAAGTTACTAATATCATTTACGACTGCCTGCACGTAAAAATGAATTCGAAAGTGGCCACCCCCGTCGTAACCGGCACAAAAGTGGTCGTTCCACAGTGGCTTGGGGTCGACACTTTTTCCAAAGGCTAGTCACTCGCTTTTTGGGGTATTCAAAGCCCCAAAACGGTATTTTGAGTGCCAAGGGTAATCATTTTTTCTTAGTGTGTGGTCAGCAAGCTCCTCGTCCTGCGACGATCCACGAGCAGCAGCCTCAGCGTTCTCGACACCCCTACTGGGGGGCTAAGCTCACCTCCGGCGGGAATCCCTCCGATGCCACGCCACGAGGGAGGGGAGGAGCTTCTTTTGACTCCGCCCCGGCGAGTTTCCCACTCCCCCTTTTACATTTCCGACCCCCCCGGCGGCGGCGAGTTCCCCAGCGTAGCTCCGATTTTTCCCTACGCTCCGCAGTGAAGGGTTTTTATTTTATTTAAATCGGGGGATCGGTGGCCGGCTGGGCTAGCGCACACCAGCTCGGAGCACGTCGAGCGGAAGGTCCGTTGCAGAACCCAGGATGCTGGGTTCAATCCCCACCCCTGCCCGTTTCGATGTTGATGAGCATCGTACCGGCGTGCAGTCGTGTAACACTACTGCGGGATGGACGTTAAAGACCCCAGGCTAGCGGTTGTACGGCACTGCATGGCTAAATTTTTCATCTACAGCTGGGAGAATCTTGCCCGTTGAGGCAGACCAAGTTTTAGGCAGTATTAACATACATACAGCAAATTTTTTTATTTAAATCGTAAATGACAAATAAGAATAGGTAACAGCAGGGATGCTAATTATACAAACATTGCTTGGATGTGGGCTAGTTGTCTAGACATTGTGTTGGTTTGCTGCGCCACGAATATGCAAGAAAAAGGCTCTTGATAAAGATATAAACTAAAGCAGAGTATAGACAAAAAAACGACATACAGGAATGGCGCAGACTAACAACTGCGTAATTTCTTTCTCATCTTTCTCCCCCCACATCGCCACACAGCCACAATATATATAGATATATATATTTTTTTTTTTTTCAGAATAGGGTGCTCGTGGAGCGAAAGCTCGCGCTGCAGAACCCAGGATCGTGGATTCATCCCCACCCCTGCCCTTTTCGATGTTAATGAGCATCGTACCGGCATGCGGTCGTGTATCACTACTACGTGATGCACGTTAAAGACCCTAGGCTAGCAGTCATACTGCACTGGCTAAATTGCTTATCTACAGTAAGTGACAATGTCGCAATGTTCTGGCATGTTCTCCTGCTGTATAAACAACTAACGACCAATTTGTTTGTAAAAATACGGTGTGGAAGAAGAAAGATGAGAAATGCATTACACTGTTGTTAGTCTGCGCCGTTCATGTATATTTCTTTTCTTCTATCATCTGTTTTACTTTGAATTTTATCAAGTGCGTTTATCTTGCATCTACGCAGCACAGCAACCCATCAAAATAATTGTAAAAGCCTGTAGGTAATGGTAAATTTCGTTCCTGGTTGCAGATTGCAGTAAAAACACATTTGTTTCTAGGATTCACTTTGGAGAATTTGAATGCAGGATTCACGACGCGGGCAACGGTTCATTCACGGCTCCATCGCCTCAAGCCCGGTTCGCCACGCAGTTCATCGCACAGCCACCTTACCACGTATTTTGAGAGGCGATAGTGTTGTTGAAAATGAACGTCGTCCATGTCCAACACATTGGCATGATTTAAATACCTATGCCGACGGCGAAGCACGAACAAAAACGCTGCCATTTTGAACGCTTCCCCTTCTTCTCGCGCCCAACTCGCCCAAACTCGCCTAGGTCGGAGCCGGCAAGCTTTTCCCATCCGCGGCGGCTTCTGCCACGTCAGAATGACGTCACCGCATCTCGCCGCGAGTTCCGAATACGCAACTCTCCGACTGCCTCAAACCCTCCGTTTAACGTCACGATCTAGGGAGTGTCGGCGCGTGTCGTCATGCACAGCGCCGACCAATCGCGGCGGTCGGCGAGTTTGGCGGAGAACTCGCCTCGATCTCGCCGCGCCGAGCTTAGCCCCCCTGGTAAGCCCTCAGTTTCATTGTTTAATATATTTATACTCTTCGCAATTTGCTTGATTTTACCGACAATTTCTCGATGAAAAACAGCACTAATGGTCACAATGTCCGTTTTTACACCACAGTAGCAATCGATACTGTACTCTTAACAAAACTAGAGTCCTCAAGCTCAAGATCACATTTAGCAAGTGAGAAAATACGTCTGTATTTTGAAGGAATATAATTACGAACTCGACCGTCGCTTTCCGGCTCCTGACTTATCCACTCGGGAAGCAAGCACGTTCAACTGGTTGGCAAGGTTAGTTGATATTAATTTTGGCCGCGCTTGAACTCTGGGGTTTCAACCAGTACACCACACTCCTCAATATTCACAGGTCTATACAGCTCAAACTTTCAGAACATAGTAGCGCTCCTATACTCCGTTTTATACACAACCAGCAACGCTGTCAAAGCTAGCGTTCCGGTTTACGCTGCCCACGTTTCGTCTCCGTCTCAGCTTAGCATGGACTATTGTTGACTACAGACGCTAAAAGCGCGAGCTGATAGACCGATTTCACTAAGAGTTGGGCGGATGCGTAAATCCTCCATAACTTTAGTTCACAGGGGGCAACTTTGCTCGAAGTATTCGTGGCCACCTTTCAAGCGACGGAGACCTGGTGCAGCTTTTGGAAAAGAGAAGAGATGACGTGCCTGCGCTAAGAATCTGGCTCGACAAGCAGGACGGATGGCTTAGTGGCGACGTGCAAAACTAAATGCTCGAAATAATGGCGCACAATGTGCAGCGAATGCTTATCGACTAAATCACCCAATCACCGTCATGGCAGACTCAACAACTGACACGTCGGGTCAAGAACAGTTTTCCGTGTGCGTAAGAAGGTATGTTTCTTGCGTGACACCAAAGCTGCAACATTATTTTCCACGATCAAAGACGTCCTGATCAGTCTATCGCTTAGCTTCCACAACCTCCGGGGACATTGTTTTTTTGAGGCTGCCAGCATGTCTGGAAAGTTTTGAAGGACAAGCGAATTCATACTTTTAGTTAGAATAGAAATATCACAGTATCTTGGTCTCTATAAATTGCAACTGCAATTAAAACAAAATTCCATCCCTCATAATTATAACCTCCATGATACCACCACAGGCGTACACTCTCGGAGAAGCATCATTATGATAAATAATTATGCAGCGAAAAGTAACATCAAACGTTTCACGGAGTTTCATCATAGCCCTCTGCTTGCCTAACCTTAACTTCAGCATTGAATTTTTATTGAATGCCGGCTTTACCTAAATTAGTTACATATATCCATCTCTATGCAAATTAGATTTTAAATCTTGAGGGAAATTTTGTTTTGAATCCTCGTTTAATATAACTAGTTTTTTTTTTTTCTCAATTTTTTTTTTTTTTTTTTTTTATTTCCGTTAGTCGATTAGGCATATATGTTTCGTTATGTGTTTCTGGCTAAGGGGAGGAGTTTGGTAAAACTGTATTTATATGTTTTTTTTAATCCTTTTCTACTCTACATGAGGGACAAAAACACCTAAACTTGAGGTTCACCACGCTTCACCACGCACAACAGGATCAACCCTCAGGTCGTACCGCAATCACCGTCACCATGGCCACTGAACTGGTAACCTGGAGCACTAATCACATCGTAGAGGTCGTTCCTGTGGTGCTTCATGATTGGCATCTGCTTCCTCACCTTTGACAGGTGATCCAAGTCCACTTCGCTCATCAGCACTTCCTCCTCGGTTCCCGCCGACTGGACCACCTTCCCCACAGGATCGACCAGCATGCTGTGTCCCCACGGGACGTACGGCGTACGTTCGCTTCTAGCAGGTGACGCCAACGCCACGTATACCTGACCATCCACCGCCCTGGACCTCTGGAGTAACTCTGCGTAGAGGGGACCGGATATCACATTGAACGCGGAAGGGAACACGAGGAGCTTGCAACCGAGTTGCACGTAGATGTGCGTCAAGGGAGCGAAGCGGATGTCGTAGCACAAGCTAACGCCGACTTTGCAGAACGGAGTGTCGAAGGTGGTCAGCTTGTTCCCTGGCGACACTAGGCTTGCCTCACGGACAGTCATCACTCCAGGAATGTTGATGTCGACTAGATGCAGCTTCCGGTGCTTGGCGACCATACTGCCGTCGGGGCCATAGACAAGACAGGTGTTGTATCTTCGACCCTTACTGTCGATTTCGGTCATGGAACCGCCTATAAGGTACACGCCGTTCTCCCTCGCGCACTGGGAGAGCATCTCGCTCGTCTCACCAGGAATAGTCTCAGCGGACGCCTTAAAGCCTCGCCCGCCGATGGGGTAACCGAAGGAAGCTGGAAGACATACTATGTGGGATCCGCTGGTTGCAGCCTTCTTGATTTTAAGACTCGTGGCTAGGAGGTTTTCCGACTTGTTTAGTGTTGGAGCAAGTTGTAGAAGGGCCAGGCGAAATGTATTTGTTGCCATGATGTTTTCGAGTGGAGTCCGGGAGAGTGACCCTCTTTTCAAGCCTCCTGAATGCACTAACAACGAAACGAACGGCGCACGAAGCATATCCCTTGGAAACACAGGTGTTCGTCGAGAAGACAGCTTTTTGTTCTTTTTTTTTTGCAAATAAAAAAAAATGAAAGACGTTTACAATTCTCTATAATGCCGTAATGGAACGCAGCTCTTTAGGAGGAAAGGGGATTGTATGAAGGAAAAGGGTATGCCCGTCCTTCCTCCTCTTCCCCTCCGTACCCTCCCCTCCTCCTCTCCGGCTCTCTTCACATTTATCGGGAAATGTTCGCTAAATTTCTCGCTAAATTGAGCGGCAAATTTACCCATATGTTTCCGTTTAATTTAGCGAAACATTTAGCGAACATTTCCCCGCTAAATTTGGCCGGAAACTGCATTGTTGTTGAGGTCCTCCACGTCATGTCAATTTCCCCGATAAACTTATATCATTTAGCGGAAAAGGTTTTGCGCTAAATTTCGCGTGACGTCTCATTCAATCACGTGACCTCACACGTGACGGCGCTTGACCCGCGAAAATTTCCCCGATAAATTTTGCAGTAAAATAAAATTATCGGAAACATTTCCACACATATTTAGCGGGAAAATTTAACTCTCGCGACGTCACATGTGATGTCATAATGGGAAACGCCGTCTTATAACTCAACGCGCGGTTACGCCGAAGGCGACAACAACGCCGCTAAACATGGAAACGGGCGCCTAAGAGCTGCGCTTTAAAATGAAAGATGTTTACGAATCTCAGTGATGCGAAAATAAAGCCTAGCTCCTGACTAGTAGGAGGGGAGGGCACAAAGGGGACGTTATGCCTTCTCCTCCTCCCTCCCTCATCTTCCTCCTCTTCTGCTCTCCTCTTGCCGCTGAAGTTGTTCATGGGTGACGTGACACCAAGTCGTGACGTCCTTTTCCCCGCTAAATTCAGCGGGGAAACTGAATTGGTGTTGAGGTAGCATAAGTACAATTTCCCCGCTAAAGTTAGCGCGGAAACCTAACCCACTGAAATTAGAGAGGAATTTTTCCCGCTGGAGGTCGGGGGAAGTTCTCCCACTAAATTTAGCTACAGAATTTTTCCACTAAATTTAGCGTAAAAATATCTCCGCTAAGTTTAGGGGGAAAATTTCTTTGCTAGGAAACGTCCCTTAATGCAACGAGCGCGGTTAGGCCGACGCCGACGCCACTTAACCCGGAAAAGGGTGCCTAAGACCGGCGCGCTAAAAGATATAAAGTAGTGTTTACGTCGCATATAATTTAGTGCTCTTATTGGCTAGAATACCTCGAAGTGTACTACTGCAGCCAATATAAGTTGGAATGCCACGCATGTGCGGAGCGCGCGTGGCATTCTCTCCTGCTGCCTTGTTGCACTTGTTGCACTCTGCGAGAAGATAGGCCAGACAATGGTAGAGATTCTTTGATAGAAGTGACGCTGGCTGTGCGACGCCAGTTTCGAAGAATAAAACGAAAGGTTATGACTTCGAAATCGGCTCATGAGCAGATGATGGAGCAAAGATGGAGGCTGCATGTTCAAGTTCAGTACGAATGAGAGTTTTATACAAAATTAGATTTAAAGAAACAGGAGTGAGCAAAAAATATTTCGATATATTGTAGTAACCGATTAGCGTTGTTAGTGAGATATTCAGCATGAGCATTCCAGAAAGCGGCACTGATAATATGAACACCGTAGTATTTATAGAAGGTAACAGAAAAAAGGGTGGAATGATTATTGTAGTAGGGGAGACATGCGTTATTTTTACAAGGCAATCTCATAGACATACATTTAGAAATGCTAAGTTCCATAAGCGATGTTTTGCACTAGTGGGTTACCTTACTGGTATCGGTTTGAGGGGCAGAAATGTCCGACTCGTTATTAATTTTTTATAACTAACACTGTCATCAGCATACAAGCTAAAAGAAGAAATACACATTGCTAAGTCGTTAATATATATGAGAAATGATACTGGACCCAAAACAGAGGCTTTTAGGACAATGGAGTTAACACGAGAGGATGAAAAGCTGGTTCCGTTGACGTGAAAATATTGACAGAGGTTTGTTAGAAACTATTCTATCCCTACATTAATGTCTATGTTTTGGTGATTGAGGCTATATAAAATAATTCACTGAGGAACCTTTCCGAAAGCTTTTGAGAAGTCAGGGAACATGCAGTCAGTTCTGGAACCCTGAATGAGAGGGACGTGAAGGTCATTAGTAAATGCTACAGGTTGAATTTTGGAAAAATAGAACCTTCGGAGGGCAATGTGGGGCTGAATTAAACCAAGAATATTAGTCCAAAAAGTTAGCAAGATTAGAATAAATTGCGTGCTCAAGAATTCTGCATCGTATGCTCCTTAAAGGGATGGGATGAAAATTAGAAGGATTATGTTTATCGCCAGCTGTGTGCAGAGGAATCACCTTCCTCATCTTCTAGTCTCTTAGTAGTACATTTTGTTCTAGTGATTGGAAGAATATTTAAGAAAGTATAATGTTGTAATACCCCTTAATATTTTAAAAACATTGGCACTAATATTTTCTGTATCTGCTGTACCAGATGTTTCCATGTTTTCAATATTGTTGGCTCTACCTTCACTGTATACAATAACATGATGCATTTGGAGAAATTCACCGACTGGAAGCATTGGACATGAAGATGTAATGAGCGTTGAAAAATATTTAATGAAAATATGATTGAGTACAAAATGGCACCGATTACCCGGTGCAAAAAACTCCGTCAATGTATTGAGCGTTATATCCTAACTTGCAGTAAAATTCATAATTTTCCAAATTTGAAGGAGAATATTGATCAGCATGGATGACGACGTGAAGTTAACAAAAGTGACTTTCCCATCTTGAATTGCATTTTTATGCGCCACAGCAGCAAGACAATACGCTGCCCAGTGCTGTCCATCGTTCGGGAGCTTTGCAGAACGAAATATTCGTTCCTTTTTATTTGCCAATCTCCTTAAAGGCCGCTGTACAAACGGGACGTCCTGCAGGGAAGAACCTTCTCTCCCGAAGCTGGAGACGGGGAGGGAAAGGGCCAGCGTTGGGTGGAAAGGGCATCTAGAGAATGGGATCAGCCTCGGGGCGAGCCATCCTCTCGAGAGGGAGTGGTGACGGAATAAAGCTGCCGTGGGGGTTCCGGCTACCAGGCGGAAGAAAGATAAGCTTGTCAAACGGCGACCTCGGATGCGAGGACGGGCACGTCAGAGAATTTGAAAATAGCTGCTTGATTAGCCGGACGACCCAGTGCGGTCTACTGGCTCTAGAAGGTGACTCAGATGAAGAAAACTCGTTTTTCTCCAAAACTCTAAAAGCATCCTGGAACGTGAACTCTTGCCACAAATAAAAATAACACATACATGAAAAACTACGAAGGCATCTAAGCTTTCCCCTATGATGTGAGAATGCGTGAGCATTACAGTCAGACTTATGTTGGCGCAACTTGCAATAAAGAAAGAAAAAAAAAAGTTATGTTGGCGCGACTAGGTGCAACGAATAGCGCGCTAGTTTCACGATCAAGAGGGCCTAGTTTTGAAACCGGGCAGGGGATGGTTTTTTTCTCGTGTTATTTTTACTTCGTGTATTTTTTTTTTTGTTCGGTCACGTAACAATAAAAGTCTCATGAACAGAATTTTTTTTTGGCCACGTCACCAGAGATTTTTTTTTCTTACTTGTCCTTTTCTTCTGTCTTTTTTTTTCCCTTTTTTTTCGTTTACGCTTCCTTTAGCAAAACCCTTTGCACCTATTTCGCGTTACTTTGGCGTTAGCCAAATCATTTTATTTATGGCAGGGAATTCTGCCGTGCGTATCTTATGTTACTATTACCAATCCTGGCATGCAATACGCATAGAGAATTTCGTCCGGCCACCAGTTTGGGAATGACGAGGCCAAATTTGTGTTACAATTTTTTTGAGGTATAAGCATAATTTCGGCCTCGTTATCCGTCGGTCTCTATGATAGGCTCTTCAAGTATCTCTTGGGAAGGCAGACGACTGGCATTTTTAGAGTGCACGTGTGTCGACCAGAGTGAACATTGCTGAAGCGCCTCCAGTGTGATTTTGGCCGTAAATAACTGGAGGCCCCGGGCAAACCCACCCAATGTAGAAAAGTATCTACCTTTCTGGTTTCATAGAGAGCTATAAAAGGGACGAATCACAGCCGAGTCAAACTACCGGCTTGCAAACGCAATCGTGTTGACAATAGCTCCAAGGAGTTTGTATGACTCTCTCTAACGGTGTGCAGAGGGTAAAGGCACGGAGGTAATATATGCTTTCGCCTAGTCACCTCGCAAACGGTTGGGTATTGGCTGCAGAAATCCATTTTGCTTTGGTTTATAACCGGGATTATAGCTTGATTTCTGTGTTCCTAATTTCACAGACAGAACGAAATCGCTTTTCTCGTTTGGCGTCACGGCGGTGAGACAGAAATCAATCAGTCTACCGGAATTCGACGCTTGTGCTCGTTCTGCTTCAAAAAACCGTGCGATCACGCCTGTGCAACGTCCACAATGCATAAACTGCAGTTACTTGTACTCGTATTGCATCGCGAGGGAACGACTATGACTGGGTAAACAGGAATAGGGAGAATGGGTGCGTGTGATTTGTTGAAGTTCGAATCAACAAATCAAGCTTCAACGAATGTGATAGTATTGCATTCACTCAACCAGCTATATGAGTTTTTCAGATGGTATATACCTTCCAAGTATGCGATTCGTGTTCTTCCAGTGATACCTGAGCTAAATTAAAAAGCAAAATCCACGTTGAAAAAAAAAAAAAAAAGAAAAAGTTTACGCTGATTCGAGCCGCTCCCGCGCCGAATCATATTTCACGTAAGCGTAATCTTGGGGTCGATGCACGACGAGGGGTCCTCAATCATAAAAATAGTTTGATTACGATTATTGGCAACGCTAAAAATTTGAAAGCCAAGCAGTGAAAACAACGGTGTTCTTATAAATATTATATACATTTTATTTTACACTGTTTGAATACGCTGCCGTCGTTATGTTCTTCAATTATTGGTTAGCTTGTGGCGGACAGGGAAGTCTTGCAGGACCATATGATAGGACCTACACTAAACCTGCCACGCTTCGAAAAATGTTAGTCCAATGCATACAAGCTGTTCAAGGCGGACGGAGCGTTGTGCATCCGGCAAAGCGCATTCTGCCCGCGGCGTTTATTTATTTATTTTTTTTTTTTTTTTTTTTGAGCTGCGAAATAATTTTTGGTCAAACAGCAGGCCCCCTTTTCGGCGGGTTAGGCCGGATTAACGGAGGCGTCTCCTAATCCATTCTCCGTGTTGTCCCCTCGAGGGAGGGCGGTAAACAGGTGGGAGAGGGCGGTGAAGGAAGGAAAGGAGGGCAGGAGAGGAGGAAACGCAGAAAAAGTGGAAAACGCGAACTGTACGGCGGCCCCGAGAGCGAACACAAGCGTCGCTGCGGTCGCCGCGCCCGGATTGGGTGAGGTGTACCGTGACGTCAGGGGGAGGACTCTGCTCCGCGATCTCGCCTCGGCTCGCTTCCCAGCACCGGTTTCCTGGTTTGGCGTTGTGTGCCGCAAGCTCTTCGAAGAGCTGGACTTCGTTTACCCGGTGTACAAGGCGTTGAGTTAGGCCGATATTGACGTGCTTCCGTACATTTTATAAGCCTGCTTGTCTCTTTTACCTTTAAAATTGGGTTACAAATCCCGAAAGCTTTCGGCGGAGGCAATTCCGCCGATGAACCTCCCCGTCCGTCCACACGACACAAGGCAATCTTGCGAGGGGTCGGTGAAGCGGCGGCGCGAGTGTTTCAAACGCTGAAATTCTGTTCCTTGCACGTTCACGATTTAAGACGATATTACATCCCGCTTTCAAGGCATTTGAAGTGGCATTTATATCATGGGCCTTTGGGTGGTCGGCAAATTAGCTCGCGACCCTGACTCTGCGCTGCCACTCTGCATGCGCTGGTTCGCAGATGTTTTAAAGGCCCTGCGTCTGATGATCTTGAAAGTGCTCGTGGAACAGTTTTTTTTTTAAACAAATGTAGCGTCTTCGTGAATTAATTATATAGCTTACACACGCATGCCGGCATATTTCTTAAAAGCTGCACAATTACTGGAAATTAGTTTGTATGGTAGCAGCAAAAACGGCCGAATTGCCCCCAGTTGTCTGTGTATGTATCGGCCAAACTATGCACGGCAATAGTGCCGTAATATTGAATGTTTATACTTTTTCCTGACATTCTTTATTCCAGCCTTCGGTATTTCGAAAATACACCGTTTAGCCTGAATTGTCATTTCCAATTAAAAGGGACACTGCTGCATTTCGCCAAAAGCTTCCTCAGCCTCCAAACTCCCTAGAGCTGGACTCTCCGACATCAGAGAAAAACAGGAGTAAAAGCAAGCATTCGAACGTCTGTCCAGTGGTAGATGCAGCACTATCAGCAGAAAATGTGGAACCTGTGAAGGGCGACAGTCTGCGGGAGAAAAGCTTCAGGTATTTTAGCTTCAGGACAATTCGATTTAAGTAAAATTTCAATTTTAGGGCTGAAGGGGCTAATAACGAGCTAGACACCTTCGCTTACGTTTGTTATGCATTACTTGAGGGTTGATATAAACAAGTCCACAGATACCACCCGTGTACTCCATTGCAATACTATCCGAATCCAGCAAAGGTCAAATGCGAGCAATGTATATAATAAATGTTCCTTGTTTTTTTACTTTGCCCCTGCACTTGGGCTGTCTTACTTGTAATTCTCTCTTCATGGCCCAGGCTGTATTTAAGATGCTGCTCGAACAGCATGCAGCTTTTCTGCTTCGGCGATCTTGTTTAAAAACAGAGATACAAAACAAAAAATAATATACATAACTTGCCAATTCATTCAGACCATCAGCAGCATTTATTGTGCGAGATGTAAACGTATAGTGATGCTCCTGCAATTGCGGCCATATTTCTTTATTTTCATATACCAGCTGCGATTCATGCGTTGCCTGCCCTATCAACCATGCTTAAAATGTTGGTTGAAGTTTCGCCTGTAGCTACAGGCCATACCTCAATAAAGGCACATAGAAAAAATTTACACTTCAACGAAAAACACGCCAAAAAAATTAAATAGAAACGAGCGCGCCGTCAGCTAGCGTCGTCACTGCCTCCACAGGGCAGTCGGGTAAAAATTCTCTCCTCGCCGTGACGTCACCCCGGTTCGCCGTAAGGGGGCGCCACGCGAACTTCTCGGGGCTAATATCATGGTAACTCAGGTGATAATGATAGGTTGCGGAAGGGCACATTAGCATTCAGAAGTGACGCTACCTTGTCTTTAAATAAGAACCAGTTAATTTCCACTGCACGAAACTCAAAGCACTGTATGTACTATGTAGTCTTTCAGAATGAGGCTCAGTAAAGTCAGCCCTCGCATAATCATTTTGTTTTAGTTTCCTTTGATTTATAACATTTATAAATATTTAACAAAAAAAAATGGAATAGAAAATTGTCACTAAGACCAAGCACGAGCGTTAATAAAGAAATTAGTTCGGGCGATGTTGTTAATATAATGTCTAGCAGAAAAGTGGTAGATGTGGTAATAGGCGTACGATCCGTTAGGACCGTTACCATTTGAGGAAAATTTAAATTCATACATATATTAACAAATACACTGCGATCTAGAGAGAAATGACTAACGGAAGCATGCACATCAAACCCATTTATAAAAGGATAGTTAAAATCACATAACAAAGTTGTTTGCGCGCTAGGAAAACAAACAATGAGGACAGCATTGACCGTGTCGTGGATCTTTGAAATAAAAGTTCCACTTACAGCGGGAGGACGGTAACACGCCCCTAAATATATGTGATTTTTTTTTTATTAAGTAAAGACAAACTCAACTAGCTCACGTTCACACGCGTTGTTTATATGAAATGATTGTATACTATCTACTATATAAATGAACACACCGCCACTCTTCATTTCCCCCCGTCACGACGGTATAGATTAAAACGTTTCTGACAATCTAAAATTTCACTACTACATAATTTACTCGGCAACCAGGTCTCCGTGAGAATAGCAGTGTCCCCAATATAGACGTGTCCACAACAGACGACATATATTGCGCTTATGCATACCGCTTCTAATGCGAGTAAGAATTTCAGAAATATTATTCATGCCTGGTACAGCATTGGCTCTGACACTTTTCTTTGAACGTTATGAAGAACTTGAAGCTTGACTTGAAATTCCGGAGTTATTATTAAGGCGGAAGCCTTAATGTCTCATCGTTCAGTCGACCTTCAAAGTCTTTGACCGGCGAAAGGACTTTGAAAGGACACGAAAGCCGCCAAAACTAAAGGTACCAATGAAATGCTGCTAAGAGTGCGTCGTCTAAGAGCGCGCTGTCTTCGGAGGTTCGCTATCTCACGTTTACATCGGCCCTTGGGGTTTCGCCTTTAAGTCGTCTTAGTGATAGCATAAAGACTTTGTAAATTTTCATTTGAACAATGGACCTTTTTGAAATACCAACGGAACCAGGCGGTGGCTGCACGAACTAAAATTCGAGGAAGTGACCTACCTGCGCCACCAATCGATAATGGGAAATACGCTACCAGTTTTTCGCTCTCTGAGCTGTGGCGTGTGCCAAACGCGACTTTAAAGAGGGGCATCCGTGGCGTCCACCTAAACGTCGTGTTTTTCTTGCCGTCCACTTTCTTTTTTTGCGTAACACAATTATATATATGCTGCAATTACATGTTCTACTCGCTGATCCACAGCCTCCTTCGGAATTTCCTCGATTTTTCATACCGCCTTCCACCGCTTGGCATCGGGCGCTCACGCGTGCGCAGAACGCTCCTCGGAAAAGGTCCATTGAGCTGAACAGCTGCTATGTGCTTTGAGCTTACTGTGTTAATATCCAGTGAGCTGGGCACTGGCCCCACTAAAGTTTAATTTTCTAACTGGGCATGTGGGAGGCCGAATATGTTTAACATTTTTTTCTCTATACTTCGTTTCAGCTTCGGTCCGAGCGCGGCCGATGTTATGAGCCGAAGGGCCAATCAAACAGCGAAAGAGGCACAACGTCATGGCGTGCTCTCTGCAGTTGATAGGACCAGCCGGTATTCGCCGTCTCTCTGTGCGTGCTCCTCCGCCGGCTAGCCCTATCAAGCGCTGAGATCACGCCATGACGCGCCGCTTTTCGCGCTGTTTGATTGGCCCTTCGGCTCATAACATTGGCCGCGCTCGGACCGAAGCTGAAACGAAGTATAGTAAGTAGTTTCTCAAGGCACAGCATGAAGGGTAGACCTTGAGGTTTCTCAAATAGTAGAAGTTTCTGTCGAACAAGGTGCACCAAGGGAATGAAGTCTTCGCTAGCACAAAAATGTGTTCCCTTCAACTTGTAGGCTTTAGTAAGCACGAACTCCTTATCCTTGCAGCAAACAAATTTCACGATAATTGGGAGATTCGCTTGATAGTTGATCCTCCCGAGGCGGTCTGCGCTTCCGATGGATAACTCTAAAAGATGAATTCCTGTTCTCTCAAAACACACGTCTAAGACATATATTTCTAACTGCGCCCAAGTTTTATTGTTGGCATCGAGAAAGCCAAAAACAGGAGATCAAAGCTGTGCGCTTCGCTCACCCCGTCTTCACAGCGCTTTCTGAACACCGATACCTCAGTTACAGCTGAGGATCTCTGTGGATCCGATACCCCACTTCTAGTGACGGCTGCCGTTTTCATAGCTGAAAATTCGTTTTCCAAATGATTAACGCGTGTTATCGGAGTATTCACCAATGCCTCAGTGGTGCGCTGTTTAGTGTTAATTCACAGACAGGGGCGGATTCAGAACACCGGTTTGGGGGGGGGGGGGGGGGGCGAAAAATGTTTGAAGGGTACTATTCTCCCATTCTTTCTTGTGCAAGGGGGCTCCACCCATATCAAATCGCCCTGCGAGAAGGGGGGAGGGAGCTGGGTCGACTTTGTTTGGGGGAGGGGGCGGCCGCCCCCGTCGCCCCCTTCCCCCCCCCCCCCCCCGGATCCACCACTGTTCACAAACTTACTAAAGGATATCGTCTTGGCCTGTCTGCAGAGTTCGACCGATATTAAATACCTGATTAAATAGTTCTCCTTGCGCCTTAATTATGGGACCACGGTTAGCTCTGATATTGCCCACGGGTAGTGCGAGGATGCTGCATCTAGCACTTCTCAAATATGTAACAGAATGTACTCAAGCCGTGCTTTGCAAGGCCTCTAAACTCGCCAGACACAAAGTCGGGGCCGAAAATGATGGAGGGCACCAATCGGCCAATCACAACGATGACTTCGCGCTTTTTCGACGACGTCCAATCGGCGCGCTCTATGACCTTTCGGCTCCAACTTTGCGTCTGACGAGTTTAGGGTTCCAGTTCTAGACATTCAAGGTTCATCGCTAAACATGCCTTTAAGGAAGGCAGCAAGAAAAGACACAAGTTGTTGCTTTTAAAACAGAAATATTTTGGTTCCTTGTTGGTGAAGGCCATGTAGGCGCCAAGAACAATGACAGGAGCCGTAAAGGTAGAACGAAAAACTTTGGCATCTTTGTGGAGCATTTGCTGCCTGGCCCACTGGCGTAGTTAAAGGTTTCTGTCGCTTTTCGATGGTGTGGCGCTGAATTCCTCGAAATGGTTGAAGGGGACTGGGTCGGTTCATACGGAAACAGCAGCGCCGACGAGGGCACGTGTTTCAGTGCAATCCACAACAGCATCCCAGATAATGACGGGCACGGTTTGATAAAATCATTTGCAGGTGTGGCCGATGTAGCATCCCCTTCGATGACGACGTTTGTGTTCGTTGTTGGTGAAGGCCGTGTAGGAGCCAAGAACTGTGGTAGGAGCTGTAAAGATGCGACAAAAAACTTTTGCTGCCTGGCCCACTGTACTACTTAGTACCTTCATGACAGGAATATCTGGTGGCGTCCGTCTGTGGACAAAACAGAGGAAAGGAAAGCGCGTCTCTTCGAGAGGAGGAGAGTTGCGAAGGACAAAGGCGAGAGGGCGGCGACGTAACAGGACGGACGCCAAAGCGCGCGCTAATGCTGGGGCCAGTCTGAACTTCCAGGTGTGCGGAGAGCATATGTCTTGGTTTCTGTAACAAAATAAAGCGGAAACAAGCACTTAGCTTCGTTCACCCTTAACGAAGTACGGAAACGACACGACGTGAGCCCGCGAGCTCTCACCCTCTCGCTTCAAAGTTGGTCAGCGAGAAGCGCAATGCCTATCGCGCTCGTGACGTCAATGGTTCCTGCAGTGCCAAGGGTACTGTAGTTGCGAGCGTTGCCACTCGGTGGCTTCAACGGAGGACGATCTAGCTTAGAAGAGCTGGCCAAATTACTATTTTTTCCGATTAAACTGAGTTACTAATTACTTTGCTTCAGACGGCTGAAATGTAATTAAATTACATTAACAATCACTGCAACACAAATGTAACAAATTTCAATTACAAACTACAGCAAACAAAGTGATTTAATTACTTTCAAATTACTCTTTCATACGTCTTAAAAAGGAGGTATATACAACCTAATTTCATACAAACTTTTCTTGAAACGTTATTTACTGTGAAGGAGAGCAAACTAAAACTCCCTGTTACATCATAAGAACAACTGAGCTTTGAAACTTTCGTTGGAGAGAGATCCTCTTCTCAAGGATAGCGATGCTCTCGCCATGCTGGAAAATCTCTCATCTGACGCAGACGACGGTATTCTAGAGTTGAAACGGAAGCGAAACAAAAATAAAGAACGTGCTCTGCATTTGCAAAGTAACAACCGTCAACCCTACACCCAACCAGTGGGCAAAACCTAACCCTTCCGAACCGAACAGATTGACCTTGAGTCTTTCTGTGTTGTTTGTGCGTTCACGTTTTTCCCGAATACCTACTGCGCATCCGGTCGATCCTGGATGCGTCTGAGTTCGGATTGCCTTACTATTCAGTATTCCTATAGAGTGTGCGTGGTGTAACCGACCGGATGCAGCCGCTTCGAGTTTCACATGTTTCGTGTCAGCCAGCGGGCGGATGCGCCGAAGTCAGAATCCAAGGCCTGATTAGATCGACTAACGATGACGTGATATTTGAGGAAGATCGCGTCCTGTTGTCAGGTGCCTAGGTGGATATATTGAAGGAAGGCGAATAAAGGAGGGATAGCTCTTTGGCTGCTGTCTGAGATCTGAGCATGACTCTGCCTAGCGCCGTTAGCTCGCGCCGGGGGCCCGACGCTGCCTTCTTTGTGTGCATTTCGGGGCAAAATAATGTTCAGGGGGGGGGGGGGGGGGGGGGCAAAAGCCATGTTTGAGGAAGCCTACTCCTGGCCACAGCAACACAAACACAGCAAGATTTAGGTGGCGCGACCCCGTAGTCCGGCCATAACACGAACCGGCCTCCACAAACGAACGCCACATTTGTCGTTTCTTTTTTGTTATTTCTAAAAAAAATCTTTATTTTTGGTGCAAGAGCAAGAACTGCTCTTTTTTTTGTCATGTCTGGGCGAATAATAAAAGTGCATGGAGAGACAAAAAGTAATTATGGATTTAATTGCAATTACCATCACTAGGGTAATTCATTATTTGACTATATTTCCTGCATCAAAAAGTAATGAGATACATTACAAATTACTCTCAGAAGTAATTTAATTACATTAATTTAATTACAGTAATTATATTACTTTCACCTCTGTTTCATAGCAGTAATATCCGAGGACTGTACTCCCCAGCTTGTCTGTAACGTCGATCGCAACCATGTCGGTATTTTATATGCCACGAGCAGTATTATTGACGTTAGCGAAAAAAAGTAACCAAATACGTTACTCGTCAATTGCAAATTATAGTAACGCTTTACCGACCCACGTTATTTTAAAATAAAATGTAAGCGTTCCCGTTACCGCTACCGATAAAAGGTTACGCGCGTTATTTTTGCCTTACCTTTTTAATTATGAATTGACACGTCTTACTGTTTTGATGTTACAGGTAGGTATAAACGCCATATTTAAGAAACATTATATCCATGCCCAAACTGAACTTAATGAATTTATCCTTTTAACAATTTTACCTAAATATTCGTCGGAAAAGAAAACGACCAAAAAACGAAAAAAAGTTCGACAGTTCACATGGCTCGGGGCAAAGAAGCAGAAAAGAAATTCAAGCGTAACATTTTCTAAGTCGCGGGAAGGAAAAGTAACGAGTAACGTAACTCTGTTACCCATTACTCGAAGGAAGTAACTTAAAAACGTCACTCGTTACTGTTTTGAAAAAGTAACGAGTACGTTACACGTTACCCCCAAAAGTAACGTGTCAACGGAAACCCCCTTACTTTGTAACGCATTACCGCCAACACTAGCCACGAGCATTCGGTTCAGGGAGTTAGTTTAGTGGGCGGTGCTCGAAGTTGCCGGAAAAGAATTTGAGACGTCCGGCCAGGAACTTAGGCGAAAGGCATCTCTTCTTTTTATTGTTGTCACACCGGCTCCCGAGATCAACTGAGCGAACCAGAGCGGGAGTCTGCACGAGCAACTCGCGCTTGCTGTACTCGGTTCTGTGGCGCGCTCATTGTTTTCATTTAGAGCGCGAAGTATTTATTTTTGTTTGAGTCAGGTATTAAGAGCTGCGATTCTGCAGTTTTATACCGCAGAAGTAGCAGTTCGAGGGAACCGGTGAGTAGAAATAACCGTTCGGACCCAGCTATGTCGACACCTGCAAGCTATGGTGGCCATGTCTGAGCGCGCTTCTGTGGTCAAGGGGGGGGGGGGGGGGAGGCGGGGGTGGTATGGTTGCTTTGGCAGGTCAAGCCCCTCCTTTCAGATCAAGCCCCTACCTAACATCTTCAAAGAACTGCGATCTTGGTTGTGTGGAATGCACGTTGCGGAAGCACTGTGAATGATCTAATTAATGTACTTCGCAGTAAACGCGTTAGCGTTCTCCGCCAAGTCAGATTCAGGACTAAGTAAGTCCACGACCGAGCCATGCTGCCGCAAACAAGCGCTGCTTCTAAGGTACTCATGTAGTGGCGGCATCCCTACGGAGCTTCACAGAACGCCACCAGACGCAATTTTGAAATCTTTTAATTTAAGATTAGTTTTCTTAAGTTTCCTCCTGGCAGCCCAGGAACACTACAGTGTATGGGCTTGTATTTATGGGCTGCCGCCACAACATAGTCCTCATCAAGGGCAAACATTTGGTTTTCGTACCCCCTCTAGCTGAGAATGCAGCCAAATCCACAAGCACGAGAGCACGAGGTCACCGCTTTCAAAAGTTTTTCCACCAAGCAGCCCTCGCGTTAGAAATTCACGTCTCGAAGCTGGGAGCACGGGTTAGCTTGATATTGTGGCTTTGGCCACAGCCTTAGCATAAGGGCGAACGGAATATACCGGTGTTCCAAGGGGGCGGCAAAAGGTGACGGATTGTGAAGGAAGGAGGCGGGCTGCCAACACCGGTGAACATCGAAAGCAGCGTCAGGCAGCGGATGCCGCTGCCTGCAAGGCGGGCGAACGAAAACCCCCAAATGCCGGAAAACAAAGTTAGAGTGGATTCGTGGGGAATGCGCTAGCAGTTAGTATTTTGTTAATGTGGTAGATGTCTATGACTCTAAAGACAATCCACGCATGTCCCCCTTTTGGGAAACTCTAACACTTACCCCATAACGTAGCCAAGAGGCAGTAAAAAATAATAACGGAATCACATGAGAAACCCAAAACAGAAAAATGAAGGGGTCGGTGTTTCCGTTTTCAAAAGATGGACGTGTGTGGCATTTTTCCAATTGACATGCTAAGGCATTTCCTAAGCATCCGCTAATGGATCTTCCTTTAATTTTTTATGAGCAATGTGACATGGCAGCTTTACAGGGACGATCCAGACCTTAAAGAGTGTCTCCAGACTGCTCTTTGAATGATGTATTAGTAGTGTGAGCATTGCTTAGTTGTTGCAATATATTGTATCTCTTGTCTGAGGAACTACGCACTGAAACGTGCTTACCGTCAAAATCTGTGGCCGGGAGGATTCCGTGAAAAATAGGTTTAGCTTAGACGATCGTGGCAATAATTAGCTACAGCTGCCGTCGGTATAAACACGCCAGCTGTTATAATGCCGCTCTTGCCAAACCGTTAGGCCATCCATAGTCATGGCTCTTTTAATGTCAGGCTCCTGGAGCTCTCTACTTTTAGTACTTGTCATATCCACGTACTAGATGCATATTTGCTTGTCTTAGCCGACATCGAGAAAGTTTCTATCAATCCTAGGGGAAATTTGTTCGTGTGAATATGTATTAAATAATGTAGAAAAGAAGAAAAAAAAAAGCTGTGGATGTACGGTTCCTAATGTTATAGAAAAAGGCGGGGAAGTAAGAATAAGCAGTGCACAAAGGGAGTTAAAAGTTCCCTCCGTCTCTCTGGTTGATGCATAACTGAAAATTATTTTTGTTTTTTTAAACATGCTGCACAGTTGTACGTTAGTAGCCAAAATAAACGAATATTTAAAATATTGCAGGTACACAATGACGTCTGTATAATTCGATCGACAGTAAACATTTTTGTAATTCGTTTCGTGTAGTTCAACACGTTACGTCCACTAGCATATCTAGATTTAGCTTCAGTCAACTGAGAAAAATCATTAAATATTTAGACTACCACGGAATGTCCTACGCATCCAGTTCTTGCGTAACAGGGTCCAATTTATTAGGTGTGCCAGGCATGCAGTGGAATGCTAACAACCACAACATGGACACAGATTCTCTGCTAGATGAAAAAGAAAACTAAAGGTTGTTTTAGGTTGTTTAGGTGACAAACGGTGGGTTCTAGTTTCAGAAGCTCTAGATATATTTTGGGAAAAATTTTGGAGATGCATAAAATTTAAATTGATTCGAATTTTCTCATCCTATGTAGGCTCCGCTGAAGCGACCAACCAGTGGAGCCGTGCTGTAGTTCAGCGGATCTGAACAATGCGGCTAAACAAGACGGAGGAACGAGGCAGGATGAAGGAACGGGGACATCGCCGCCTGATGCGATTAGTCATTCAGCTTACAATGAATGAAAAAATTGGAATCAATTCCAAATGTTTCCTTTGAATCATCGCCGCCTGTACAAAATCATATTTAAAACTTCCCCAAAAAATTACAGTAGGCGGTGATGTACCGGTTCCTTCGTCCCGCCGTCTTGCATTGGCCTCCAGAAGTCTCCTTTTGTTAGTGAAAAAATTGTAAGGGTGCAGGCGAGCTGGTGGAAGTTAACCATAGTTTTGTTTAACCCGAGACTGGGGTATTTCGGAAAAGGGACGAGAAGAAAAGAGGCCACAAGGAGGCGACGTCTCAAACACAGCTAAGGATTTTATTCCATCGTCTGCACTTTTATACACACCACGTCCACACACCACCAACCAAGTCGACCAATGACAACATAACACCCGGAATACACTAAGCCAAACATAGGCCCAAAACATTACAAAAGAAAAATCTTTCAGCCAGACAAAAGGACAAGATAAGCCTCCGACTACACAAAGTCAACAAAGAACCGTTAAAAGGTTTTTTCAAACCCGCAAGCACAGGGAACCAAAGGGAAAGAGGGCATACAAGACCTAATTACACAAAGCCAAGCAACAAACCATTAAACTAGCCGGTACTTAATCACCGTAAAAAAAAAAAAAACGGCAACCGGTAATTTTAACCCACACTACACATTGAAGGAAAGCGGAAGAGGGTAACCATGAACCAAAATACACAAAGGGGAGAATGCAAAAGTTCCAACCTCAACTACACAATTGAAAGAAGTAACAAGGAATACCAGAACAAACAATATGTCCTGCACCTGTACTGCATCTTTGTAGGCAGCGCACAAAATGCTGGATAGCTAAAAAAAAACAAAAAAGACGGGGGGTTTACATGTTTACATCTTGAGGAATTTTCTTGAGCTTTCTCCTAGATGCATTGATGGCTGGCTAATACAATTTCCCATCGACTTAATTCGGACTGTTTCCTTCACTACCCTTTTTATCTCATTCTCCTCTCGATGTATTACCTCCGTTTCCGACCAAAACACTTTACAATTGTTGCACTCAGACACGTGCTTGGCGATCTCCGAGTTCGGTGCCCCGTTTTTTGCATTTCTTTTATGCTCGGTCAGTCTGTCATTCACGCACCGCGAAGTTTGCCCCACATATCTAAAACCACATGCTAAGGGTATCTCATAGACTACACCTCCTTTGCAAGCCACTGACCTGTCCTGATGTTGCCTTCTGCATTCCTTTGGAGGTGCAAAGAACGGAGTCATCCTGTTTAATTTGTAATCAGATGAAAACACTACGTCAACTCCAAATCTGTGAGCACTCGCTTTAAGGTTATGCGAAACACTGTGGTAGTACGGGACTACGGCAACCTTTTTACTTCTTTCTCTCGTTGTTTCATTTCTCTCGCCGAAACTTGGGGAGAGATGCCTCGTGATGAAAACTTTATCATAACCCGCATCCTCTAACCTCACCCACTGCCTTTTGAGGGCTTGGTCTACATAATGAAGACATGACTTCTTTAGAGCGTTTCCGATTATTGATTTGACCACCCCAGCCTTCACAGTCTTTGAATGGCAGCTTCTTCTACTTAAAACTGGCTTTGCCGATTCTTTTCCGTACTCCCAGCACACTCCTTCTTGCACGTGAATACGTAAATCTAAAAACTGCAAAACTCCTCTGTCTGGCCCTTCAACAGTAAAGGTAAGTTCCGGTGCTGAGGCTCTCACCAGACTCTCTATTGCTCCCGTATCCTTCCCATGAAAGCTCATGACCACAATGTCATCAACATACCTTCTCACTAAAACTTCACCCGACCCTCAAACTGCCAGCCTTTCCGAGATCGCGTTATCCAAAAAGTTTAAATAAATTTCTGCCAAAATAGGTGCCACCGCAGACCCAATACACACTCCCTTCTTTTGAATCCACATGCGTTCCTTGAACTCCACTACCGTGGCTTTAAGATAAAGATCCAGGATCGCTACAAAACTATCTACCGGAATCCCCGTACCTGATTCAAATTTTACCAAATTACGCTCCAAAGCCTCTCTAACCCTACTCATCAACAGCTGTTTATCAAGAGAATAGTACAGATCTTTAATGTCCATCGAGATCAACGAGCATTGCCTCCCATGGTGAGCATCTAAAATCTGAACAAAATCGTCTGAGTTTCTTAACGAAAGACTGTTTTCCAATCTAGCGAAGTCTAAACCTTTTTGAAGAAACTTCGAAACCATGCTTTGCCACGTTCCGTTCTCATTAATAACCGTGCGGAACGGCATTTCTGGCTTGTGGTCCTTTAAGAAGAATTTTAAACTTAAAGTGCTTCTCGGCTGATTCAGGACTTTCCTGGCTAAGGTCTCTAAACCCTCGTCTTTAAGTGTAGCTGAGATGTCCTTCCTTAATTTTCCCAACTTGCCTTGCCATGCCATGAATACCGAGTCCAATGCCTCTGTTGACTTTTTTTAAAAAACCGCCAATGGAAGGACGGCAAACATACCGCTCTTATCGGTCTGTAACAATTCCAGTGATCTAGATTTAAAGTCCTTTCTTACTTCCATGATAGCCTGATAATTCCTCCTGTCTTTTTTATACGAATCATCCACAACTCTTTCCATTCTACTGACCGCGTAGTCCACAAAAGCAACCCTTTCGTCTAACCCTACTTTTCTAGCAATTGTCTGGATCGCGGAAAAAACATCTACTCTCGACGGTTTTACATTTACACAAAACTTTTGTTGGCTGCGCCTTACAGAAGAGCCGGAAGACCTCCTAATAACCTTCTTCTCTAAGTCGTTTGAACAGGGGACACAAAGGGCTTGACGCTGTATAGATGAAGAAATGTAATACCGTAAGAACGTTCTTCAATACTTTCTTTCAAAAACTATGGACGTTATTCTGCGCAAACCTCCAAAGGTATTTCACGGTGTGTGAAAATTTCCCCAAGTTTGAAGAACACACCATTAGCAATTCCGGCATGAAGCTCCTACACTTCAACATAAGTGGAGCACGCGTCACACCTGTCCAGGTACTGCTTCTCGGCAAGCTCAATCGAGTCGACAAGAGGGTGCGAATTGCGCTCCATTTAAGATGGAAGTTATTATTGCGTATCTTGGTGATGTTGGTGTGTACATAGAGTTATTATAATCTACGTTAGAGGTTCAACTGGAGCTAGTGTCAATGATAACTTTGGGATGCAAAGTGAAGAAGACAGCAACCAGTCTACTTCTGCGGTCTTCCTCTGCATTCCTATGGGAAAGCAAGAGTGCATTTTGTCTCTCCGCCGGAAACCACCCGGGATAACTTTTGTCAGTTAAGTCGTAAAGAATAGTATGTACATGTATTAATAATGTAAAAGTGTAATTGCTTTAGTAGAAGCTTTTTCTATAAGTGAACGATGTTAAACTTGTGTATATTTCAGGCCCGAATCTCTGTTCCATATCAGGTATGTAAAAACGAGAGAAAAGTCTAAGTAAAATAACAATCGAAAGGAATGTAGGGTATCTTCAAGGCTGGCCAGCATTCCGGTGGTCATTATATATTGCCGATATGCGCATCCTGTCACTATGTATATAAACATTACCCCGTCGTGCATCTTCGGGCGGCCAAAAACATAAAAAAACGTAAAGTATAAAGTATGTGGGCTATGAAAGTTGTGTCTTCATGATTTCCTATGCCGGCAGCTTTTATAGGGCACTCACTGACTTCTTTGCATTTTCAAAGATTTCGAGCGTGCGGGTTATGTTTTGAATGCAAAGCAATTATGTTCGCACATATTCTTGAGATGAAAAATAAATACAGTACTTATTTATTGCAAATCAAGTATATTACATGGCCTTCAATTTATTTTTTATTGTATCCATCCATAAGGAGTTACTGACCAAGTGTTAATGAATAGTTCTTGCCGTGTCTCTTGGTTTTCGAAATGCCCTTAGTTCGTTTGGAACGTATAATCTTCATGCTGGGAAGCGCCCACGCCGACGCCGCGTCATAAAAACAGGAAGAAACAATGCCTAAAAAAATACAGTTCAATTCATTAACTTCAACTGCCTGCAGGCTTCTTGAGAATATAATATATAATAACTTATCAAAATTTAAACATGAGCAACACCTTGACTGGGCATCGGCATACATTCAGGGAACGTTTCTCTGCATGCAAGCAATTAATTGAAACCGTTCACGATTGCTCCTCAGCAATAAAAGACACTAGATGAATTGACGCAATTTTTATAGATTTTTCAAAGGCATTGAATAAGGTTTGACACAAACAGTTATTGTACAAATTAAAAAAATAAATATATGTAAGAACACACCGTTTTTTAGATGGATTTCAGCGTATCTTTAAAGCCCCCGACAATTCGTAGTTTTGTGGACCATTCTTATGACAGACGTTTTGATAACTCCGGAGTTCCCCAAGCCTCTCTACTGGGGACTCTCCCCTTCTTGATTTTTTATTATTCTCAAACTTGTACAAGGTGTACCGGGGAAAATAAAGTTATATGTTGACAATTGTATAATTTATTCAGAGATAAGTTGTACCTCGTATCATGAGAATTACCCACAAAAAAGTCTTTTGAAGTTTGTTTAGAATACTAACAAAATGTCTCTATTTGAGGTAACGCAATATAAATGCCTTAGAGTGTGGATTACTCAAAAGCATACCTGGACAAGGCAGAGCGATTACGTCACGTCTAACGCTCTTCGAAAGTTTGCTATTTCTTAGATATACGCCTAACCTTTCCACCCCTTCTTTTTCGTCTTCTCTTATATAAAGCTATAGTCCTTCCAACATTAAAATACGCGGCTATCATTTGGGATCCGTTCACTAAGATTTACATTAATAATCTTGATTGTGTGCAAGCAAAGGCCCCTCGCTTTATTTTTAACGACTTTGGACGTACTTCTTTAACTGAATTTGTCCAAAGTTCACTTACCGTCTTTCTCCAAAACGAATCGGCATTCTCGACTGAAGTTTGTGCATCAAATATTTAATAGGCATTATAGGGTAGACCAGTCTGAACTTCACTTTCGACTCTGGATATGCTACTCTGTAGAAGCATGAACTAACAATAACCTCTTTCTGCTTACGTAAAAACTGCTTTATGTATTCCTTTCTCCCACGAAGAGGAAATGACTGGATTAATCTTACTAGCAAAATAGTCACGTAGCCATCATTGTCATGGTTCGCCCACCATCTAAATTAGTTCATCCCGAAGTACTTTTTTGTTTGTTTGTGTACTTTCTTCGTGTTTTTGCCGACCTGTTCTATATCAAACAACGTTCTCATCTGCTAAAATCTCAGCTATAAATTGCAGTATAAATAAATAATACACGAACAGATTTTACAAGAAATGGGATCTATATGCACCGTGCGCAGCCCTCGCCTTGAACAAATCGCAAGAAGCAAGTAGCATGACTTGCCCACGCAATCTGGTGTACCAGAGAACTCCGGTTATTTTATAAGAATCAACATTATCAGCTACGTGCAACTTTAACAAAAAAAGAGATAACCAATTGTTTCCAGGACCAACTCAATGACGCGTGACACCGTGCTTCTGTTGCCACAATTGAACCCTAAAACTATAGATGCTAGTCAACCATCAACAGGGCAGTCGAATACATTGCATATTGAAAGCAGACTTCGTTCTTGCGCGTTGCCCTCTAGACAAAAAGGAAGGTCAGCGAAGCTGCTTCTGAAATATTTCCAAAGTACCTTTAAAGTCTGTTGAAGTTCAGGCTAATTAAGGCTATCAGTTGGGAGGCCTAGATGCCACTTTTGGGGAAAGTCGGAATCTTCCAACACATCGCTGTCAACTAAGACTTAGTTTCTGGCAGAAATTCACGAACGAAGACTTCTGCAAGTGGTGAAAAGTTTAAGATTCATAAAAGGTGAAATTAATTTTACCAATATTGACCAGCAATTTTGACACTGCCAGAAAAATCGCCTGTATTTCTGCATTAATAACGAAAATGTATTGACGGCCAAACATGTATTTTTATGTATCTATATGTACAAAAAAAGTCGTGCAACACCTATGTGGTTTGTGCAGGTGAGTTACACGAGCCAGGGGGACATTCTGAAGGGGGCTAATCATAACGATATTTCGACTAATTGAATAAAATTTGTTTATAAGCTTTTTAGTTAGTGAAAATAGACAAATAATTCCAATTCGGAACTTGCTGAGCCTCATCGAAAACCATCATATGAACTCTTTTTAATGATATATTGCAGGGGCAGTAAATTACGGCGTACCGTAAAAACGCTCAATTTGGACGCGTTTCTAGGCTTCAATTTCTTATCGGAGCGCATATTTTGCAAGTTTTAATTGGAACCATATGTCTATTTTCTTTATCTAAAAAGTTAATTAGCGAATTGTAATTAATTAGCCGACTGAGCGTTACGATTAACCCCCTATGCTACGTCTTCATGACCGTATAACTGACCTGGACAAATCGCACAGGTGTAACTTTCACGGCTTTCTTTAAACAAATCTGTGAGTGTAAAAAAAAAACAAAAAAAAACACTCGGTATATATCTGATATTTATATTGAGTATTTGTTAGTTTCTTTGCAAATTTGTGTGAGCGTTCCCTTAGAGCGTGTCTTTTTGGCAGGTTTCGTACCTTTTTTCTAAAGTATCTTTTAATGTAACCCTGTTGGAAAATTTCGATGATGGAAAGATGACGGAAAAGGCCCATACAAGCCTAACCGTAATATGGGACATCCTATACAAGCGAATCGGCGAATCCAGTATAGTGGATTAAGGCGGAACGATACAGGTAGGCGGAACCATACAAGCGTGTCGTATTATGGGACATCCTATACCAGCGTAGTGGAATATGGCGGAACCATGTGGAACCATACATGCATAACGTAATATGGGACAACCTATACCGGCGAAAAGGCGATACCAGCTCGATGGAGCCATATGGCTCCAACGTGCTGGTTTCACCTTTTCACTGTTGTACAGGGCAATTTAGTTTTAAGCTTTACATATATGTTTAGAAAGGTCGTGAAAGCTAAATTAATGCGGTTTGTGCAGGCGAGTTATGCGGCCAGGCGTACGTAGTATAGGGACCTAATCGTAACAATCAGTCAGATAATTAAATACAATTTGTTAATTAACTTTTAAATTATTGAAAATGAAAATATGGTTTCAATTAGAAACTTGCCGAGTCATTGAAAACCACAAAATCAACTCTTTTTAGAAGGATATAATGCAGGGGTAGCCATTTACGCGTTCTGTAAAAACGAGTCATTTGGACGAGTTTCTAGGTTTCAGTTTATTATCAGAGCTCATCTCTGCGCCCAAGGTCCTGTTTCCCGTTAGACACGCAACGCACGTGCGCCTTGCTTCCCTCCATCCTACGAGGGAGGCGAGGGGCGGCTTCGCACTGTGGCCACCGGGCAGCAGGACCGCAGGTGCAAAGATGCGCTCTGGTAAGAAACCAAAGTCTGGAAACGCGTCCAAATTGACCATTTTTTTAGAACGCCATAAAATGCTGCTCTTGTTTTATATCTTCACAAAGAAAGTTGATTTAGTGTGTTTTGATGATGCTTAGCAAGTTTCTAATTGGAACCATGGGTCTATTTTCACTGATTAAAAATTTCAGGAACATACTATACTTAGAGAGAGGCTGAAGCGGTTTTGTATTTGAAAAAACACTTTTAAATCTTCTTCATATGACCTCCAGAATCTCAAATATCAAAATTATTTGGTAATTTTATGAATCGAGGCTGCATAGAGTCATTTTTAAAGCGCTGTGAAAGCACTTCCCTGGAGAGCGACGTCACAAAAGTGGCTTTCGAAATTTTTGCTCATGCATCTTCAGCACCTATCAAAGCTATGCACGCACGTGCTATTTTTTAAAAGGGCAGAAAAATGTGTCGCGACTGGTGCCAATGCGGGAGAATATACCTAGAAAACTTAAGATTGGACGCGCGGCCCATAAGCGACACGCTTGGCGGCCGAAAGGTCTTACGATGTCACTATTGGTAGGATGTTTTTTTTTTGTTTTCTCACGTTTAGTTTTATCCTTGTGGAAAACGAACGGGATATTCATATTCGCGAGATAAAACTATGCTAGAATGAACCTCCATCTAGTTTTCTGAAAGAAGACTGGCACATCTCTGTAATAAGCTGACTGATCATTACAAATTAGCCTTTTATACTATGCCGCCCTGGCCATATAACTCACGTGCACAGACCGCGTAAATGTAGCTTTTACGGCTTTTTAAAAAAAAATCTGTAAAACATACAAAAAAAGACTCATTAGAATGTCCCCCAATACGATACGATTGTATGGTTCTTTTCCCGCTTGCATTGTTCAAGAAAGACATGTGGACATCCAGCGTTTCATTGGAATGCTGGATGTCAGCGAGTCTACATCAGTGAGTGGTTTCAAACAAGCATGATGTTTGCACACCAGTAAGCTCTTATCCGAGGCTCACCAGGAGCACTAAGAGCAGAGGCAAAATGTCGTGACGTGGTAAATTTGGTTGCAGGTATTTATTTTTAGAAGAACTGTAAGCAGCAAAGCTTAACTTTGCTCAAAAGAAGATAATTAAAAATTCAATACTGAACAATGGTGTCCCTTGAGCTGTCAGACCAAACTCCCACTCTTGCCACTCAGGAGTTCCCAACTTGTGCGTAGAAGATCAGCACAACCCAGATTTGTGCTGCAAGCGCACCTGCAATATAAAAGTTGAATAAACATGAGATGAAATATGAGACGTTTACAATTCTCTGTAATGTGAAATTAGAGCACAGATCTTGAAGAGGAGGATGGGAGGGTATGACCCCCCACCCCCTAACCCTCCTACTCTTCTGCTCCCTCCCATTTAGCGAAAAATTTCCCTGAATTTAGCGGGAAAATTTGCCCACTAAATTTAGCGGGTTAAGTTTTCCACAAAATTTAGCGCGGAAATTGATGTCACATGACCTCAACACAAATGCAGTTTTCCCGCTAAAAGTAGCGGGGAAAATGACGTTGCATGACCGTGTCATGTCATCCATAAAAAATTTAGTTTCTCAGCTAGACTTAGCGGAAATATTAACGTCACATGACCGCAACATTAATTCAATTTCCTGCCAAGTTTAGTTGGGCGGTTACGCCGAGGGCGACGCCGCGAAACGCGGAAACGGGTGCTAAGAGCTGCGCTAAAAAAACTAAATGCATCAGGTGAAATAAGGTGAAAATTAGAGATAAGAAAAAGAGAAGAGAATCTAAGATACCGTTCTCAGACCCTTCCTTTTGTCCGTTCTCAAATGTTTTGATTTCAAGAAATGTTTATATCTTTATTCATACCCAGAGAACCCCTCCCAGTTTCAGCATGAATGCAATAAATCAATGCAGACTAGACCTTGTAAACTATAATGCACATGAAAATGAATGTTCGCCACATAGTCATGTATGAGCCAGTGGCTCAGATCTCTAAATACATTTGTATTGAGGAACATTCTTGAATAAAACTTCTGGGCTTTGAATACGACAGTTTGTACTTCCATAAGGAACACTGTATGGCACTGATTTTTTTTGTGACAATCAGAAACAGCAGTGTCATCCTTGCATACCCAACAAGAATTTGTATTTTTTTTTTTTTAGCATGGCATGTGCTCTTTTAATGGTTATACAGCCTCCTTTAACAAAATTTCCTTTGTAGAGCTTTTTATTGGTTCTTATTAACTCGCACGACAGATTCGGGACCTTGAATTCTCACTCGGCATCAACAGTTTTATATATTAATGTAATAGTGAAAGACAAGATTAATGGTCTTGAGTACGGCTCAACAAGCACAGATGTTGAGAAAAGTACTGAAGAAAACTCAAATGTCAAAATAAAAATAAGCTGGAATGTGGATACAATTAAGGACATGGTCATGAATACAGTAGCAGATTCAATATGAAGAATACGTGTTAGACGCACACTCAAAGAAACCTGTTGCATCTATATTAATGCAAATTACTTCGCAGAACCCAGCGCTGCAGTCTTGGGTGCGAGTTCGCTGAAGAGTCCACTGAAAATGAGTGCAGACGGAAAAAGCAGTTTGATCTGCGACAATGAGCATTACATAGGCAAGTGACATGTCATTGTTACTGTTACAGTGCCGAATGTTTCAAACTGCCAGTCGCATCATTCTGCGAGTTCCATCCGTATATTACAGGGTTTGGCTCTCTCGAATTCTTCGCGAGAAAAATTATGAACTGGAAATGTCTAGCGTAGTTCTACAAAAACTACTTCCAGAATCCTAACTCAGCATCGTAAAGAATATATAAAGTTTCTAGAGATAAGGTTAGTGCAGGAGTTGAATAAACTAAATACTTAGTTTTGTGAAACCATCTTGCCGTAGTAAACGTATAAAGTTCCCCTAGGTAGAGCTAGTCATTACGGATGATTGTGCCCATTGCATACCATAAAAATTTAATTTGCGACCTACAATATTTACAGACTCAACCAACTCTGAATAAGTGGAACACTTGGCACTAAAGATTGGTCTCACCATGACTGTCTGCAAACATCCACATAATAATTTCCATAAACCTATGCATTTCAAGAAAATATTTGGAGCGAGCTGTTTAAACTGCCATAACACTTTTTAACAATAATAGAAAGCCTGTAGTGGGCCACAACTTAAGCAGTTTTTACTTCATTATAAAGGGCAATAACAAATATGTGAAGCCTAAAACTAGGCCTGCACTGAATTGCTTTCTTAAGTTGAACGTGCTACGCTCGGTTCAATATATTATCTTTGCAGAGCTGACAATGTGCAAGTTCCCATTTTTCTTATACTTCACATCTCCCGACTGCTGGGTGGGGTAGGTACATAAGATTAATGACACCAACGTAACACAATGATTATTTTAAGAATTTATTTGGGTATGGCACTAGCGAAGCCATCTGCGGGAAGTTATTTCTGTGACTCCGTCGAACCTACATCCGTGGGCTTTAAGTTCACATGTGAATCATGTCTGCAGACGCTTTTTTTGTAATTGGAACTCCATCCAACCCGAGATTTGAATGTTTTTTGCATTTAGGCTTAGTAGTGCTTTTGCTGTTTCACTTAAGAATAGGTAAGAATGCTTATTTCGAGTAGCATACCTAACACTTGGTGGCATGAGGACTCCCTTGTCGTGATGCTAATCGAAAGCCACAGGCAGGGAGATACTGTGATGCTCTTGTTGCTGGGATTACCTCCCCCATGGTCCTGGCCGGACCACAGAAGAAGATTGAGTCCAAGCTTGTGGCCACTAGGATCTCCAGATCTTGAGGCAACCAAGTAGCTGGAAATAAAAACAAATCACAATCAAGTACTTGGCAGAGCTACATTAGAATGGCTAGTATATTCTTTCATGATCAGCACATAGATCCTTTTGTTTTTATACTTTGTACTTGTACCTATTAAAGAACTGCTCCTTCACAGTCACAGTCATAAATACACCACAGGACAAGGCCACACAGGCCTTGAAATGATGGGTACCGAATTGAGGCGAATGATCAAATGCATTCATTTAACCCTCTTTTACCCCAACCTGGGAGATTTCTGTCAAATATTCACATTTAACTCTAAAGACTATAAAAAAAACCTACTACTGCAATGCAGAGCCGTATAGTGGGAGAGTTTAGCCAGTGGGTGTGGTGACAAAGGTGCCGGAGAGGAGGAAAGGGAGGAGACCGCCGAAGGAAAGAGAGAGAAGGCAGCAAAAAGGAGACGACCGCTATTTTGACGCAACGCTGTTGGCGCGGAGCACTGCTGAGGCTATGTGTCGTCTGCTACTGGCTTAATTCATTTTTGCCTTTATAAAAGTTTGCGTTTAAACATGGAGAAACTTCTTTCTTTAGGTTTTTAAGCCACCGAGGAATAACACTATATTATTTTATTGCCAGAGCCTGCCAAATAAAAGCAAAGGGCAGGTGTCTGGATAGAAAGAGTTTAGTTGGCGCACCAAGAGGCTAACCAATAAAAATGGGTACCACTCTGCGCAAAATGCCTAAAAAGCATGCATCTCTACTTGACACTAACAGCAGCACACACCATCTATTTTACTGACTAAAGGGTACTAGATCATTATTTCCAGCTAACTAGTCAAAATAGATATTCTTGCCGACTTGCTTTTTAGGAAAATTTTTAAATTTACAAGAACTATTAAGACAACGGCTAAAAAAGAGCAATGGCAAAACCAACAATTGAATTCGCCTGCTCTCCAGTAGCACGACATCTATAGAAGGCAGACCTGCAGAATGAACAAGCAGTCTAAAGAAGAGTATGTCCCATGTATAATTTGTTTCCATGCTGCAAAGCAAGTGCTGGAAAGAGGTTTCACGACATTAACAAAATTTCTTGCAATCAGTTGAGAACAAGTTAGAGCAGTGAACTTGTCCTTGCCCTTGGCATAACATTTTAGTGTTGCCCATGGAAACTCAAATAAATTTGTGAATAAAAACAAAAGAGACTAACCTTCATAAAAAAAAATCTAACTTTCGCAAAGAAAAGTTATCTTGAACAAAATATGCGGGATACAGTTGTACAGCATCCATTTTTGTGCTGAACCAATTTTGAGGCAAATCTGCGACAATGAAAAGAAAACGCCTGAGTACATTAGGGAAAGACAGAAAGGATACATACCTACAACAAAAAAATTTAGAACGACCACGGGCAGAAACCTCTGGTGAGGCTCTCGGAGTGACTCCCTGCAATGGGCCTGCGCAGACCAGAGAACAAGATCGGTCAGAGCTTGCAGCCATAAAGTGCTTCATACCATGAAGTTCCAGAAGTAGCTGCAATTCGAAGCAAAGTGCATTTCATTTCTCTGCAGAATGGAGAGTTTAATAGCTAGTATGCATTCATAAGGTGATACAGTCACGAATGCAGATTTTTCAATGCAGCACTATATCACCAAATTGTTAACCGTGCCGGGCAACACTAAAAACCGGGAGCATTATTCCAAACTATCTCAGTTTAAAGTTAATTACGGCAGAAGCTGCAAGCCATGTGACCTTCTAGTTGGATGCCATGGTACGTCGAGCTTATAATCATGTCTCACACTGTTTTTGCTGCAATGGCTTGTAGTGTCAAAAGTGGTCCAGCTTAAAAGAGATGCAAAGTATAGACGTTTGTGAGTGGGGCCCTGACCTAGTCTTCAGCTACATTGCGAGGTAGGACGTTCCAACCGGGATGTTTGCTGCCTGTAACCACACGACCAGCTTGTGCACAGCGATTGCTCGAGCCGAGTACATGTCCTCGACAGTGCCATTATTTGACAAGCAGTTTTATGAATGTTAAACATGACTGACTTGCAGAGAGACTGCATCTCAACGACTAATGACTTGGGATACCTAACTGAATACTGATATATTAACTGAATGCAAAACAAATTACCTGGCAGGCATTAAATTTATCAACAGGATGGGTCAACTCCGCATTAAGTTGGAGTCGATGCGTCAGGCACGTAACCAGGATTTTGTTTCAGGGGGGGGCCCCTCATAACAAAACGCTGTGTGAGGGGGAGGGGGGAGAGGAGGACCCATGCAAAATGGAAGATATCGGGGGGGAGGGGGGGGCCGGGCCTCATAAGCCTCCCCCTGGCTACGTGCCTGCGATGTGTAATAGGACAATACAAACAAAGATATACCTTACAATTCCTTTTGCACCCCCAAAATGATGTGTTTTTGAGGGTAAGATACACAATGTTCTTGATTCAGAAAGTGCCTCAGCTGTACAAATGCATATGCAGTAAGAGCACTCGCCAAGCCTATTTTCCTCAGCTCTGTGCAGGTTAAGCTAAGTTAGAGTATAGAGGTACACGCTCACTGACAGCATGAGAAAGGCAGGGAGAAGTCTCCGTTGTTCCACCACCAGCCCGTCTGCTACCTTCGATGACGTTTCAGCGCCTCATGAGACTGGAGCAAGCACATCTGTCCAAAGTGGGGTGAAAAGCACAAGCACGTGCTGGAGGACGCCCAGCCATTCTCTTTTTGTCATCGGCTATTTTACATATTTTAGTATGACATATTTTTAAGTGAGAAAAAAAGTGAAAGCCGCTTACAACTCCCTGTAACGCCGAATTAGAGCGCAGCTCTTGAGGAGGAGGAGGGAAGGGCGCTGGGGGGGGGGGGGGCTAGACTAACCAGGGGGGGTCACGTGACCCCCAATGCCGATGATGTCATCACTGACGTCACTGATGATGTCATCAGTGACGATGACGATGCGGGTACCGATGACGTCATTAGTGACGTCACTGATGACTTCACCAGTGATGATGACGATGACGATGCGAATGTCGGTGACGTCATCAGTGACGATGACGATGACGATGCGGATGCCGGTGACGACATCAGTGACGTCACTGACGTCGTCATCAGTGATGATGACGATGCGGATGTCGGTAACGTCACCGGCATCCACATCGTCATCATCACTGATGACGTCACCGGCATCCACATCGTCATCGTCATCATCACTGATGACGTCACCGGCATCCGCATCGTCATCGTCATCATCACTGATGACGTCACCGGCATCCACATCGTCATCATCACTGATGACGTCACCGGCATCCACATCGTCATCGTCACTGATGACGTCATCATCATTGATGACGTCATCATCACTGATGACGTCACCGGCATCCACATCGTCATCGTCATCATCACTGATGACGTCACCGGCATCCACATCGTCATCGTCATCATCACTGATGACGTCACCAGCATCCGCATCGTCATCATCATCATCACTGATGATGACGTCATCAGTGATGATGACGATGTGGATGCCGGTGACGTCATCAGTGTCGATGACGTCATCGGGGGGTCACGTGACCCCGGTGGGGGGCTCGCGCGGTGCATTATGGGACATTTTTCCATGATGCACCGCGCGGTTACGCCGACGGCGACGGCGACGCCGACGCCGCTCAAGCCGGAAACGGGCCCCTAAGAGCTGCGCTCTAAAAGTATTGCAAATATGCAGTCCAACTTTGACCATAATACAGAAGTCTGATAAAGATAACAGTTGCCATTCACCATTTTCCAAATAAGTGCTCCCACCTATCGGAACATCTACACATGTGGTGCGTGAGTGGGTTCAGGACTGAGACGCTAGAAAATGAAGCGCTCACAAGGCTTGTCTGGCCCTTCCAACCATGCGGGTACATTCATCGCAAATCCCAGATTTTTAGACAAAATGATTTAGAATAAGCAAATCTTGTCTACGCCCGAGGTAGAACATTGAATTGTGATTCCCCCATATTGTGCCAACCATCCTCCAACCTGCGGTACCACCTGCAAATGAACTATGTTGTGCTGCGGCACGCATCCATGCTGCCTGCTTGAGAAGAAAACCACTGCTAGTGTTGAAGACGACATCCCACAATGTACAGGCAACAATGTTTAACGAACTAAAACAAAATTGATATCATTCAATAGACACAGATAGGCTTACAAAGTGTCGACACCATGATTGTTGTTGTTGGTTTTACTCCTGTATAGAAACATAAGTGACTTCCTCTTTCGTCCGATGTACAGTAAAACCCCCTTATCTTCGTGGCCCCTATTTCTTCTCGAATCGGTCACAGAGGACATAATCGCAGCCACTGAATTCTGCAAAATTAAAGGCCGCGAAAATAAAGGTTCGCCAACATTAAAGAGTTTACTGTTCTTCCGTGTGTCACATGATGTTAACATTTCAAGGAGGCTGAAGGTATTGGTTTAAGAAAAAATTGACCTATGAAAAAAAATGCCCTTCTCCAGGTTAGGCACGCGAGGTTCTTTTGCACTACCTATAAGGCGGCAAGTTTGTTTCGGCAGAGCTTTTGGTTAAACGGAGTCACAAATGTAGCTATACTTGGAGTCAACTATTTTGTGCTGCATAATAAAGCTAGAGTAAATTCCACTGTGCTTCTGCACAGCACTGTTTGTTGTGAGAACATATGTGGTTTAGTGTTGCATCCCATTTGCATGATCTAGAGAAACTAGCGCTGACAGAGTTGGAGCACTCAAAAAGAAACAAAAACAAACAGCCGACTGTGGAAACATTGAGAGATGCACACATGCGAACTGTGCATTTCTTAAAAGTGGATTCGAGCAAAGGTAAAGACAATATGTATACTTACGGCGGCCATACTTGCCTTTCCCAAGCATGACCACTTTTCCCTCGGTAGCACCATCCAGTAAGCACCAGCAACACGCCCATGAGGCGCCGCCGACTCATGGATTGAATGACGACCCGCCTCAGGTCTTGGAAGGAGATCCGGAACACTGCTTTAGGCCAGATGTTGTATCTGGAGGGGGCAGGGACTAAAAGTAAAAATTAACAAATTTATCTGAAGCGCTACATTCCTATAGCATAAACTCTAGGATAGCAGTATTTCTTTTTGAGGTCAGTGATGCATTTTAATTAAACACAAATGGTTGGTTTATATGATGAACCAGCAGCCCCTATTTTCCTTAAGTGTAACGCAGTGTCTAACGTTACATCCGACGGAACCCGAAATAAAAATTAAAGTTACGCCCAACGTAACTGTTAAGCATTCGAGCTGCGTCCGACGTAACCCAAAATAAAAATTGTTACCGTATTTACTCGAAAATAGGTCGAACCCTATTTATTAAATCCACCAACAAAAAAAAAAAAAAAATTTCAAATATAGGTCGACCTTTTTTTTATTTTTAAGAACAGGGGAAATTTTGGGCAAAAGAAAGGAAAAAACCTTTATTTACATCACTCTCAGCTAAATCACGGGGCGATGCCAAAAACTTCATCACCGTCAGAACTTCTGGACATGTTATCATCGTCCGAAGCTTCGTCAGCTGGGTAGACATCCTCGCAAATTCGCAGCAATACTTCACAACACCGTTGTAAAATGACGACAAGAAACGAAAAAAGGTGCGAAGCGACGGAAGACAAACTACAAAGACGCAAGCAAAGCCGCCGTGTCGCCATGAGCAACACGCGAGCCGAGCCGCCTCAAGCAACTAACAAAAATAACATTTTTTTTTCTTGTGCGCGTTTGCGAGGATGGAGGGTAAAGTGCATGGCGCATCGCGTTCCTCTCCTTACCCGTTGCCCAGCAAGGGGAACGCTAGAGGCGCGATGTCGAAATCCGACGCCCGAGGGGCGCACGCGATATCGTCACCGGCCACCGCGGGCGGCGAGCCATTTCGGCAACCAAAAGCTTTTTGAAACAAGAAGCTGCGCGGCTCTACAACGCCGGCTCGGTGACTCGATAGCTTCATGCCTCCGGTCGGGTCGAAAAATTTGGTCGCGAATGTAGGTGTCGAAATTCTTTAATCACAATTTCCGAAAAAAAAAAAAAAAAAGGTCGACTTATATTTGGATAAACACGGCAGTCAGCCGCGCGACGAGACACACATTATGAAAGCGATTGGTGCGAGCGACCAAGGCGATGAGCGACGTTTTCTAGAAGCCCAAGAACCGAGCGGCGCAAGCAGCGAGTGAGAAATCTTCGGCGCTCGGCGCCAGCTCTCGTAGCTTCACGCCGTCGCTCGTCTTGTTGATCGCTATATTGCTAACATGCCGTTCAGATAGGCGCTCTAAGTGCTTACCATCGCATTGGGACCAGCCTCGCATCCAACCGTAACCAGTCTTGACTTTTTTTTTTTTTTTTAGCCGCCCAGGTAGAAGTTAACATCGTTTTCCGTTTTCAAGCATGGCTCCTCGTTCATTGCTCGATTTACATTTTCGGCAAATGACCGCAATGAAGCACAATTATTCTAGTTCAAAATTGTCACGAACACTTGGCACGCATGCTTATACTGTAGCGCACCTAACGTAATTTAAAAGTAGAACGAAAACGGGACGAGATTCGCTTACCGCTTCACGGATCCTAGGCCTAACGGCCGTACTTGGAAGTCGCCTGCGGTCCGGCGATCGGACGAGTCGAGCCGGCCTGACGCAGGCTGACCACGCCTGGTTGAACTGTGAGAGGCGCCGTCCAGTTGAGAGCCTGAGACGCAGTAGAAACGGACCGCAAAACATCTGTCCCGTAACCGTAAACGAGCCAACGACCCCCCACACCGCTCTATCTTCGCCATCTCCGCGACAACCGGAAGTGGAAGCCGCGAAGTTATTAGAAAAGCCGCGGCAGCGGAAGCCACTGGGCGGAAGCTTTAAGTTTCGGTTTCGCTTTTCTCCAACGCAGGCTACTGTCGCTACGGTTTCGGGGTGGTGGGTTTGTCGGGTTTGTGGCTGGTTGCGACGACGCGAGGGGCACGAAAAGACGCCAATTTGGCCGAGTACGAGTCACGGCCCACGATACGAGCAACGGGCCGTTTGCCGCTGTCGACCGGCGATGCGGTATCCGCGGCTTGGTGTCACGATCGGTTTGTTGCCGTGCACGTTGACTCAAAGCTCGAAGTTATGCAGTTCCGTTCCGGCACCAGCCGCACCACGTTTTCCGGTGCATCGCACGTGGAGGCCTTTCGACGCATTCAGTGAACGTAAAGATCGTGCCCGCTGTCTTCGGTGCTGTGGAAGAAGTTGGGAGACGGAAGGAGTTTAGGACTCCAGGCCGGGCCGCCTGTTCACTCTGAACGAGAGGCGACGTGTGTGTGCACGCTTTGAGGAAGCCTCCGCGTTTCGCCGCGCTAGACCTCGCCGATCGCGACCGGACCAACCGGACCCCGAGTCCGAGAGGCTCTTGCGGAGTCAGGAACTGCACCGAGGTAGGAGCTGCTCGTTCTGCGCTACCATGCAGTGCTCTACAGTGCTCGGAGCTCTCGGTGTCATTCGTGCTTGCACTGAAGCCTTTGTGACCCCTTCGGACCCGCAAGTCGTACTTCGCAAAGGTTTGGACGGGGCCGCCCTCACCGAGCAGCTCCGCTATATTCCGCTTACTTATGATCGCAATAAAAGCTTGCGTTCTCGGGAAAAAAATTGCGGGAACGCTCTCCGCGCCGCCGACGAGGTTGGCCGCCGCCATGTTCTCAGCTGTTCACTCGCTCCCGCAGCGAGCGCCTTCCGATAATCCTCCCCGTTCCAAAATGCGATGCGCTTTGCGCATTATGCCGTTTACATGACCGCATATTGAATGCGGCAACTGGATTCAATGCGACTAAGTCGCATTCGTGTAAACGTGGCTTATGTTCTTTTTCGACATGTATGGTGTATGTAACGATAGCGGTGGTGAACGATGGACGTTTTCGTTGGAAGATGGCGGTCGTCTTGCTGCATGTATGATTTGGTTATACCGGTGGTCCTGTGGTATAAGCGTTTTGTTGGAAAGACGGCAGTCACCTACGTCATCGGACGCAAAATCATACCAGCCACACCGAATCATATCGGCAAGCAAAGTGGCTGCCAGTATAGACAGACCCGGAGCCATAGCGGTGCCGGTATCTCCAGTTATGCAGAACGCCAAACCAAACTAGCTGCATGCATAACACAAAGAAATTATGGTGGTGTCATACCAGAACTGTACAAGCAGCAGGTTTGTTTCTTGTACGTTTTTCCAATAGGGAAGTTTTAATATTTCGTACACATTTTGTAGCACGTAACGTGCATGCGTCAGTCTTCAATTGAAGGCTGTGCAAAGAACAATAGTAAAACGACGGTAATGCAGACTTGTCGACGCTGCTAGGTTTATAACGAATCGAAAAAAGGATTAGCTACAGCGTTCATACATAGCTGAGTGCTCATCCCAAGGATATGGGCTTTACATAACTTTTCTCCGGAGATATAAAAAATTAGACCCGTGCCATAATTGTATGAGCTGACGAGAAAACAAACCCCTCAAATGTATTTACAGCTGGAAAGACTTTAAACAAAATGGATACAGTTCGTACCAACTTGTACCAACGAGCCAACATGTCAGTAAGTTGAATTTATTGCGAATAAAAGCCCTAACAAGATCTGAGTGTATGCGTGAGTGAATTGGCAATAGGAATCGCAGGGAAGGAATAACAGCTATAAAAAGTGAGATTCACGAAAGGAACGCAGGTTTTACTTATTTGCTTTGTTTCCTTTTCCATTAACACATTTCAGTTCCAAGTTCAGCTGTGGTCCTGTCACAAGCGTCCCTTTTGTGGCAGGGTGAAAAAATTGCAATTTCTAAAATTAAACTATTCAGATTCATTTGATTAAATTCAGATTTGTTTTACATTTAAATTACTCTAGCTGGAAGAAAGGTATTCATTATTACGAAATGTATAATTAAAACAAGGCAGATTGGTTATGAATTCGTTCGACCACAATAAACAATACAAAAAAAGAATTTGTGTACATTAAAACTTGAAACAAATATTAAAACAACCTTCTCTATGTATAAACCTTTCATACTAGTACAGAAGCAGCTCATTTATTTAGTTAGGGGAAAACTTCTGCTTATTTTTTCTTTTGGGTTTGAATTTGTTCCCATGACATTCATTTTTCTTTTGCTTTATTCGTTGCTTTCTTTCGCGCTTTGATTTGCGTGCAGTAGTACAGGTCATAACTTAGAAACGAATTTCAGCGTATAAAAAAAAACTCGACAGTCTGATTTGCTGAAAACAGTTGTCCGCTTGAATATTTGATTTTAATACAAAAGAAGTGTAAATTAAAAGCCTCAAGTGATGAAAAAACAGTGAATAAAATGCAATTTGGGGGTTATTTCTGCTTGAAAGATTTAATTTATATCATCACAGTAAACCCGGGGACATATTTCAAGATTTAAATTATGACATAAATCACTGCATAAATCATCTTGATTTTTATTCTGCACCCTGTTTCGTAGTTCTCGTGTTTGTTTCTTCTAACTATTATTTTATTATGTTAGACCCTGACATGATATCACTGGGAAAATCATGCGGCTTCGTTACACGCAAATAAAGTTTGCTGCCGGCTCATTCCGCTTCAGCTACGGCCGGCAAGTTACTGCAACGTGAAAAGAGGCTTCAGTCCCATGTAGAAAACCTGCTTGCGATGAAGCAAAATATTTAAGCCAGCTGCGCAAGCACACTGCGAGGGGGATCTTTGCTATGCCCCGAGTTAGCGTTAAATAAATTAAAAAAAAAATCACTGTTGTTTTCACCCAGGAGCTTTCGAATTTCAAGCTTTGATAAAAATTTCAAAGGTTAATTCATGTATTTCCGTCAGTTCCTCTCGCAGCAACCTTGGCGAAAACAAGGACAGAGATAGCGCGACAACAATACAAGTGATATATGTCGCATACAACTCAAACGAAGATGGCACGGTCGCATTCCGTGCCACTGGCGAATAACGCGTTTAAAAATTGGGGGCACCTGCCCTTTCGAATTGTGATTCGCTGTTACTCATTGCGCAAGCTCACACGCAAAAGACCAGACAGAGTTGGCCAAATGACTCGTTCCTGTCGTTTGAGACGCCTCCATCGAAGTGGAAATCACACAATGGTGTCTTTACTAGGGCTGGGCGTAAATGAAAATTTTCAACCCGATTAATCGCCACCCTTTAAATGATTACTTAATCGATTATTCGGTTGTGCTGATTTTTTATAAATAATTATTAAAAATATTGCAACAACTCGTCTTGCATTCGAAGACACTGGCACACGGCGCAAAGGACATTTTACATTGCTTATTTATATATTTCAACGATTCAAACACTTACATATGTTTGCTCCAGGCCTGAACGAAGAAGTTTGACCGCATTCTCCAGCATAAGCGAGATTATTTGTTCAGAATCATGCCTGCTGCCCCGAAGAGACGCTCACACGACGTTGAGGTGTCTGGGACGCTCATCACCCTATGCGATTGGCACGATAAAGTGACGCTTGGCAGGAAACTGAGGCTTCTTCACTTTCCTCCTGGAAGGCGTTGTTTCTCTTTTTCTTTGGTGTGTTGTCGCGATGAGTGTCCGGCGACATACGTGCCAGCAAGGCACTCATCGCGCCCGATACACCTTGCAATGTTTCTTTCGAAGGGGACTCCCATCGCTGGCCATTCACTTGTTTCTCTATGCGCGAACTTTTTGTGGAACGCAGCCCGGCTGCACCAGTTCTCGTGCAAATGGAGCAGTTGCCTACGCTACGAGCTAAAACAAAAAAGTCACCCAGAGTCGTTTCCTGAGCTAATGACGAGGCACACGCATAATCGGGCATGTGCTTCGCCAATAGATCCGACGCTTCGAGAAACTGATATTGGAGGTGAAAAATTGGCACACCGGGGGAAGGCATTGCTGCAGTGTTAATTGGATGACCTGTGTAGACCAACTAGTTGTGTGCAAATAAAAGAAACACGAAGGGTGGAGTGTGACATTACTTCAATTGTTTCCATATCGAGCGCGCTGATAAAGACTGGAAAATCGATACATTTTATACACTTGAGTGCATCGAAAGCAAGCGCTTCTACAGGTACTGCTCAGGCTGTAATGCATGAAGTTTATTAGTATTTTTATTGCCTTGAGGCGTGGTGTAAGCTGTGTTCTGATTGCTTGCAATAAAACACGCAGAAGTTGTTCAACACTGTGTTACTGGAAAAAGATCCACGTGTTGACGGCTGCTAATCTTCTCGTTCAAGGGATTGCCACAAAGCGCGCGCTGACCGCGAATTTTCGCGGCGCGATTTTACAACGTCCCAATTTTTCTTGGCAAACAACATCATTTACATTCACGAGCTACTCTTTTTAAGCACAAACGCAGGTGCTCGGCAGGGGTTCATATCGTTTTGTCGAAGCACGTTTCGTGGACAACGTTTGATGGACATACGTTTCGTCGGCACTGGGATGTTTTAGGGACACATGCAATTGCAATGTTTCGTCCAAAAACGTATACGCCTCGCAAGTGGGCTCATTTTCGTCTTCTGCGCATGAGAAAGGAAGTAGCGGTGACGTCAGAACGCCAAGCCCTGATTGGCTGATCGCGACCCCCTATCTCAGCGTCGTCTGCTCCTTCGCAACGTCGTCTGCTCGCAACATCGTCAGTGTCTGTCTTACCTTTCCTGCGGCTTTACACGCGAGCTCGACTTCGTCTTTCAGAGAGGGCAGACGAAATAACTCGAGCGGTACGTTGTTTTTGTCTAACAACTAGCAGACGCGCATCAAGGAGGGAAGTCAAAGGTGGCGAGGTGCCCTGAGACGCCAATGATTGTTTGCTTAGAACCGAGAGTGAGCGTGTTAGTGTCCGTAAGTTCGCTCCCAAGTACTTTTTCCCTCCATTCCTCTGCGGCGAGACCCCTCACTCTTTGACGGCGCCGGCGGGTTGGCGCAGTTAACGTCGCCTGCTTTACGTCTGCTAGTCAAAGCGATGGCTGCTTTATCTTTCCTGCGTCTGTCGGAGATTCACCGCTTTTTCACCGGCGAGAGTCACCGGTGCCTAGGGATAAAGGAGATAACAAGAGGAAGAAATTGACCTCTTAATCTGAAATTGAGGTCAGCGATCAAAGTATAACACGGGAAGGGTTCACAAGGGTCGCGCGGGCATATTCCATTCAGCACGCCAGCCGGTCGTGGGCAGACGGTCGCCGAGTCGCGGAGTGCCTGCTAGGCCTAACTGCCGAAGCTCGCTTGGTCGCGTTCGGTGGAATCGTGGCCCTTGGAGCTTTTCCTAGGCTTTTGTGGATCCAGCATTCTTGTTCGTCGTGGTCTGTTTCAAGTACTTTTTTCTTGCTGCTTGAAGTCGGGACGCGTGAGAAGCGCACGTAGAAAAATAAACGTCCGTGGGTCGTCGCGACCGCGACGCTGTCGGCCACGCGAGCTTCGGAGCTGTCGTAGGATTTCGTCGTAACCTGCGCAAAACTTACGAAAATTTCGTTTCGTGAATACGAATTTGTTCTTAAGTTCTGTCTTACGCACATTTTTGGCGTAAGATCGTTTTGTGAATCTGGCCTTCCGAAAGTCGCAGGAAAGGTAAGACAGACGCGGACGACGTTGCGAGCAGACGACGTTGCAAAGGAGCAGACGACGCTCCGATAGGGGGTCGCGATCAGCCAATCAAGGCTCGGCGTTCTGACGTCACCGCTACCCCCTGCGCAAGAAGCAGACGAACTTGCCCTCCGCATTACATTCTTCTATTGCCGGAGTCCCACTAGAGCGACAAACAAAAACAAACGACAGGGACAAGCCTGAAACCAGATTATTTCGCGATTTGACATACTTTGTAGAATTAAGGAGGCTATGCTCAAATACGAGCATCATGCACGCGACAGTATCTTTGAATGGCTAGCAATCACATGTGCTTGCTTCGCGAGCACCGAACGACTAAACGCCTGCCGTAGCATTGCGAGCTAGCTGCATGTGTTTGAGGTTCATCGCTATCGTTTGTTTCGGTTTGTCGCTCTAGTGGACTTGGGCGTAAATGAATTGGGTTGAATTACTGGCTTCATTTCGTTTGCTTGAAGACTGCCGGAACTAAAGCGAACTCACTCCCCCCGAGGCGGTTCCGATAGCGCAAAAACGAATATGCGAGAGCCCTAATTCTAGACTTCCCAATTGTGCGCACCACAGCTCTAGTTCGTACTACGCGCGGGCACCGGTCGCTTCGGTTGGGAAAACTTCAATATAATCACTGTCCCGGACTTGCACCAGTCCGCGTGGACCGCAAAGGGTTAGGCAAGCTAGGCTTCCTGCGGATGCAGGTGACAATGGCGATGTTCACGGACAAACGCTTTCGACAAAACGAAACAACGTCCTTCGACAAAACGAACTCTCAATGAAACGTGGCAGTATATAAAAGAAACTGTCAATGAGACGTCGTTCCACCAACTAACGGCCACCACTCGGCAGCCCGATCAAAGCACGTCACTCTTGTAGCATTTGTTGCGCTCAAATGGCCGCCATATGCCCGAGAAACATCGAAATATCACCACCATGGTGAAGTTTGCGTAGTTTGTATATTAATTCGCGTATATATGCCTCGCGTTCTCAAAGGGGGTCGCAGAAACGGATAGAAGAGCGAGCGTATAGCCCTGGAAGGGGCTCCTGCTGCAATACATGAACAGCAATGTCATCGCGGCAACCGTGGCAACGAAATCAAGAAGTTGAATGGTTGGTGTCACTTGCGATGAAACAATCGGACTTGGAGAAGAATATGAATATGACTTCTGGTGACTCGTGTTTGCTCTTCACTGATATTACTTTGGTTATTTGCCACACACTAAAAATTTCAACACCCATGTTCGTGTTAAAAGGGTGTTTTTCCGAGCTCACACCCTTCCTACACCATTTTTACATGATTTTTGAATATTCAAGGGTGTACGGAAAGGCCTACACCCTTCGTACATCCTTTTTACACCCTACGGCTACCGAAATCGTGTTAAGAGGGTGTTGCGGTGGTACACCCATGATTTCCGAATCGTCGAACTCGGAAACCGCCGAATTGCAGACATACGCGCCGACAGCAGAAGTCAAGAAGCAGCCTGCTCAATTTAGAGGATTTCGTGAAGTTCAAGTAAGCACAATGGGCAGCTGACATCCAAGCCAAGCCAACACTCAAGGTGTTTTCAAGCCAGATGAATGCCGGCGTTGTGTACAAGCTCCTTGGTTGTTTACGTGCAAGCGACCACGAAAATAGCATCGGTTACTCACGCACTTCTGCTCAGAATGGTGAGACCACATCGGTTCTATTATGATACATTCCTTCTTATCCTGAGATGTACTAAAACGAAGGCTAGACGTGCGAGACGGTTCGGGCTCACAGCTTTACTGTGAGCCTGTACCGTAAAGGTCGGTTCCGACACTTGCGTTTGAGTGTGTTTGTCTGCGTTGCGTTTAGAACCGAAAACGAGTCACCGGCACATCTGTGCTTCGTATGAAGCGTGGATTCCAATTCAAAGAATCATCTTGGCACGCGATATAAGCAGCAGGGATGTCCTGGTTTCTCGCAGCCGCAACGCGGTCAAACGCAACTGTTTGAACCAGGCTTTACGTGGTTGTCCTGTGCTTGTCCCTCGCGCTTTATTCTTTCGATTTTAAGTATTCATTTTCAACTCGCTCGCTTTTAACAGTACTAGTAGATACTCAGGCTGCACGAGGGTTCGTGCAGTGCGACCATCTAGCGATGCTATGAGCTTGTGCTCGAACCTTGGCTTTAATGGGCAATCATCGGGGATATATGACACACGATGATGCCAAGTCTGTTCACGGCGGACTCTCGTGCTGTTCTGATTGGAGGAGAAGGGGCGTGTAAAAAATTGGCAAATGGAACATGGTTAGCGACAGCGCAAATATATGTTGGAAAAAGTTCAGAACATTGAAGTGCAGCAGCCTGAAACTTTGGAGTTAAGCAATTAGAGAATCATTTGAAGACATCTTTAGAGGTTCAGCCTTCTCTCCCCCCACACCAATATCGAAGGCTGCTAGGATATTGGTTCAGGCTAAGCCCTCTGTCTTTCAGTCAGCGAACTCGAGCCGTTCCACCTGACCTTGTTATTTCATAACAGATATGTTAGAAAATGGAATGCAGATTTTCTTTACACGGCCAAAACATAAAGTGTTACCAAATAATACCTGCCATATTCATATTCTACATTTACAGACCGGGGCTGCCCCGCCTGTGGAGGGTGAAGATGCGAGCAGCCTCGAAGCCCACCAACAGTGGTTGTGTGCTGAGAGCAAAAGCTGGTGCCTGACGAAGGCCAGATTGATCTTCGAAAGGATGCGACTGCCTGCAAATGGCTACATGTGTTGACATTGATGGGCATATAGACTGCACAGAATGCTTATCCCTACCTGATGGATGCTAGGAGGGTATGCGTTCCATATTTTTTTACTGATCTCTACGACAATTGCTAAATTGCGCTTCCCCGTTCCGTGATTGCGGCTGCCGGACGACCATCTTGGGACACGGAAAATTAACCTTTTGGAGCGTTGCAGAGGCTGGCCGGCAGCGTGCTGAAGACATGTTTTTTGCTCGTTTGTCGTCATTGGGAGCGTTAAAGTGGCCCTGCAATAACTTTTTGACTGGTTTTTAATTTGGACCGAACCTGAGTGCATTGAACGTAGTAATTTAAAGAAACTTTTCTTTTCTCAAATTTCGCTTTATTTTAAAAGTTATAGGCAAATTAGACTTACAGAAACAAGCAAAAAATAACATCCTTCATGACGTCGTAGGTCCTGGTTTGAGTGGCCGTGAAGTAGTGAGCTCATCGAGCGCTCACGGCTGCCGCACTCAGTGTCAACGGCTCGAGAGGGTGCCACTAAAGCACGTGTTGACTAGGCTGTATGAAGCGGGCGGCCAGGGCAGCTCGCATTGCATTTGCCGCGCGATTAAAGACTAATTCGGCATAACACTTCATTGGCCACAAACGACGGCAAACACGGGGTAAAGATCAGTTCAGAACGAGAGCCACTTCGCGCTGCCATACCGCCAAAGGGTCAAATCGCCAGCCAAGCCCGCGGCGAAAGCCTTGGGAACGCTCGGAACCGGTCGGATTTTCGAGCCGGTATACGACCGCAGTGCCACCGCGTACATCCGGGACCTTTCTAAGCCCATTGTTCGTCGGAGCCTCATCCCACTACGCCTTTCTAGTATGCGCCGTTTTTTTTCACCGCTTGGTGGCGGGTATGATGAGAAGTCATTTTTTGTTTCCGTACTTTATAAACTGCATTTGTTTCTTTTCTGATCTAAAATACTGAACAAAAACTACTTTCATACATAATTGAAACGGTTCGCGACACCTATATTTTGTATCGACTAAAAAAAAAGCTTTTAGCGGCTCTGACCAGTAGTAAGCCCAGGACCAAAGACGTCACATATTCCGCGCTTTCGGCAACGCGGGTCGCCCTCGTAGGTGGAGGAGGTTTCCGCGTCGTCCGGTTAAAATATGACTCACTGATATTTAGTTATTCTCTCCGTGCCCGCTGGCTTACCCGAACCCAAAGAGACGTGGAAACCGCAAAAGAGGTAGACGCTTAAGTATGATTGCAGCTCCCCTTTAAGTCCACACTCCTTTACTCCTACTCTGACGCTCCGAGTTTCATACTCCAGGCACAGCAACTAAACGGCGCATGGCGTACACACCAAATCTATTGACGAGCCGCACAAGCCCCTTCCCACCGCACGGTTATGACGAACCTGGCATCCCGTGGATACGGGTGGGAGAAGCCAAAATTATTTCGGTGGTAAATTAATTAAAGCCAGTGTAGAGCGGCAGGGTACAAAGTAAAAGAGACGGCGACGTTATGAAGTTTCTACGAACGTTTAAGTACACACTTAAAATTTTTACACCCTTATTCGTGTAAATGGCTCGTCCTCTGGCTAACGCCTTTATTCGTGTAAGGGTGTTAGCCGCCGGAGGTGGTGAAAATCGTGTTAACTGCTAACACCCTAAAAACAATATGGCGGCCAGTATGCGACAGGCGATACGAGCCTGGCGAGCCGTACGCGGCTTCTCGCCGGAGCAAGAGCATACGGCTCGCACGCTCGTTTGGTGTCATCTGTAGGCGCAAAAACCTTTCCAAACATCTCTATGTCCAAGCGCCAACACCGCAAATAATACGAGTAAGGCCGAAACCGCTGGAGAATGAACAGCCAAGACTGTCGCCGAAGTCTCGCTCGGCCTGCTCGATGCCGGTCGCATTTTCATCGCATCAGAAGCGCTTATAAAGAAGGGATAGCTTTACAAAACACTGACAGGCTGGCTTTATTGAACAAAACGCCCACTTGCCGTGGACGACAAGTTGACAACGAATCGCTCCGACACCCTCTGTCGACAGCGGCTAGGAGGTATCGCACTCGCGCTCCGTGTGGCTCTCGATTAACTATTGCCTGTGCTCACCTCTGTTACGTGCGTTATCCACTCATGAACGCTTGTGCGTGAACAGCGGCATTCAGCACCTAGAACACGCGCTGGGGAAGCCGCCTAACCTCCTTTTGTTGCAATCAGGCAGCATAACACGACGACACAGCTACCAGCGGAACCGAAAAACTCGGAGCGATCAACACGACGGATGGACTAATGGCATCCAGCCCTCTAATAGTTATAGACCACCAACCGGCACACTTTTCAAATTGGGCGGCGACAACCCCCATCTAGCGACGAAAAAAAAAAAGTGATCAACATTTGAAAAAAGAAAACAGCAGATTTTTTGCTGCCCACCGCGCGATTTCATTCACTTACGACATGGACATACACACAACACTGTACATACACAAGGGCATACAAGCACATACACAAGGGCATACACAACAAATAGTACATACATCCTACTGATACAAACCAACAAGTGCCCCGAGCGGTATATATGCCCTCCTATTTCGCGCATCGGTTAGCCCGGTGACCACGCTGGTCTTAATCAAGATATGAAACGATTACGCCAATTTTATTTTTCAATAATATTTTTTCTGCATTTGTCTTAGGTAGGTACACATATCCCTTAATAACTTCTTACAGCATAATGTATTATAATGATACGCGCCTAACTTCTAGTAACTCAACGTGAGTGACGAGAAAAAAAAAATCGTGTGAATTCTGTCTGGCAACCACACTCGCGGCGTGGTTGCTATGGCGACGCTGTCTGTACGCGCGCCGGCAGCCGTCCAGCTGGTTCGGCCGTTCGGCTACGGCCGAGTGCGCGAGTCCACGGTGAACGCCGCGAACGCAATCGAGAAAACAAAGCATCGACTACTGAAGCTGTACGTAATCTAGTTTCCGCCCGTTCGCTGCCGAATTCTTCGTAGTCTTCTTCCGCCCGCTCGAAAGGGAGCAGCCTACCAGTCCGATTACCGCCGTGGCTTCAGTGGCTTCATCTTCGGAGGGAACTGTCAACTGAATTAGTTCCAAAACGCGGGTGCAACAGGCAGCGCAACGTGGCGCGGTCCACGCACAAAGTCGGTAAGTAAACAAAACACTCAATGCCGTTCCATTCTTTTTTTTTTTTTTTTCTCTACGGGGGCGCGCGGTGTTTCTGGGTGGCTCAAGGTATGGGAAAGCAACCGGAAAAATCGGCGCCTGATCGACCATGGGGTGAAAATTTCAAGGCGTATCGTATGCAAACGACAGCGTTTGCCGGTGGAAGACTCGGTCGTCCGTGGCGAACGCATTTTTAGTATTTTTAAGGATGTTCTAGCTGCAAAAGAAAGGAGCGCCTTAAGATTTCACAAGGTAAAATACACTGCTGAGGAAACGACGCCCCTTTGCGTGCAGGCGCCGATTTTTCCGGCAGAGTTTAGCGCGCTGTGAAATGCAGTGTGCATTTAGGGAGAGTTTTGGCATAATATAATGTTGCTCTTTGGAAATAAAAAAAAAGAAATGCTGGCATCATATGTTTACAGACTCTTAGTTATTTTTGGAATCTTAAGTACCCTTTTTGTGGCAGGTATTGGACGCCAGCACATTTTACGTAGGAACGAAGAGTGGAATCCGGCCAATTCCCTTCCACATTAACATCAAATGAGTGCTGTGAAAGCAAAGAAGAAAGTGAGGGTGAAACAGTTCCTGCAGTAGTAAGTGCCAGAAACAAGAAAAGTGCCCCGAAGTGGAAAATATACTCCCTTGAAAAGGATCCAAAAGAAATAGAAGTTATCAGGTATACCGCCGAGCGTCACAGACCTGGACACTCCATTTCAGTTTTTTAAATGCCCATGCCCTGATCAGCTGTTTACAGCAATATTTGAGGGGACCATCCTGTATTGAACTCAATGCCACCATGAACACCATTTTCGGGTTCTGGTCACACCTCCACGCAGGATGTCCTGCTTCAGATCAAGGAGGATATTTTTGACAGAATCTCCTGTACGACAATGCGGGCGGTCCTGGCCCTGGATATAAAGGGCGCCTTTGACAACGTCAGTCACACGCTGGTGTTCGAGAACTTGGCCTCAACTGGGTGCGGGCCCTGGATGTATGATTATGTGCGGGACTTCCTGAGCAACTGGATGGCCACCATCGGAATCGAGTCCATCCGCACAAGCACCATCCTGATACCGAGCAAGGGCAATCGGCAAGGCTCGGTCCTGTCACCCACCTTGTTACCTGGCGATGTGCAAGCCGCCTCCTCTACTGGAACGGATTCCCCGGATGAAGCATACACTCTATGCCACTCTATGTGGACGACCTGACGATTTGGGCTACGTCGGGATCGGACAGCGGGAGGCAAGACTTCCTCAAAGAAGTCATTGAGACGGTGCAGAACTACCTCGAGGCCGGCAACCTCCAGCGCGCCCCCAAAAAGTCTCAGCTGTTGCTCCTCCGCGCGGGCAAGCCAATTCCCGAAGAAGAAGAAGGCGGACATCCGCCTCACGTTAAAGGATGGTACCCCCGTGCCGGTGGTGAAGCGGGTTCGGATCCTGGGGCCTTCACCTCCAGCGGGACGGCGGACCCAAGTACACGGTCGACCGACTCGTCAAGACAACCACGCAAGTCATGCGCATGGTGAGAAGGATAACGAGTCACAGACACGGGCTCGAGGAGTCGGACCTGATCCGGCTGACCCAACCACTCGTCGTGAGCCACATCGCCTGCGCAAATCCGTATCTCAACCTGCTGTCGAGAGGTAAGGGCAAGATGGACGTGATTATTCGCAAGGGGTACTAGCTGGCACTGGGGGTGCCGCCATACGCGTTGAACGCCAAGCTCTGGCGGCTAAGTGTAAACAACACCTTCCAGGAACTCGTCAACATGCACCTAGCCAGTCAGTGGGAGCACCTGGCCCTCACACTGAGTGGGCGGCATGCCCCGAGCTCGCTCGGCATCCCCATCCCCGCATCGCAATGCGAGGCTATCCAGCTGCTGCTGGCCCTTTGGGACAAGATCCAGGTGGCACCAATCCCGTGGAAGCTGAACCCATCTTTCCATCAAGGTCGCTGGATGGCTCCCGGTCCCTTGATTCCGCTTGGTCCCGTCGTGTAGCATAGGGCCCCTGGTAGCAATTGGGCTAGCCCAGCATTTAAGCATACTCCAGCCTTTTTGTATGTAAAGCAAAACAACTACTGCAACTGAATACTTCTTACCTGACAATAATCGTAGTTTGCACTGCTCAATGCCCTTCTGTTTTATCTAAAATACCGCAACTAAATACTTCGAGTACTGGTCGGAGCACTGCGGTGCAGGTGAAGTTTCTACTTCACCTGTTGCCCTTCTGTTTTATCTAAAGTACCGCAACTAAGTACTCCGAGTACCGGTCGGAGCTCTGCGGTGCCAGGTGAAGTTTCTGCTTATAAAAAAGTGTCTGCCCAAAAGCTTGCTTCAATACCACAAGCTGCAACAGGAAGCCTGATGCAGAGGCTTTAAGAGCAAGCTCCATGCTTTGAATGTTGCTAAGCATGCGCGCTTGTGCAGTGCAACTGTCGTTCAGGACAACGTGCTCATTCTTGGCATTTCAGTTTCACTTGCACTTGAAGGGATGTTGAACCGAAATCTGGATTCCATAAAACACGGCGGCAAAAGCGTGTAACAAGATGCTACAAACACCAAAACATCACTCATACAGCGATATTTCGAATGGATGACCTTATTTTTAAAAATAGGAGGCGCATTTGACAGATTTGTTTGTCTTGTTTCTCCGAGAAGGAAAGGGAACGACCTCGCGTCTCCTCCACCTCGCCGCCTTGAAAGGGCGAAGCAGAGAGAGGAGAAAACGAGATATCTCGACGTCACGCGCCTCATCGGTCTCGTTCAATCTCAACCTCTTTCTCCAAATACGGCCGTCCATTCGAGATATCGCCTTGTGACTTTGAGTAGTGTTTTAGGGATTGTAGCGTCCCGCCTACGGCTTCTGCATCGTTTTCTGAAATCCAAATTTCGGTTCAGCAGCCCTTTAAAGGGAAACAGAGTGTGGCAGCGATGGGATGATTTCTTGTGTCAGCCGGAGTTGCCTACCATTACCACTGTAGGGCAGCAAAGGCTACAGGCATGCAAGAGTGACTTTGAGAAGCGCTTTCGCAGAACAAGAGCTTGCGATAGAGCGTGTACTAGCTCGCACTTGTCGCCTTCGACCGCGCTGTCACCCTGGCAAGCCTTCGGCAACACCTTCAGAATGCCCGCATTCTTCAAGAAAGCCACAATGTTATGAATATACCACAACAATGCCTGGCTTTTATTTTTTTCTAAAAAAGAGCATTTATGAAACTTTGAAAATGCAGCAGTGCACGCTCATTACCTTCGGTACTGCTTAGTACGTGCTCACTTACGCTCACCTTATCCAGGCTGAAAAGCTTGTGCTCGGACGGGGCATATTGAACACTGGTGGTGTCTTTTGACTGAAGTAATATACAAAGTATGAACAGGAGTGATAAAGAAACACAACATTTAATGCCAGTCATCTCCACTTTTAAAAAGTATCTCAACGTGAGATTAATTTGACATTTCGTAGTAAAGGTGATGAATTCCAGACAGGGTGACACAAACCGTTTTGATAAAAACGTAAAAACAAAATGTAAATACTCCATACAGGTGCCTAATACCGAGTTTGATGACTAGGAAACAACACGGAGGACTAGAGAAATGTGATGAATATAAATGAATAAAGCTGGTCATGAATTGAAGCATACTTAGGTATGTGAGCCACACAACTTGCAGCTGCCATCTCAAGAAAAACAAACAAAGCCTTTAATGATTTCGAAAATCGGAACAATCCTGGCAGGAGTTTCACAGACTTTGGCGATTGCACTATGTGATCAGCAATCAGGCTACAGGTGTTTTCTTGATTGTATTAATCACCTTGATTGCAACTGGCCGTAGCTGTGAGTAGATTAGAATAAGACAAAGCCTCTCAAGAAGGCAGCTCGTATTGTACGTCTTCTGGCCATGGGCGAAGCCGAAAAGCCAGTAGGCCGCCATGACCACTGTAAAGCCTTCGAAAAGCCAAATGGTTCCCTCCTGCATATAAAAGCAGAATTGATTCAGTCAGAGAATAATAAAGGCCGCACCGATGAGTATGATTTTAAGCATGAAATGCTTTTAGCTCCCGGCCACCAAACTGATGACATATCTTTTTTGGGAACTAATGCCAAAAATCACTTCAAAACATCCCAGGTTTCGAAGTTGACTTTTGCGTTGGTTTTCTTATTTGAAACCGGCTTTGAAACCTACTGGGTCTCGAAGTCAGTTTTGGATCAGAAAGGTGTGCACTAGCAGGGTTCAAAATTTGCTGTCAAAATTTTGCTTCCTTGAGACAAGGAAACAAAAAGGAACATACACACCACCGTCTCAAAACCAGCACAGCATACAGCTGTCATTTATTTCCACAAGTCTTCTTCCTTGTCATCCCACACGCTACACATGCTATGGAATTTATTCTTATACACACTATGAAACCTATTAATTCCGAACTACAGCTTTAAAAAAAATTATCCAACATTCAAATTACTTTTTTGTATGCCATCTCACTACCGAATTCTAAACCAAGAGCGCATCATTCGTTTAAACCGTTTGAAGCAATCGCCTGACGAGGAGCCCGTTGTCATCACGCTTTGACGGCGCACTTTAGTTCACCTTTCTGCCGCCGTCTTGGGGGGGGACTCAGGCATCGTCCCCGCGCGAATATTACCACAACTGTTTAATTGATTGGTGCAGCACACAAACTTCTGTTCGGGCTGGAACTTGGTCAACAGTGTCTGAGATGAGCCCGACGCCCATTTCAGACGTCAAATAAACTTTCGAAATTGCTTTTATAATCTCTTTAAGAGTTTGAATGCAGGCGTCTATAATTCGCAAAATTTAGTGGCCGCGATTATGTCCTCTGTGACCGATTTGCAAAAATAAATGGCTTTACAGTAATGATTCAGATTGTGATTTATTGGGAATTAACCAGTGCTGTTAATAACATGCTCTGTATTGTCCGCTCTGCTGGTGTTTTTTCTGCCGTCATTGCATCCACGCAGCTTGAAAGTGCACTGCTTTATGCGACAGGTGGCACGCACACACCGAGGCACTCACTTCATAGCGTGGCCTGTGGTGGCAGCAAAAGCCTCTGCCAAAAACATGCTAAGCACAGCATTTGTGGCGGCAGAAAAGATACAAGGCTATTATCTTGTTCCCGAGAGTATAGTATGTTGCAGGTTAAGATGGTACGGTGAGGGGAAGAAGCTCCGTCTACACTCTTTTCACTTTAGCAGAAAGGATGTTATAGAGAAAAGAAGGAAACCGCCAATCGTGGCAAGCAAACCCTTTTTGAACTGGCAGAAGTGATGGGAGGCGCCAGGCAATGTAAAAAAAGGGGAAGGGGCGGGGGGTGGACTGCAAACGTGTTTACCAAGAATAAAAAGGGGGAAGAGTGAAAAGAGGTATTCTTCTGTAGATTCCTTTTTCTCCCAGAGCTGTGAATGTGCCATGGCCGGGCTGGGCTCAACTCAATGCCCGAAATCATATTTTAAAAAAAAATTATTGCCGGCAGAGTTTTGCGGACTCCTAAAATGCCTTTACAGAGAGGTTCCACAAACCCTCTTTCCAGAACCGTTGGCCTAAATTGCGGGCATGGGCACCTGCAGTATGTTTTGCAGGAAAAGGAGGGGGAGGGGGGCAAACCTTGTTTTCTTTTAAAGTTATAGGTTTGAAAGCTACACCCCTTCAGAATAATCCCGCCCCCCTTTTCCGCCACTTTGCTGACGCCCATGATTGTGGGCACCTCATCACTTACAAAATGTTTCCTAGGACCCATGTGTAGAAAGTTGGAGCCACCATTCAAGCCCCTGTCATGACTACAGTGCAGACATATCACAATAGCAGGGAAGAACAATAAATAATAATGGACAGTCTGACCGGAAACAATATTGGTACAGTTTCAGACTCGCTGCTCAGCTTGCCAGCTGAGCCAGGCTAGAAAAACGAAATCGGCAAAGTGAATGAGTTGAGAGTATAAAGATGCAACAACAAAACCCTACTGGCATTCTTAAAAAATGCTGGGGCCTTCTTGTCAATGGAAAAGGCACTCAGTAATTAAATCCAATACTCTTTCGGATAGTGAGATTGATATAGTGGTAAGGTGGGTGCTTGTCCCAAGCTCTTGTTTTAGCACCAGTGGGTGTCAAGTTACACACAGCCAGAAAACAAATCAGCATAGCCAAACGAAGCACAGGACAATTGCATCCGTAAAATAGCCGATGTTCCATATTTCAATTAGTTTTTGATCTCACTCTGCGCAGCACACAATTTATAGCAGACGATTGTCCCTTTTTGGCTCTGTTCGCAGATGACTTGCCAGTCTGTTCGTCGTTTTGTTTCTGTCAGAGAATGATACCTACCTAGTAGCAAACAAACTCATTATTATTCCCTCATGTTAGCAGGCGATGCGTCTGGTAGCGGTATTTTATAGCGAGTTCGTTTCACACGCACTGGCACCGTTCGAGTTCTCTCCCAGAATGCATTGCACTCGCAGAGTGTTGCACTGAGAACTAGACTCAAACCAATTCGCCAAATGCACCAAGTGCGGAAGACTAATGCTGCCGCCATCTATGTTGTAGAAAGAATACCGACCTCAAACCGAAACTGGCGCCTTGCTGTTCGGAGTGATGGGTGGGAATGCGAGAGTACAGTCGCTACCAACGATTATCTACAAACGTTGGTCGCTGCAGCCTTTAGTTTATAGTTGCGATTACTTCAAGCAACACGGCCGTCATAGGGATAGTTACAGACGGCGTAAATTTCCGCAACCAGCTGTCTACAAAGCAGCTGGTTGCGATCTTTCAATTCTCATAACCGTTTACACTGAAGAAAATGGATGATGCTGTCCGAGCAGAAGCTTGATCCATTTCAGCATGGCATTATGCGTGGACCACTGAAAGGGTACGCATTAAAACTAGTCTGCTGGAATACCCAGCAAAACTTTTCGAATTCGATCGTCATTACAGGTGGATCAGATATTAGCTTTGGTGAGGGCGTCGAGAACGAGAGCTTTCTCGAACAAAATATGACTGGGCAAGTTAGTTGAAGTAGGTAAATGTTAAACATGATGATGTTGCCCAAGCCTCGGGTAAAATCACTAAATTTAGCTTTCTCTGATGCTTATTGGGCAGTCAAAGTTTCTGCTGGGGCAGTTTTGTCGACAAATGTTCAATTTTTCACCCGCACACGTTGGTGATAAACATCTCGGGGGCCGCTGATGCATTTGTTCTGAGCATTTCTTTACACACTGGTATATTTCAGCGTTTTTATGGCAACAGAGCGACTTAAAACCTCCAAATAAAGCACAGTTTGTCAACTGCTTCCTTCATGAAATAGGAGACGCTCACAGTTCAAGCTCGCGTTTGATTCCGTTGCCCGCGGGACGCAATTTCTATCAGAAAATCTACTTTTTTTCCTTTCAGTTCTGCGACACATCGTAGCAGACAAACTTTCGTCATCTGCTCCAGCACCTTGCCGGCCTAGCCGGAGCGAGGCACGACGGGATTGCATTTTGGCGCAATCTCGATTTTCTCAGTGCAGCGAGTGCATGCACGCGTGGGGTGTCAGCAATGAAACAAACTCAGAGGGTGCAACCACTTGTGGAGTGCCGGCTGAAACGAACCCGCTCCACGCTGCGAGTGGACACGCGTGGGCACGAGTGCCGTGGAACGAACTCGCTAATACTTCTTCAGTGCAAGCCGGTTGAGACGTTAATGACCAAAATCGGGCTCTCGGTGAGATGGAATGGCAAACTGAGAATGATTTCATGACCAGGGGCCAAACAAATAACAGGTGCATTGTATGGTGAGAGTATTAGCACCGAGAAGTTTGGGAGGCGACCTTTTACAGCGAGCCGGGGCGACATCCTGCTGAGGACAAAATTTACCCCCTCACTCGCCCTACAAAGGCCGAGACGGCGTTAGCTGTCGGCATATTACTTTCGTTTTTTTTTTTTTGTTTTTTTTTGTGCGCATTTTACGTAGGAAATGTGAATTATTATATGCGGCCTTATTGAGGTATGGTCTGTAGCTGCAGGCGAAACTTCAACCAACATTCCGAGCATGGTTTCCAGGGCAGACAGTGCATGAATCACAGATGGTATATGAAAAGGAAGAAATGCCACCACACTTGCAGGAGCATTGCAATATATTTACATCCTGCACAATCAACGCTGCTGATGATTTGAATAAATTAAGAGGTTTTTTTCAACTTTGTTTCTAAACAAAAACGTCTCAGCGAAAAAGCTGCACTCTGCTCGAGCAACATGTTAAATATATTCTGCGCCATGGGGAGAAAATTACAAGTGAGACCGCCCAAAGGCCTTTGACTTAAATGCCATTTGTATGCCCGCAAAGCGGGGTCTGATGTTCTCCTAAAGCGCGAGACAAATGGACGGCAGAATCGTCCGATCCGACAGTCCGAACGCCGCTCCGAATTGAGACACACGCACACACTTCCGATCTTGCAAGCGACACAACGATCCGTTCGGCTCCGCCCAGGAGATCCAACTTCCAAGCACTCCAGCGGAGGTCCGCGTTCATAGATCTCTGGTCCCAGATTGATGGTTTAGCTCGCACGAGCGAAGCTAGGAGCTCGTTCTTGTTAGCGCGTGCATTCTTTGCCGGGGCCATCTTTCTCGAATGGATCAGTGGGATCCACGCGTCCGGCTTCCCGTCGCCCGTTTCGACAGACCAAGTATGTCATCATGACGTCCGCGCTAGCTGTGCTGTCATTGGCTGGACGCATCCGACAATCCGTCCGCCGTGCAAAACTATCTGGCGCGTTTGACGCATGTCGGATCGCCGATCTGACGCCTGAAGCGACCAAATTTTTCGGATCAGGCAGTCGTACTGTCGGATCGGACGTCGGATCGGATGGATTTTTCGCGCATGTGTCTCGTGCTTAACTCATGAATCTGCAAAGAACAGAATTTCAGTGTCTGAAACACTTACACCGCCGCTTCCACAACCCCTTGCACAACCGCCTTATATCGTATGGAGGGGGCGAGGGGGGTTCATCGACGGGAGTTGCCTCCACCAATAGCTTTCCATACTTATAACCCAATTATAAGGGTAAACGTGACAAACACGGTTGGAAAAGCTATGAAAATTCTGTCGGCATAAGTCTCACCCAGCGCCTTTTACACTGGGTAAATGAAGCCCCGCTTCTCAACGTGCTTACAACTCACAACGGCCGATGTTGACGGTGCCTTTCCCATCCTTAGTCTGACTGTCCATGCTCTTTTTAATCTCGAAGTTTTCGGGTGGTAGAATATGATACCAGCTTCTTTTTGGAAATTGCATTGCAGCGCTGAACAGTAGGTCAGCATGATCACAAACCTCCGATCGTGAGGAAACGGGCGCAGGGAAGCCAGCCAGATGCCAGAACGCGAAGCGGAGTCTGTCACCAGACGTCACGGTACACCTGACCCAATCAAGATGTGGCGACCGCAGCGACACTTGTGTTTGCTCTGAAGACTAATAGTACTCCGTGCAAGCAATACCATTGATCTCCACGACAATTTGCTGGATCGCGTGTCTCCGCTTGGTCGCTGCAGCTCAGGTGCGGCCACCGGATGGCCACCTTGGGACAAAGATTATCAGTCAACGTTTTGGAGCATTGCGGAGGCTGGGCGGCAGTAAGCTGAAGACATGTTTTCTGCTCGTTCGTTGTCATTTACCGAAGAAGTTTGTTAAAACCCCGAACGGTGAGAATTGCATTTGAGAACACGTGGAAATTTTTACGAAAGCTCAGCACCGCAAGAAAAAGGGGCAACTCGTCTAACGCAAGTCTTACCGTTCTGGCGGCATGATCAAAGCTTCCTTGGCATGCCAAAGTGCTGCATCTTTGTCTTCGCACGCTTGAATACCGATCAAGAATTAACGCCGTGTGGATTTGTTTCATGAGTGCAAAGAGCATAAAGATGCATGTGCCTCTGGAGCAGCATTTTACTTTACTCTTACGACTGTATTTGTAACTTGCGGCACTTGCAGTCCAGAAGCGGGCATAATCCAGTGGCGACAAAGGAGGGGTAGGAAGCTATGGCGACGACGACAGATTGCACACAACCATATGGACGGGCCACGTTTGAAAAACTTCAGATATCGCTGCTTCATACTTTTGCCTTCGAAAACCTACCTTCTTCCACAGCATTGCTCTATTTGTGCTGTCATGTGATCCATTTAAATAGATTTGGAACATAGCCATGGTTAATCCATAATAGCAACCACCGATTTCGTTTCCTATTGATAGCAACTCGCTGGAACAGCTGGGTGATAGAGAAGACGCCTATGTGCGACATACCTTCAAAGCTCTGCCATGGCATCGATTTTTGATAAGTATCCAAGCGTGAAAAGGCACAGAGACGCAGCAGTTTGGCAGGCCCAGGAAGCTTTGATCACGCCGCAAGACCGGCGAGACTCGACGTTCGACAAGTTGTGCCTTTTTCTTGCGGTGCCGCGCTGTTGCAAAAAAGTTTATGCGATTTCAAAGGAAATTCTTATAGTTTACACATTGCGAGCGTTTGGCGCTCCTTTCACTAAACAGAGGGGAGCGCCGCCGGAGACTGACACTCGAGCGTGCTCTTCGTGCTCCGAGCATTTCTTGGAGCACAAGTGACTTCTTTGCGCTCCGTGATGTCACGTCCACAAACAAGATGGCTGTGCCATTGTTGAGATTGTTGAAACAAAAGGCGTAGCCGGACAGCTGCTCCTTTTCAGTCATTAGTGGTTAATCCAGCAGGTAAAAACAATTTGATTTGAAAGCCAAGACAGCAATTAGCATTCCGGAAAAGGTTTGTTCATGCGCCTTGCCTGAGAACAAAGTGATCTATCGAACGAGCGTGCTGATAGCTCGGCGACAGAAAAGTTGCCGGCCGAGAAGACAGTGGGACGGCTGCCCTTTTTAAACTGCTTAGTCCAGCTGCAGCGAATAAAGATACCTAGATTGGAAAGCCGAAGCATCAGTTAGCATTGCGGGAAAGGTTTGTTCGTGCATCTCGCCTGAAAACGAATTCATCTATTGAACGGAAGGTTACCGACAGCACAGCGACAGAAAAGTTGTTGAGATGAGAAGACAGTCGGAGCGCTGCCCTTTCTAGGATGCTTTGCCCAGAGAATCAAGATACTTCGAATGGAAAGCCGAAACATCATGTTCATGTCTCGCCTGAAACGAATTGACGTGCTATCTATTGAACGACAGTGTTCCGGTATCGGCATAGCACATCAACAGCTTCCATCGCATTCCGTCTCGCTGCAATATGGAACCACGAAATATCTGGCAAGTGTGAGGGTTTCGTGCGTCGACAAACAAGTTCAAGAATGTTGTCTTTAATTCAAATATAAACAGCTTGCACGGTCAATAAATAGATCAGCCAAGGTGCCTTTCCCCGCACGTGCTCGAAGCGAGTCTCCAAACCTCTAAGAAATACTTAAACGTTCGTAGAAACTTCATAACGTCGCCGTCTCTTTTACTTTGTACCCTGCCGCTCTACACTGGCTTTAATTAATTTACCACCGAAATAATTTTGGCTTCTCCCACCCGTATCCACGGGATGCCAGGTTCGTCATAACCGTGCGGTGGGAAGGAGCTTGTGCGGCTTGTCAATAGATTCGGTGTGTCGCGCTCCTGTACGCCATGCGCCGTTTAGTTGCTGTGCCTGGAGTATGAAACTCGGAGCGTCAGAGTAGGGGTAAAGGAGTGTGGACTTAAAGGGGAGCTGCAATCATACTTAAGCGTCTACCTCTTTTGCGGTTTCCACGTCTCTTTGGGTTCGGGTAAGCCAGCGGGCACGGAGAGAATAACTAAATATCAGTGAGTCATATTTTAACCGGACGACGCGGAAACCTCCTCCACCTACGAGGGCGACCCGCGTTGCCGAAAGCGCGGAATATGTGACGTCTTTGGTCCTGGGCCTACTACTGGTCAGAGCCGCTAAAAGCTTTTTTTTTAGCCGATACAAAATATAAGTGTCGCGAACCGTTTCAATTATGTATGAAAGTAGTTTTTGTTCAGTATTTTAGATCAGAAAAGAAACAAATGCAGTTTATAAAGTACGGAAACAAGAAAAGACCCGTCGACAAACCCGCCACCAAGCGGTGAAAAAAACGGCGCATACAGTAAAACCTCGTTATAACAAAGTTGAAGGAGCGGTCGTAATTATTTCGTTATAACCATTAGTTTGTTATAGCCAATGTCCATTTCTTCCCACTATTAGCAAGCAAGGGGAATTATGATTGCTTTGTTATATCCCGTTTTGTTATAACGAGGTTTTACTGTACTAGAAAGGCGTAGTGGGATGAGGCTCCGACGAACAATGGGCTTAGAAAGGTCCCGGATGTACGCGGTGGCGCTGCGGTCATATACTGGCTCGAGGATCCGACCGGTTCCGAGCGTTCCCAAGGCTTTCGGCGCGGGCTTGGCTGGCAATTTGACCCTTTGGCGGTATGGCAGCGCGAAGTGGCTCCCATCCTGAACTGATCTTTACCCCGTGTTTACCGTCGTTTGTGGCCAATGAAGTATTATGCCGAATTAGTCTTTAATCGCGCGGCAAATGCAATGTGAGCTGCCCTGGCCGCCCACTTCATACAGCCTGGTCAACACGTGCTTTAGTGGCACCCTCTCGAGCCGTCGACACTGAGTGCGGCAGCCGTGAGCGCTCGATGAGCTCACTACTTCACGGCCACTCAAACCAGGACCTACGACGTCATGAAGGATGTTATTTTTTGCTTGTTTTTGTAAGTCTAATTTGCCTATAACTTTTAAAATAAAGCGAAATTGGAGAAAAGTTTCTTTAAATTACTACATTCAGTGCGCTCAGGTTCGGTCCAAATTAAAAACCAGTCCAAAAGTTATTGCAGGGCCACTTTAACGCTCCCAATGACGACAAACGAGCAAAAAACATGTCTGCAGCACGCTGCCGGCCAGCCTCTGCAACGCTCCAAAAGGTTAATTTTCCGTGTCCCAAGATGGTCGTCCGGCAGCCGCAATCACGGAGCGGGGAAGCGCAATTTAGCAATTGTTGTAGAGATCAGTAAAAAAATATGGAATGCATACCCTCCTAGCATCCATCAGGTAGGGATAAGCATTCTTTGCAGTCTATATGCCCATCAATATCAACACATGTAGCCATTTGCAGGCAGTCGCATCCTTTCGAAGATCAATCTGGCCTTCGTCAGGCACCAGCTTTCGCTCTCAGCACACAGCCACTGTTGGTGGGCTTCGAGGCTGCTCGCATCTTCACCCTCCACAGGCGGGGCAGCCCCGGTCTGTAAATGTAGAATATGAATATGGCAGGTATTATTTGATAACACTTTATGTTTTGGCCGTGTAAAGAAAATCTGCATTCCATTTTCTAACATATCTGTTATGAAATAACAAGGTCAGGTGGAACGGCTCGAGTTCGCTGACTGAAAGACAGAGGGCTTAGCCTGAACCAATATCCTAGCAGCCTTCGATATTGGTGTGGGGGGAGAGAAGGCTGAACCTCTAAAGATGTCTTCAAATGATTCTCTAATTGCTTAACTCCAAAGTTTCAGGCTGCTGCACTTTAACGTTCTGAACTTTTTCCAACATATATTTGCGCTGTCGCTAACCATGTTCCATTTGCCAATTTTTTACACGCCCCTTCTCCTCCAATCAGAACTGCACGAGAGTCCGCCGTGAACAGACTTGGCATCATCGTGTGTCATATATCCCCGATGATTGCCTTCCCCACTAAGATGCATTAAAGCCAAGGCTCGAGCACAAGCTCATAGCATCGCTAGATGGTCGCACTGCACGAACCCTCGTGCAGCCTGAGTATCTACTAGTACTGGTAAAAGCGAGCGAGTTGAAAATGGATACTTAAAATCGAAAGAATAAAGCGCGAGGGACAAGCCCAGGACAACCCCGTAAAGCCTGGTTCAAACAGTTGCGTTTGACCGCGTTGCGGCTGCGAGAAACCAGGACATCCCTGCTGCTTATATCGCGTGCCAAGATGATTCTTTGAATTGGAATCCACGCTTCATACGAAGCACAGATGTGCCGGTGACTCGTTTTCGGTTCTAAACGCAACGCAGACAAACACACTCAAACGCAAGTGTCGGAACCGACCTTTACGGTACAGGCTCACAGTAAAGCTGTGAGCCCGAACCGTCTCGCACGTCTAGCCTTCGCTTTAGTACATCTCAGGATGAGACGGAATGTATCATAATAGAACCGATGTGGTCTCACCATTCTGAGCAGAAGTGCGTGAGTAACCGATGATATTTTCGTGGTCGCTTGCACGTAAACAACCAAGGAGCTTGTACACAACGCCGGCATTCATCTGGCTTGAAAACAACTTGAGCGTTGGCTTGGCTTGGATGTCAGCTGCCCATTGTGCTTACTTGAACTTCACGAAATCCTCTAAATTCAGCAGGCTGCTTCTTGACTTCTGCTGTCGGCGCTTATGTCTGCAATTCGGCGGTTTCCGAGTTCGACGATTCGGAAATCATAGGTGTACCACCGCAACACCCTCTTAACACGATTTCGGTAGCCGTAGGGTGTAAAAAGGATGTACGAAGGGTGTAGGCCTTTCCGTACACCCTTGAATATTCAAAAATCATGTAAAAATGGTGTAGGAAGGGTGTGAGCTCGGAAAAACACCCTTTTAACACGAACATGGGTGTTAAAATTTTTAGTGTGTATTTCTGAGAGGTTTGGAGACTCGCTTCGAGCACGTGCGGGGAAAGGCACCTTGGCTGATCTATTTATTGACCGTGCAAGCTGTTTTCAGGCGAGATGCACGAACAAACCTTTCCCGCAATGCTAACTGATGCTTCGGCTTTCCAATCTAAGTATCTTTATTCGCTGCAGCTGGACTAAGCAGTTTAAAAAGGGCAGCCGTCCCACTGTCTTCTCGGCAACTTTTCTGTCGCCGAGCTATCAGCACGCTCGTTCGATAGATCACTTTGTTCTCAGGCAAGGCACATGAACAAACCTTTTCCGGAATGCTAATTGCTGTCTTGGCTTTCAAATCAAATTGTTTTTACCTGCTGGATTAACCACTAATGGACTGAAAAGGAGCAGCTGTCCGGCTACGCCTTTTGTTTCAACAATCTCAACAATGGCACAGCCATCTTGTTTGTGGACGTGACATCACGGAGCGCAAAGAAGTCACTTGTGCTCCAAGAAATGCTCGGAGCACGAAGAGCACGCTCGAGTGTCAGTCTCCGGCGGCGCTCCCCTCTGTTTAGTGAAAGGAGCGCCAAACGCTCGCAATGTGTAAACAATAAGAATTTCCTTTGAAAACGCATAAAATATTTTGCAACAGCGCGGCACCGCAGGAAAAAGGCACTACTTGTCGACCGTCGAGTCTCGCCGGTCTTGCGGCGTAATCAAAGCTTCCTTGGCCTGCCAAACTGCTGCGTCTCTGTGCCTTTTCACGCTTGGATACTTATCAAGAATCAATGCCATGGCAGAGCTTTGAAGGTATGTCGTACATAGGTGTCTTCTCTATCACCCAGCTGTTCCAGCGAGTTGCTATCAATAGGAAACGAAATCGGTGGTTGCTATTATGGATTAACCATGGCTATGTTCCAAATCTACTCAAATGGATCACATGACAGCACAAATAGAGCAATGCTGTGGAAGAAGGTAGGTTTTCGAAGGCAAAAGTATGAAGCCCGTCCATATAGTTGTGTGCAATCTGTCGCCGTCGCCATAGCCTCCTACCCCTCCTTTTTCGCCACTGGATCATGCCCGCTTCTGGACTGCAAGTGCCGCAAGTTACAAATACAGTCGTAAGAGTAAAGTAAAATGCTGCTCCAGAGGCACATGCATCTTCATGCTCTTTGCACTCACGAAACAAATCCACACGGCGTTAATTCTTGATCGGTATTCAAGCGTGCGAAGACAAAGATGCAGCATTTTGGCATGCCAAGGAAGCTTTGATCATGCCGCCAGAACGGTAAGATTTGCGTTAGACGAGTTGCCCCTTTTTCTTGCGGTGCTGAGCTTTCGTAAAAATTTCCACGTGTTCTCAAACGCAATTCTCACCGTTCGGGGTTTTAACAAACTTCTTCGGTAAATGACAACGAACGAGCAGAAAACATGTCTTCAGCTTACTGCCGCGCAGCCTCCACGACGCTCCAAAAGGTTGACTGATAATCTTTGTCCCAAGGTGGCCATCCGGTGGCCGCACCTGAGCTGCAACGACCAAGCGGAGACGCGCGATCCAGCAAATTGTCGTGGAGATCAATGGTATTGCTTGCACAGCGTACTATTAGTCTTCAGAGCAAACACAAGTGTCGCTGCGGTCGCCACGTCTTGATTGGGTGAGGTGTACCGTGACGTCTGGTGACGGACTCCGCTTCGCGTTCTGGCATCTAGCTGGCTTCCCTGCACCCGTTTCCTCACGATCGGAGGTTTGTGATCATGCTGACCTACTGTTCAGCGCTGCAATGCAATTTCCAAAAAGAAGCTGGTATCATATTCTACCACCCGAAAACTTCGAGATTAAAAAGAGCGTGGACAGTCAGACTAAGGATGGGAAAGGCACCGTCAACATCGGCCGTTGTGAGCTGTAAGCACGTTGAGAAGCGGGGCTTTGTTTACCCAGTGTACAAGGCGCTGGGTGAGACTTATGCCGACAGAATTTTCATAGCTTTTCCAACCGTGTTTGTCACGTTTACCCTTATAATTGGGTTATAAGTATGGAAAGCTATCGGTGGAGGCAACTCCGTCGATGAACCGCCCCCGCCCCCTCCACACGATATAAGGCGGTTGTGCAAGGGGTTGTGGAAGCGGCGGTGTAAGTGTTTCAGACACTGAAATTCTGTTCTTTGCAGATTCATGAGTTAAGCACGAGACACATGCGCGAAAAATCCATCCGATCCGACGTCTGATCCGACAGTACGACTGCCTGATCCGAAAAATTTGGTCGCTTCAGGCGTCAGATCGGCGATCCGACATGCGTCAAACGCGCCAGATAGTTTCGCACGGCGGACGGATTGTCGGATGCGTCCAGCCAATGACAGCACAGCTAGCGCGAACGTCATGATGACATACTTGGTCTGTCGGGACGAATAAGAAAACGGGACGGGCGACGGGAAGCCGGACGCGTAGATCCTGCTGATCCATTCGAGAAAGATGGCCCCGGCAAAGAATGCACGCGCTAACAAGAACGAGCTCCTAGCTTCGCTCGTGCGAGCTAAACCATCAATCTGGGACCAGAGATCTATGAACGCGGACCTCCGCTGGAGTGCTTGGAAGTTGGATCTCCTGGGCGGAGCCGAACGGATTGTTGTGTCGCTTGCAAGGTCGGAAGCGTGTGCGTGTGTCTCAATTCGGAGCGGCGTTCGGACTGTCGGATCGGACGATTCTGCCGTCCATTTGTCTCGCGCTTTAGGAGAACATCAGACCCCGCTTTGCGGGCATAGAAATGGCATCTAAGTCAAAGGCCTTTGGGCGGTCTCACTTGTGATTTTCTCCCCATGGCCCAGAATATATTTAACATGTTGCTCGAGCAGAGTGCAGCTTTTTCGCTGAGACGTTTTTGTTTAGAAACAAAGTTGAAAAAAACCTCTTAATTTATTCAAATCATCAGCAGCGTTGATTGTGCGAGATGTAAATATACTGCAATGCTCCTGCAAGTGTGGTGGCATTTCTTCCTTTTCATATACCATCTGTGATTCATGCACTGTCTGCCCTGGAAACCATGCTCGGAATGTTGGTTGAAGTTTCGCCTGCAGCTACAGACCATACCTCAATAAGGCCGCATATAATAATTCGCATTTCCTACGTAAAATGCGCACAAAAAAACAAGAAAAAAACGAAAGTAATATGCCGACAGCTAACGCCGTCTCGGCCTTTGTAGGGCGAGTGAGGGGGTAAATTTTGTCCTCAGCAGGACGTCACCCCGGCTCGCTGTAAAAGGTCGCCTCCCAAACTTCTCGGTGCGAATACTCTCACCATACAATGCACCTGTTATTTGTTTGGCCCCTGGTCATGAAATCATTCTCAGTTTGCCATTCCATCTCACCGAGAGCCCGATTTTGGTCATTGAGGTCTCAACCGGCTTGCACTGAAGAAGTATTAGCGAGTTTGTTTCACGGCACCCGCAGCGTGGAGCGGGTTCGTTTCAGCCGGCACTCCATAAGTGGTTGCACTCTCCGAGTTCGTTTCATTGCTGACACCCCACGCGTGCATGCACTCGCTGCACCGAGAAAATCGAGATTGCGCCAAAATGCAATCCCGTCGTGCCTCGCTCCGGCTAGGCCGGCAAGGTGCTGGAGCAGATGACGAAAGTTTGTCTGCTACGATGTGTCGCAGAACTGAAAGGAAAAAAAGTAGATTTCCTGATAGAAATTGCGTCCCGCGGGCAACGGAATCAAACGCGAGCTTGAACTGTGAGCGTCTCCTATTTCATGAAGGAAGCAGTTGACAAACCGTGCTTTATTTGGAGGTTTTAAGTCGCTCTGTTGCCGTAAAAACGCTGAAATATACCAGTGTGTAAAGAAATGCTCAGAACAAATGCATCAGCGGCCCCCGAGATATTTATCACCAACTTGTGCGGGTGAAAAATTGAACATTTGTCGACAAAACTGCCCCAGCAGAAACTTTGACTGCCCAATAAGCATCAGAGAAAGCTAAATTTAGTGATCTTACCCGAGGCTTGGGCAACATCATCATGTTTAACATTTACCTACTTCAGCTAACTTGCCCCGTCATATTTTGTTCGAGAAAGCTCTCGTTCTCGACGCCCTCACCAAAGCTAATATCTGATCCACCTGTAATGACGATCGAAATCGAAAAGTTTTGATGGGTATTCCAGCAGACTAGTTTTAAGGCGTACCCTTTTAGTGGTCCACGCATAATGCCATGCTGAAATGGATCAAGCTTCTGCTCGGACAGCATCATCCATTTTCTTCAGTGTAAACGGTTATGAGAATTGAAAGATCGCAACCAGCTGCTTTGTAGACAGCTGGTTGCGGAAATTTACGCCGTCTGTAACTATCCCTATGACAGCCGAGTTGCTTGAAGTCATCGCAACTATAAACTACAGGCTGCAGCGACCAACGTTTGTAGATAAACGTTGGTAGCGACTGTACTCTCGCATTCCCACCCATCACTCCGAACAGCAAGGCGCCAGTTTCGGTTTGAGGTCGGTATTCTTTCTACAACATAGATGGCGGCAGCATCAGTCTTCCGCACTTGGTGCATTTGGCGAATTCGTTTGAGTCCAGTTCTCAGTGCAACACTCTGCGAGTGCGATGCATTCTGGGAGAGAACTCGAACGGTGCCAGTGCGTGTGAAGCGAACTCGCTATAAAATACCGCTACCAGACGCATCGTCTGCTAACATGAGGGAATAATAATGAGTTTGTTTGCTACTAGGTAGGTATCATTCTCTGACAGAAACAAAACGACGAACAGACTTGTTCGTCGATTGTCCCTTTTTGGCTCTGCGAACAGAGCCAAAAAGGGACAATCGTCTGCTATGAATTGTGTGCTGCGCAGAGTGAGATCAAAAACTAATTGAAATATGGAACATCGGCTATTTTACGGATGCAATTGTCCTGTGCTTCGTTTGGCTATGCTGATTTGTTTTCTGGCTGTGTGTAACTTGACACCCACTGGTGCTAAAACAAGAGCTTGGGACAAGCACCCACCTTACCACGATACCAATCTCACTATCCGAAAGAGTATTGGATTTAATTACTGAGTGCCTTTTCCATTGACAAGAAGGCCCCAACATTTTCTAAGAACTCCAGTAGGGTTTTGTTGTTGCATCTTTATACTCGCAACTCATTCACTTTGCCAATTTCGTTTTTCTAGCCTGGCTCAGCTGGCAAGCTGAGTGGCGAGTCTGAAACTGTACCAATATTGTTTCCGGTCAGACTGTCCATTATTATTTATTGTTCTTCCCTGCTATTGTGATATGTCTGCACTGTAGTCATGACAGGGGCTTGAATGGTAGCTCCTACTTTCTACACATGGGTCCTAGGAAACATTTTGTAAGTGATGAGGTGCCCACAATCATGGGCGTCAGCAAAGTGGCGGAAAAGGGGGGGGGGGGGGGGGGGGGATTATTCTGAAGGGGTGTAGCTTTCAAACCTATAACTTTGAAAGAAAACAAGGTTTGCCCCCCCTCCCCCTCCTTTTCCTGCAAAACGTACTGCAGATGCCCATGTCCGCAATCTAGGCCAACGGTTCTGGAAAGAGGGTTTGTGGAACCTCCCTCTTTCTTTTGAAAAAAAAAAAATTATTGCCGGCAGAGTTTTGCAGACTCCTAAAATGCCTTTACGGAGAGGTTCCACAAACCCTCTTTCCAGAACCTCTCCGTAAAGGCATTTTAGGAGTCCGCAAAACTCTGCCGGCAATAATTTCTTTTTTTTATATATGATTTGGGGCATTGAGTTGAGCCCGGTCCGGCCATGGCACATTCACAGCTCCGGGAGAAAGAGGAATCTACAGAAGAATACCTCCTCTCACTCTTCCCCCTTTTTATTACTGGTAAACACGTTTGCAGTCCACCCCCTTCCCCTTTTTTTACACTGCCTGGCGTCTCCCATCACTTCTGCCAGTCCAAAAAGGGTTTGCCTGCCACGATTGGCAGTTTCCTTCTTTTCTCTATAGCATCCTTTCTGCTAAAGTGGAAAGAGTGTAGACGGAGCTTCTTCCCCTCACCGTACCGTCTTAACCTGCAACATACTATACTCTCGGGAACAAGATAATAGCCTTGTATCTTTTCTGCCGCCACAAATGCTGTGCTTAGCATGTTTTTGGCAGAGCCTTTTGCTGCCACCACATGCCACGCTATGAAGTGGAGTGCCACGGTGTGTGCGTGCCACCTGTCGCATAAAGCAGTGCACTTTCAAACTGCGTGGATGCAATGACGGCAGAAAAAACACCAGCAGAGCGGACAATACAGAGCATGTTATTAACAGCACTGGTTAATTCCCAATAAATCATTATCTGGATCATTACTGTAAAACCATTTATTTTTGCAAATCGGTCACAGAGGACATAATCGCGGCCACTAAATTTTGCGAATTCCAGACGCCTGCATTCAAACTCTTAAAGAGATTATAAAAGCAATTTTGAAATTTTATTTGATGTCTGAAATGGGCGTCGGGCTCATCTCAGACACTGTTGACCAAGTTCCAGCCCGAACAGAAGTTTGTGTGCCGCACCAATCAATTAAACAGTTGTGGTAATATTTGCGCGGGGACAATGCCTGAGACCCCCCCCCCCCAAAAGACGGCGGCAGAAAGGTGAACTAAAGTGCGCCGTCAAAGCGTGACGACAACGGGCTCCTCGTCAGGCGATTGCTTCAAATGGTTTAAACGAATGATGCGCTCTTGGTTTAGAATTCGGTAGTGAGATGTCATACAAAAAAGTAATTTGAATGTTGAATAATTTTTTTAAAGCTGTAGTTCGGAATTAATAGGTTTCATAGTGTGTATAGGAATAGGTTCCATAGCATGTGTAGCGTGTGGGATGACAAGGAAGATGACTTGTGGAAATAAATGACAGCTGTATGCTGTGCTGGTTTTGAGACGGTGGTGTGTATTTTCCTTTTTGTTTTCCTTGTCTCAAGGAAACAAAATTTTGACAGCAAATTTTGAACCCTGCTAGTGTACACGTTTCTGATCCAAAACTGACTTCGAGACCCAGTAGGTTTCAAAGCCGGTTTCAAATAAGAAAACCAACGCAAAAGTCAACTTCGAAACCTGGGATGTTTTGAAGTGATTTTTGGCATTAGTTCCCGAAAAGATATGTCATCAGTTTGGTGGCCGGGAGCTAAAAGCATTTCATGCTTAAAATCATACTCATCAGTGCGGCCTTTATTATTCTCTGACTGAATCAATTCTGCTTTAATATGCAGGAGGGAACCATTTGGCTTTTCGAAGGCTTTACTGTGGTCATGGCGGCCTACTGGCTTTTCGGCTTCGCCCATGGCCAGAAGACGTACAATAGGAGCTGCCTTCTTGAGAGGCTTTGTCTTATTCTAATCTACTCACAGCTACGGCCAGTTGCAATCAAGGTGATTAATACAATCAAGAAAACACCTGTAGCCTGATTGCTGATCACATAGTGCAATCGCCAAAGTCTGTGAAACTCCTGCCAGGATTGTTCTGATTTTCGAAATCATTAAAGGCTTTGTTTGTTTTTCTTGAGATGGCAGCTGCAAGTTGTGTGGCTCACATACCTAAGTATGCTTCAATTCATGACCAGCTTTATTCATTTATATTCATCACATTTCTCTAGTCCTCCGTGTTGTTTCCTAGTCATCAAACTATTAGGCACCTGTATGGAGTAGTTACATTTTGTTTTTACGTTTTTATCAAAACGGTTTGTGTCACCCTGTCTGGAATTCATCACCCTTGCTACGAAATGTCAAATTAATCTCACGTTGAGATACTTTTTAAAAGTGGAGATGACCGGCATTAAATTTTGTGTTTCTTTATCACTCCTGTTCATATTTTGTATATTACTTCAGTCAAAAGACACCACCAGTGTTCAATACGCCCCGTCCGAGCACAAGCTTTTCAGCCTGGATAAGGTGAGCGTGAGTGAGCACGTACTAAGCAGTACCGAAGGTAATGAGCGTGCACTGCTGCATTTTCAAAGTTTCATAAATGCTCTTTTTTAGAAAAAAATAAAAGCCAGGCATTGTTGTGGTATATTCATAACATTGTGGCTTTCTTGAAGAATGCGGGCATTCTGAAGGTGTTGCCGAAGGCTTGCCAGGGTGACAGCGCGGTCGAAGACGACAAGTGCGAGCTAGTACACGCTCTATCGCAAGCTCTTGTTCTGCGAAAGCGCTTCTCAAAGTCGCTCTTGCATGCCTGTAGCCTTTGCTGCCCTACAGTGGTAATGGTAGGCAACTCCGGCTGACACAAGAAATCATCCAATCGCTGCCACACTCCGTTTCCCTTTAAAGGGCTGGTGAACCGAAATTTGGATTTCAGAAAACGATGCAGAAGCCGTAGGCGGGACGCTACAATCCCTAAAACACTACTCGTAGTCACAAGGCGATATCTCGAATGGACGGCCGTATTTTTGGAGAAAGAGGTTGAGATTGAACAAGGCCGATGAGGCGCGTGACGTCAAGATATCTCGTTTTCTCCTCTCTGCTTCGCCCACTCAAGACGCGAGGTCGTTCCCTTTCCTTCTCGGAGAAACAAGACAAATCTGTCAAATGCACCTCCTATTTTTAAAAATAAGGTCATCCATTCGAAATATCGCTGTATGAGTGATGTTTTGGTGTTTGTAGCATCTTGTTACACGCTTTTGCCGCCGTGTTTTATGGAATCCAGATTTCGGTTCAACATCCCTTTAAGTGCAAGTGAAACTGAAATGCCAAGAATGAGCACGTTGTCCTGAACGATAGTTGCACTGCACAAGTGCGCATGCTTAGCAACATTCAAAGCATGGAGCTTGCTCTTAAAGCCTCTGCATCAGGCTTCCTGTTGCAGCTCGTGGTACCGAAGCAAGCTTTTGGGCAGACACTTTTTTATAAGCAGAAACTTCACCTGGCACCGCAGAGCTCCGACCGGTACTCGGAGTACTTAGTTGCGGTACTTTAGATAAAACAGAAGGGCAACAGGTGAAGTAGAAACTTCACCTGCACCGCAGTGCTCCGACCAGTACTCGGAGTACTTAGTTGCGGTATTTTAGATAAAACAGAAGGGCATTGAGCAGTGCAAACTACGATTATTGTCAGGTAAGAAGTATTCAGTTGCAGTAATTGTTTTGCTTTACATACAAAAAGGCTGGAGTATGCTTAAATGCTGGGCTAGCAACCGATTGCTACCAGGGGCCCTATGCTACACGACGGGACCAAGCGGAATCAAGGGACCGGGAGCCATCCAGCGACCTGGATGCAAAGATGGGTTCAGCTTTCACGGGATTGGTGCCACCTGGATCTTGTCCCAAAGGGCCAGCAGCAGCTGGATAGCCTCGCATTGCGATGCGGGGATGGGGATGCCGAGCGAGCTCGGGGCATGCCGCCCACTCAGTGTGAGGGCCAGGTGCTCCCACTGACTGGCTAGGTGCATGTTGATGAGTTCCTGGAAGGTGTTGTTTACACTTAGCAGCCGGAGCTTGGCGCTCGACGCGTACGGCGGCACCCCCAGTGCCAGCTAGTACCCCTTGCGAATAATCACGTCCATCTTGCCCTTACCTCTCGACAGCAGGTCAGGTTGAGATACGGATTTGCGCAGGCGATGTGGCTCACGACGAGTGGTTGGGTCAGCCGGATCAGGTCCGACTCCTAGAGCCCGTGTCTGTGACTCGTTATCCTTCTCACCATGCGCATGACTTGCGTGGTTGTCTTGACGAGTCGGTCGACCGTGTACTTGGCTCCGCCGTCCCGCTGGAGGTGAAGGCCCCAGTATCCGAACCCGCTTCACCACCGGCACGGGGGTACCATCCTTTAACGTGAGGCGGATGTCCGCCTTCTTCTTCTTCGGGAATTGGCTTGCCCGCGCGGAGGAGCAACAGCTGAGACTTATCGGGGGCGCGCTGGAGGTTGCCGGCCTCGAGGTAGTTCTGCACCGTCTCAATGACTTCTTCGAGGAAGTCTTGCCTCCCGCTGTCCGATCCCGACGTAGCCCAAATCGTCAGGTCGTCCACATAGAGTGGCATAGAGTGTATGCTTCATCCGGGGAATCCGTTCCAGTAGAGGAGGCGGCTTGCACATCGCCAGGTAACAAGGTGGGTGACAGGACCGAGCCTTGCCGGTTGCCCTTGCTCGGTATCGGGATGGTGCTTGTGCGGATGGACTCGATGCCGATGGTGGCCATCCAGTTGCTCAGGAAGTCCCGCACATAATCATACATCCGGGGCCCGCACCCAGTTGAGGCCAAGTTCTCGAACACCAGCGTGTGACTGACGTTGTCAAAGGCGCCCTTTATATCCAGGGCCAGGACCGCCCGCGTTGTCGTACAGGAGATTCTGTCAAGGATATCCTTGATCTGAAGCAGGACATCCTGCGTGGAGGTGTGACCAGAACCCAAAAATGGTGTTCATGGTGGCATTGAGTTCAATACAGGATGGTCCCCTCAAATATCGCTGTAAACAGCTCATCAGGGCATGGGCATTTAAAAAACTGAAATGGAGTGTCCAGGGGGGCTATGTTCGACGAATGTTTCGTTTCTCCTAAAAAGAAACGGAACTGGCGATATCGCGTCCGATTGGCTAGAGGCTCAAGTGACGAAAGAGGAACTTTCGTCATTTTGAGCCTCTAACCAATCAGACGTGATATCGTCAGTTCCACCACTTTCGTTTCTTTTTAGGAGAAACGAAACATTTGTCGAACATAGCCGCCCAGGTCTGTGACGCTCGGCGGTATACCTGATAACCTCTATTTCTTTTGGATCCTTTTCAAGGGAGTATATTTTCCACTTCGGGGCACTTTTCTTGTTTCTGGCACTTACTACTGCAGGAACTGTTTCACCCTCACTTTCTTCTTTGCTTTCACAGCACTCATTTGATGTTAATGTGGAAGGGAATTGGCCGGATTCCACTCTTCGTTCCTACGTAAAATGTGCTGGCGTCCAATACCTGCCACAAAAAGGGTACTTAATAGCGAGTTCGTTTCACGGCACTCGTGCCCACGCGTGCCCACTCGCAGCGTGGAACGGGTTCGTTTCGGCCGGCGCTCCACGAGTGGTTGCACTTTCCGAGTTCGTTTCAGCGCTGACACCCCATGCGTGCATGCACTCGCTGCACCGAGAAAATCGAGAGTGCGCCAAAATGCAATCCCGTCATGCCTCGCTCCGGTGGGGCCGGCGAGGAGCGGGAGCAGACGACGAGGGTTCGTCTGCTACGATGTGTCGCGAAACCTAACGGAACAAAAAGTAGATTTTCTGATAGAAATCGCGTCCCGCGGGCCACGAAATCAAACGCGAGCTTGAATTGTGAGCGTCTGGTGACCGGCGTTTGAGCCGGAAGTTTCGTCATCCGAAGCGAGGCACCACGTGACTTCACGCTTCCGGTTCGTCCGGTGCCGGTCGCGGTTCGTCCAGCTGCATCGAGAGCCGTGGTGGCCGTGCTGTATTCGCGGTGAAAATGGCTTGCAGCTCCGCGGTACGTCGTTCTAACGCAAGCCATAGAGGGCATAAGATGTTCCAGTTCCCGTGTAACAAAGCATGGAAGCAACGATGGGCCGTCGCTGTTAAGCGAGTGAAAGAGCGAGATGACCAGTGACAGACAAACGTCGGTGACCGTTCATGCGCGGCCAATATTGTTACAGGCCAGTACAACGTGTTCTCTCTTTCTTCGGGTAGGGCCCGCGGGAAATAACGATCTCTGACAGTCTTTTGGTACCCACCAAAAGCGTCTCGATTATTCCGCGAAGGGGTGAGCACTGCTTGTCGTACAAGGCATCTGCGAGAACGCGGGATGCAATCTCGCAGGCAATCAGTTCATGGCACGACGTTTCATCAACATACAGTGCCATTGCCAGGCCATTTAATCGTTACATCGACAGCTCGGATTAACATTTTCTGTGATGAGCCGCCGCAGACTGTTCCCGGGAAGCGGCGTGGATGGGTGGCTTGCTATAATATAAATAAACAAAAGGACAGGTCAGCTTTTTGTAATATAAAGAAACAAAAGCAAATGGGCAGCACCTTCATATTGACGGATAATAAAGCAGTAGTACGACCCTGCGTAGCTCATATCAAAATCGGTGCTCGTTTGTGCATGCTTTCTTACTCGACATCATTAAAAAAAAAAAAACGCGCGGGAAGGGGGAAGGGGGGGAGGGGGGGGGGGGGCGGAGGGTTATTGTAGTTCACAGGGGACAACTTAGTTGAAGTACCAAAAACACGTGAGTGTTAAAAAGCAAGGATTGTCACGTAGTCAGGTGTCGTCGAAACTAACTTTCGCACGGAAGTGGCGTTTTAATCGCGCGAGAAAACATACTGAGTTTGAAACGCCGTCTGACCGTCTTCTTTCCCCGTCTTAAACTTCTGATTGCCTGAAGATTTTCTTACCAAGGCTTAGGTGTTCTAACAAAATGAGAAAAGTATGCCAGACCTCCGACCGGGCATTTCAGCTGGCCGTGTCTTACGGCTTACATTCGCGCCTATTTCAGTCGGTGATATGATCTAACGTAACCATCAAAAATAAACAGAACCCAAATGAAAAACGTTGGCTCAAAAGGAAAACGAAACACCCAACCTGAGTTTTCATGCGAAGATCCGGAAAGCGCGATGCGAGTGCAGCTTGCCGCCTGCCGCACTCGCTCTGCGCTTCCGTGGCCGTTCTCGATGCTTCTGCGTACCGATTAGTACTTAACATATCCGTAGAAGTAACTTGAGACGTTCAGAAGTTTGTAAGTCACCCAGCAGCAGAGGAAGGTGGCCCGGATTGATCGGGTTTCAACACCCGCACACGCTTCCGTAGCCGTCATGGGGCTGCGTCGGCTGCTAGCTACGAACCGGAAGTGAATATTACCCAGAGTTCTTTGAGGCTGCTGCCAAACGCCGGTCACCTATTGGCAACCCGTGATTTATTTGCAGGTTTTAAATCGCTCTGTTGCCGTACAAACGCTGAAATATACCAGTGTGTAAAGAAATGCTCCGAACAAACGCAACAGCGGCCCCCGAGATGTCTATCACCATCCGTGTGCGGGTGAAAAATTTAACATTTGTCGATAAAACTCCCCCAGCAGAAACCTCTGACTGCCCAATAAGCATCAGAGAAAGCTAAAGATGGTGACTTTACCCGAGGATTGGGCAACATCATCATGTTTAACATTTACCTACGCAGCGAACTTGCCTCGTCGTATTTTGTTCGAGAAAGCTCTCGTTCTCGACGCCCTCACCAAGGCTAATATCTAATCCACCTATAATGACGATCCAAATCGAAAGTCCCAGTTTCGCTGGATATTCCAACAGGCTAGTTTTAAGCCGTACCCTTTCAGTGGTTCACGCATAATACCATGCTCAAACGGATCAAGCTTCTGCTCGGACAGCATCATCAGTTTTCTTCAGTGTAAACGGTTATAAGGATTGAAAGATCGCAACCAGCTGCTTTGTAGACAGCTGGTTGCGGAAATTTACGCCGTCTGTAACTATCTTACGCCGTCTGTAACTATCTCTACGGCAGCCGAGCTGCTTGAAGACATCGCAACTATAAACTACAGGTTGCATTTGCCAACGTTTGTAGATAAAAGTTGGTAGCGACTGCATTCTCGCATTCCCACGCATATCACTCGGAACAGAAAGGCGCTAGTTACGGTTTGAAGTCGGTACCTTTTCTACAACATAGATGGCGGCAGCATCAGTCTTCTGCACTCGGTGCATTTGGCGAGTTCGTTTGAGTCCAGTTTTCCGTGCAACACTCTGTGAGTGCGATGCATTCTGGGAGAGAACTCGAACGGTGCCAGTGCGTGTGAAACGAACTCGCTATAAGATTCCAAAAATGACTAAGAGTGTGTAAACATATGATGCCAGCATTTCTTTTTTTTATTTCCAATGAGCAACATTATATTATGCCAAAACTCTCCCTAAATGCACACTGCATTTCACAGCGCGCTAAACTCTGCCGGAAAAATCGGCGCCTGCACGCAAAGGGGCGTCGTTTCCTCAGCAGTGTATTTTACCTTGTGAAATTTTAAGGCGCTCCTTTCTTTTGCAGCTAGAACATCCTTAAAAATACTAAAAATGCGTTCGCCACGGACGACCGAGTCTTCCGCTGGCAAACGCTGTCGTTTGCGTACGATACGCCTTGAAATTTTCACCCCATGGTCGATCAGGCGCCGATTTTTCCGGTTGCTTTACCATACCTTGAGCCACCCAGAAACACCGCGCGCCCCCGTAAATAAAAAAAAAAAAATAAAAAAAAAAGAATGGAACGGCATTGAGTGTTTTGTTTACTTACCGACTTTGTGCGTGGACCGCGCCACGTTGCGCTGCCTGATGCACCCGCGTTTTGGAACTTGACAGATCCCTCCGAAGATGAAGCCACTGAAGCCACGGCGGTAATCGTACTGGTAGGCTGTTCCCTTTCGAACGGGCGGAAGAAGACTACGAAGAATTCGGCAGCGAACGGGCGGAAACTCGATTACGTACAGCTTCAGTAGTCGACGCTTTGTTTTTTCGATTGCGTTCGCGGCGTTCACCGTGGACTCGCGCACTCGGCCGTAGCCGAACCAGCCGAACGGCCGAACCAGCTGGACGGCTGCCGGCGCGCGTACCGACAGCGTCGCCATAGCAACCACGCCGCGAGTGTGGTTGCCAGACAGAATTCACACAATTTTTTTTTCTCGTTACTCACGTTGAGTTACTAGAAGTTAGGCGCGTATCATTATAATACATTATGCTGTAAGAAGTTATTAAGGGATATGTGTACCTACCTAAGACAAATGCAGAAAAAATATTATTGAAAAATAAAATTGGCGTAATCTTTTCATATCTTGATTAAGACTAGCGTGGTCACTGGGCTAACCGATGCGCGAAATAGGAGGGCATATATACCGCTCGGGGCAGTTGTCGGTTTGTATAAGTAGGTTGTATGTACTATTTGTTGTGTGTTGTGCTATTGATCAGTGCTTGTATGCGCGTGTGTAAGTAGAGTGTTGTGTGTATGTCGATGTCGTGAGTGAGTGTAACCGCGCGGTGGGAAGCAAAATAACTGCTGTTTTCTTTTTTCAAATGTTTATCACTTTTTGTTTTCGTCGCTAGATGGGGGTTGTCGCCGCCCAATTTGAAAAGTGTGGCGGTTGGTGATCTATAACTATTAGAGGTATTAGAGGGCTGGATGCCATTAATCCATCCGTCGTGTTGATCGCTCCGAGTTGTTCGGTTCCGCTGGCAGCTGTGTCGCCGTGTTATGCTGCCTGATTGCAACAAAAGGAGGTTAGGCGGCTTCCCCAGCGCGTGTTCTAGGTGCTGAATGCCGCTGTTCACGCACAAACGTTCATGAGTGGATAACGCACGTAACAGAGGTGAGCACAGGCTATAGTTAATCGAGAGCCGCACGGAGCGCGAGTGCGATACCTCCTAGCCGCTGTCGACAGAGGGTGTCGGAGCGATTCGTTGTCAACTTGTCCACGGCAAGTGGGCGTTTTGTTCAATAAAGCCAGCCTGTCAGTGTTTTGTAAAGCTATCCCTTCTTTATAAGCGCTTCTGATGCGATGAAAATGCGACCGGCATTGAGCAGGCCGAGCGAGACTTCGGCGACAGTCTCGGCTGTTCAGTCTCCAGCGGTTTTGGCCTTACTCGTATTATTTGCGGTGTTGGCGCTTGGACATAGAGATGTTTGGAAAGTTTTTTGCGCCTACAGATGACACCAAACGAGCGTGCGAGCCGTATGCTCTTGCTCCGGCGAGAAGCCGCGTACGGCTCGCCAGGCTCGTATCGCCTGTCGCATACTGGCCGCCATATTGTTTTTAGGGTGTTAGCAGTTAACACGATTTTCACCACCTCCGGCGGCTAACACCCTTACACGAATAAAGGCGTTAGCCAGAGGACGAGCCATTTACACGATTAAGGGTGTAAAAATTTTAAGTGTGCAGGATGTGAACGAAACACAAGTTGCATGAGTTTCCTAGTGATTCTGCCATCGCTGTTGGTTCATCGCTGTGAACGAAACCTACGACTCAGCGTATGTTCGAAACTACCGAACACCGCAAACTTGTTGTTTTTGTGAACTTGCGGCTATACTTTATCTTCAAATTTCTGCAGAGGGTCGTTCGAAGCACGGTAGAAAGTGCAAATCAAAATGGTATAAATCTTAATGTAAATCGTTATATGAAAACGTACTCAAGCTTTACTGCGATGATTTAATTCATACCTTTACTAAAAAAATAATATATTTTTACTATAATTTTTGTAACTTGATGTTTTTCATGCGAATTAATTGTGTATTTATTTTTAAAAAAACTAAGCGAAAACAAATTTTTGTGAGGCTCAAGATAAGCGAAATAAGGTATTTCTCTGAGCAAATTATACAGGGGAGCTTTGTTTCTACCTTTCACTTCATTCGTTCAGTTCCGTGGTATTCAATGCAAGCAAATTAAAATGCGCAGAATGGAAACACACAAGAAGTGTGCGCACGCTCACAAATACACAAACCGGTAAAGAGAGGGATTGACAGTCACAGATATACATAGCGAGTTTTAAATCTAGGGGTGATCTTGAATCGGCCAGTATATTCCTTTTGTCTTAAACGAGCTTACTGCTTCTATTTTAAAACCAAATTACCACATTGCGCTCGAAAAAATTGTTCTTGCGCAAATCAGCAGAATTTGCCCGAGTTCAATAGCAGAAAACATAATTTTAAGATAACGTGTTGTATTTAAATCCTACAGCGCTTATCTATATAAGAGAAATCAGATTTCAATAAAAATAAATATGATTTATCCACTTTTTATTTCTTTCCCACCCAGCTACGATGTACAGGCTTAAGTGCACGAATTTAGAAAATGATTCACTAAAGTGAGAGATAATTGACTGAGCCGAAACAAGTAACGTTCCCGTATGCTTGTTAACACTGCACACAATTTGCGATATAAATTACATATAGTAATGTATGGGAAATCTCCAAACTGGACCAGGTTTACGCTCAAATGAACTTAATTCTACCTAAAATGGAGAACACCTCTCCCCATGGCGCTTGTTGCCGCTGAAAATATCCGGCTGGTCTAGGAATTAATCCCGGTACCTCTCACTACTGGTGAAGCGCTCTACCAACTGAGCTAACCAAGAGCTAGCCGTCAGTAGATAAAGCAAATGTTAACAGTTTTTATGTGCATTCTTCATCGTGAATGACGCAAGGGTGAGATCGGACGTTTCATGATTAGGTATAATCATTGGACGTCTGGGGATCTGTAGTCCAGCGCTTTCCCTTGTTGTTTCCGAGGCGGCTACGAAACTAAATAAAGTCTCATACTTGCGATCTAGAGTACAGATGATGCAAGTATTCTGTGACAACATAGGAGGAAATATGTTCGCGATACACACATAATAATGAAACAAAAATTAAAACGTTCCAGAAGAGGCGGGGCAGTCTTTCATATCAAAGTGTACAGCGTGGTTAAAAGTATTGAGGTATATATATATATGAATGAATGAATGAATGAATGAATGAATGTTTATTTTTTCCGAAATCAACCGAAATGGAGAGAGGGACTAAAGCCTCATAGCCTGACAAAGGTCTCTGTCCCCAAAGCAGCGCTTTCCAGCAGCGCACAGTTTACAAAGCTAACGCTTAGTAATAAACATTATATTCATTTTTTTGAATATACCAGAAAAACAATTAGTTATTATATACAAATTAAAATAATAAGGGGTTATCACTGCCCACCATGAGTGTCCTGAGATCCTGAGATGCATATACAATATTTTCCCATAAGACCGACAGCTATGCACTGTTTCATCATAAGCAATCACAATAAAAATTATAGACTAAAGAACAATACAAAAAATGTTAAAGCACACTAAAGATGCAATGTCACTCCGTATTGGCTACATTTGGTGTAGCCCCCCCCCCCCCCCCCCCCCCCCCATGATCGCAAGAACAAAACAAAAAACAAACTGCATGACCGTGCAAGCTTGGAAATACTTTAATGGCTTTGTCGGCCCGTAGTGTTCGCTGCACCCTGACCTGAGGCAAAGCGAAGTCAAAATTCAATGAAAAACATCTGGCACGGCATAGCAAAAAATAATAAAAAAGAAAAAAAAATGCTCGTTAATTCTTTTATTAACTCGAGATCTATTGTTCCTGCAACAGGAACCTCAGTTGCAGGGCGGATTCGTAGCAATACGCTTCCGCCAGATTGCGGGCACCTAGTAGGGGATTAAAGCCGGCCAAATGGGGACCCCTAGGCCTGCGCTTTGCCCCAGAGCCAGCGAGACCATGTTTATACATAATTTTCGGTTAAAGGCCACAAAATCGGCTTTGAAACTAATTATATTCGCACCATTCCAACAAGCCATAGTGCGATTGCGAAAGTGATTCACGCGATCGGTAAGAAAAAAAAAACTGTATTTTCAAACGTTGTGGGATTGATTACCTCCATCGGAATTCCTTTCAAGGCGTCAGTTTTGTTTGGGGATACCGATGCAGAGTGGAAGTTGCGCAATAGCGCCCGTGTTCCGCTCGCAGCCTCGCGCTTCTTGTCTTTATATCTCTGGCTCTCTCACTGCGAGCCTCCAGGCTTCTGACATCCGCACTTCTGGTGCCATTTCTGTATCTCACGCGGCGTTCCAAGTGGCACATGACGACAAATGCAAATCAAGCTATTCTTGATCCCGTGTCGCCATCTGTAGTTGAGATTAGAAAACTGCAACTTGCTGTAACTGGATGGGAAATGATTTAGATTGAATACTGAACTTCACCTGTAATCTGTCCATATGTATATAGTTTCTGCAAAATATAATATCAAGCGATTCTTCGTAATTGAATGTCTGGTTACTTTCATTAGTTGACGTGATTCAGTTCTATGGCACGAAGAAATCGATTTGGAATTTATTTTTGTATTATAAATGTGCATTCCCTGTACAATTTATTGCTTACTCTCTTAATTCAAAACATCCAGCAGACCGTTCATATAAATTATCGTGAACTTTCGGATGTTGTAAATCAAGAGAAAAAACTTTAATATCATAGATAATATAATGAAAGTTAAAGATTAAACTAACAAATAAGAATAAAAGTAATATCGACACTTTAAATGGTAGTGAAAGAACAGCAATTTAAGTTGACATAAACTTTATGAATGTAAAATAAATAGACAGAAAGTTATAAAACTTTAAAACACAAAACGGCCTGCACGGCGAAGTAGCACGACAAGCTTCAGAAAAGAGGCGTCAATCGCTATTCACGGTTGAAAGACCCAGATGAAAAATCTCGTAGATATAACAAAACCCTCATTAAACAAAAAAGAGTAAGAATGTTATTTTGAAAAAAAACAACGAAATTATCATTCCACTAAATTCCTCATCTAAATATTGTTTATTTGTCTTCATAGAATATGCGCTCCCAGGCACACGCAGTCTGTGACGTTGCACATAAAAGACATTTATTCATCTCTTTTTTTTAGCTCTGCTTGGCCATATACAATAATCAAGACGATAATCAAGACGGACTGGATATCGCAATCAATTAACCAACTTATAAGCGAATAAAACGTGCTAGAGCTTTCTGAAATAAAATGCGGGTATTGCACAAGGAAACTTACCTATAGTTTAAAATACCAACAACCCAAGCCAAACACTCAAAACAAAACAAAAAAAAAACAAAAAAACTGTTCGGTTACGGTCAAGGCAATTTAATAACTATGCAACGAATTAAGTTTGAGTTTCTAGGACATTTGGGTGCTGCTGAGCAAAGGAACCTAATGTTTTGATTTTTCCAGAATAAGTTAGGCTTTAGACTTAAATCGACTGTTTTTGAGCAATTCTTATACTCCAAAATATTGGGTTACTGCTTACCTTCACCTCACCACAAGGTTAATTATTGTTCAAAATTAAAACGCAAAATAGGACATTGGAATCTATTAAAACTTTTGTTTGTTAAGCAAATATTCAAACCGGACCGTATTCCTGCTTTGAACGATTCCGGCAGTTAGAAAGCTTAATGAGCTCTGCTTTTCAATTTGTTCACCATTCAATCACCAGGCAACCACTACACCCTCGTTGACCGAATAAATTAAACTGACACAAAATTATTTTGGAAAATTGGGAAAGTTGTGTCGTGTAAGGAATATCAATGGACATCATTTTTCATAAAAGTACAGGTTGAGTATTTAATTTTTAATGTGGAAATTAGTCTGCTTTAATCAAAATGAGGTACAAAATACACTGGCCGATTAGTATTTTGTTGGTTCGAAAAACGAAACACAGCGCGAAAACGACTAGGACAGAAGGTAATAGAAGGATCAATGACAAGCGATGACTTTCAACTCATACATTTAATGGAAAGAAACACAATCAACAACGGTAATAATTCAATCATTGTCTATCAACGCAAGTCAAAGAAGGAAATGTCTTTTCAATGCAAAGGAACCGATGTTTGACTAATACATCGGTCTTCCCTTTCGTGCTTGATGCCGCAAGCTTCTAGAATGTTTATTAGAAACGACAACTTAGAAGTGACTCAAAGGATGTCATTTTCACTTACGATTTGTTAACTGGGATGCTTCGGGCACATAAAAAAATTAAAAAAAAAGATTAACACGCAGAATCCCTTGAGCTAGGCAGTGTTGCTTTTGTGTTTTCTGAACAATGAAGGCATTTTTGGCGCTTCACGTGTTGAGTGTTGTCCATTGGTTTGTATTCTAGGAGCACCCGAGGCGGTTTCATTGCCAGCACTCGTAGAACCCGTAAAATAAATCTTGGTGTAAGAGAGCTTTTTAGCGGTTTTGCAACAAGCGAAGAGATATATTCAGTTGTAGGAGGTGAAAATACAGCTTCAATACAATTCTGAATCAACAATAAATCAGAAATACGCTACAGGCATGATTCAGCCTCAACAATACAGGGATGTCGCCAGTATGTCAAGAAGATAATGTGCCTATTCGCCAGTTTAACACCAATAACATTCTAGCAAATCGCAGTGAATGAATTCCTTTTTATCTGGTTACATTATATGGACTTTTAGCAAACTGCTACCGTGTTCCGCGTACCGCACTACCGGAGCCTCTAAAGCATGCTTTTAAGCGCTCACCTGTTGGGGTACGCCGAACTCGGTGACGGTTTGCTTAAAGCAGACAACTACTCTAATTACGTTACTGTAGTTTAGCTACTTTTCAAAGTAGTTTAGTAATTTCCAATTTCATTTTTATTTCAGTAATCAGTAATTTACTTTATTACTGTTTCCGAGTAACTCTACTCAAATTACAAATTACTTTCCAATGTTTGTGGCAGGTTTGCTTATCAACAAACATTCCTCCACAAAAAAAAAAATATAAACTCTTGTAAGATCAGCTGATATTTGGAAGGAGGCAGAAGCATGTGGCGGAGGCAGGGGGGGGATGGTTGGGAGGGTCCGAAACCCCATAAAGTTTTCACGAGCCCCCACTGCAAGAACCCTGCTGCGAGGCGAGGGGAGCGGAAAGACATGTCGCAAGTAAGGCCGAGTAATTGCGGTTTAACGCCGAAGACTGGCATTTTTTTGTGTCCCGAAGCTGAAGGAGACTTGAGGCATTTGATGACGGGGCTTATCCCCAATTCTCTGCAACGTAGGAACTCTCTCCCGCTACACGAAGTGCACACTCGCATCCTCACTCAGAGGAAGCAACAAAATGCAGCACCAGGTCTGAAGCTCACCAGGTGCTACCGTAGTTTGCGCTGTACTTGAAAAGTCACGTTCATAAGGGCAACGTAAAGTTAATCTCTTTGCGTTGCCTTTCATCCCAAAACTCAGAATATGCCGGTCTTCCTAGATTCGGCGATCGTTCAAGAAATCACACCAATTCCCCCGCCGTTCTTACAAAACAAAAATTAAAAAAATAAACAAGTAGTGTTGTAAAGCAGCAAAAGTATGTTATACTTAAAGTACTAGTTCAACTAGGTTTAAAAAACTTGGACTTTACTTGATTGATTGATTGATTGATTGCGGTTTAATGGCGCAGCAGCGACCAAGGCTATAATGCGCCAACAACTAGGACTATTGCTGAATCAAGGTTGAAGAGAAGAAAGAGCTATAGTAGCTTGTAATTTAATAAAACAATGATCATGAAAGTACAAGTGCATAAGACGTGGCAATGAATACGATGAACTATTAAAATTATAGCTGGTCCAGGAGTCTTATATCCTTAAGAAAGTTGAAAACACACTTGTGTGGAATCAACGGCTCATCGCTGAGTAAAAGGGCGAGATGTAATGGTGTATGCTCTTGGTAAACCTTAGCAAAGTGTCTGTGGCGTTCTTGGTCATACAAAGGGCATACAAGTAAGATATGTAGGATGCTTAACCGAATGCAGCAGTGCTCACACTCCGGAGCATCCTCCCCACGCAAAAGATGCCCATGGGTAAGACGGGTATGACCAATTCGCAGTCGGCACAAAACCACCTCATAAAAACGCTCGCGGTGTCGTGCACTCTCCCATTCCTGAAGTAGTGGTTTTACTGCGCGCAACTTATTGTTTATTTCTCGGTCCCATTCCACTTGCCACTTGCGTCTTATGGAAAATTTCAGAACATGCCTATAGTCTCTGTAAGGTATTTTCCACAGGTCGACTTCTCGATCCTTAGCAGTACTTGCTGCTCTGTCAGCATCCTCATTCCCGGCAATTCCGACATGTGAAGGAACCCAGCATAGTATTATTTTCTTCCGTTTAGCAGCTGAAATTAGCCTGTTCTTTATTTCTATTACGAGTGGATTGCGATCATTTCCCACTCTGGCAAGAGCTCGTAAAGCACTAAGTGAGTCGGTGTAAACAATTGACTTGTGAAGCTTTTGTTTGAGGATCTTATCTGTGGCGAGGAGTAAGCCATAGAGCTCTGCTGTAAAACTACAGGCACTGTCATTTATTCTCCGGACAAGCTGCATCCCAGGCCCGATCACTGCGCTACCCACAGAGGAATCAGTTTTACTACCATCAGTGTAAAAGCTTATAAAGTCGTGATACTGTGCTTGGAGTTCAAGGAATTCTTGTCTCAGGACTTCGCGAGGAGTGTCTTTTTTGTTGAATTTCGTTAGCTCCAGTTCGCACTGAATGGGAACTAGGTCCCAAGGGGCTGCCGAACTCAAACACTGTACAACTGGAGGCAACACGTCCAGTCCTACAGACTCCGCAGAACTGCGAACCCTCATGGCAAGAGGTGGAACAACTGAAGGCTTGTTACTGAAGGTTCGCTGGTAGCGTATTCGTTCCATACAGTGTAAGGTTGGATGGTTAGGAACCGATCTAATTCGCATAAAATATGTGAAGCCCAGTTCACATCTTCTTTTCTCCAGAGAGAGCTCGTTTGCTTCTGCGTATAGACTGAGAACAGGAGATGTGCGAAAAGCACCGGTAGCAAGCCGCAACCCCTGATGATGAACAGGGTCCAGCATTTTGAGAACCGATGTCCGAGCAGAACCATACACAATACAACCGTAATCAAGTTGGGATCGAACGACCAACCGATAGATACGCAAGAGACAAAGACGGTCAGCACCCCAGGACACATGCGACAGGACCTTAAGTATATTAAGCGATTTAAAACACTTCATCTTCAGGCTCTTGACATGCGGAACAAAAGTCAATTTGGAATCAAATATAAGACCTAAAAACTTCTGTTCAGTTTTCACTGGGATAGGAACATCATACATAGTCAAAGAAGGTTCGTGCAAAACTCCGCGGCGACGTGAGAAACTCACACAGACGGCCTTCTCAGGAGAAAATTTAAAACCGTTGACATCAGCCCATTTGACCAAGTTGTTGATTGTGAGCTGGAGCCGACGTTCACATATGGATGGATTACAAGACGATACAGAAATCTGCAGATCATCGACGTACAGTGAGTACTGAACAGATGGAGCTATTGCGCGGACAATTGAGTTCATCTTCACAATAAAAAGAGTGACGCTAAGTACACCACCTTGAGGTACTCCATTTTGCTGTGAAAATTCTCTAGAAAAAGTTGTCCCAAGCTTCACGCGAAAAGTCCGGTTTTGAAGATAACTCTGAATGCCACTTAACATTCGGCCCTGTACACCTAAGCTGAACAGATCCTGCAGTATGCCATGGCGCCAGGTTGTATCAAATGCCTTTTCCAGGTCAAAAAAGACAGAGACACAATGCTGCTTGTTTACAAATGCCTCTCGCACAACAGTCTCAAAACGAACTAGGTGGTCGACCGTGGATCGTCCTGAACGAAAGCCACATTGGTACCTGTCAAGAAGATTATTACTCTCCAAATAAAACATCAGCCTTCTGTTGATCATCCTTTCTAATGTCTTCGAAAGACAGCTAGTTAGTGCTATAGGCCTGAAGCTGGAGGCACAGGCAGGATCTTTTCCTGGCTTTAAAAGGGGGATAATGACGGCAGCCTTCCAGGACAATGGGAAAAGACCCTCGACCCAAACTCGGTTGAAAAGATACAAGATGAGCTCTAGAGTAGATGGATGAAGGTGCTGAAGCATTTGATAGTGGATACCGTCCGGTCCAGGGGCAGTCTGTCCGGACGAATCGAGAGCCATATGCAGTTCATGCAGCATGAAAAGAGAGTTATAAGGCTCATGCAAACCACCGGTCGTAGGCACAATCTTTTTTTCTGCATGTAGCTTATGCCACCTAAATGATTGCGTATAGTGTTCGGAACTAGAAACAAATTCGAAGTGCTCACCAAGAATGTCAGCCTGTTCGTCAAGGCTTGCAGGACATATTCCATTCCGGCACAAGAGTGGGACAGAGAAAGCGCCGTAGGAACCCTCAATTTTATGCACGCGGTCCCAAACTTCCTTTATAGATGCACTGCTATTGATTGAAGAGGCATATCCTCTAAAGCTTTGCCGCTTGGCTTGTCTTCGAATAAACCTTGACTGTGCCCTTTTTCTTTTAAAACCAACCAGATTACTTGAAGTAGGGTAACGCCTAAAGATACCCCATGCACGATTCTGTTCCTTTTTTGCCTGGCGGCAGTCTTTATTCCACCACGCCTTCGGCCTTTTTGGGAGATGCGAGGACGTCATGGGAATGGCGATGATTGCGGCCTGTAATATGTGTCGAGTGATATGCAGAGTGACATCATCGATGGAAAGATCATCAAGTGATGAACAAGCTAAAACTGAAGAGCTGCTAAAAGTTGCCCAGTCAGCCCTCTCAAACTTCCAACGAGGGGTACGCGTTTGAAGACCAGCAGGAGGACTCTTAAACTCTAAAATAATTGGAAAATGGTCACTTCCATATGGGTTTGGGATGACCCTCCATGAAAACAGCGAGTATAGTGAAGGATGGCAGATAGAAAGGTCGATGGAAGTAAAAGTCCTGGTTGCTGAACTAAAGTGTGTGGCTTCTTTAGTGTTAAGTAAGCACAGTCCCGTGGAAAGAAGAAAGCGTTCAACAAGTGCTCCTCTAGCATCCCGTTTACCACTCTCCCACAATGGGTTGTGTGCATTAAAATCGCCTAAAATTAAGTATGGAGCCGGGAGCTGACTAACAAGATCCTCTAGCTCTTCGTACTGCAGCTGGTATCCCGGTGATATGTACACTGAACAAACGGTAATCACCCGGTCTAGCAGTATTCGGGCAGCCACAGCCTCGAGAGGGGTGTAGAGAGCCACTTCGGCAGATGGGGTTATGCGCTGGGCAACTACAGCAACACCACCAGACGCCACAGAGGAGTGCAACCTATCTTGTCTAAACACTTGATAATGGCGGAGTACATTTGACCTAGTTTCTTTAAGATGCGTCTCCTGCAGACAGAAGGCAGCAGGGCGGTGTTCGTCTAATAAAAAAGTGACATCATCATAATTACAAAAAAGCCCACGACAGTTCCACTGTAAAAACAGAGACATGGTGAAGATTAAAACTGGAAATTAAAATTAAAATTATAACTGGCCTTTAGGACACCGCAAGATAACTAAGTGGACACTTGCTTATGATTCATTTCTAAAGGGACTACGATCCCTTTGGGGGCAAAATTCTAAGAAGTTTATTTTTCTTTTTCTTTTCTACGACCTGAAAAGGTACTGATGACTCAGCACCTGAAGGGACCAGGTCGTCGTCAGAGGGTGGCATGCTCTCATCCATCATTTCATCTACTGACTGCTGGCTTGCGGTCGAGTATGCCTCGTCCAGCTGGCCAGGCTTTCGAGAGCTGGTCGAGGCGGGAGTGGGCAAAGCCCTGCCTCGGCCTGAAGAGCGAGCAGACGACGAGGGTGTCCGCTCCAGCTCCTTAGAGGAGGTGGTCTGCGACGGACCCTCTTTAAGGACTGAGGGTGGTGCGAGAGGCACCACCCCTGATGCCTTTGGAGGGGATACCTCCTTTGGTGCCATGGTGTCCATTGCCTCCTTTAAGAGAGGCGCGGCAGCACCATTCAGGCACCGTGAACCTTTTGGCTCCAACGACAAACTTGGTCGTGGAGCCGACCTTGGGGGGGCAGGGGGTGTCGGCGGGGCTGCCAGGTCTTTGGGACAGACCTGGGTTCCCACCGAGGTTTTCGGTGACACGCCCCCTGTGCGTGTTACCGTAGCAAAGGATCCTTTCTGTAGAAAAGAAAGTCGCTTCCTGGCCTCAGGAAACGAGATGTTTTCTTTTACTTTGAGGGTAATTACTTCCTTGTCTTCTTTCCATTTTTTACAAGAACGGGAGTAAGCGGCGTGTGGTTCGCCACAGTTGACGCAGTGTGGTGGGTTTGCGCAGTTGTCTGACGGGTGATCGTTCTGACCGCACTTGGCGCAGGTGGTCTTGCCCCTGCAGCTCTGGGCACTATGGCCGAACCTCTGGCAATGGAAACATCTCCTGGGGTTTGGCACATATGGCCGTACTCTACAGTTCAAGTACCCAGCCTTGATTGACTCGGGAACTTTGCTCAACTCGAAAGTCAAAATGACATGTTTTGTTTTGATCTCTTGCCCCTCTCGACGAAGGGAGATTCGCTTTGCAGCGACAACTCCTTGGTCACTGAGGCCATCTACGAGTTCATCTTCTGTACTTTCGAGGAGGTCATCTTCAGAAATCACACCTTTTACTGTGTTCAATGTACGGTGGGGAGTGACTGTCACTTTATAGTCAGAAACGGAATTTAGGGATAAGAGTGCTGTGCTCCGTTCACTGGTTTTTATCTCAACGAGCAGATCTCCGGATGTCATTTTCTTGGCAGAGAAGTTCTTTCCAACAATGGACTCAAGTGTTTTGGAAACAAGGAATGGTGACAGTTTCGCCAAAGGTTTCTCACTCTCAGAGTGCATCACAAGGAATCTTGGAAATTTTTCTGCAGATCTAGTAGTATTAATCGCATGTACTTCGGTGCGGCCCCTTTTGGGGGGCCGATCAAGAAAGGTTTTTTGTTTAGTACCCATAGAGATGGGAGAGAATTTCGGTGCCCCGGGTGCACCACCCACCACGGAGCCCAACACGGGGGTAGGCAATGTGCCATAACAAATATGGCTTTGCTGACAACATTACACTACCAGTGCTGCCCAGGCACTATAACCTAGTGTGGATCCGGACAAGGGGTCTATCGCCACCCAAGGTTAGCCCTTGCCGCCAAAGAAGGTGAAAAGGAATAAAAGAAGAGCAGAGAAAAGAGAAAGATAAGAGGGGATAGTAGAAGATGTGGCGACTGACTGAATCATCCTGGTCGGGCCAAGCCAGGACACCCGTCTATAGAAAGCAGGGGCCAAAGTGGTGTGTTGCCTCGCCCGGGGGGCCCCGAAGGGTCCAAACCTACCCCGGGCTCAGCTCAACCACCAGGATGCCCTTTTCCCTGGACACGGGCTCGCCACGCACAGCCAGACGTGGGTGGGTCTTAGCCACTTTTACCCAGGGTCTGTGGTGTCGCCAAAGTGGCTAGGGTCCGTGGTGACGCTACTCACCAAGCACCTAGCACCTAAGGTGCAGGCGCCCCCTGCGGAGCTCGGGGTCCGTGGAGACGCCACTCTCCAAACACCTGCTTTCACAGGTGCCCCCTGCGGGGGGACTTTACTTAAAGTACATACTCTAAGCATGTAGTTATAGTTTACTAAAGTAGTTTTTCTGGTACTTTCCGAAGGCAGTTCAACTCCCGACTTAAAAGTACATTTCCCAGATTTCCAAACAAAAAATGGCGTATCATCATGTGGAAACGCTCTATCGTCTTTCGGGATGTCTTCTGGTCATTTCGTTGAGTGAAATAATGGTGGCTCTAATACCGATAGAAAGAAGTGCCTTATAAGTTGCTTTTGTTAAATAGTTTGTTAACCAGAGTAAAACTACTCTGCGGCGGCTTGACTTCATCCAATATTTGCCGCAATTTCCCGAAAAAAACTGATGCACCTCCGATTTCCGCTGGAACAATGCATATCAGTTTAAGAAAAAAACTGTATAAGGGATGAAAGGGCATCATGAAAAATATGATGTTCAAATGTACATGTACTTTACCTTGAAAGTATATTTTATTTAAATAACTTTACTTCAAGTATATGGAACCAGGTGTACTTACTACTTTACTTGAAGTACGTAATTTCTCATTTACTTTGTACTTAACTTCAAGTGTTTGTTATATGCGGTGCTGGAATCAACTGGTGACGCGTTATTTTTTTAACTAACGTACTAACGTACTCGTTGGGATCTCAAATTAGTAACATATAATGTAACGTCGTTAATATTTTTGCGGAATCGCCTCTCAAATTACATTACCCGTTACTCCATACTTTTGATTAAAAATGGCAGCAAGAGTTCTTGAAGACAAAATAATTTTTTATTCTGTGCACTTCATAAAAGGGGCAATAAACACCAACAAAGCTATGTATAAGACGCGTCGTTTCAAACTCCTTCGGAAGACACTTTTAGCGTTCCCATGACCTGGCCCGAAAAGCGCGAGATCATCGCTTCGCGGTACCCCTAACAGTCCTTGGTGCAGTCTTTGTATAGAAGCCTGCTAAGATCACCGTCAAAGTACCCTGAGCAGTCGTCTCGCTGGAAAAAAGATATTCGCTCAGAAGGCAGCAGTCTGCCGCCGCTCGAAGGATTGTGCCTGAGCGTCTCTTGCTACTTCGACTGGTCACGTCTTTCTCTTCAAAGCAAATAAATTATCGTTCTGTCAACAACAAAAATGATAAACTTTAGTTTGGAAGCATTGACATCCGCACGCTTTGAACCAAGACAAGTGTGTCAGCGGTGGCCGTGTGCTGACGTGTAGTTAATTGAAAATGCGACTTTGGTCTGTGGAGGAATAAAATAACGTTCACTTTACTTGACAATTGATTACACGAAGAGGCATATTTTACGTCTGTTTCCTGGCGTGCATTCGGTCGTTTTTTTTCAGAGCGGTTTCTTCTTCCCAGGCAGGTGCAGTGGGCAAGGTTCTGTTCCCGGAATCGCGCTCGCGAAACGTCACATGTTCAAGAATATACAGTACACATCGCGCCGAAGCCAGACAAACAAGCTGGGCTAGATGACCGTGTTGAGGATATACATTACAGCTGTTCGAATCGTGCTCGCGAAGCGTCACGTGTTCGAGGATATTTATAACATATCCTACCGACAGTCAATCTTTTATAAACCTGATCAATACAATGCGAATTTATTTGTTAGTATTTTTTGCGTTATTAAAATTGTGAAATCTTATATGCTTCTGTGTTCTTTTGAATTCTCTTGAGTTATATTGTTGGTTGCTGGCTTGCGTGTCTTGTGTGAGTTTCCAACGTATAAACCTGATCTGTAATCCACTCTATTGTAATGCTCCGGCGCTGCAGAATACAAATAAATAAATAGATAAATAATCACTCTGAACAATGGTATTGTTGCCGAAGTTTAGAGAGGAGGTTTATTATAGAAAGCTGTCATATACTAACAGTGACACACAAAGTAACGACAAGCGAACGTAAAAGTGACGTTTGTAAGTCATGGCAAGTAACGACACCGGTATTTCGTTACATCAGCACAATAGTAACGGAGCTCTGTCACGCGCAAGTGTTTCACAAGCTAACGAGTAACAGTATTTTGTTAATTACTTTCGGTAACGGGCACAAGACTGTTCAGATGTATTCTACGAAATCATGTAAACAAGCAAACGCTATGTAACGGAGCTCTGTCACGCGCAAGTGTTTCCCAAGCTAACGAGTAACAGTGTTTTGTTAATTATTTTTGGTAACAGGCACAAGACTGTTTAGATGTATTCTAGGAAATCATGTAAACAAGCAAACGCTATGTGCAAAATCCAGCTCAGGTACTGTAACACCTATAAGTAGAAATAATTCATCCGCATCACATCATTGACCAAAAAACAAAAACAAAAAAGTGAAAAAACAATTAGGCACGCAGAAGTAGAACCAGCTATTACAGCATCTCTGTAAACACACACGCTGCTTTATATCTAGCTAGCAGAGTTTCGGTAACAGATCCAAACCTATGTACTCTTTTATCACCATAAAAAATATATATAAGTAACTTCAAAAGTAATTCGCTACATCTTTAGTGTGGTTAGTAATTTCCTAAATCACTTTCCATTTGAGTAATTTCTACTCCACTGAAATTACCTTTGAGGCCAATACTCGGTAACTTAACTTTTTACTTTTCTGAGTAACTTTTACATGTCTGGTTTAAGTCCAAAGTGTCTCAATACGCGCAACAATTAGTTTAAGGCACAATCATATTCATGCTTATAGTCAGAATAGAAATATCACAATATTTTGGTCTCTGCAATTTAAATTAAACAAAATTCTATCCTGTGTACTTAAGACATTCACAATATCACCACAGGCGTGCACTTTCGGATAGGTATCATTCTGACAGAAAACTATATAGAAAAAATAGCACCAGACTTCTGACGGAGTTACATCATAACTCTCTGCTTCCCTAATTTTAACTGCAGCATTAAATATTAAATGAATGCTTAATTTACGGTAATTAGTTGCATGGCCAACTCAATGCATATTATAATTTAGATCTCAAGGGAAATTTCATTTTGTGTTGTCTGGTTAAAAATTACTAGCTTTTCTCTCGGGCAGTTTTGTTTTATTTCCGTCACTCTGTTAGGCAAATGTGTTTCTTTACGTGTTTCTGGCTAAAAAGAGGATTTCGGTAAAACTGTATAGGTATGTTGTTTTTTTTGTTTTTTTTTTTCGTCGTTTTCTACACCACATGACCGAACGGAACTAAAAATCAAAGTTTATTCATAGTATCGTTGCTTAAAGGACATATGCAAAGGAATAAAACATATTTTTTAAACAGCTTAGATTGAAAAAGGATGTCATAAAACAATTTTACAACCAAGAAAAAAAAGTTTAGAACTATATTTACGGCGCTATACGAATTTGTAGTTGGCGCCGGCGTGCGCCGCGGAAAAGTGGCTTTTGACGGGCCCATATTTGTCACATGGCGTGGTGCTTGCGCTCTTTCGGAAGCGTCCTATGGCCTCTAAAAGTAACTTATTCATCTTTGTTTGAAGTATAACAAAAAGCTAAGATGAATAAGTAACTTTTAGAGCCCAAAGGAAACTCCTGAAAAAGCGCAAGCAGACGTGATAGACCTGTGCGCCGGTCAGACGACGGCGGCGGCGCCCCGAAGCAGACGAACTTGTGCGGCGGCGGCGACGGCGGCGTGAAGAAACGCGTTGAAGCGGCGTTCGCACAACGCTCAGCGTGCGGTGGCGACGCAGCGCGGCGGCGCGCGGGCCTACCACGTGACCAGCCGCGGCTCCCGCGAGCGCCAACTACAAATTCGTATAGCGCCGTAAATATAGCTATAAAATTTTTTTTCTTCGTTGTAAAATCGTTTTATGACATCCTTTTTCCATCTAAGCTGTCTAAAAAAAATAATGTCTTTTTTCTTTGCATGTGTCCTTTAAGCACACACCTCACTACGCACAACAGGATTAACCCTTAGGTCGCACCGCAATCACCGTCACCATGGCCACTGAAGTGGTCACCTGCAACCCTAATCACATCGTAGAGATCGTTCCTGTGGTGCTTCATGATTGGCATCTGCTTTCTCACTGTCGACAGGTAATCCAAATCCACTTCGCTCATCAGGATTTCCTCCTCGGTTCCCGCCGACCGGACCACCTTTCCCATAGGATCAACCAACATGCTATGTCCCCACGGGACGTATGGCGTACGTTCGCTTCTAGCCAGCGACGCCAGCGCCACGTACACTTGACCATCTACCGCCCTAGATCTCGAGTATAACTCTGCGTAGATGGGACCGATGTCCACGGTGAACGCGGAAGGGAACACCAGCAGCTTGCAACCGAGTTGCGAATAGATGTGCGCCAGGGGAGCGAAAAAGATGTCGTAGCACACGCCGACGCCGACTTTACAGAGCGGAGTGTCGAAGGTGGTCAGTCTGTTCCCTGGCGACACAAGGCTTGACTCACGTGAAGTTATCATTCCAGGAATGTCGGCGTCGAATAGATGCAGTTTCCTGTGCTTGGCGACCATACTGCCGTCGGGGCCATAGACAAGACAGGTGTTGTATCTTTGACCCTTTCCGTCGATTTCGGTCATGGAACCGCCTATAAGGTACACGCCGTTCTCCCTCGCACACTGGGACAGCATCTCGCTCGTCTCACCGGGAATGGTCTCAGCGGACGCCTTAAAGCCTCGCCCGCCCAGGGGGTAACCGAAGCAAGCTGGAAGACACACCATGTGGGCTCCACTGGTCGCAGCCTTCTTGATGTTCAGACTCGTAGCTCGGAGAGTTTCTGACTTGTTTAGTGTTGGAGCAAGTTGTAGAAGGGCCAGGCGAAATTTATTTGTTGCCATGATGCTTTCGAGTGGAGCCCGGGAGAGTGACTCTCTTTTCAAGCCTCGTGAATGCACTAACAACGAAAAGAACGGCGCATGAAGCATATCCCTCGGAAACACAGGTGTTCGTCGGTAACACTTTTTTTAACATAAACGACATCAAATACGTCTACAAATTTCTCTTATGCAAAACTGAAGCGCAGCACTTGAAGAGGGGGAGGGGAGAATACGGAAGAAAGGGTATGCCCCCCTCCTCCGACGATCTCTCCTCCTTCTTTTCTCCTCGCCACCTCCTCCCCTTCTCCCGTCCTCCACTATTCCTCCACTCCTCATCCTGCTCTCCTCCTCTTCCTTTTTACCGCCTCTTCCTCCTTGAATAACCAAACAGAAAAAAGAGCATAACCTGGATTATGGGACAGAAAAATCCAACTGGATTTAAGGTTTCCCCATGAAATCCAGTTAGATTTTCTGTTCCATAATCCAGCTTATACTGTGTTTTTTTTCTGTAAGGGTGCTCCCTTCCTCCTGCCGCGGATCTTGCTCATGGGTGACGTGACACCAAGTCATGACGTCCTTTCTCCTCTAAATTTAGAAGGGAAACTGGATTGGGGTTGAGGTTGAGGAACATACCTGTGCCCAGAATACTTGGAAAACTTCCCGGTACGAATAAACGAAGGAAAGTAGATATGGGATCTGGTTTCCGAAAGAAGAAGTTACTTCGGGGACAGTTCGGCGGTGGCTGTTTTTAAGGTGAACGCAAGATAAAGTTGAAGTTGAAGACATTTTCCCGGGAAGCCTAAGTATTTCTCAATAATAAAAAAAGCTCCAATTCATTTTTTTTTTCGATTTTGATAAGACCGACTGGTAGGTTAATTTTCTAGGTTTATCGGTATTTACCGAAAACACCGCACCTTACTTATAAGATGCGTTCTGGGCACCGCAGTTGCACAGGGCGCCGTAAATACGACTGGCACACTACACTGAGTTCCACTTTAATATTCTGCTGCAGCACCCAACCACAATGAGACCGGTAGAGATGTATACCTTATCGACACATTTCCCCTGGAGCCGAACGATTTTGCTCCCTCTGTATGGCAACCTTTCCATGCCCTCCGCAACAACTTTTTTGGTATAGTGCGTCACGGCCGCACAAGGACAACTGCTTCCAGCTCATCAATGAGCCTGTTTGAAATAGTTTTCATACTATGTTCATAGACAGTCACAAGCACAAATGCTCAAGGGATTCATTGTTCAACCGAACTTGGGACTACTGGACTGAGAAAGCGAGAGAAGTGTATATATTTAACCTTCCTGGGCATGGATCCGAAAAACAACCCTGTTGGAAAATTTCGATGATGGAAAGATGACGGAAAAGGCTCATACAAGCGTAACCGTAATATGGGACATCCTATACAAGCGAAAAAGGCGGATCCAGTATAGTGGATTAAAGCGGAACGATACAGGTAGGCGGAACCATACAAGCGTGTCGTATTATGGGACATCCTATACCAGCGTTTTGGAATATGGCGGAACCGTGTGGAACCATACATGCATAACGTAATATGGGACAACCTATACCAGCGAAAAGGCGATACCAACACGGTGGAGCCATATGGCTCCAACATGCTGGTTTCGCCTTTTCACTGTTGTACAGGGCGATTTAGTTTTAAGCTTTACATATATGTTTAGAAAGGTCGTGAAAGCTAAATTAATGCGGTTTGTGCAGGCGAGTTATACGGCCAGGCGTACGTAGTATAGGGACCTAATCGTAACAATCAGTCAGATAATTAAATACAATTTGTTAATTAACTTTTTAATTAGTGAAAATGAAAATATGGTTTCAATTAGAAACTTGCTGAGTCATTGAAAACCACAAAATCAACTCTTTTTAGAAGGATATAATGCAGGGGTAGCCTTTTACGCGTTCTGTAAGAACGCTTTATTTGGACGAGTTTCTAGGTTTCAGTTTCTTATCAAAGCTCATCTCTGCGCCCAAGGTCCTGTTCCCCCTTAGACACGCAACGCACGTGCGCCTTGCTTCCCTCCATCCTACGAGGGAGGCGAGGGGGCGGCTTCGCACTGCGGCCACCGGGCAGCAGGACCACAGGTGCAAAGATGCGCTCTGGTAAGAAACCAGTCTGGAAACGCGTACAAATTGACCATTTTTTTAGAACGCCATAAAATGCTGCTCTTGTTTTATATCTTCACAAAGAAAGTTGATTTAGTGTGTTTTGATGATGCTTAGTAAGTTTCTAATTGGAACCATGGGTCTATTTTCACTGATTAAAAATTTCAGGAACATACCATACTTAGAGAGAGGCTGAAGCGGTTTTCTATTTGAGAAAACACTTTTAAATCTTCATATGACCTCCAGAATCTCAAATATGCAAATTATTTGATAATTTTAGGAATCGAGGCTGCATAGAGTCATTTTTAAAGCGCTGTGAAAGCACTTCCCTGGAGAGCGACGTCACAAAAGTGGCTTTCGAACTCTTTGCTCATGCATCTTCAGCACCTATCAAAGCTATGCACGCACGTGCTATTTTTTAAAAGGGCAGAAAAATGTGTCACGACTGGTGCCAATGCGGGAGAATATACCTAGAAAACTTGAGATTGGACGCGCGGCCCTTAAGCGACACGCTTGGCAGCCGAAAGGTCTTCTTACGATGTCACTATTGGTAGGATGTTTTGTTGTGTTTTCTCACGTTTAGTTATATCTTTGTGGAAAACGAACGGGATATTCAGATTCGCGGGATAAAACTATGCTAGGATGAAGCTCCAATCTAGATTTCTGAAAGAAGACTGGCACATCTCTGTAATAAGCTGACTGATCATTACAAATTAGCCTTTTATACTATGCCGCCCTGGCCTTATAACTCACGTACACAGACCGCGTAAATGTAGCTTTTACGGCTTTTTTAAAAAAAAAATCTGTAAAACATACAAAAAAAAAAACACTCTCTAGAATGTCCCCCAATACGGTACGATTGAATGGTTCCTTTCCCGCTTGCATTGTTCAAGAAAGACCTGTGGACATCCAGCGTTTCATTGGAATGCTGGATGTCAGCGAGTCTACATTAGTGAGTGGTTTCAAACAAGCATGATGTTTGCACACCAGTAAGCTCTTATCCGAGGCTCACCAGGAGCACTAAGAGCAGAGGCAAAATGTCGTGACGTGGTAAATTTGGTTGCAGGTATTTATTTTTAGAAGAATTGCAAGCAGCAAAGCTTAACTTTGCTCAAAAGAAGATAATTAAAAATTCAATACTGAACAATGGTGTCCCTTGAGCTGTCAGACCAAACTCCCACTCTTGCCACTCAGGAGTTCCTAACTTGTGCGTAGAGGATCAGCACAACCCAGATTTGTGCTGCAAGCGCACCTGCAATATAAAAGTTGAATAAACATGAGATGAAATATGAGACGTTTACAATTCTCTGTAATGTGAAATTAGAGCACAGATCTTGAAGAGGAGGATGGGAGGGTATGACCCCCCACCCCCTAACCCTCCTACTCTTCTGCTCCCTCCCATTTAGCGAAAAATTTCCCTGAATTTAGCGGGAAAATTTGCCCACTAAATTTAGCGGGTTAAGTTTTCCACAAAATTTAGCGCGGAAATTGATGTCACATGACCTCAACACAAATGCAGTTTTCCCACTAAAAGTAGCGGGGAAAATGACGTTGCATGACCGTGTCATGTCATCCATAAAAAATTCAGTTTCTCAGCTATAATTAGCGGAAATATTGACGTCACATGACCGCAACATTAATTCAATTTCCTGCCAAGTTTAGTTGGGCGGTTACGCCGAGGGCGACGCCGCGAAACGCGGAAACGGGTGCTAAGAGCTGCGCTAAAAAAACTAAATGCAACAGGTGAAATAAGATGAAAATTAGAGATAAGAAAAAGAGAAGAGAATCTAAGATACCGTTCTCAGATCCTTCCTTTGGTCCGTTCTCAAATGTTTTGATTTCAAGAAATGTTTTAATCTTTATTCATACCCAGAGAACCCCTCCCAGTTTCAGCATGAATGCAATAAATCAATGCAGACTAGACCTAGTAAACTATAATGTATATTTTATATACTATAAAATTTTAATTTGCGACCTACACTATTTACAGACTCAACCAACTCTGAGTAAGTGGAACACTTGGCACTAAAGATTGGTCTCACCATGACTGTCTGCAAACATCCACATAATAATTTCCATAAACCTATCCATTTCAAGAAAATATTTGGAGTGAGCTGTTTAAACTGCCATAACACTTTTTAACACTAATAGAAAGCCTGTAGTGGGCCACAACTTAAGCAGTTTTTACTTCATTATGAAGGGCAATAACAAATATGTCAAGCTTAAAACTAGGCCTGCACTGAATTGCTTTCTTAAGTTGAACGTGCTATGCTCGGTTCAATATATTATCTTTGCAGAGCTGACAATGTGCAAGTTCCCATTTTTTTATATTTCACATCTCCCGACTGCTGGGTGGGGTAGGTACATAAGATTAATGACACCAACGTAACACAATGATTATTTTAAGAATTTGTCTGGGTATGGCACTAGCGAAGCCATCTGCAGGAAGTTATTTCTGTGACTCCGTCGAACCTACATCCGTGGGCTTTAAGTTCACATGTGAATCATGTCTGCAGATGCCTTTTTGTAATTGGAACTCCATCCAAACCGAGATTTCAATGTTTTTTGCATTTTAGGCTTAGTAGTGCTTTTGCTGTTTCACTTCAAGAATAGGTAAGAATGCTTATTTCGAGTAGCATACCTAACACTTGGTGGCATGAGGACTCCCTTGTCGTGATGCTAATCGAAAGCCACAGGCAGGGAGATACTGTGATGCTCTTGTTGCTGGGATTACCTCCCCCATGGTCCTGGCCGGACCACAGAAGAAGATTGAGTCCAAGCTTGTGGCCACTAGGATCTCCAGATCTTGAGGCAACCAAGTAGCTGGAAATAAAAACAAATCACAATCAAGTACTTGGCAGAGCTATATTAGAATGGCTAGCATATTCTTTCATGATCAGCACATAGATCCTTTTGTTTTTATACTTTGTACTTGTACCTATTAAAGAACTGCTCCTTCACAGCCACAGTCATAAATACACCACAGGACAAGGCCACACAGGCCTTGAAATGATGGGTACCGAATTGAGGCGAATGATCAAATGCATTCATTTAACCTTCTTTCACCCCAACCTGGGAGATTTCTGTCAAATATTCACATTTAACTCTAAAGACTATAAAAAAAACCTACTACTGCAATGCAGAGCCGTATAGTGGGAGAGTTTAGCCAATGGGTGTGGTGACAAAGGTGCCGGAGAGGAGGAAAGGGAGGAGAGCGCCGAAGGAAAGAGAGAGAAGGCAGCAAAAAGGAGACGACCGCTATTTTGACGCAACGCTGTTGGCGCGGAGCACTGCTGAGGCTATGTGTCGTCTGCTACTGGCTTAATTCATTTTTGCCTTTATAAAAGTTTGCGTTTAAACATGGAGAAACTTCTTTCTTTAGGTTTTTAAGCCACCGAGGAATAACACTATATTATTTTATTGCCAGAGCCTGCCAAATAAAAGCAAAGGGCAGGTATCTGGATAGAAAGAGTTTAGTTGGTGCACCAAGAGGCTAACCAATAAAAATGGGTACCACTCTGCGCGAAATGCCTAAAAAGCGTGCATCTCTACTTGACACTAACAGCGGCACACACTATCTATTTTACTGACTAAAGGGTACTAGATCATTATTTTCAGCTAACTAGTCAAAATAGATATTCTCGCCGAATTGCTTTTAAGGAAAATTTTTAAATTTACAAGAACTATTAAGGCAACGGCTAAAAAAAAGCAATGGCAATACCAACAATCGAATTCGCCTGCTCTCCAGTAGCACGACATCTATAGAAAGCAGACCTGCAGAATGAACAAGCAGTCTAAAGAAGAGTATGTCCCATGTATAATTTGTTTCCATGCTGCAAAGCAAGTGCTGGAAAGAGGTATCACGACATTAACAAAATTTCTTGCAATCAGTTGAGAACAAGTTAGAGCAGTGAACTTGTCCTTGCCCTTGGCATAACGTTTTAGTGTTGCCCATGGAAACTCAAATAAATTTGTGAATAAAAACAAAAAAGACTAACCTTCATAAAAAAAATCTAACTTTCGCAAAGAAAAGTTATCTTGAACAAAATATGTGGGATACAGTTGTACAGCATCCATTTTTGTGCTGAACCAATTTTGAGGCAAATCAGCGACAATGAAAAGAAAACGCCTGAGTACATTAGGGAAAGACAGAAAAAATGCATACCTACAACAAAAAAATTTAGAACGACCACGGGCAGGAACCTCTGATGAGGCTCTCGGAGTGACTCCCTGCAATGGGCCTGCGCAGACCAGAGAACAAGATCTGTCAGAGCTTGCAGCCATAAGGTGCTTCATACCATGAAGTTCCAGAAGTAGCTGCAATTGCAAGCAAAGTGCATTTCATTTCTCTGCAGAATGGAGAGTTTAATAGCTAGTATGCATTCATAAGGTGATACAGTCACGAATGCAGATTTTTCAATGCAGCACTATATCACCAAATTGTTAACCGTGCCGGGCAACACTAAAAACCGGGAGCATTATTCCAAAGTATCTCAGTTTAAAGTTAACCACGGCAGAAGCTGCAAGCCATGTGACCTTCTAGTTGGATGCCATGGTACGTCGAGCTTATAATCATGTCTCACACTGTTTTTGCTGCAATGGCTTGTAGTGTCAAAAGTGGTCCAGCTTAAAGAGATGCAAAGTATAGACGTTTGTGAGTGGGGCCCTGACCTAGTCTTGAGCTACATTGCGAGGAAGGACGTTTCAACCGGGATGTTTGCTGTCTGCATCCACACGACCAGCTTGTGCACAGCGATTGCTCGTGCCGAGTACATGTCCTCGACAGTGCCATTATTTGACAAGCAGTTTTATGAATGTTAAACATGACTGACTTGCAGAGAGACTGCATCTCAACGGCTAATGACTTGGGATACCTAACTGAATACTGATATATTAACTGAATGCAAAACAAATTACCTAGCAGGCATTAAATTTATCAACAGGGTGGGTCGACTCCGCATTAAGTTGGAGTCGATGCGTCAGGCACGTAGCCAGGATTTTGTTTCAGGGGGGGCCCCCTCATAACAAAACGCTGTATGAGGGGGAGGGGGGAGAGGAGGACCCATGCAAAATGGAAGATATCGGGGGGGGGGGGAGGGGGGGGGGGCCGGGCCTCATAAGCCTCCCCCTGGCTCCGTGCCTGTGATGCGTAATAGGACAATACAAACAAAGATATGCCCTACAATTCCTTTTGCACCCCCAAAATGATGTGTTTTTGAAGGTAAGATACACAATGTTCTTGATTCAGAAAGTGCCTCAGTTGTACAAATGCATATGCAGTAAGGGCACTCGCCAAGCCTATTCTCCTCAGCTCTGTGCGGGTTAAGCTAAGTTAGAGTATAGAGGTACACGCTCACTGGCAGCATGAGAAAGGCAGGGAGAAGTCTCCGTTGTTCCACCACCAGCCCGTCTGCTACCTTCGATGACGTTTCAGCGCCTCGTGAGCCTGGAGCAAGCACATCTGTCCAAAGTGGGGTGAAAAGCACAAGCACGTGCTGGAGGACGCCCAGCCATTCTCTTTTTGTCATCGGCTATTCTACATATTTTAGTATGCCATATTTTTAAGTGAGAAAAAGTATTGCAAATATGCAGTCCAACTTTGACCATAATACAGAAGTCTGATAAAGATAACAGTTGCCATTCACCATTTTCCAAATAAGTGCTCCCGCCTATCGGAACATCTACACATGTGGTGCGTGAGTGGGTTCAGGACTGAGACGCTAGAAAATGAAGCGCTCACAAGGCTTGTCTGGCCCTTCCAACCATGCGGGTACATTCATCGCAAATCCCAGATTTTTAGACAAAATGATTTAGAATAAGCAAATCTTGTCTACGCCCGAGGTAGAACATTGAATTGTGATTCCCCCATATTGTGCCAACCATCCTTCAACCTGCGGTACCACCTGCAAATGAACTATGTTGTGCTGCGGCACGCGTCCATGCTGCCTGCTTGAGAAGAAAACCACTGCTCATGTTGAAGACGACATCTCACAATGTACAGGCAACAATGTTTAACGAACTAAAACAAAGTTGATATCATTCAATCGACACAGATAGGCTTACAAAATGTCGACACCATGATTGTTGTTGTTGGTTTTACTCCTGCATACAAACATAAGTGACTTCCTCTTTCCTCCGATGTACAGTAAAACCCCCTTATCTTCGTGGCCCCTATTTCTTCTCGAATCGGTCACAGAGGACATAATCGCAGCCACTGAATTCTGCAAAATTAAAGGCCGCGAAAATTAAAGGTTCGCCAACATTAAAGAGTTTACTGTTTTTCCGTGTGTCACATGATGTTAACATTTCAAGGAGACTGAAGGCATTGGTTTAAGAAAAAATTGACCTATGAAAAAAATGCCCTTCTCCAGGTTAGGCACGCGAGGTTCTTCTGCACTACCTATAAGGCGGCAAGTTTGTTTCGGCAGAGCTTTTGGTTAAACGGAGTCACAAAAGTAGCTATACTTGGAGTCAACTATTTTGTGCTGCATTATAAAGCTAGAGTAAATTCCACTGTGCTTCTGCACAGCACTGTTTGTTGCGAGAGCATATGTGGTTTAGTGTTGCATCCCATTTGCATGATCTAGAGAAACTAGCGCTGACAGACTTGGAGCACTCAAAAAAAAACAACAGCCGACTGTGGGAACATTGAGAGATGCACACTTGCGAACTGTGCCTTTCTTAAAAGTGAATTCGAGCAAAGGTAAAGACAATATGTATACTTACGGCGGCCATACTTGCCTTTCCATAACATGACCACTTTTCCCTCGGTAGCACCATCCAGCAAAGCACCAGCAACACGCCCATAAGACGCCGTCGACTCATGGATTGAATGACGACCCGCCTGAGGTCTTGGAAGGAGATCCTGAACACTGCTTTAGGCCAGATGTTGTATATGGAGGAGGCAGGGACTAAAAGTAAAAATTAACAAATTTATCTGAAGTGCTACATTCCTATAGCATAAACTCTAGGATAGCAGTATTTTTTTTTTGAGGTCAGTGATGCATTTTAATTAAGCACAAATGGTTGGTTTATATGATGAACCTGCAGCTCCTATTTTCCTTAAGTGTAACGGAGTGTCTAACGTTACGTCCGACGGAACCCGAAATAAAAATTAAAGTTACGCCCAACGTAACTGTCAAGCATTCGAGTTGCGTCCGACGTAACCCAAAATAAAAATTAAAGTTACCGTATTTACTCGAAAATAGGTCGAACCCTATTTATTGGATCCACCAAGAACAAAAAAAAGAAAAAAGAAAAATTCAAATATAGGTTGACCTTTTTTTATTTTTAAGAACTGGGGAAATTTCGAGCAAAAGAAAGAAAAAAACCTTTATTTACATCACTCTCAGCTAAATCACGGGGCGATGCCAAAAACTTCATCACCGTCAGAACTTCTGGACATGTTATCATCGTCCGAAGCTTCGTCAGCTGGGTAGACATCCTCGCAAATTCGCAGCAATACTTCACTGACACCGTAGTAAAATGACAAGAAACGAAAAAAGGTGCGAAGCGACGGAAGACAAACTACAAAGACGCAAGCAAAGCCGCCCTGTCGCCATGAGCAACACGCGAGCCGAGCCGCCTCAAACAACTAACAAAAATAACATTTTTTTTTTTTTTTTGTGCGCGTTTGCGAGGATGGAGGGTAAAGTGCATGGCGCATCGCGTTCCTCTCCTTACCCGTAGCCCAGCAAGGGGAATGCTAGAGGCGCGATGTCGAAATCCGACGCGCACCGCGAGCGGCGAGCCATTTCGGCAACCAAAAGCTTTTTGAAACAAGAAGCGGCGCGGCTCTACGGCAACGCCGGCTCGGTGACTCGATAGCTTCATACCTCCGGTAGGGTCGTAAAATTTGGTCGCGAATGTAGGTGTCGAAATTCTTTAGTCACAATTTCCAAGAGAGAAAAAAAAAAAAAAAAGAAAAGGTCGATTTGTATTCGAATAAACACGGCAGTCAGCCGCGCGACGAGACACACATTATGAAAGCGATTGGTGCGAGCGACCAAGGCGATGAGCGACGTTTTCTAGAAGCCCAAGAACCGAGCGGCGCAAGCAGCGAGAGTGAGAAATCTTCGGCGCTCGGCAGCGGCTCTCGTAGCTTCTCGCCGTTGCTCGTCTCGTTGATCGCTATATTGCTAACATGCCGTTCAGAAAGGCGCTCTAAGTGCTTACCATTGCATTGGGACCAGCCTCGCATCCAACCGTAACCAGTCTTGACTTTTTCTTTTTTTTTAGCCGCCCAGGTAGAAGTTAACATCGTACATACACCGTTTTCAAGCATGGCTCCTCGTTCATTGCTCGATTTACATTTTCAGCAAATGACCGCAATGAAGCACAATTATTCTAGTTCAAAATTGTCACGAACACTTGGCACGCATGCTTATACTGTAGCGCACCTAACGAAATTTAAAAGTAGAACGAAAACGGAACGAGATTCACTTACCGCTTCACGGATTCTAGGCCTAACGGCCGTACTTGGAACTCGCCTGCGGTCCGGCGATCGGACGAGTCGAGCCGGCCTGACGCAGGCTGACCACGCTTGAACTATGAGAGGCGCCGTCCAGTTGAGAGCCAGAGACGCAGTAGAAACGGACCGCAAAACATCTGTCCCGTAATCGTAAACGAGCCAACGACCCCCCACACCGCTCTATCTTCGCCATCTCCGCGACGACCGGAAGTGGAAGCCGCAAAGTTAGAAAAGCCGCGGCAGCGGAAGCCACTGGGCGGAAGCTTTAAGTTTCGGTTTCGCTTTTCTCCAACGCAGGCTACGGTCGCTACGGTTTCGGGCTGGTGGGTTTGTCGGGTTTGTGGCTGGTTGCGACGACGCGAGGGGCCACGAAAAGACGCCAAGTTGGCCGAGAACGAGTCACGGCCCACGATACGAGCAACGGGCCGTTTGCCGCTGTCGACCGGCGATGCGGTATCCGCGGCTTGGTGTCACGATCGGTTTGTTGCCGTGCGCGTTGACTCAAAGCTCGAAGTTATGCAGTTCCGTTCCGGCACCAGCCGCACCACGTTTTCCGGTGCATCGCACGTGGAGGCCTTTCGACGCATTCAGTGAACGTAAAGATCGTGCCCGCTGACTTCGGTGCTGTGGAAGAAGTTGGGAGACGGAAGGCGTTGAGGACTCCAGGCCGGGCCGCCGGTTCACTCTGAACGAGAGGCGACGTGTGCGTGCACGCTTTGAGGAAGCCTCCGCGTTTCGCCGCGCTAGACCTCGCCGATCGCGACCGGACCAACCGGACCCCGAGTCCGAGAGGCTCTTACGGAGCCAGGAACTGCACCGAGGTAGGAGCTGCTCGTTCTGCGCTACCATGCAGTGCTCTACAGTGCTCGGAGCTCTCGGTGTCATTCGTGCTTGCACCGAAGCCTTTGTGACCCCTTCGGACGCGCAAGTCGTACTTCGCAAAGGTTTGGACGGGGCCACCCTCACCGAGCACCTTCGCTATATTCCGCTTACTTATGATCGCAATAAAAGCTTCCGTTCTCGGGAAAAAAATTGCGGGACCGCTCTCCGCGCCGCCGACGAGGTTGGCCGCCGCCATGTTCTCAGCTGTTCACTCGCTCCCGCAGCGAGCGCCTTCCGATAATCCTCCCCGTTCCAAAATGCGATGCGCTTTGCGCATTGTGCCGTTTACATGACCGCATATTGAATGCGGCAACTGGGTTCAATGCGACTAAGTCGCATTCGTGTAAACGTGGCTTATGTTCTTTTTCGACATGTATGGTGTATGTAACGATAGCGGTGGTGAACGATGACGTTTTTGTTGGAAGATGGCGGTCGTCTTTCTGCATGTATAATTTGGTTATACCGGTGGTCCTGTGGTATAAGCGTTTGGTGGGAAGACGGCAGTCGCCTACGTCATCGGACGCAAAATTATACCAGCCACACCGAATCATATCGGCAAGCAAAGTGGCTGCCAGTATAGGCAGACCTGGAGCCATAGCGGTGCCGGTATCTCCAGTTATGCAGACCGCCAAACCAAACTAGCTGCATGCGTAACACAAAGAAATTATGGTGGTGTCATACCAGAACTGTACAAGCAGCAGGTTTGTTTCTTGTACGTTTTTCCAATAGGGAAGCTTCGGTTACCTTATCTAGCACTCTTTGGACTTGTTTTGCATACCTACCCCGTAGATATGTCGCCAGCTGCCGATGCGCATACAGCTAGTGGAGCCAGGTGCAGCCTGCTTCGTGCTTGAACCAATATCCCGAAGCCGTCCGTCTACATTAGAGAGTTTGAGTAGATCGTTCCGATACCTCCGATAGCCCCGATAACGATACTATGCATGCACAAGGAAGGCGGTGGCGGAGTATCGGATATCGTTATCGCAGCCAGGGGAACGATCTACTAAAACTGTCTATTGTCTGGAGGGGTTCAATTTTGGTCACCGCAAGAGCGAGATCTTACTTGCCTCTGGCGGAGCGAGTTATCAGTGTTCGCGGACGCTTTGTCTACCAACGTGAACGAAGAACGCGGTTAGTCTGCTACGAAGACCTCCATGCCACGAAGCAAGGAGGAAGAAGGTGATGCGAAATATCGGCTCAAGCCGTGCTAAACGAGATAATCTCAATTGAAGCCGGAAGTAATGGTCGCTGTCGGTGAGAACGCCCGAAAAAGTGCCCTCTCCGTCCAATAGCGTCTTTTTGTTCGTTTTTCGTCATCGATGGGGACGTGTCGCTCAAAATAAGAAGTTTCCCCCGGCTCCATCTCTGGTGTCGTCGTGATCGCCCCCAGAAGCTTCCTACCGCCGTGCCACGAAGCGTCATTCGCCGGTAATGAAACAAGACAAAAAACACAAAAACGCGGTACGTCGTCTACGAACAGACCACTTAGAAATTGAACATAATTACTTTATCATTTTTACGGTTTCACCTAAATACTCACAAAAAAAAACACAGACAGCAAAAAAAAAAAAAAAAAAAAAGACTCAGAACTTTACATAATTGGCGCCTTGAAACACACAAACAATGAAGTGTAATTTTTTAGGTTCTGGGAAGAATTAACGAGTAACTAACTCCGTTACCCGTTACCTGATATACCTAAGGTAAGTACGGTACCCGTTACTGTTTTAAAAATGTAGCAAGTGCGTTACTCGTTACCGAAATAAAGTAATGCGTTACCGGTAACGCCTCTATTTGTAACGCGTTGCCATTAACACTGGTTCAGAGCGAAAAAAAAAACTTGGAGGACGCTGAAGCTTCGCCTTTAAAAGTGGAACGCGATAGCGCTATCGATCCCTGCAGGCAGAGCCTTCTCATATGAACCCGCTCTATCTCCCAAGCCGTGCAAGCGTGGCTACGTGGCCTAATCAGTAGCGCCATGGATCACGTGACGTGACGCATGACGTCACAACAGCCACGTGAGGCGTGTGACGTCACGCGTGGTCTTGACGTCAGCACCCTATCGACCTGCTAAATTTTCCGGGAAAAGTTTTCGCAAAATTTGGGGGACCTATAGACCAATCAGGATCTTCCGGTGCCACCGACGCCGACGCCGGATTTTGCGACACGAGCACCTCAACGCTATCGCGTTAAAATCTGGTTCACACACTCCCGTGGGTTCCGTTGAAAGGGACCAATATGATAGCAACGGCCAAGTAACATAGTCAACTGTTCTCTATACAGTACGTGGCAACCAATGCAAGTAACTTCTGGATGCAGGTATGAGCCGCACCTGTCCCGTTTTCATCCTTGTTTTTGTAGTTCGCTCGCTGTGGACGCAACCTGCACAAATGCATGAATTGGGATCAAAATGACAATAACAACAAAGTCACCGGAGAAACCGTTGGCTTTTTAGAGCGTGGCAACAAGTCCAAAAAGTAGTTTCATGAAACTATCAAGAGTCGCAGAGTTCCCCGTGTTTCGTTCATTTTGATTGCTGTGGACGCAACCCACACATATGTGAACCCGCATTAACGCTCTTGGGGCCTGGCTGGGTTTTAGGTTCTCCTGGCGGAGAAATTTGAAAATGCTGTCTGGAACAGCTTTTCTGTGCTTGGATCCCCTTCCTTGAAGGCCCACTGATGGAAAGTCTTTGACATTTGGCAGACTATACAAAGTCTTGACGGCAAGGCACTGCTTATTTGGCATAATTTGTTCATAGCCTCTGCTACACTCATATTTCAAACAAAGTTAAATATATCTAATTTGTCGATTTTTTTATTCCATGTCACGGGCACTCGAAAGGAAGGTCACTGGTGCGCAGATTTTGTGACGACGCCTTATTTTGACGATCCTTATCACGGTAGTCAGGCTGCATCTCAGAAAGTTCCCAGGTTCTCTTATAGTACAGTATGTTGGGTATATACTACATTCAGCAATAGTCTCCTGTCTGGCAAAGCAAATTTCCTAAAAAAACGCAAAGCAACCTCGCTCTCCCTGAGATTTTGTCTGTGCCCTACGACTTTTATTTCAGCAATATGATTGTATCATAAAATGTTCCCCAGGAAACGTGGTACATCTAATTGGGTATATTCTCCATTCAATGTAAGGCTTCTAAGTCGCTTTTACGACTTCGCCGCGAAGGTGCAGTTCGTCTGGATTTGGGCGAGGAGGGGAGGGAAAGGGGGGGGGGGGGGGGGGGGGGGGGGGGCTACGCCACTGCGTTGTAGGGAATTCAGTGAAGTTTGAGTTTTACCTCACTGTAGGCGAAGTCGATCACGAAAACAGGTCCTCCTTGACAGTTTGTTCATAGCGGCCAACAACATTAGATTCGCGTCGAGCAAATACAGTGCAAACATTCATACAATAATAATTTGGTGCGCAATGACCGATGCCAAAGAGCTTTCATGACGATCCGTCGTCGCAACCCGTGTCGGAAATTATGTATCCTGCGGAGTTTGCCTTGACACGTCGCAGTGCAAAAACGCAGAGTTCGTGGCGAAGTGATCTGTTGGCAGGGGGGGGGGGAGGGGAGGGGGCACAGAATGACCTTGTAGTCTTTGAAAGTACCAGAAAGAGTAATTTCACAACGAGACAAGGTCAATCCAGCTCCAACAAAGCTCCTCATTTTACGTTCCCTCTCAAGGAATGTCGAAAGTGAAATCCCTAGCTACCGTCCCCCTTCCCAGCTGGACCACGACGAATCACGAAACAAACGAACGATTGAACGAACGCACACACTCACACGCACACACGAACAAGCCAACAAACAAACAAACGAACAAACAAGCAAGCATGGAAGCACGCACGCACGCATGCACGCACGCATATACACGCACAATCCTTTTGCGATCGTCTGCAGCGAATTTTACATTAAAAAAAAAGAAAGTACATCGATATGCAAAGGCTTCAAGTAACGTAAATTCATAAAGTTCTGTCGTCGGCGCTAAAATCGGCCCGATCTGGACGCTTTTTTGGGGAATATTAGCAGTACTAACCTGTGTATTGTGATGTAGCGCTACAGCTTGTCGCATTAAATAAACGTTGCGTGCGAAGAAGCAAATAAAGACAACAAAACAACCCCCCCCTCCCCCCCCCCCCCCCCCCATATGCGCCTTTCGTGTTCTCTCTATTCTCTGCTTGGCACATCAAGTTAATTTAGATTCACCAATATATACAAGATAAAGGTGAGAAATTAGTCGGAATCTAAGCGTGTATAACTCAAAAAAAGGTCTGCGGCATTCGACTGTGGGACTTGCCATCTCTCGTGAAAGGTAGCCATGCCATGAGCGCTACTTCCATTTAGACTGATTCATTTGCTTGGTGCTTGCCAGGAGATCGAGATCGCGCGATCGAACAAGCATTGAGCTTGTTTGGGTACTCTAATGCATTGCTCCGGTTGCGGGGACAACCTTTCCGTGATTTCAGCGGGCCTCCTTACCACGCCTCAGGAACCAGCGAAGGCGCCGAGCTTGCTGAGAATGTTTTACGAAGTTTGCACATGTGTTATTCAAAAGAGGTCAGTGTGAGGCGAGGAAACCTCAGAATCGCCGCCGGCTTTTCTGCTACCTCGACGCTCTTTCCTTACTTATTTGTGGTTGGCACAAGTTCGCCTATTAAACCTTTATTTTCAGTTTACTCTTCGCCATCTCGTCGCCTTAATTCGTGGCAATATTATAATTTTTGAAGCAACTCGCACCAAAGAAATGCTTTTACCTTTCAAATTTATCGCAAAAACGGCGGCAAATGTAACGAAATACCTAAGTCTGGCAAAGTGTCGCGATACGAGCGATACATTGTAAATGTATTTCACTACTGAGATACAAATATATATCTCAACTGTATCTCGACACAGAGATGCAGACACTCAAAAGTATCTGTGAGATGCTATCGCGATACATTCGTATCGCGTTACTGCCCAGCCCTGCTCCTAGCCTAGCGTTTATAAAATACTGCGTTGGTTTTAATTTTTTTTAACGGTGAAAAGATCTTTCGTCTGCCTCCTTCGCCAGGCTGCTGCACAGTATATATATACAGGGCGTTTTCTTTAAAGCTTAACACATTTGCTTAAAAAAAGCTGTGAAAGTTACGCTTATGCGGCTTGTGGAGCTGAATTATACGGCGAGGGGGACATATACGATGCTAATCGTAACAATCAGTCGGCTTAAATAATTACAATTCGTTAGTTACCTTTTTAATTAATGAAAATACACATATCGTTCCAACTAAAAACTTGCTCAGCGTCATCGAAAACCACTAAATCGGTAATTTTCAGAAAGACTTTGAGCGCTGTGAGAAGCGTAGCAGTGCACTAAAGTAACCATTCGTGGAGAAGGTACAAAGCTGGCGGTTGCGGTAAGGCGCTCACGCGAGTTTTCCATCTCTTATTTACTATCTAGCGCCAGCCTTGTACCTGCTCCACGAGTGGTAACTTTAGTACAATACTACGCTTTTCACGCCCTCAAAGTCTTTCTGAAAATGACTTATTTAGTGGTTTTAGATGACGCTGAGCAATATTCTAGTTGGAATCATCTGTATGTTTTACTTTATTAAAAAGTTAATAACGAATTTTAATTAATTAGTCTACTGATCGTTGCAATTAGACCCCTATAATATGTCTTCCTGGTCGTAGAACTCATCTATACGAGCAGCATAAGTGGAACTTTCACGGCTTTTTTAAAAAAAAAAACCTGTTAATCTTAAGAAATAAAAACACCCCGTATATATATATACTTTTTTTTGCACGGATTTGCGAAGTAGTTTATCATATGATTGGCTCTGGAAAGCAAACATACGCTTAATTATTAACTGTTCTACTTATCGTCAACCGGGAAATCTTTCGAATAAATAATCTTTGCATCTTCGTTGCGAAGATATGGAACTTAAATATTAACCAACCTCGCGGCAGTTAAGCGGTTTAATGCTCTCGAGCCCCAATGAAACCCGACAGCTGTAACCTCGACAGAGCGTTGTTCTTCAGATGTCCATCGATTTCCACACGAAATGACAATCCAAGCAGAGGTCGCTCGCTCCGACGTGATCGGGCTGCGGTGATAAGCAACAATTGAAATTCTAGTGGTGAACATAATCATCGAACGGATAAAAAAAAAAAAAAGACGCAGGAAGGGGTTGTAGTAGTTCCCCCTCACTAGCGCGAGCTGTGTGCCTTCAACAATGCTTCGGCGTTCCGTGAGCCTCCAGCATGCAGGCGCATCCAAAGCACGCCGGAAGGCAGCGATAGCGTGCTAGAGGCCGGACATTTGGAAGAGATACGTTCTTTCGTTTTCATCTTGGACTATTTTTTTTAGGCGAATTCCCATTGTTTCCCCCCGCTCCCCTTTCCGAAGTTTAAACTAAGCAAATTGCAAACGGGCGTATACGAACGAAGCTAAGGCGAACACCGCAATGCTACAACGTCGCCGCTTGAAGTTATTTCATCTGTTGCAATGTTACCCCGCAGTTATCGTCACTGCCACTTACAAAAAGGCTTCTGCGAGATTCACTTGTTTCCGCGCTACAAAATATATTATGAAGGCTGTTATCTATTTGAATGTTTTGAAGATTCCTCCGATCGCAGAAGGGATTGCAGCAGGAATGAGGCACAAGATTCACGTGTGTTAATATTGGCACTTCATCGTCAAAGCATGTGCATAAGTGCCACTGAACAGTATAGCTTAAATAGGGGAAGAAATAAAAAGCAAATTGGAGTCTGATATATTTTCTTTTTTGACGAAGATAAAATAGCTTTATGTGGAGAACCGACCCCTTGCTGAGCAGAATAAAAAAAAAGAATCACAATTATTATTATTTTTTAAATATGAAACGAACAAGATTTATTTGATTTACGTTAAACTTGTACGATTTAAATTACTTCAGCTAGAAAATATACTTTTTTATCACGTGTGTTCTGCCTGTGTTTTTTTTTTTTTTGCTGCCTGATCTAAATCTTTCCCTCTTGATCATTATTTCCTTCAGATACAAAATTGATTCCATGGAAAGCAAACACAAAGAGGCAACCGGTAAATAGGAAAAAAAATGCCGTATTATTTTGGGAAGAAGTGAGTGATTTATATCATTATAGTCCGATAAGTGCGATTTAGCTCGTGATTTAAATCCGAATAACGATCCATAAACCGCTTGAGTACGCGGAGACACGCCCTTTGTTTCATCAGCTGTCGCGCTAACTATAGCGTTCATTGACTTGAGTCATTCAACGTTGCATAATTGCATCTAATTACAAACTTTTCCTTCACTCTTTCGCAGCGACCAATCCTCGTTGGTGTGCATACAAGACCGCTCATTCATCGGGTTTCTGCGACGAGCCCGATCATTCCTCGGTGTTGTACTAGTGAGACTGTGACTAAGATGCGGTGTTGTGCGAGCCAATCCGGACGTGTCCACCAGGGCCCCGCGGGATGATCATATATCCTTGGGTGAGAAGGCGGGAGTGCCAAATCTTCGTCTCAAGTCCTCCAAAACACGACGCGGGCCTTTAGCCTCTAGAGGAAAACCAAAAACCACACAGGACTGGAACCCTAGGGCATGCACTAGGCTAAGTTCAGCTCGCTTTCGCGATGTTTATTTATGCATTTATTTATTTTTATTTATGTATTTTATTTTACGTGCCCAAAAACAACCATGCAGGTCTCGTGTTTGGTGCACAAATATATAAATGTGAACAGAAAAAAAAGAAAATAACAGAATTGCAGGTTTCAAACTCACTTGGTTCGAGACCTGCTTACTGGTTTTAAGGTTCGCCGTGCCACTATAGGCGTACGTGTACACAAATGTGGCCAACGCTCTCTTCTCGCAAATGCCGCGATTGACGGCGCGTGTGCCCAAATATCTGAGACACACACCATTTTTGCCTGAGTTTCACGTCTTAGGCCAACCCTATGGAGAGCGATGACTTTAGAAATACTGGGCCACTTCAAAATCACTCGAGCGTATGCGTCCCAGACATAGGGGAGATTCATTATAATGAAATATAGACTGCTGAGTGACGCCATCGATGGTACAATCCAAGGCGCGTATGCCCGAATTTGTGTGAAACGCCCCCTTTTTGCCTGAGTTTGACTTCTGTGGCCACGTTTGGAGAGCGATAACTAAATAAATACTGGGCCGCTTCAAAAGCACTCGGGCATATGCCTCATAGACCTAGAGGAGATTCAATACCCTATTGGAAAATCTCGACGATGGAAAGATGACGGAAAAGGCTCATACAAGCGTAACCGTAATATGGGACATCCTATACAAGCGAAAAAGGCGGCTCCAGTATAGTGGAATAAGGCGGAACGATACAGGTGGGCGGAACCATACAAGCGTGTCGTATTATGGGACATCCTATACCAGCATAGTGGATATAGGCGGAACCATGTAGGCGGACGGAACCATACATGCATAACGTAATATGGGACATCCTATACCAGCAAAAAGGCGATACCAGCATGGTGGAGCCATATGGCTCCAACGTGTTGGTTTCGCCTTTTCACTGTTGTACAGGGCGATTTAGTTTTAAGCTTTACATATATGTTTAGAAAGGTCGTGAAAGCTATATTAATGCGGTTTGTGCAGGCGAGTTATACGGCCAGGCGTACGTAGTATTGGGACCTAGTCGTAACGATCAGTCAGATAATTAAATACAATTTGTTAATCGACTTTTTAATTAGTGAAAATGAAAATATGGTTTCAATTAGAAACTTGCTGAGTCATTGAAAACCACAAAATCAAGTTTTTTTTAGAAGGATATAATTCAGGGGTAGCGTTTTATGCATTCTGTAAAAAGCTTTATTTGGACGAGTTTCTAGGTTTCAGTTTCTTATCAGAGCTCACCTCTGCGCCCACGGTCCTGTTCCCCAGGGGCATAGACACGCAACACACATGCGCCTTGCTTCCCTTCATCCTACGAGGGAGGCGAGGGGGCGGCTTCGCACTGCGGTCACTGGGCAGCTGGACCGCAGGTGCAAAGATGCGCTCTGGTAAGAAACCGAAGTCTGGAAATGCGTCCAAATTGACCATTTTTTATAACGCCATAAAATGCTACTCGTCTTATATCTTTACAAAGAAAATTGATTTAGTGTGTTTTGATGATGCTTAGCAGGTTTCTAATTGGAACCATGGGTCTATTTTCACTGATTAAAAATTTGACGAACATACTATACTTAGAGAGAGGCTGAAGCAGTTTTGTATTTGAGAAAACACTTTTAAATCTTCTTCATTCGACCTCCAGAATCTCAAATATCAAAATTATTTGCTAATTTAATTAATCAAGGCTGCATAGTCATTTTTAAAGCGCTGTGAAAGCACCTCCCTAGAGAGCGACGTCACAACAGCAGCTTTCAAAATCTTTGTTCACGCATCTTCAGCGCCTATCAAAGCTATGCACGCACATGCTATTTTTTAAAAGGGCAGAAAAATGTGTCACGACTGGTGCCAGTGCCGGAGAATATACCTAGAAAACTTGCGATTGGACGCGCGGCCCTTAAGCGACACACGCTTGGCGGCCGAAAGGTCTTCTTACGATGTCACTGTTGGTGGGATGTTTTTTGTGTTTTCTCACGTTTAGTTATATCTTTGAGGAAAACGAACGGGATATTCAGATTCGCGGGATAAAACTACGCTAGAATGAACCTCCATCTAGTTTTCTGAAAGAAGTCTGGCACATCTCTGTAATAAGCCGACAGATCATTACAAATTAGCCTTTTATACTATGCCGCCCTGGCCATATAACTCACGTGCACAGACCGCGTAAATGTAGCTTTTACGGCTTTTTTAAAAAAAATCTGTAAAACATAGAAAAAAAACTCTGTAGAATGTCCCCCAATACGATACGATTGTATGGTTCCTTCCCCGCTTGCATTGTTCAAGAAAGACTTGTGGACATCCAGCGTTTCATTGGAATGCTGGATGTCAGCGAGTCTCTACATCAGTGAGTGGTTTCAAACAAGCATGGTGTTTGCACACCAGTAAGCTCTTATCCGAGGCTCACCAGGACCACTAAGAGCAGAGGCGAAATGTCGTGACCTCGTAAATTTGGTTGCAGGTATTTATTTTTACAAGAACTGCATGCAGCAAAGCTTAACTTTGCTTAAAAGAAGATTATTAAAAATTCAATACTGAACAATGGTGTCCCTTGAGCTGTCAGACCAAACTCCCACTCTTGCCACTCAGGAGTTCCTAACTTGTGCGTAGAGGATCAGCACAACCCAGATTTGTGCTGCGAGCGCACCTGCAATATAAAAGTTGAATAAACATGAGATGAAATATGAGACGTTTACAATTCTCTGTAACGTGAAATTAGAGCACAGATCTTGAAGAGGAGGATGGGAAGGTATGCCCCTCCTCCCCCTCCCCTCCTCCTCTTCTGCTCCCTCCCATTTAGCAGGAAACTTCCCTGAATTTAGCGGGAAAATTTCCCCACTAAATTTAGCTGGTTAAGTTTCCCACTAAATTTAGCGCAGAAATTGATGTCACATGACCTCAACACAAATGCAGTTTTTCCGCTAAAAGTAGCAGGGAAAATGACGTCGCATGACCGTGTCACGTCAGCCATAAAAAAATTCAGTTTCTCAGCTAGACTTAGCGGAAATATTAACGTCACATGACCACAACATTAATTCAATTTCCTGCCAAGTTTAGTTGGGTGGTTACGCCGACAGCGACGCCACGAAACGCAGAAACGGGTGCTAAGAGCTGCGCTAAAAACTAAATGCATCAGGTGAAATAAAGTGAACATTAGAGATACTGTAAGAAAAAGAAGAGAATCTAAGATACCTTTCTCAGATCCTTCCTTTTGTCCGTTCTCAAATGTTTTGATTTCAAGAAATGTTTATCTCTTTATTCATACCCAGAGAACCCCTCCCAGTTTCAGCATGAATGCAATAAATCAATGCAGACTAGACCTTGTAAACTATAATCCACATGAAAATTAATGTTTGCCACATAGTCATGTATGAGTCAGTGGCTCAGATCTCTAAATACATTTGTATTGAGGAACATTCTTGAATAAAACTTCTGGGCTTCGAATTCAACAGTTTGTACTTCCATAAGGAACACTGTATGGCACTGATTTTTTTTTTTGTGTGACACATCAGAAACAGCACAGCACTGTCATCCTCGCATACCTAACAAGAATTTGTATTTTTTTTTTAGCATGACATGTGCTATTCTAATGCCCATACAGCATCCTTTAACAAAATTTCCTTTGTAGAGCTTTTTATTGGTTCTTATTTAGCTCGCACGACAGATTCGGTACCTTGAATTCTCACTCGGCATCAACAGTTTTATATATTAATGTAATAGCGAAAGACAAGATGTATGGACTTGAGTACGGCTCAGCAAGCACAGATGTTGAGAAAAGTACTGAAGAAAACTCAAATGTCAAAATAAAAATAAGCTGGAATGTGGAATTATGGACATGGACATGAATACAGTTAGCAGATTCAATATGAAGAATATGTGTTAGACGCACGCTCAAAGAAACCTGTTGCATCTATATTCATTCAAATTACTTTGCAGAACCCAGCGCTGCAGTCTCAGGTGGGAGTTCGCTGAATGAGTCTACTGAAAATGAGTGTAGACGGAAAAAGCAGTTTGATCTGCGATAATGAGCATTACATAAGTGACATGTCATTATTACTGTTACAGTGCCGAATGTTCCAAACTGTCAGTCGCATCATTCTGTGAGTTCCCTCCGTACATTACAGGGTTTGGCTCTCTCGAATGCTTTGCGAGAAAAATGATGAACTGGAAATATCTAGAGTAGTTCTAGAAAAACTATTTCCAGAATCTTATCTCAGCATCGCAAAGAATATAAAAAGTTTCTAAAGACAAGGTTAGTGCAGGAGTTGAATAAACTAAATACTTTGTTTTTCGAAACCATCTTGCCGTAGTAAACGTATGAAGTTCCCCTAGGTAGAGCTAGTCATTACGGATGATTGTGCCCATTGCGTACCATAAAAATTTAATTTGCGACCTAAAAAAAATTTACAAACTCAATTAACTCTGAATAAGTGGACCACTTGGCATTAAAGATTGGCCTCACCATGACTGGCTGCCAACATCTACATAATAATTTCCATGAACCTATGTATTTCAAGAAAATATTTGGTGCGAGCTGCTTAAAACACAATAGCACTTTTTAGCAAGTGCTGATTGTTGGGCAAGTTGGTACGGTACGTTAGAAAACATGATTGTGCTTTGAAGACGGGGACATAGGAAGGACAGACCCCACAGAGTGCTAACTTTCAACTGATTTAATTCAAGAACCTCGGCGTAGAAACACACTGCGTCACCGCACCACATCTCAACCAATCCGTGGCCCTGCCACGGATTGGTTGAGATGTGGTGCGGTGACACAGTCCGTTTCTACGCTGAGGTTCTTGAATTAAATCAGTTGAAAGTTAGCGCTCTGTTGTGTCTGTCCTTCCTATGTCCCCGTCTTCCAAGCGCAATCATATTTTCTACCGCACTTTTTAACACTAATAGAAAGCCTGTAGTGGGCCACAACTTAAGCAGTTTTCACTTCATTATAAAGAGCAATTACACATATGTGAACCATGAATATAGGCCTGCGCTGAATTTTTTTCTTAAGCTGAACGTGCTATGCTCTGTTTACTATATAAATCTTTGCAGAGCTGACAATGTGCAAGTTCCTGTTTTTTTATATTTCACATGTCCCGACTGGTGAGTGTGGTAGGGACATAAGATTGATGACACCAACGAAACACAATGATTATTTTAAGAATTTGTTTGGGTATAGCACGAGCAAGGAGATCTGCGGGAAGTTATTTCTGTGACACCGTCAAACCTACATCCGCGGGCTTTAAGTTCACATGTTAATCATGTCTGCAGACTCCTTTTTGTAATTGGAATTTCATCCAACCCAAGATTTGAATATGTTTTTTTTTTCATTTTAGGCTTAGTAGTGCTTTTGCTGTTCTATTAATAGGTAAGAAAAATGCTTATTTCAAGTGGCATACCTAACACCTGGTGGCACGAGGACTCCCCTGTCGTGACGCAGACCGAAAGTCACAGCCAGGGAGATACTGCGATGCTCTTGTTGCTGGGATTACCTCCCCCATGGTCCTGCCCAGACCACAGAAAAAGATTGAGTCCAAGCTTGTGGCCACTAGGATCTCCAGATCTTGAGGCACCCAAGTAGCTGAAAATAAAAACAAATCACAATCAAGTACTTGGCAGAGCAACATTAGAATGGCTAGCATATTCTTTCGTGATCAGCACATAGATCCTCTTATTTTAGTCATAGTCACCCCCCAGGACAAAGCTACGTAGGCGCTAAAATGATGGGTACCGAATTTAGGTGAATGATCAAATGCATTCATTTAACCCCCTTTCGCCCCAACCTGTAACTTCTGTCAAATATTCACATTCAACTGTAAAGACTACAAATAAAACTACTACTGCAATGCAAAGCCGTATAGTGGGAGAGTTTAGCCAGCGGGTGTGGCAACGAAGGCGCCGGAGAGGAGGAAAGGGAGGAGAACGCCGAAGGAGGGAGAGAGAAGGCAGCAGAGAAACAAAGAGGAGACGACCACCATTTTGACGCAAAGCTGTCTGCACGGAGCACTGTTGAGGCTACGTGTCGTCTGCTACGGGCTTATTTATTTTTTTTGCCTAAATAAAAGTGCGTTCAAACATGGAGGAACTTCTTTCTTTAGGTTTTTAAGCCACCGAGGAATAACACTATATCATTTTATTGCCAGAGCCTGCCAAATAAAAGGAAAGAACCGAAATTTGAATATCGATCCCATGCCGGGCGAATGAATGAAAATGGCGGCCCTCCCCGCTCAGCTGGGAGCAGCCTAGAGTTCACGCGCATGCGCTCACGCCTCTTGCTCTGTGCCGCGGGCTGATCAGCTCACTCGGAAGGGAGACGTTACGGCAGCGAAATCATAGACTGCCAGACTCTCCCCATATATGGCTCTGCTGCAATGGAAAGATTTTCCTACCCTCGTGCTCAGCGAGTGTCGACTGTGGATACCAACTCCAGTTCATACACTCGCTGAACATGAGGGTAGAGTGTACCAGCAGAGGGCAGGTGTCTGTATACAAAGAGTTTAGTTGGCACACCAAGAGGCTAACGAATAAGAATGGGTACCACTCTGAGCAAAATGCCAAAAAAGCGTGGATCTCGGCTTGACACTAACAGCAGCACACAGTATCTATTTTAGTGACAAAGGGGTACTAAATCATTATTTTCAGCTTCCTAACTAAACTAAATATTCTTCCCGGCTTGCTTTTTAGGAAAATCTCCAAATTTACAAGAACTACTAAGACAACGTCTAAAAAAAAAAAGGCAATGGCAAAACCAGCAATCGAATTCGCCTGCTCTCCAGTAGCACGACATCTATGGCAGGCAGACCTGCAGAATGAGCAAGCAGTTTAAGAAACAGTATGTCCTATGTATAATTTTTTTTTATGCTGCAAAGCAAGCGCTGGAAGGAGGTTTCACGACATTAACGAAATTTCTTGCAATCAGTTGAGAACAAATTAGAGCAGTGAACTTGTCCTTGCTTCTGGCATAACGTTTTAGTGTTGCCCATGGAAACTCACACAAATTTGAAAATAAAAACAAAAAAGACTAACCTTCATAAAAAAATCTAACTTTGGCAAAGAAAAGTTACCTTGGAAAAAATATGTACAATACAGTTGTACAGCGTGCATTTGTGTGCTTAACCAATTTTGAGGCAAATCGGCGACAATGAAAAGAAGACGTTTGAGTACAATTAGAATTAAGGGAAAGACAGAAAGGATGCATACCTACAACAAAAACATTTAGAACGACCACGGGCAGGAAACTCTGGTGAGGCTCTCGGAGTGACTCCCTCATATGGGCCTGCGCAGACCACAAAACAAGATCGGTCAGAGCTTGCAGCCATAAGGTGCTTCATACCATGAAGTTACAGAAGCGGGTGCAATTGGAAGCAAAGTGCATTTCATTTCTCTGAAAAACGAAGAGTTTAATAGGTAGCTTGCATTCATAAGGTGATACAGTCATGAATGCACAGACTTTTCAATGCAGCGCTATATCACCAACTTGTTAACCATGCCGGGCAACACTAAAAACTGAGAGCATTATTTTAAACTATCTCAGCTTAAAGTTAACCACGACAGAAGCTTCAAGCCATCCTTGCAAATTCAGTGCACAAAGCAAGCCATGTGACCTTCTAGTTGGACGCCATGGTACGTCGAGCTTATAATCATGCGTCATGCTGTTTTTGCTGCAAAGGCTTGTAGTTTCAAAAGTGGTCCAGCTTAAAGAGACTAAAAGTATAGACGTTTATGAGTGGGGCCCTCATTTAGTCTGCAGCTACATTGCGAAATAGGACGTTCCAACCGGGATGTTTGCTGCCTGTAACCACACGACCAGCTTGTGCCCAGCGATTGTTCGTGCTGAATACATGTCCTCGACAGTGCCATTATTTGACAAGCATTTCTATGACTGTTAAACATGACTGACTTACAGAGAGACTCCACCTCAACGACTAATGACTTGGGATACCTAACTGAATACTGATATATCAACTAAATGCAAAACAATTACCTGGCAAGCATTAAATTTTTCAAGAGGCTGGGTCGACTCCGCATTAAGTTGAAGGAGTCGATGCGTAATAGGACAATACAAACAAAAATATGCCTTAGAATTCCTTTTGCACCCCCAAAATGATGTGTTTTTGAAGGTAAGGTACACAATGTTCTTGATTTAGAAAGTGCCTCAGCTGTACAAATGCATATGCAATAAGGGCACTTGCCAAGCCTATTCTACTCAGCTCTGTGCAGGTTAAGCTAAGTTAGAGTATAGCAGTACATGCTCACTGACACCATCAGAAAGGCAGGGAGAAGTCTCCGTTGTTCGACCTCCAGCCCGTCTGCTACCTTCGATGACGTTTCAGCGCCTGATGAGCCTGGAGCGAGCACATCTGTCTAAAGCGGGGTGAAAAGCACAAGCATGTGCTGGAGGACGCCCAGTCATTCTCTTTTTGTCATCGGCTATACTACATATTTTTAGTAAGACATATTTTTAAGTGAGGAAAAGTACTGCAAATATGCAGTCCACCTTAAAGATAACAACAGTTGCCATTCACCATTTTCCAAATAAGTGCTCCCACGTACCGGAACATCTACACATGTGGTGCGTGAGTAGGTTCAGGACTGAGAGGCTAGAAAACGAAGCGCTCGCAAGGCTTGTCTGGCCCTTCCAACCATGCGGGTACATTCGTTGCAAGTTCCCGATTTGTAGACAAAATGATTTAGAATGAGCAAATCTTGTCTACGCCCGAGGTAGAACATTGAATTGCGATTCCCCCATATTGTGCGAACCATCCTTCAAACTGCGGTACCACCTGCAAATAAACTATGTTGTGCTGCGGCACGCGTCCATGCTGCCTGCTTCAGAGGAAAACCACTGCTCGTGTTGAAGACGACATCCCACAGTGGACAGGCAACAATTTTTAACGAACAAAAACAAAATTGATATCATTCAATAGACACAGATAGGCTCACAAAGTGTCGGCACCATGATTGTTGTTGTTGGTTTTACTCTTGCATACAAACAAAGGTGACTTCCTCTCTCCTCCGATGGACAGTAAAACCCCCCTATCTTGGTGGCCCCTATTTCTTCTCGAATCGGTCACAGAGGACATAATCGCAGTCACTGAATTCCGCAAAATTAAAGGCCGCGAAAATTAAAGGTTCGCCAACATTAAGGGGTTTACTGTTCTTCTGAGTGTCACATGATGTTAACATTTCCAGGAGGCTGAAGGTATTGGTTTAAGAAAAAATTAACCTATGAAAAAAATGCCCTTCTCCAGGTTAGGCACGCGAGGTTCTTTTGCACTACCTATAAGGTGGCAAGTTTATTTCGGCAGAGCTTTTGGTAAAACGGAGTCACAAAAGTAGCTATACTTGACGTCAACTATTTTGTGCTGCATTATAAAGCCAGAGTAGATTCCACAGTGCGTGCTTCAGCAGAGCACTGTTTGTTGCGAGAGCATATGTGGTTTAGTGTTGCATCCCATTTGCATAATCTAGAGAAACTAGCGCTGACAGAGTTGGAGCACTCCAAATATTAACAGCCGACTGTAGAAGCATTGAGAGATGCACACATGCGAACTGTGCATTTCTTAAAGGTGGGTTCGAGCAAAGGTAAAAACAATATCTATACTTATGGCGGCCATACTTGCCTTTCCCAAGCACGACCACTTTTCCCTCGGTAGCACCATCCAGTAAGAAGCACCAGCAACACGCCCATGAGACGCCGCCGCCTCCTGGATTGAATGACGACCCACCTGAGGTCTTGGAAGGAGATCCGGAACACTGCTTTAGGCCAGATGTTGTATCTGGTGGGGCAGAGACTAAAAGTAAAAATTAACAAATTTATCTGAAGCGCTACATTCCTATAGGACAGCAGTATTTTTTTAGGCCAGTGATTCGCTTTAATTAAACACAAATGGTTGGTTTATATGATGAACCATCAGCCCCTATTTTTCTTAAGTGTAACGCAGTGTCTAACGTTACGTCCGACGGAACCCGAAATAAAAATTAAAGTTACGCCCAACGTAACTGTCAAGCATTCGAGTTACGTCCGACGTAACCCAAAATAAAAATTAAAGTTACCGTATTTACTCGAAAATAGGTCGAACTCTATTTGTTGGACCCACCGAGAATAAAAAAAAAAAAAAATTCAAATATAGGTCGACTTTTTTTTTTTATTTTTAAGAACAGGGGAAATTTTGGGCAAAAGAAAGAAACCTTTATTTACATCACTTCACAGCTTGGTAGACATCCTCGCGAATCCGCCACAATACTTCACTGACACCGTCGAAAGCGACGAAAGACAAACTACAAAGACGCAAACAAAGCCGCCGTGTCGCCATGAGCAACACGCGAGCCGAGCCGCCTCAAGCAACTAACAAAAGTAACATCTTTTTTTTTTCTTATTTTTTTGTGCGCGTTTGCGAGGATGGAGGACAAAGTGCATGGCACATCGCGTTCCTCTCCTTCCCCATTGCCCAGCAAGGGGAACGCTAGAGGTGCGATGGCGAAATCCAATGCCCCAAGAGGTGCGCGCGATAGCGGCATCGGCCACCGCTGTAGTTTTCGGTTGTTTAACAAAAGCTTTTGGAAACAAGAAGCGGCGCAGCTCTACGGCAACGCCGGCTCGGTGACTCGATAGCTTCATGCCTCCGGTACGGTCGCAAAATTTGGTCGCGAATGTAGGTCGAAATTCTTTAGTCACGATTTCCGAAAAAAAAAATAAATAAAAGAAAAGAAAAAAAAAAGGTCGACATATATTTGAATAAACACGGTAGTCAGCTGCGCGACGAGACACACATTATGAAAGCGATTGGTGCGAGCGATCAAGGTGATGAGCGACGTTTTCTAGAAGCCCAGGAACCGAGCGGCGCAAGCAGCGAGAGTGAGAAATCTTCGTCGCTCGGCGCCGGCACATGAGCTTCTCGTCGTCGCTCGTGTCGTTGATCGCTATATTGCTTACATGCTGTTCAGAAAGGTGCTCTAAGTGGTTACCATTGCATTGGGACCAGCCTCGCATCCAACCGTAACCAGTCTTGACTTTTTTTTAAGCCGCCCAGGTAGAAGTTAGCATCGTACATACATCGTTTTCAAGCATGGCTCCTCGTTCATTGCTCGATTTACTTTTTCGTAAATGACAAACCGCAATGAAGCACAATTATTCTAGTTCAAAATTGTCACGAACACTTGGCACGCATGCTTACACTGTAGCGCACCTAACGTAATTTAAAAGTAGAACGAAAACGGGACGAGATTCGCTTACCGCTTCACGGAAACAGAGTCCTTCGGATCCTGGGCCTAACGGCCGAAATCGGAAGTCGCCTGCGGTCCGGCGATCGGACGAGTTGAGCCGGCCGCGCTGTGCTGACCCCGGCTGACCACGCCTGGTTGAACCATGAGAGGCGTCGTCGAGTTGAGAGCCAGAGACGCAGTAGAAACGGACCGTAAAACATCTGTCCCGTAAAACGCAGAAGGAGCCAGCGCCAAAACTAGGGATGTCGCGAACCACCCTAGGTTCGATTTCGAAAGGTTTCGATATTTGCGAAGCGAACTGAGGTTCGATTTCGAAAAATTTCGATATTTTCGTACCGACCGAGGTTCGATTTCGAAAAATTCGCAACTTTTGTCCTCAGCGGAGTTTCGAATTCGAAAATTTCGAAGCTTTCACGGTTTCTAAAATTTCGAATTCGAATATTTCGAATATTTTTTTACTTCAGGTTCGATAAATTCGAAGATTTCGAAATTCTTTGTAAAAAAAATTCGAAAACTTCGAACGCTTCGAATTTTTATAGACATAAAGCTCGAACAATTCGAAGATTTCGAATTTCTTTTGGCATTAAGTTCGAAAAGTTCGAAAGTTTCGATTCTCTTTTAACCCTAAATTCAAAAAAAAAAAAAAAAAAACTTCGAAGATTTTGAATTTTTTTTTTTTAATCCAAGTTTTCAAAGTTTGAAGTCCGATTTTCAAGTTTTTCTACAGTTGCAGTTTCAAATAACGTTTTCACGACTCACTGGTTTTCACAAAAACAAGTTTAGAAAAGTTAGGGTGTGATATCTAGATTCTGCGAAGTTGGTCAGGCAATTAAATGAGACACGAGTGTCCCGGACGTGCTAGAATATTTGCCAGTGCAGAATTGTGACCGCCAGCCCCGGGGGCGGGGGGTCTTTAACCTGCATCACGCAGTAGTGATTGCACGAACGCACTGTTTTACGAGACTCATCCAGTTCGAAACGTCCAGGGGCGAGCAGGGGGTTGAGGCTCAGAAAAACCTGAAAGCGACCTGGGGCCCTAAACTCGTCAGATACAAAGTTGTAGCCGAAAGTTCGCGGAGCGCGCCGATTGGATGTCGACGAGAAAAACGCGAAGTCATTGTCGTGATTGTCCAATCAGCGCGCTCCGTCAACTTTGCCTCCAACTTTGTATTTGACGAGTTTAGGGCCCCTGGCAAACTACCTCGCCACCCCTTGCACGCTGGTAGTAATTCGATCCGGTGAAGTTTATAATTGTCCTGGAGGTTTATTTTCTGGGACGGAGGAATCGCCTCGCAAAAAGCACAAAAGCCGACACAATTCGAGGTCGAGGAGCGTTCTACCATACAAGTGGCGTCGGAAGAGGAAAAACGGGGGGAAAGAGGGTAGCGGGGGGGGGGGGGGGGGGGGGGGGGGCTTCAGCCTCTTTTTTTCCTTTGCAGGTATTTCGGACTGCTAAAGAAAACAATACGGGGAAAGAGGGCGTGGTCGAGCTTATTTTAATCTGAAATTATTTATGCATATGTATAGCTACTGTCGCTCTTCACTGCATAAAAGGTTGCGTAGATGGTCACTGTTAGAAACTCGTTGTCAGAAGGCACTGCTCGTCACATGCTTAGTGGTTCGGAAGTTCAAAGCTATGTCTTTTCGACCTAAACACCTGTGCCGATAGTAACAAAAGAAAAAAAAAAAAAAGAATAAATGCAGGAATAAAAAGCAGGAGAAAAAAAAAAAACTATCAAGAATTCGTCGGAAGTGTTCTATTCTTGCATATTCAGAGGTTCAGAACTTCGAAACAAGTTTCTTTTATTAAAATGTGTACAGGCTAAAAGAAACACGTCCCAGGAACGTGAAGCGAAAAAAAAAAAAAAAAACGTTTTCTTTTAATGACGTGCTGAACTTGAACACTACTAGAAATCTTCTGCAATGAGTTAATTTATTCCTTGACGTGAAAAAAACAATAAATATATTATTTTGTATTCTGCAGATGGCAATGATATGTACTGTCTGTGGTGTTAATTTAAATGCGATACCTCAAACAACTTAGACGAAAATAAATATCAAGTTTAGGTCATAATTGCATGCAGATACATGTTTCGACATTTCTTCGAAACTCACGTTGAATAACAATAATCACATCTTAAGACGGCACTTACCTAGGCTATACATAGATCATTCTTAAAAAAGTATAACATATCTGCCATAAATAGCTCCGGCTGCAGCGTGCTTCAAATCTGGCACAAACGATAATCGTCAAAAACCCGTCGTCCGTCCTCGCCCCTTCGGGGATTTATTTCTTTAAACCTAAGCATGCCAGAACATTGAAATAAATGACATTGTCTTTCGTAAGAAACGCAGCAGCGCGTGTAAAAGTTCGAGAAAAAAACTTACGAATGTACCCCACTACTTGAAATCAAATGAAACCGTCCGCCGGTCTTTCGAAGTTCGACGAACGTCGAACTTTTACCCTAAAAGTTCGAAGTTCGTCGAACTTCTGACTTTTCAGAATTCGAAAGTTCGAAACTTTTCGAATTTTCTTGATAAATAAGTTCGAAAGTTCGAAATTAATCGATTTTTTGGTCAGTCAAGTTCGAAAGTTCGACAAGCATCGAACCTTGCAGCACAATAGGTTCGAAAGTTCGAAAAAGATCGAATTTTTTAGCGTAATAAGTTCGACGGTTCGAAAAGCGTCGAACTTCTTAGCTTAGCAAGTTCGAAAATTCGACCTCCGTCGAATTTTACGATATAGACAATTCGAAAAATCGAAATCTTTCGAACCTTTCGAACCGCTTGATTCGATCATCGAAACTTCGATTCGAAAAAAGTTCGCGGCATCCCTAGCCAAAACCGCTACGTCTGGCTGCGTCGCCATCTCCACGACGACCGGAAGCGTGTAAACCGGGACTGGCCGGGAAGTTAGAAAAGGCGCGGCAGCGGAAGCCACTGGGCGGAAGCTTTACGTTTCGGTTTCGCTTTTCTCCGACATCGGCCACGGTCGCGGGCTGGTATGTTTGCGGCTGGTTGCGACGACGCGAGGGGCCACGAAAAGACGCCGAGTTGGCCGAGTACGAGTCACGGCCCACGATACGAGCAACGGGCCATTTGCCCCTGTCGACCGGCGATGCGGTATCCGCGGCTTAGTGTCACGATCGGTTTGTTGCCGTGCACGTTGACTCAAAGCTCGAAGTTATGCAGTTCCGTCAGTTCCGTTTCGGCACCAGCCGCACCACGTTTTGCGGTGCATCGCACGTGGAGGCCTCTCGACGCATTCAGTGAACGTAAAGGTCGCGCCCGCTGTCTTCGGTGCTGTGGAAGAAGTTGGGAGACGGAAGAAGCATCAAAACCAAGGCGTTTAGGACTCCAGTCCGGGCCGCCGGTCCACTCTGAACGAGAGGCGACGTGTGTGTGCACGCTTTGAGGAAGCCTCCACGTTTCGCCGCGCCAGACCTCGCCGATCGCGACCAGACCCCGAGTTCGAGAGGCTCTTGCGCAGCCAGGAACGGCAGCGAGGTAGGAGCTGCTCGTTCTGCGCAACCATGCAGTGCTCTACAGTGATCGGAGCTCTCGGTGTCATGCGTGCTTGCACCGAAGCCTTTGTGACCCCTTCGGACGCGCAAGTCGTACTTCGCAAAGGTTTGGACGGGGCCGCCCTCACCGAGCAGCTCCGCTAAATTCCGCTTACTTATGATCGCAATAAAAGCTTGCGTTTGTTCTCGGGAAAAAAATTGCGGGACCGCTCTCCGCGCCGCCGACGAGGTTGGCCGCCACCATGTTCTCAGCTGTTCACTCGCTCCCGCAGCGAGCGCCTTCCGATAATCCTCCCCGTTCCAAAATGCGATGCGATCTTCGTTTACATGGGCTGAATGAATGCGCACTCGCCATCTCAATCCACCTCTGTCTAGCGACTTTAATGCGATGCGCTTTGCGCATTATGCCGTATACATGACCGCATATTGAATGCGGCAACTGGATTCAATGCGACTAAGTCGCATTCATGTAAACGCGGCTTATGTTATTTTTCGACATGTATGATGTATGTAACGATACCGGTGGTAAACGATGGACGTTTTTGTTGGAAGATGGCGGTCGTCTTTCTGCATGTATGGTTTAGTTATACCGGTGGTCTTGTGGTATAGGCGTTTCGTTGGAAAGATGGCGGTCGTCTACGTCATCGGACCCAAAATCGTACCAGCCATACCGAGTCATATCGGCGAGCAAACCGGCTGCCAGTATAGACAGACCCGGAGCCATAGCGGTGCCGGTATCTCCAGTTATGGAGAACGCAAAACCAAATTAGCTGCATGTATAATAACAATAAATTATGGTGGTGTCATACCAGGACTGTACAAGCAGCAGGTTTGTTTCTTGTACGTTTTTCCAATAGGGTACAATGGATTATATTCTCCTGAGTATCGCCATTGATGGTGCAATTGACGGCGCGATGCCCTAATTGCTGAGACACTCCTATGTTTTGCTTGAGTTTCACGTCTGAGGCCACCTTTGGAGACCGATAACCATATAAATAATGGGCCGCATCAAAAGCATTCGGGCATGTGCCGCATAGACTTAAAGGAGATTCATTATAATGAAATATAGTCTGCTGAGTGTCGCCATCGATGGTACGATTGACGGCGCGTATGCCCAAATTGCTGAGACACGCCCATGTTTTGCCTGAGTTTCACGTCTTAGGCCACCTTTGGAGAGCGATAACCATATAAATAATTGGCCGCGTCAAAAGCACTCGGGCATATGTCTCATAGACCTAGAGAAGATTCATTATAATAAAATATAGTCTGCTGAGTGTCGCCATTGATGGTACGATTGACGACGCGTATGCCCAAATTGCTGAGACACGCCCATGTTTTGCCTGAGTTTCACGTCTTAGGCCACCTTTGGAGAGCGATAACCATATAAATAATTGGCCGCGTCAAAAGCACTCGGGCATATGTCTCATAGACCTAGAGAAGATTCATTATAATAAAATATAGTCTGCTGAGTGTCGCCATTGATGGTACGATTGACGGCGCGTATGCCCAAATTGCTGAGACACGCCCATGTTTTGCCTGAGTTTCACGTCTTAGGCCACCTTTGGAAAGCGATAACCATATAAATAATTGGCCGCGTCAAAAGCACTCGGGCATGTCTCATAGACCTAGAGAAGATTCATTATAATAAAATATAGTCTGCTGAGTGTCGCCATTGATGGTACGATTGACGGCGCGTATGCCCAAATTGCTGAGACACGCCCATGTTTTGCCTGAGTTTCACGTCTTAGGCCACCTTTGGAGAGCGATAACCATATAAATAATTGGCCGCGTCAAAAGCACTCGGGCATATGTCTCATAGACCTAGAGAAGATTCATTATAATAAAATATAGTCTGCTGAGTGTCGCCATCGATGGTACGATTGACGGCGCGTATGCCCAAATTGCTGAGACACGCCCATGTTTTGCCTGAGTTTCACGTCTTAGGCCACCTTTGGAGAGCGATAACCATATAAATAATTGGCCGCGTCAAAAGCACTCGGGCATATGTCTCATAGACCTAAAGAAGATTCATTATAATAAAATATAGTCTGCTGAGTGTCGCCATCGATGGTACGATTGACGGCGCGTATGCCCAAATTGCTGAGACACGCCCATGTTTTGCCTGAGTTTCACGTCTTAGGCCACCTTTGGAGAGCGATAACCATATAAATAATTGGCCGCGTCAAAAGCACTCGGGCATATGTCTCATAGACCTAGAGAAGATTCATTATAATAAAATATAGTCTGCTGAGTGTCGCCATCGATGGTACGATTGACGGCGCGTATGCCGAAATTGCTGAGACACGCCCATGTTTTGCCTGAGTTTCACGTCTTAGGCCACCTTTGGAGAGCGATAACCATATAAATAATTGGCCGCGTCAAAAACACTCGGGCATGTCTCATAGACCTAGAGAAGATTCATTATAATAAAATATAGTCTGCTGAGTGTCGCCATCGATGGTACGATTGACGGCGCGTATGCCCAAATTGCTGAGACACGCCCATGTTTTGCCTGAGTTTCACGTCTTAGGCCACCTTTGGAGAGCGATAACCATATAAATAATTTGCCGCGTCAAAAGCACTCGGGCATATGTCTCATAGACCTAGAGAAGATTCATTATAATAAAATATAGTCTGCTGAGTGTCGCCATCGATGGTACGATTGACGGCGCGTATGCCCAAATTGCTGAGACACGCCCATGTTTTGCCTGAGTTTCACGTCTTAGGCCACCTTTGGAGAGCGATAACCATATAAATAATTGGCCGCGTCAAAAGCACTCGGGCATATGTCTCATAGACCTAGAGAAGATTCATTATAATAAAATATAGTCTGCTGAGTGTCGCCATCGATGGTACGATTGACGGCGCGTATGCCCAAATTGCTGAGACACGCCCATGTTTTGCCTGAGTTTCACGTCTTAGGCCACCTTTGGAGAGCGATAACCATATAAATAATTGGCCGCGTCAAAAGCACTCGGGCATATGTCTCATAGACCTAGAGAAGATTCATTATAATAAAATATAGTCTGCTGAGTGTCGCCATTGATGGTACGATTGACGGCGCGTATGCCCAAATTGCTGAGACACGCCCATGTTTTGCCTGAGTTTCACGTCTTAGGCCACCTTTGGAGAGCGATAACCATATAAATAATTGGCCGCGTCAAAAGCACTCGGGCATATGTCTCATAGACCTAGAGAAGATTCATTATAATAAAATATAGTCTGCTGAGTGTCGCCATTGATGGTACGATTGACGGCGCGTATGCCCAAATTGCTGAGACACGCCCATGTTTTGCCTGAGTTTCACGTCTTAGGCCACTTTTGGAGAGCGATAACCATATAAATAATTGGCCGCGTCAAAAGCACTCGGGCATATGTCTCATAGACCTAGAGAAGATTCATTATAATAAAATATAGTCTGCTGAGTGTCGCCATTGATGGTACGATTGACGGCGCGTATGCCCAAATTGCTGAGACACGCCCATGTTTTGCCTGAGTTTCACGTCTTAGGCCACCTTTGGAAAGCGATAACCATATAAATAATTGGCCGCGTCAAAAGCACTCGGGCATGTCTCATAGACCTAGAGAAGATTCATTATAATAAAATATAGTCTGCTGAGTGTCGCCATTGATGGTACGATTGACGGCGCGTATGCCCAAATTGCTGAGACACGCCCATGTTTTGCCTGAGTTTCACGTCTTAGGCCACCTTTGGAGAGCGATAACCATATAAATAATTGGCCGCGTCAAAAGCACTCGGGCATATGTCTCATAGACCTAGAGAAGATTCATTATAATAAAATATAGTCTGCTGAGTGTCGCCATCGATGGTACGATTGACGGCGCGTATGCCCAAATTGCTGAGACACGCCCATGTTTTGCCTGAGTTTCACGTCTTAGGCCACCTTTGGAGAGCGATAACCATATAAATAATTGGCCGCGTCAAAAGCACTCGGGCATATGTCTCATAGACCTAGAGAAGATTCATTATAATAAAATATAGTCTGCTGAGTGTCGCCATCGATGGTACGATTGACGGCGCGTATGCCCAAATTGCTGAGACACGCCCATCTTTTGCCTGAGTTTCACGTCTTAGGCCACCTTTGGAGAGCGATAACCATATAAATAATTGGCCGCGTCAAAAGCACTCGGGGATATGTCTCATAGACCTAGAGAAGATTCATTATAATAAAATATAGTCTGCTGAGTGTCGCCATCGATGGTACGATTGACGGCGCGTATGCCGAAATTGCTGAGACACGCCCATGTTTTGCCTGAGTTTCACGTCTTAGGCCACCTTTGGAGAGCGATAACCATATAAATAATTGGCCGCGTCAAAAACACTCGGGCATGTCTCATAGACCTAGAGAAGATTCATTATAATAAAATATAGTCTGCTGAGTGTCGCCATCGATGGTACGATTGACGGCGCGTATGCCCAAATTGCTGAGACACGCCCATGTTTTGCCTGAGTTTCACGTCTTAGGCCACCTTTGGAGAGCGATAACCATATAAATAATTTGCCGCGTCAAAAGCACTCGGGCATATGTCTCATAGACCTAGAGAAGATTCATTATAATAAAATATAGTCTGCTGAGTGTCGCCATCGATGGTACGATTGACGGCGCGTATGCCCAAATTGCTGAGACACGCCCATGTTTTGCCTGAGTTTCACGTCTTAGGCCACCTTTGGAGAGCGATAACCATATAAATAATTGGCCGCGTCAAAAGCACTCGGGCATATGTCTCATAGACCTAGAGAAGATTCATTATAATAAAATATAGTCTGCTGAGTGTCGCCATCGATGGTACGATTGACGGCGCGTATGCCCAAATTGCTGAGACACGCCCATGTTTTGCCTGAGTTTCACGTCTTAGGCCACCTTTGGAGAGCGATAACCATATAAATAATTGGCCGCGTCAAAAGCACTCGGGCATATGTCTCATAGACCTAGAGAAGATTCATTATAATAAAATATAGTCTGCTGAGTGTCGCCATTGATGGTACGATTGACGGCGCGTATGCCCAAATTGCTGAGACACGCCCATGTTTTGCCTGAGTTTCACGTCTTAGGCCACCTTTGGAGAGCGATAACCATATAAATAATTGGCCGTGTCAAAAGCACTCGGGCATATGTCTCATAGACCTAGAGAAGATTCATTATAATAAAATATAGTCTGCTGAGTGTCGCCATTGATGGTACGATTGACGGCGCGTATGCCCAAATTGCTGAGACACGCCCATGTTTTGCCTGAGTTTCACGTCTTAGGCCACCTTTGGAGAGCGATAACCATATAAATAATTGGCCGCGTCAAAAGCACTCGGGCATATGTCTCATAGACCTAGAGAAGATTCATTATAATAAAATATAGTCTGCTGAGTGTCGCCATTGATGGTACGATTGACGGCGCGTATGCCCAAATTGCTGAGACACGCCCATGTTTTGCTTGAGTTTCGTGTCTTAGGCCACCTTTGGAGAGCGATAACCATATAAATAATGGGCCGCGTCAAAAGCACTCGGGCATATGTCTCATAGACCTAGAGAAGATTCATTATAATAAAATATAGTCTGCTGAGTGTCGCCATTGATGGTACGATTGACGGCGCGTATGCCCAAATTGCTGAGACACGCCCATGTTTTGCCTGAGTTTCACGTCTTAGGCCACCTTTGGAGAGCGATAACCATATAAATAATGGGCCGCGTCAAAAGCACTCGGGCATATGTCTCATAGACCTAGAGAAGATTCATTATAATAAAATATAGTCTGCTGAGTGTCGCCATTGATGGTACGATTGACGGCGCGTATGCCCAAATTGCTGAGACACGCCCATGTTTTGCCTGAGTTTCACGTCTTAGGCCACCTTTGGAGAGCGATAACCATATAAATAATTGGCCGCGTCAAAAGCACTCGGGCATATGTCTCATAGACCTAGAGAAGATTCATTATAATAAAATATAGTCTGCTGAGTGTCGCCATCGATGGTACGATTGACGGCGCGTATGCCCAAATTGCTGAGACACGCCCATGTTTTGCGTGAGTTTCACGTCTTAGGCCACCTTTGGAGAGCGATAACCATATAAATAATTGGCCGCGTCGAAAGCACTCGGGCATATGTCTCATAGACCTAGAGAAGATTCATTATAATAAAATATAGTCTGCTGAGTGTCGCCATTGATGGTACGATTGGCGGCGCGTATCCCCAAATTGCTGAGACACGCCCATGTTTTGCCTGAGTTTCACGTCTTAGGCCACCTTTGGAGAGCGATAACCATATAAATAATGGGCCGCGTCAAAAGCACTCGGGCATATGTCTCATAGACCTAGAGAAGATTCATTATAATAAAATATAGTCTGCTGAGTGTCGCCATTGATGAAACGATTGACGGCGCGTATGCCCAAATTGCTGAGACACGCCCATGTTTTGCCTGAGTTTCACGTCTTAGGCCACCTTTGGAGAGCGATAACCATATAAATAATTGGCCGCGTCAAAAGCACTCGGGCATGTGTCTCATAGACCTAGAGAAGATTCATTATAATAAAATATAGTCTGCTGAGTGTCGCCATTGATGGTACGATTGACGGCGCGTATGCCCAAATTGCTGAGACACGCCCATGTTTTGCCTGAGTTTCACGTCTTAGGCCACCTTTGGAGAGCGATAACCATATAAATAATTGGCCGCGTCAAAAGCACTCGGGCATATGTCTCATAGACCTAGAGAAGATTCATTATAATAAAATATAGTCTGCTGAGTGTCGCCATTGATGGTACGATTGACGGCGCGTATGCCCAAATTGCTGAGACACGCCCATGTTTTGCCTGAGTTTCACGTCTTAGGCCACCTTCGGAGAGCGATAACCATATAAATAATTGGCCGCGTCAAAAGCACTCGGGCATATGTCTCATAGACCTAGAGAAGATTCATTATAATAAAATATAATCTGCTGAGTGTCGCCATTGATGGTACGATTGACGGCGCGTCTGCCCAAATTGCTGAGGCACGCCCATGTTTTGCCTGAGTTTCACGTCTTAGGCCACATTTGGAGAGCGATAACCATATAAATAATTGGCCGCGTCAAAAGCACTCGGGCATATGTCTCATAGACCTAGAGAAGATTCATTATAATAAAATATAGTCTGCTGAGTGTCGCCATTGATGGTACGATTGACGGCGCGTATGCCCAAATTGCTGAGACACGCCCATGTTTTGCCTGAGTTTCACGTCTTAGGCCACCTTTGGAGAGCGATAACCATATAAATAATTGGCCGCGTCAAAAGCACTCGGGCATATGTCTCATAGACCTAGAGAAGATTCATTATAATAAAATATAGTCTGCTGAGTGTCGCCATTGATGGTACGATTGACGGCGCGTATGCCCAAATTGCTGAGACACGCCCATGTTTTGCCTGAGTTTCACGTCTTAGGCCACCTTTGGAGAGCGATAACCATATAAATAATTGGCCGCGTCAAAAGCACTCGGGCATATGTCTCATAGACCTAGAGAAGATTCATTATAATAAAATATAGTCTGCTGAGTGTCGCCATCGATGGTACGATTGACGGCGCGTATGCCCAAATTGCTGAGACACGCCCATGTTTTGCCTGAGTTTCACGTCTTAGGCCACCTTTGGAGAGCGATAACCATATAAATAATTGGCCGCGTCAAAAGCACTCGGGCATATGTCTCATAGACCTAGAGAAGATTCATTATAATAAAATATAGTCTGCTGAGTGTCGCCATCGATGGTACGATTGACGGCGCGTATGCCCAAATTGCTGAGACACGCCCATGTTTTGCCTGAGTTTCACGTCTTAGGCCACCTTTGGAGAGCGATAACCATATAAATAATTGGCCGCGTCAAAAGCACTCGGGGATATGTCTCATAGACCTAGAGAAGATTCATTATAATAAAATATAGTCTGCTGAGTGTCGCCATCGATGGTACGATTGACGGCGCGTATGCCGAAATTGCTGAGACACGCCCATGTTTTGCCTGAGTTTCACGTCTTAGGCCACCTTTGGAGAGCGATAACCATATAAATAATTGGCCGCGTCAAAAACACTCGGGCATGTCTCATAGACCTAGAGAAGATTCATTATAATAAAATATAGTCTGCTGAGTGTCGCCATCGATGGTACGATTGACGGCGCGTATGCCCAAATTGCTGAGACACGCCCATGTTTTGCCTGAGTTTCACGTCTTAGGCCACCTTTGGAGAGCGATAACCATATAAATAATTTGCCGCGTCAAAAGCACTCGGGCATATGTCTCATAGACCTAGAGAAGATTCATTATAATAAAATATAGTCTGCTGAGTGTCGCCATCGATGGTACCATTGACGGCGCGTATGCCCAAATTGCTGAGACACGCCCATGTTTTGCCTGAGTTTCACGTCTTAGGCCACCTTTGGAGAGCGATAACCATATAAATAATTGGCCGCGTCAAAAGCACTCGGGCATATGTCTCATAGACCTAGAGAAGATTCATTATAATAAAATATAGTCTGCTGAGTGTCGCCATCGATGGTACGATTGACGGCGCGTATGCCCAAATTGCTGAGACACGCCCATGTTTTGCCTGAGTTTCACGTCTTAGGCCACCTTTGGAGAGCGATAACCATATAAATAATTGGCCGCGTCAAAAGCACTCGGGCATATGTCTCATAGACCTAGAGAAGATTCATTATAATAAAATATAGTCTGCTGAGTGTCGCCATTGATGGTACGATTGACGGCGCGTATGCCCAAATTGCTGAGACACGCCCATGTTTTGCCTGAGTTTCACGTCTTAGGCCACCTTTGGAGAGCGATAACCATATAAATAATTGGCCGTGTCAAAAGGACTCGGGCATATGTCTCATAGACCTAGAGAAGATTCATTATAATAAAATATAGTCTGCTGAGTGTCGCCATTGATGGTACGATTGACGGCGCGTATGCCCAAATTGCTGAGACACGCCCATGTTTTGCCTGAGTTTCACGTCTTAGGCCACCTTTGGAGAGCGATAACCATATAAATAATTGGCCGCGTCAAAAGCACTCGGGCATATGTCTCATAGACCTAGAGAAGATTCATTATAATAAAATATAGTCTGCTGAGTGTCGCCATTGATGGTACGATTGACGGCGCGTATGCCCAAATTGCTGAGACACGCCCATGTTTTGCTTGAGTTTCGTGTCTTAGGCCACCTTTGGAGAGCGATAACCATATAAATAATGGGCCGCGTCAAAAGCACTCGGGCATATGTCTCATAGACCTAGAGAAGATTCATTATAATAAAATATAGTCTGCTGAGTGTCGCCATTGATGGTACGATTGACGGCGCGTATGCCCAAATTGCTGAGACACGCCCATGTTTTGCCTGAGTTTCACGTCTTAGGCCACCTTTGGAGAGCGATAACCATATAAATAATGGGCCGCGTCAAAAGCACTCGGGCATATGTCTCATAGACCTAGAGAAGATTCATTATAATAAAATATAGTCTGCTGAGTGTCGCCATTGATGGTACGATTGACGGCGCGTATGCCCAAATTGCTGAGACACGCCCATGTTTTGCCTGAGTTTCACGTCTTAGGCCACCTTTGGAGAGCGATAACCATATAAATAATTGGCCGCGTCAAAAGCACTCGGGCATATGTCTCATAGACCTAGAGAAGATTCATTATAATAAAATATAGTCTGCTGAGTGTCGCCATCGATGGTACGATTGACGGCGCGTATGCCCAAATTGCTGAGACACGCCCATGTTTTGCGTGAGTTTCACGTCTTAGGCCACCTTTGGAGAGCGATAACCATATAAATAATTGGCCGCGTCGAAAGCACTCGGGCATATGTCTCATAGACCTAGAGAAGATTCATTATAATAAAATATAGTCTGCTGAGTGTCGCCATTGATGGTACGATTGGCGGCGCGTATCCCCAAATTGCTGAGACACGCCCATGTTTTGCCTGAGTTTCACGTCTTAGGCCACCTTTGGAGAGCGATAACCATATAAATAATGGGCCGCGTCAAAAGCACTCGGGCATATGTCTCATAGACCTAGAGAAGATTCATTATAATAAAATATAGTCTGCTGAGTGTCGCCATTGATGAAACGATTGACGGCGCGTATGCCCAAATTGCTGAGACACGCCCATGTTTTGCCTGAGTTTCACGTCTTAGGCCACCTTTGGAGAGCGATAACCATATAAATAATTGGCCGCGTCAAAAGCACTCGGGCATGTGTCTCATAGACCTAGAGAAGATTCATTATAATAAAATATAGTCTGCTGAGTGTCGCCATTGATGGTACGATTGACGGCGCGTATGCCCAAATTGCTGAGACACGCCCATGTTTTGCCTGAGTTTCACGTCTTAGGCCACCTTTGGAGAGCGATAACCATATAAATAATTGGCCGCGTCAAAAGCACTCGGGCATATGTCTCATAGACCTAGAGAAGATTCATTATAATAAAATATAGTCTGCTGAGTGTCGCCATTGATGGTACGATTGACGGCGCGTATGCCCAAATTGCTGAGACACGCCCATGTTTTGCCTGAGTTTCACGTCTTAGGCCACCTTCGGAGAGCGATAACCATATAAATAATTGGCCGCGTCAAAAGCACTCGGGCATATGTCTCATAGACCTAGAGAAGATTCATTATAATAAAATATAATCTGCTGAGTGTCGCCATTGATGGTACGATTGACGGCGCGTCTGCCCAAATTGCTGAGGCACGCCCATGTTTTGCCTGAGTTTCACGTCTTAGGCCACATTTGGAGAGCGATAACCATATAAATAATTGGCCGCGTCAAAAGCACTCGGGCATATGTCTCATAGACCTAGAGAAGATTCATTATAATAAAATATAGTCTGCTGAGTGTCGCCATTGATGGTACGATTGACGGCGCGTATGCCCAAATTGCTGAGACACGCCCATGTTTTGCCTGAGTTTCACGTCTTAGGCCACCTTTGGAGAGCGATAACCATATAAATAATTGGCCGCGTCAAAAGCACTCGGGCATATGTCTCATAGACCTAGAGAAGATTCATTATAATAAAATATAGTCTGCTGAGTGTCGCCATTGATGGTACGATTGACGGCGCGTATGCCCAAATTGCTGAGACACGCCCATGTTTTGCCTGAGTTTCACGTCTTAGGCCACCTTTGGAGAGCGATAACCATATAAATAATTGGCCGCGTCAAAAGCACTCGGGCATATGTCTCATAGACCTAGAGAAGATTCATTATAATAAAATATAGTCTGCTGAGTGTCGCCATTGATGGTACGATTGACGGCGCGTATGCCCAAATTGCTGAGACACGCCCATGTTTTGCCTGAGTTTCACGTCTTAGGCCACCTTTGGAGAGCGATAACCATATAAATAATTGGCCGCGTCAAAAGCACTCGGGCATATGTCTCATAGACCTAGAGAAGATTCATTATAATAAAATATAGTCTGCTGAGTGTCGCCATTGATGGTACGATTGACGGCGCGTATGCCCAAATTGCTGAGACACGCCCATGTTTTGCCTGAGTTTCACGTCTTAGGCCACCTTTGGAGAGCGATAACCATATAAATAATGGGCCGCGTCAAAAGCACTCGGGCATATGTCTCATAGACCTAGAGAAGATTCATTATAATAAAATATAGTCTGCTGAGTGTCGCCATTGATGGTACGATTGACGGCGCGTATGCCCAAATTGCTGAGACACGCCCATGTTTTGCCTGAGTTTCACGTCTTAGGCCACCTTTGGAGAGCGATAACCATATAAATAATGGGCCGCGTCAAAAGCACTCGGGCATATGTCTCATAGACCTAGAGAAGATTCATTATAATAAAATATAGTCTGCTGAGTGTCGCCATTGATGGTACGATTGACGGCGCGTATGCCCAAATTGCTGAGACACGCCCATGTTTTGCCTGAGTTTCACGTCTTAGGCCACCTTTGGAGAGCGATAACCATATAAATAATTGGCCGCGTCAAAAGCACTCGGGCATATGTCTCATAGACCTAGAGAAGATTCATTATAATAAAATATAGTCTGCTGAGTGTCGCCATTGATGGTACGATTGACGGCGCGTATGCCCAAATTGCTGAGACACGCCCATGTTTTGCCTGAGTTTCACGTCTTAGGCCACCTTTGGAGAGCGATAACCATATAAATAATTGGCCGCGTCAAAAGCACTCGGGCATATGTCTCATAGACCTAGAGAAGATTCATTATAATAAAATATAGTCTGCTGAGTGTCGCCATTGATGGTACGATTGACGGCGCGTATGCCCAAATTGCTGAGACACGCCCATGTTTTGCCTGAGTTTCACGTCTTAGGCCACCTTTGGAGAGCGATAACCATATAAATAATGGGCCGCGTCAAAAGCACTCGGGCATATGTCTCATAGACCTAGAGAAGATTCATTATAATAAAATATAGTCTGCTGAGTGTCGCCATTGATGGTACGATTGACGGCGCGTATGCCCAAATTGCTGAGACACGCCCATGTTTTGCCTGAGTTTCACGTCTTAGGCCACCTTTGGAGAGCGATAACCATATAAATAATGGGCCGCGTCAAAAGCACTCGGGCATATGTCTCATAGACCTAGAGAAGATTCATTATAATAAAATATAGTCTGCTGAGTGTCGCCATTGATGGTACGATTGACGGCGCGTATGCCCAAATTGCTGAGACACGCCCATGTTTTGCCTGAGTTTCACGTCTTAGGCCACCTTTGGAGAGCGATAACCATATAAATAATGGGCCGCGTCAAAAGCACTCGGGCATATGTCTCATAGACCTAGAGAAGATTCATTATAATAAAATATAGTCTGCTGAGTGTCGCCATTGATGGTACGATTGACGGCGCGTATGCCCAAATTGCTGAGACACGCCCATGTTTTGCCTGAGTTTCACGTCTTAGGCCACCTTTGGAGAGCGATAACCATATAAATAATTGGCCGCGTCAAAAGCACTCGGGCATATGTCTCATAGACCTAGAGAAGATTCATTATAATAAAATATAGTCTGCTGAGTGTCGCCATTGATGGTACGATTGACGGCGCGTATGCCCAAATTGCTGAGACACGCCCATGTTTTGCCTGAGTTTCACGTCTTAGGCCACCTTTGGAGAGCGATAACCATATAAATAATTGGCCGCGTCAAAAGCACTCGGGCATATGTCTCATAGACCTAGAGAAGATTCATTATAATAAAATATAGTCTGCTGAGTGTCGCCATTGATGGTACGATTGACGGCGCGTATGCCCAAATTGCTGAGACACGCCCATGTTTTGCCCGAGTTTCACGTCTTAGGCCACCTTTGGAGAGCGATAACCATATAAATAATGGGCCGCGTCAAAAGCACTCGGGCATATGTCTCATAGACCTAGAGAAGATTCATTATAATAAAATATAGTCTGCTGAGTGTCGCCATTGATGGTACGATTGACGGCGCGTATGCCCAAATTGCTGAGACACGCCCATGTTTTGCCTGAGTTTCACGTCTTAGGCCACCTTTGGAGAGCGATAACCATATAAATAATGGGCCGCGTCAAAAGCACTCGGGCATATGTCTCATAGACCTAGAGAAGATTCATTATAATAAAATATAGTCTGCTGAGTGTCGCCATTGATGGTACGATTGATGGCGCGTATGCCCAAATTGCTGAGACACGCCCATGTTTTGCCTGAGTTTCACGTCTTAGGCCACCTTTGGAGAGCGATAACCATATAAATAATTGGCCGCGTCAAAAGCACTCGGGCATATGTCTCATAGACCTAGAGAAGATTCATTATAATAAAATATAGTCTGCTGAGTGTCGCCATCGATGGTACGATTGACGGCGCGTATGCCCAAATTGCTGAGACACGCCCATGTTTTGCGTGAGTTTCACGTCTTAGGCCACCTTTGGAGAGCGATAACCATATAAATAATTGGCCGCGTCAAAAGCACTCGGGCATATGTCTCATAGACCTAGAGAAGATTCATTATAATAAAATATAGTCTGCTGAGTGTCGCCATTGATGGTACGATTGACGGCGCGTATCCCCAAATTGCTGAGACACGCCCATGTTTTGCCTGAGTTTCACGTCTTAGGCCACCTTTGGAGAGCGATAACCATATAAATAATGGGCCGCGTCAAAAGCACTCGGGCATATGTCTCATAGACCTAGAGAAGATTCATTATAATAAAATATAGTCTGCTGAGTGTCGCCATTGATGGTACGATTGACGGCGCGTATGCCCAAATTGCTGAGACACGCCCATGTTTTGCCTGAGTTTCACGTCTTAGGCCACCTTTGGAGAGCGATAACCATATAAATAATTGGCCGCGTCAAAAGCACTCGGGCATGTGTCTCATAGACCTAGAGAAGATTCATTATAATAAAATATAGTCTGCTGAGTGTCGCCATTGATGGTACGATTGACGGCGCGTATGCCCAAATTGCTGAGACACGCCCATGTTTTGCCTGAGTTTCACGTCTTAGGCCACCTTTGGAGAGCGATAACCATATAAATAATTGGCCGCGTCAAAAGCATTCGGGCATATGTCTCATAGACCTAGAGAAGATTCAATATAATAAAATATAGTCTGCTGAGTGTCGCCATTGATGGTACGATTGACGGCGCGTATGCCCAAATTGCTGAGACACGCCCATGTTTTGCCTGAGTTTCACGTCTTAGGCCACCTTCGGAGAGCGATAACCATATAAATAATTGGCCGCGTCAAAAGCACTCGGGCATATGTCTCATAGACCTAGAGAAGATTCATTATAATAAAATATAGTCTGCTGAGTGTCGCCATTGATGGTACGATTGACGGCGCGTCTGCCCAAATTGCTGAGGCACGCCCATGTTTTGCCTGAGTTTCACGTCTTAGGCCACATTTGGAGAGCGATAACCATATAAATAATTGGCCGCGTCAAAAGCACTCGGGCATATGTCTCATAGACCTAGAGAAGATTCATTATAATAAAATATAGTCTGCTGAGTGTCGCCATTGATGGTACGATTGACGGCGCGTATGCCCAAATTGCTGAGACACGCCCATGTTTTGCCTGAGTTTCACGTCTTAGGCCACCTTTGGAGAGCGATAACCATATAAATAATTGGCCGCGTCAAAAGCACTCGGGCATATGTCTCATAGACCTAGAGAAGATTCATTATAATAAAATATAGTCTGCTGAGTGTCGCCATTGATGGTACGATTGACGGCGCGTATGCCCAAATTGCTGAGACACGCCCATGTTTTGCCTGAGTTTCACGTCTTAGGCCACCTTTAGAAAGCGATAACCATATAAATAATTGGCCGCGTCAAAAGCACTCGGGCATATGTCTCATAGACCTAGAGAAGATTCATTATAATAAAATATAGTCTGCTGAGTGTCGCCATTGATGGTACGATTGACGGCGCTTATGCCCAAATTGCTGAGACACGCCCATGTTTTGCCTGAGTTTCACGTCTTAGGCCACCTTTGGAGAGCGATAACCATATAAATAATTGGCCGCGTCAAAAGCACTCGGGCATATGTCTCATAGACCTAGAGAAGGTTCATTATAATAAAATATAGTCTGCTGAGTGTCGCCATCGATGGTACGATTGACGGCGCGTATGCCCAAATTGCTGAGACACGCCCATGTTTTGCCTGAGTTTCACGTCTTAGGCCACCTTTGGAGAGCGATAACCATATAAATAATTGGCCGCGTCAAAAGCACTCGGGCATATGTCTCATAGACCTAGAGAAGATTCATTATAATAAAATATAGTCTGCTGAGTGTCGCCATTGATGGTACGATTGACGGCGCGTATGCCCAAGTTGCTGAGACACGCCCATGTTTTGCCTGAGTTTCACGTCTTAGGCCACCTTTGGAAAGCGATAACCATATAAATAATTGGCCGCGTCAAAAGCACTCGGGCATATGTCTCATAGACCTAGAGAAGAATCATTATAATAAAATATAGTCTGCTGAGTGTCGCCATTGATGGTACGATTGACGGCGCGTATGCCCAAATTGCTGAGACACGCCCATGTTTTGCCTGAGTTTCACGTCTTAGGCCACCTTTGGAAAGCGATAACCATATAAATAATTGGCCGCGTCAAAAGCACTCGGGCATATGTCTCATAGACCTAGAGAAGATTCATTATAATAAAATATAGTCTGCTGAGTGTCGCCATCGATGGTACGATTGACGGCGCGTATGCCCAAATTGCTGAGACACGCCCATGTTTTGCCTGAGTTTCACGTCTGAGGCCACCTTTGGAGAGCGATAACCATATAAATAATTGGCCGCGTCAAAAGCACTCGGGCATATGTCTCATAGACCTAGAGAAGATTCATTATAATAAAATATAGTCTGCTGAGTGTCGCCATTGATGGTACGATTGACGGCGCGTATGCCCAAATTGCTGAGACACGCCCATGTTTTGCCTGAGTTTCACGTCTTAGGCCACCTTTGGAAAGCGATAACCATATAAATAATTGGCCGCGTCAAAAGCACTCGGGCATATGTCTCATAGACCTAGAGAAGAATCATTATAATAAAATACAGTCTGCTGAGTGTCGCCATTGATGGTACGATTGACGGCGCGTATGCCCAAATTGCTGAGACACGCCCATGTTTTGCCTGAGTTTCACGTCTTAGGCCACCTTTGGAGAGCGATAACCATATAAATAATTGGCCGCGTCAAAAGCACTCGGGCATATGTCTCATAGACCTAGAGAAGAACCGTTATAATAAAATATAGTCTGCTGAGTGTCGCCATTGATGGTACGATTGACGGCGCGTATGCCCAAATTGCTGAGACACGCCCATGTTTTGCCTGAGTTTCACGTCTTAGGCCACCTTTGGAAAGCGATAACCATATAAATAATTGGCCGCGTCAAAAGCACTCGGGCATATGTCTCATAGACCTAGAGAAGAATCATTATAATAAAATATAGTCTGCTGAGTGTCGCCATTGATGGTACGATTGACGGCGCGTATGCCCAAATTGCTGAGACACGCCCATGTTTTGCCTGAGTTTCACGTCTTAGGCCACCTTTGGAAAGCGATAACCATATAAATAATTGGCCGCATCAAAAGCACTCGGGCATATGTCTCATAGACCTAGAGAAGAATCATTATAATAAAATATAGTCTGCTGAGTGTCGCCATTGATGGTACGATTGACGGCGCGTATGCCCAAATTGCTGAGACACGCCCATGTTTTGCCTGAGTTTCACGTCTTAGGCCACCTTTGGAGAGCGATAACCATATAAATAATTGGCCGCGTCAAAAGCACTCGGGCATATGTCTCATAGACCTAGAGAAGAATCATTATAATAAAATATTGTCTGCTGAGTGTCGCCATTGATGGTACGATTGACGGCGCGTATGCCGAAATTGCTGAGACACGCCCATGTTTTGCCTGAGTTTCACGTCTTAGGCCCCCTTTGGAAAGCGATAACCATATAAATAATTGGCCGCGTCAAAAGCACTCGGGCATATGTCTCATAGACCTAGAGAAGAATCATTATAATAAAATATAGTCTGCTGAGTGTCGCCATTGATGGTACGATTGACGGCGCGTATGCCCAAATTGCTGAGACACGCCCATGTTTTGCCTGAGTTTCACGTCTTAGGCCACCTTTGGAGAGCGATAACCATATAAATAATTGGCCGCGTCAAAAGCACTCGGGCATATGTCTCATAGACCTAGAGAAGATTCATTATAATAAAATATAGTCTGCTGAGTGTCGCCATTGATGGTACGATTGACGGCGCGTATGCCCAAATTGCTGAGACACGCCCATGTTTTGCCTGAGTTTCACGTCTTAGGCCACCTTTGGAGAGCGATAACCATATAAATAATTGGCCGCGTCAAAAGCACTCGGGCATATGTCTCATAGACCTAGAGAAGATTCATTATAATAAAATATAGTCTGCTGAGTGTCGCCATTGATGGTACGATTGACGGCGCGTATGCCCAAATTGCTGAGACACGCCCATGTTTTGCCTGAGTTTCACGTCTTAGGCCACCTTTGGAAAGCGATAACCATATAAATAATTGGCCGCGTCAAAAGCACTCGGGCATATGTCTCATAGACCTAGAGAAGATTCATTATAATAAAATATAGTCTGCTGAGTGTCGCCATTGATGGTACGATTGACGGCGCGTATGCCCAAATTGCTGAGACACGCCCATGTTTTGCCTGAGTTTCACGTCTTAGGCCACCTTTGGAGAGCGATAACCATATAAATAATTGGCCGCGTCAAAAGCACTCGGGCATATGTCTCATAGACCTAGAGAAGATTCATTATAATAAAATATAGTCTGCTGAGTGTCGCCATTGATGGTACGATTGACGGCGCGTATGCCCAAATTGCTGAGACACGCCCATGTTTTGTCTGAGTTTCACGTCTTAGGCCACCTTTGGAGAGCGATAACCATATAAATAATTGGCCGCGTCAAAAGCACTCGGGCATATGTCTCATAGACCTAGAGAAGATTCATTATAATAAAATATCGTCTGCTGAGTGTCGCCATTGATGGTACGATTGACGGCACGTATGCCCAAATTGCTGAGACACGCCCATGTTTTGCCTGAGTTTCACGTCTTAGGCCACCTTTGGAGAGCGATAACCATATAAATAATTGGCCGCGTCAAAAGCACTCGGGCATATGTCTCATAGACCTAGAGAAGATTCATTATAATAAAATATAGTCTGCTGAGTGTCGCCATTGATGGTACGATTGACGGCGCGTATGCCCAAATTGCTGAGACGCGCCCATGTTTTGCCTGAGTTTCACGTCTTAGGCCACCTTTGGAGAGCGATAACCATATAAATAATTGGCCGCGTCAAAAGCACTCGGGCATATGTCTCATAGACCTAGAGAAGATTCATTATAATAAAATATAGTCTGCTGAGTGTCGCCATTGATGGTACGATTGACGGCGCGTATGCCCAAATTGCTGAGACACGCCCATGTTTTGCCTGAGTTTCACGTCTTAGGCCACCTTTGGAAAGCGATAACCATATAAATAATTGGCCGCGTCAAAACCACTCGGGCATATGTCTCATAGACCTAGAGAAGATTCATTATAATAAAATATAGTCTGCTGAGTGTCGCCATTGATGGTACGATTGATGGCGCGTATGCCCAAATTGCTGAGACACGCCCATGTTTTGCCTGAGTTTCACGTCTTAGGCCACCTATGGAAAGCGATAACCATATAAATAATGGGCCGCGTCAAAAGCACTCGGGCATGTCTCATAGACCTAGAGAAGATTCATTATAATAAAATATAGTCTGCTGTGTGTCGCCATTGATGGTACGATTGACGGCGCGTGTGCCTAAATTGCTGAGACACGCCTATGTTTTGCCCGAGTTTCACGTCTTAGGCCACCTTTGGAGAGCGATAACCATATAAATAATGGGCCCTTCAAAATCACTCGGGCATATGCCTCATAGATCTAGAGGAGGTTCATTATATTAAAATATAGTCTGCTGAGTGTCGCCATTGATGGTACAATTGACGGCGCGAATGCCCAAATTGCTTAGACACGCCCATGTTTTGCCTGAGTTTGATGTCTGAGGCCAGGTATGGAGGGCGATAACTTCAGAAACACTGGGCCCCTTCAATATCACTCGGGCATATGCCTCATAGACCTAGAGGAGATTCATTATAATAAAATATAGTCTGCTGAGTGTCGCCATTGATGGTACGATTGACGGCGCGTATGCCCAAATTGCTGAGACACGCCCATGTTTTGCCAGGGTTTGACGTCTGAGGCCACGTATGGAGGGCGATAACTTCAGAAACACTGGGCCCCTTCAAAATCACTCGGGCATATGCCTCATAGATCTAGAGAAGGCTCATTATATTAAAATATAGTCTGCTGAATGTCGCCATTGATGGTACGATTGACGGTGCGGATGCCCAAATTGCTGAGACACGCCCATGTTTTGCCTGAGTTTGACGTCTGAGGCCGCGTATGGAGGGCGATAACTTCAGAAACGCTGGACCCCTTCAAAATCACTCGGGCATATGCCTCATAGATCTAGAGGAGGCTCATTATATTAAAATAGAGTCTGCTGAGTGGCGCCATTGATGGTACGATTGACGGCGCGTATGCCCAAATTGCTGAGACACGCCCATGTTTTGCCTGAGTTTAACGTCTGAGGCCACGTATGGAGGGCGATAACTTCAGAAACACTGGGCCCCTACAAAATCACTCGGGCATATGCCTCATAGATCTAGAGGAGGCTCATTATATTAGGATATAGTCTGCTGAGTGTCGCCATTGATGGTACGATTGTCGGCGCGGATGCCCAAATTGCTGAGACACGCCCATGTTTTGCCTGAGTTTGACGTCTGAGGCCACGTATGGAGGGCGATAACTTCAGAAACACTGGGCCCTTCAAGATCAGTCGGGCATATGCCTCATAGATCTAGAGGAGGCTCATTATATTAAAATATAGTCTGCTGAGTGTCGCCATTGATGGTACGATTGACGGTGCGGATGCCCAAATTGCTAAGACACGCCCATGTTTTGCCTGAGTTTGACGTCTGAGGCCACGTATGGAGGGCGATAACTTTAGAAACACTGGGCCCCTTCAAAATCACCCGGGCATATGCCTCATAGATCTAGAGGAGGCTCATTATATTAAAATATAGTCTGCTGAGTGTCGCCATTGATGGTACGATTGACGGCGCGGATGCCCAAATTGCTGAGACATGCCCACGTTTTGCCCGAGTTTGACGTCTGAGGCCACCTATGGAAAGCGATGACTTCAGAAATACTGGGCCGCTTCAAAATCACCCGGGCATATACGGTGCAGACCTAGTGGAGATTCATTATAATGAATTATAGACTGCTGACCTTCGACATTGATGGTACGATTGACGGCGCGTATGTCCAAATTTGTGAGAAACGCACCCTTTTTGTTTGATTTTGACTCCTGAGTCCACCTTTGGAGAGAGATAACTAAATATATACTGGACCGCTTCAAACGCACTCGGGCGTATGTGTAGCAAACCTACATAACATTGATTAATTAGCAGTAACAGCGTGCTAAATGTCGCCATAAATGGTACAGTTCATGTCGCGTTTGCCAAAGTGTCTGAGCACGCCCACTCATTGTGACATTTTTAGCTTTAATACCATCCTTGAAGTGCAATAGCTGGAAAAATGAAATGCTGACACTTTGTAAAGTTTAGCTCGCATCAAAAATTTTTTCGAGGACTTAATATTTTTGCTCTTTCAGTAGAATTTGTTTGAGTAATTACGTGGTGAGAACAAAAAAAACCGGATTCAGGCTTCGTGTTTATAACTTAATGGAAATAGTCAGTGTAGTTTGCGTTTTGTTATACATTACGTAGGTTCCTAAATTATAAATCTAGGAACGCAACAACGTCACTGATTCCTGGAGCTACCTCATCAAATGCGGCTTCCTTTTGGTATTTAAAGTCCTTCGGAACGACTATACTATTAATTAATTTGAAAAAAAAAAGTTTTCATGTAGCTAGACACAGTTGCGATATATATATACAAAAATGCAACTAAATTGATGCTGCAGTTCTCTTGGGGTTTGCATTGAGTGTTGAAACACGTATGATTTTTCTGCGGCTTGAGGAACCAATGTGTAAAGCTTTGGTTACATTTTGGCGAGACAGTAAAAATCCACGACCACAACATCTTGTGCGAGTTGAGGGCAGCGTAGTGAGAAGTGCCACAGAAGTGCGAAGTGATTGACCGATTAGTTTTCTTTGTATAAAAAAGATCGCTTTGGTCCATTGAGTTACGGGCGCCGCGCAAGAGCGGCCGATAGATGGCGTAAGTAGTGGCGGCGCGCGCCTGTCCCGAACTTTTGGGGTTCTCTAGCCGGGCACTCGTCAGAAACCACTGATCTCTACTATAGGCAGATCAGTATGAGAAACTTTACCAGTTTTAGGTCAGGACGTCTAGGCTTCGAAACCTACCGGAACGCTGTGACGCCAGCGAGCCTGGCTGCTCTGGCGTTCGTTTTTTTTATCAGAATCAGAATCAGAATCAGTTTATTTTTGTCACAGCGCTTTTACACACATGTGACAAAGGGGGCCAGGAAAAAAAGCTGCACGTTTGCAGCTTGACGGGTTCCTGCCCCCCAAAACACAGGGCAGAGCGACACTGTCACCAAAAGGAAAAAAACACAGTGAATATAACTGATGTAACATGACATTTAGCAACATATTAAGTATCGTCTCAATACAATTTACATAGATAGATGTAACAAACATAAGACAAACAATCTATTTATTTCCGAAAATTTTAAAGTTTACGGACATTTAACGAAAGTTTACCAACACTCGATCATCTCCAGACACGAAAGAAAAACATAATAAAGATAATTTATATAAGATATCGTGTAAAATAACTGTCATTGAAAATAGGTTGCGCTTCAAGAACAGACTGAAGTAGAAGATATACCAAATATATGACAAAGATTTTCACTCAATATAATAAAGCCTGAGTTCTATGGGCATTTAATGAAGGTGAATCAACTTCTTGGGAATATAAGGTGTTCGTTCGTTGCTCCTTCGCAAAACCAATTGTATCGCGACAGGAGTCCAGTTAGGCTTGTCTAGTAACACCCCGTGTACTTTTAATGCAAATTAAGGTTAAATTAGAAGTGGTTTAAATTATAATATCTGGACAGTTGTCAAAAACTGCTCCGATTTCGGGTTGTGATGCCTAAGGGACGGAATTCGAGCGAACCGCCGCGACGCCAGCGACTATAACGTTCGCTATTTTACGACGTCGCTGCTACAATCAACCAAGAGAATAGCAACAGGCATTCCGCTAGGCTTGTCTAAGGAAACACCTCCTCTGGAAACACCCAAAGAACCAGTGCTGCCAATGCTTCTCATCTAGTTTTCCTCAGAAATGCACTGACTTCATGGCTTTAAAACACTATCCCTCCCCGAGTCATCAAAAGCGCAAATCCGACCCCCTGCATTATGAAATTGCACCCATCGGCAACTGGACCAGTTGCCCACCAGGTAACTGGTCCAGGCAAGCCTCTCGGCCTTTCCATGATCTCTATCACTCTCCGGTACCTTTAAGTTTAAATTTAAGTTTCAAGTTTATTTGTTTCTCTTCATACAAAAAGAGATAGACGAGGGGAAAAAAGCACTACAAAAACTGCTTGGCGAAACCCTGTCCTCCCGTACAGCAACAGTGGTTGCAACACTTTATTGAAATACCAAAGGTAAAACATTTTTTAGACACAGTCGAGTCGCCATGTTTCATGTAACGAAACAAGTGCGATAATACAGCTGTCAAGAAAAAAGAGAACCTGATTATCCTAAAACCCCACTCCCTTCGACAGAAAAACTATAGCCCTTGTTTTATTTCGGTTTATTACTAACGAATTCAAAATCGTCCACACCTTAAGTTTCCTGAAGTTTTTCTAGAAATCGATTGCCGTTTCTATTTCAGAAATGTTTGACTCCGAAAACACTATAGTGGTGTCATCAGAATAAATTGTAATGTTTGCTTTGCAGTCATGGTTGGTAATGTCATTTGCATTTAAATTAAAAAGAAGGGGTTCGAAAATACTTCCTTGTGGTACGCCTGCATTTAGTATTCTAGACTGAGAGTGTTGTCCTCCTATTACGACACTTTGAAAACGGAACTCTACGTAGCTCTCAAATATGTTATGGGCTATTCCTCTTATGCCATATTGTTGTAGTTTAAGTAATAAAGTTTTATGTTTAAGGCCATCAAAAGCCTTCGAGAAGTCGACAAATATTCCTGATGTAAGGAGTTTCATTCTCAATATTATTTAGAATTATCTTTTTTTGTTTTAGTATGGTTAACACAGTCGAGCATCCCTTCCGAAACCCGTAAGGATAAGGTGTTTTTCGAAGATGCTGTAGAGTCTTTTGTGGATTATTTCTTCTAATCCTTTTGAAAATATCCGCAAAATAGAAGCCGGCCGTTAGTTGCCGAGGTCCATTTTAATCTCCCGTCTTATAAATTACCGAAAACTTGGCAACTTGCTCTTGCATTATGCGCGGAAAAACTCCAGTTTGAAGGGATAAGCTAACGATATGAGTTAAAATAGAAGCAATCGACTCTATGACGTGTTTAACAGGTTTTATATGAATTTTATTGATATCACAACCTCTACTATTTATCAAGCACTTAAACATTTGAATAACTTCTACCTCGTCGGTTGGGGAAAGAAGTATGGCGTCAGAAATACCTTCCCCATATCTTAACGCTTCAGCTGTGTGAACACTATGCACTAAATCGACGAAATAGTCATTTAATGCATTGCAAGACCCTTACCGTTTTTAATTTGACACTTAATTTGAAGTTCAGTTACTTGTTCCAATTCACGGCCTTCGTGCAATATAGAGTTTAACTTCTTCAACACAACATCCGTTTTGTCGTCATTTTGAAAAAGCGATTCATAATATGTTCGTTTGGCCCGTCGTAGTGCACTGGTTATCTTATTCCTTTTTTTAAAAAAAACTGGCTAAATTGGATATATCTTTAGCTCGTATGGAGCCTCCTATAGAACGCATCTTTTTTCTTCATCATTATTATAGTATATCGCGTGTGACGCACGGCTTTCTACACTTTTTGAGTTTTGTACTGAAAGACATAATTATAAACGTTGTAAAATGTTTCAAGAAAACTCTCGTGCGCTTCAACAATATCGCACTCCTATTTGTGATGTTGATCCGTTCTTGAAAACTTTCGAGGCTTTTTTTTCCTTATAGCACGGTAGCAAAATTGTGGCGTCTGTTTTTTTTTCTGTTCATTTCTCTTTATATCTGTAAGTACAAGAAAAGGGAGATGATCGGTTATTGTAGTTCCGGTCACGGCAGCGTATACACGTGCCTCGGACGCGTTTGTCAAAAACAGATCTAAAATGTTTCATTCCATCTGTTAAAGCGACTTGGTTGACAGATAGCACTTATCTAACCATGCGACTGATAGAGCGTCAAAAAATCCCACTGTTGCGGCGATGACCCAAGTATATTTGTAGTAAAAACACCCCCTCCCCCCCCCAAAAAAAAAACACAAAAAAGCAACAACATTAGGTTGTTTTTGCCAATAAGACTAAAAACATTATCTCGATATTTAACAAAACAAGTCGTACTGCCACCACGACGGCGATACATGACAGTGCGGAGTAAGATTATATTCAAAATTTGGCAAACAATGCACAGCAAAGGTTCGTCCGCTTTTCGCGCAGGGGTTGCAGTGAAGTCAAAACACCGAGCTTTGCTTAGCTGTAATTAAAAGGATGACAGTTTTTTTTTTTTGCCTTGTTCTTGCACGGTGGAGCCAATTGGCTGGCCAGCACCTCGCCACTGACCAATCGCAGACAGCGGCAATGTCCCGGAGTTACTGTCCTACTTTGTTCCGACGTGTAGCACATGATCAAGCACACATTTCTATTCCGAAACTAACTTTCAGACGCTTGTGACCGTAGGCATGAACAACAAACTGAAAAAAGCAACACGACATTAGTATTTATTGACATCTATGGCAAATCTAGAGAACTTGAGTCACGCGGGGGAAGCTTGCACACCGAGAAAGTCATTTCACTTTGCACAATCTTCTGCAGGCACAAACTTTTGAGGCAGCTCGGTGACAGTGGAATTTCGCGTTGCAGTCGCCTGAAGATCGGCAACTCCGTGATCAGCACAGCCAGCAATCCAGTCTTTCTGCAGCCGCAGTCCTTCTGCAGCCACAGGTTTGAGAGCCCTAGCATCGGGCCAAAACCCCGGGTGGGACTCCAAGAAACCAGGCAAGACTTGCTCAACGGAAACCTCGGAACAGAAAACCTGAAACAAGGCCAAAAAAACCAAAAAAAAAAACCAGACAGCATCCAACACAACCACCGGCCTTCAAAGACGTCTGAAAGGAAAGGTACATATTCAGTCCCATATTATAAGGTTTTAGGTGCCACCGTAACGGGGTCGCGTCGACTGCTCAAGAACTATTAGTTAAAACTCCAAATTTTCAACTCAGGAGAGCCTGGAGAATGCATCTGAACTCCACCATTGAGGTACCACGAATCCATGGTCGGCCACTGGCCATCTGAAAAGAAAAGAAAATACAATACAGTATACCAGTAAACACGTTTGCAACCCCACCAATCTCCTGAGTGGACAGTGTAGAGGTCAGTTGACATCTGGCAAATCGCATTCGACGGGATGCTACTTGCTCGAATATCGGCCAACTGAAAAACAAATAAACCAGGCAATACAGCGACAGGGAAAGTGCTTTACTTTCAAGAGCCGCTCATTGAAACATTCGCACACTGAAAAAAAGTTCCCGAAAGGCAACGAAGGGGTTAAATATGCAAGCCCGCTATTCCCGGAAGCTGTGCGTGTTCGTGAAGGGACGGGAGCACAAAACGAAAGCACAGAATATGTTTTTCAACTTTTTATTATTAACCGGTAAACTTTTGTGAGGGAGAGAGATTTTGCGAAAGAAAAGGCTTCAACTTGGGACAAAACATTTCGCAGAAAGACCCTCAACTTAAAGGAACGGTCCACAAAAAAACACGAAAAAAAATACGCGCAAGGAAAGGCTGGGACCTGCAACAAAAAGCCAGGAAAGAAAATCTGCAGCCTGAAACAAAATATCGCAAAAACGAAAAAAAAAACTGTAATAAGGTGGAGAACTGGGCCAGTTGGTTGACGTTATATATGATGGGAGAAAACAGCTCAGAAAACACGGACTATACAGCATTGTCCTGTCGTGTGTGTTCCTCTTCGTAGTCCGTGTTTTCTGAGCTGTTTTCTCCCATCATGTAAAAAAATAACTCATGATCAAAGCAGGTTCGCTGCAAACGCCTGTAAGCAATTTTTCAAATCTCAAGAAAAGGCGGAATTAACGCATGACAGTGCGCCATTTGATTTTAAGCGACGAAAGTGCAACATCGGAAATTATGAATCCCACTCACTTGCAGCCGAATGTCCCAGCCGACAAGCGGTAAATAGAAACTCCCTCGTAGGTGAAGGCCACAACGCCGACGAGGGTATCAATTTCAAAAGTCACGCCGACCAGAAAAAAAAAAAGTTAGACCGCAAAAAGAAAAAAAAGAAAAAAACAGAAACACTATACGGCTTCAGTCGCATGCGCTGGTACTTGCATTTTACGACGCGGGGCATATGGCTTTTGCGAGAGGGCGAGCGTTGGCCCCGCTATGCGCCCAGTGTCGTGGCTGAATCCCGGGGAAAAGCTCACCGGAGAAAAGCTCACCGCAAAACCGGCGGATGCGGAAAAAAGATCACCAACTTTTTTTTTTTTTGATATGGAGGCTGTTTGATCATGCGTAACATATATCAATTTATCATAATTAAAGTTAGTCAGCTGTGTCAAAAAGAAAATGTCCTTTTTTGTATTATTTGCCAAGCTTATGAAGTATATTGCTCCCAAATTAATAACGGCGGGCCAGTGTTTTCTGCTGCTTACTGTCTAGGCAAGTAAAGCCTAACTGAAAATTTTATGAACTTGAATAACATGAAAAAGTTCGAAAACTTATGTCTCCCTAAAACATAAAAATCAAAACTGTAAACACCGAAAATCCGAAAGTGCATGCGCAACAACGCGGTGCCTGAAATTCTCTTTGAAGCTTTTATTAACCTATGAAAACAGGATAAAACAGTCAGTAGGATATCGAGCCTTCTTTCTTCCGCGGACATGCACGTTTTCTAGCCGTTCGTGCTGGTGTTTCCGCGCGTTGCCTTTGTGTGATAGTGCCCTTCTAAGGTGAGCCACTCATGACTTTCAGAGCTGCACACTGGCACCATTGTTACTCGTGACCTATATAAGAAATAGGCTTCTATAAAGTAGCGAATAGGGCGAGTTGGTAAACGTTATACATGATGAAAACCACTCAAACGACGACGGCGAAGTGAAGACAACAAACACTACAGGACGAAGCTATTCTCGCAGTTTTCTTAGTGAAATTAACAGAAAGAAAACAGCGTAGCCGACAGTGATTGCATCAACAGATACCCACTTAACTATTAGGCACTACAGAATATTTAGAGCTGAAACGGTTCACACACCGCTATTCATATTAGCTCACAAAGAACAAACATCTTTTTTTGACAGCTATCGACGGCACACCCTCAGTTGTCAATAAATTGTTGTCTTTTTTACCGGTGTACGATGTTCTGATATCATTTTTGCGGCTTTAATAATATACAGAATGGGGGATTACTAATTTCTGAGGAATTTGTAAATATGCCCAATGACCTTCAATAATATTACAAGAAAGAGGACAATTTTGTTTTTAATAAGGTGGCGAATGCGAATTGTGCTAAATTGCCACGTTTGACGCAAAATCCGCTAAGTCGAAAAAAAAAAAATTGGTGAGCTTTTCTCCGCATTTTCCGGCTTTCCGGTGAGCTTTTCTCCGGTGAGCTTATCTCCGGTGAGCTTTTCTCCGGTGAGCTTTTTTCCGGTGAAATTTTCTCCGCCGCCCGTCGTGGCTAACCTTAGAACCGGTACGAAGGAATCGAACCAACATCGCGACCGCGAGCTGACCTTTGCCTATACATTCTCTGGAGTTAAAGTCCAGTATAGTTTCTTTGGTCTTTCATTATAGGGCCAACGCCTGTGTCGTGTCGGGGTGGGGAATTGAGCCGAAGATTTGGCCCGCCCACCCGGCTCACCCGAGGTAGATTCCTGCAGGCTCATCGTTGGAAGTCGGCGCTGGCTCGCACAACACCGCAGGTTAGTCAGTCCTGGCACCACACCGCAAGTCAGTCACCGGCACAACACCGAGGAGGGATCGGGCTCGTCGCATAGTCCCGACGATTATACATTCTCGCCGTGACACCAACGAGGATTTGTGGCTGCGGAAGAGAAGCAAACGCTCATCAAATGCAGCCACCCCAATTGCCACCGAGTCATCAGACTTTTGGTAGACGCTAGAGCTACGCGTTGCTATGAGGGGGGCTGGTGCCGTCGCTTCGAACCATGGATTGATCACCTCCCTGAGAGGTCCGCAATCTACAACGCAAGGCACAAAGGCGACTGCAACTACAAAGAAACCATACCCCTCAGCGAATCCTCGGTAAAGGCGGAACGGAAATAAGTTTATAGCTCTAAGACCTTCTGTCTCGTTCACAGCGATGCAACGGGTTAAAATTTAAGTTCCATATCTTCTTAACAGACGCATAAAGTTTAGTCACTTGAAATATTTCCCACTGATGATTCGTTGAACAGCTGTCATAACTAGCGTTTGTTTACCATCCACAACCAATCGTCCAATAATATTTTCCCCAAGTCCGCGAAAAGAAAAAAAGTTTAGCATGTCGGAAGAGCTAACGTTGGGACGAGCCACGCCGACGGCCGTTCCCACATAATGAAAATTGCACTATTCCCGCTTGGTTAAGACAAATCGTTGAAACGAAAATGAAAAAAAGGGGCACATTACTACGTCTCGTAATCACTCAATGTAAAAAAAAAAAAAGATATACGTGAAAAAACAGAAATGGCCATTAACTACGTTTGCATGAAATGATATCAGCAAAAATTAACATCCTCAAACGCGGACTTCTTTTTATTGTTTGTTTCTACACTTTCCAGCACCCAGGTTGAAAATGCCGAGTCACTGAGCTGCGACGCGTGCGACTCAGATCGCGTTATAAAACAGACTAAAATAAACAGAAAAAAATACCTCACCGCCATCGCGTTTGCCTATCCGTTCGGAAGCATTACGTTGTACGTAAAACATCAAACTGCTCCCCCCAACATTCGCAACACCGTCGTCTTCAAAGTCTACACGTGTCACGTTACCTCACTCAAGTACACAAATTACGAAGGATAAACTTAACATTTTCTTTTATCGCCATATTTTGTGATTTTTTCCAAGACGCCCCCGAAGTGACTCAGTTGGTATACGGCCCCTTGGCTACGAAGCACCTCGGCTTGCAGACGTTCCTTGCAGACGTTCCTGCTTGCGACTCCGACGTTGCGGAGTTGAAAACAGGACAGTGCGCACACCATACGAAAATCCGAACTTCGAACTGGAGCGCCGTTAACACACTTGATGCAACATTTTGGTTATTCGGGTCGTACCGAATAGTACCGTACCGAAGTTCACAAAAAATGCAGGTACGAGGCCGTTTTAGCACCGTTTTTAATGGATGAATTTGAAAGAGAAACGTCGTAACTGAACAATTATTTCGTTTGCATGACGGAGAAATTTTCCAAGCTACCTAGTAGGTACAAAGTATTCGGCGTATTGGCTCTTATGATCGAGCGCAGGCAGAAAGTGCACCCACTTTTCTCCGAAATTGAAGCCGAGAACAACCAACCGAAAATCGATTTTCGGCTGGTTGCTCTCTGCTTCAATTTGCGTCAGCACACTAGTGCCAGTTGAAGCACTAGCGTACATTATGATAACTCGATTTTTATTATTTATTAATTAGTGATACTGCGATCCCTGAAAGAGATTTTAGCAGGTGGGTACATTTGATTATCAATACATGTAGACATACAAAATAGCAAACAAATCGCAGAAATAAAATAACAAATATTTTACAGAGGGACAAAACTAATTTAGGAAGGATTCAAATAAAGACAATGATGGCTGCATAACAACACTTTCAGAAAGGCTATTCCAATCAGACAGTGCTCGCTGAAAAAAAAAAAAAAGAAGAGTACTTGAAGCAAATATTGTGCGTTCGAAAAGGAGTTATTGTTAGCGCGTGCCTCCGTCGAGTAGCGCAGCCTGATGAGAAGTTTATTAAGTGAGTAACGTCTATCCTGTAATGTCCATTTATTAAGTAATACAAAATGTTTTGTCGGGAATGCCGATTTCTAAGAGATAATGACTTTAAGTCCGCTCTGGTTAGAAGTTCGGTTATAGGGGTACCTGCAGAGCTATTATAAATGTAGGGAGCTGCCTTTCTCTGCACACGATCGAGCTTGTTAATGTTTTGCTTGGTGAAGGAATCCCAAATGATAGCCGCGTAATCTAATGTCGACAAGACTATGGCTTTATATGTTAGAAGACGCGGTAAAAGGGTAGAAAGTCTTAGCTTTTCATCGATGGACATGAAGAGCGGCTACTGGCAGATCGAAGTCGACGAACGGGACTGAGAGAAGACCGCGTTCGCCACGCCGGATAGACTGTGCGAGTTTAAGGTGATGCACTTCGGACAATGCACTACGAGAGCAAATTTCCAGGGTGTCTGGACACCGTACTGGCAGGTCTGAAGTGGCAGATCTGTCGCGTGTACCTGGACGACGTCGTAGTGTTTTAGGCGACTTCGACGAGCACTTGCGACGACTCCGAGCTATTCTCCAAGCCATACGGATCACCGGACTCACCCTCAAGCCGTCAAAGCGTCGGTTCGCCTATGACGAACTGAAGTTCCTGGGTCACGTGGTTAGTAGCGCAGGCGTTCCCAGATCCAAAGAAGACTCACGCCGTCGCAGCATTTCCAGGCCGACAGACAAGAAGTCCGTGCGAAGTTTCCTTGAACTATGTGCCTACTATCCGCGCTTCGTTCGAAATTTCGCAAGGATTTCCGCGCCACTCAAAAACCTCACGAAAGGCGCCGAGAAGTTCGAATGGGCCGAGGAACAGCAGCAGGTGTTTTATGAGCTGAAGCGACGGCTCCAAATTCCTCCTGTTCTTGGACATTTCGATCAGGATGCGGAAACCAAGATTCACACGGACGCAAGTAACGCAGAACTTGGCGCGGTACTGGTTCAAATGCAAGAAGGAACGAGCGAGTCATCGCCTACGCAAGTTGAACACTGCCCAAAGCAGAGAATAATTTCTCCATGACTCAGAAAGAATGTCTTGCAGTCGTCCAGGCAATCACGAAGTTTCATCCGTACTTGCATGGGAAGGCGTTTCGCGTAGTCACGGACAACCACTCCCTCTGCTAGATTGGGAACCTCAAGGACCCATCAGCACGCCTCGCGCGATGGAGTCTAAGATTACAATAGTTCAACATGACTGTGGTCTACAAACCAGGCCGCAAGCACAGCGACGCCGACTGCCTGCCCATAGTCCCCGTCGAACCATCTTCCGGCAACAGCGACGACGAGACGACCAGTGCTTTCTCGGCGTAGTAAACACCGACCACATGGTACGACGTCAACGAGACGATCTTGAGCTGCAGCAAACTAATAGAGCACCTGAAAAAGCGCGGGAGCTCTGCCGACTTTTGCCATTCGACAAGGTGTACTCTACAAAGAGAACTTCGGGGACAACAAGTCCCCGTGGCTGGTGGTAATCCCGATCGACCTTTGAGAGGAGATCTTTTAAACCTGCCACGATGACCCGACGTCCGGCCACTTTGGTTACAGTTAAACGCTGGCCCATATTCGTGAAACGTATTTCTGGCTCAAGCTCTCCAAAACCGTCCACCTCTACACCCAATCACGCCGCGAGTGCCAGCGACGCAAGAAACCTCGAACAAGGTTCGGCAGGTCTCTTGCAGCCAATTCCTTTTCCAACTGAACCCTTCCAGCAGATCGAAATATATCTACTTGGCCCTTTTCTGCCGTCAACGTGGGGAAACCGCTGGATAATCGTCGCCACAGATTATCTCAAGCGGTATGCCGAAACGAAAGCACTTAATTCAGGCACTGCAGTCTAAGACGCCAAGTGTTTCATCGAGTCCATTGTCCTCCGGCACGCCACTCCCTAAGTTCTGATCTCAGGTTGTGGATCATCGTTCATGGCCCAGCTGACGCAAGAAATCCTTCGTCTCAGCCACACCAGCCATCGTCGCACCACGGCGGACCACCCGCAGACCAACGAGCTGACGGAGAGCCTCAAAAAGACCATCGACGACATGATTGTCACGGGTGTAAAGCTGGGAAGAAAAGTGGAAAAAGAGGAGGAAAGAAAAAAGAAAAGGATCGCGAGAAACGGGGGGTAGTTGCGGCTGTTCTGACCCGACGCTTCTTCAAACCGGCAACGCTCCCGTTCCTGAAGCCTCGCCGAAACCGGCCCCACTACGGTTCCTGAGAGCCCGGCAACGCTCCGGTTCCTAAAGCCTCACCGAAACCGGCCCTGCTCCGGTTCCTAAGAGCCCGGCAACGCTCCGGTTCCTTAAGACTCACCGAAACCGGCCGCACTCCGGTTCCTGAGAGCCCGGCAACGCCCCGGTTCCTGAAGCTACAACGAACCCGTCAACTGTCCGGATCCAGAAGCCACAACAAACCCGGCAACGCTCCGATTCCTGAAGCCACAACGAACCCGGCAACGTTCCGGTTCCTGAGACCACAACGAACCCGGCAATGCTTCGGTTCCTGAGGCCACTCTAAAGGCCGCAACGCTCCTGAAGCCCCGCCCCGTCAGGCGTGAGTCGAGCTTTTGTAGGGACTTGACCACGGAGACTCTAATCTGATTTCAACTTTTCTTTTGCTTGATAATTACCTCCTGATTTACTTTCATTATTTTAATACATATGCACGTGCTTTTGTTTCACCTGGTCTTGGCTCAATCATTTCACGTCTTGGACGGGCGAACGTGGCAGTGATCTCCATGTACGTCGACGTGGGGCACAAGAAATACGACGAGATTTGCCGTAAGTCGCAATTGCCTACAACACGGAGTGTACAAGAGACCACGGATGGACATCCTTTTTCAACTGGTTCATGTTCGCAAAGTAACGATAATGCTGAACGGGATATTACCCCACGAACCGGCTGTCGGTGGAAGCGACGACGCCCAGGAGATTGCCCAAGGGGCAGAAGAAGTCTGTCACCTCGTCAGACTACGGATTAAAGCCTTACAACGTGTCGACAGTGCCGGTCGTCGTCGGGACGTCCTTCGTCGTCTTGACGTCCATTTCCAGCCTGGAGACAGGGTTTGGGTCTCAACACCGATTAGCCGCCATGGTCTCAGCGAGAAACTCCTGAAACGGTGTTTCGGACTATACAAGGTACTTCGTCGACTTGGAGATGCGAACTACGAGGGATTCCCGGCGGAACAAAACATCATCAAATCGCCCACCACGACCTGAAGTCCTCCACGTCGTGCACCTGAAGCCGTACAACGCTCTATTTTACTGTGGACCTTATGTGTTCCAAAGTACTCTTTAGTTTTGCGTTCTTTTTTTTTTATTTCTTTGTTTTGTTTTATGTGTCATCGGAACGATGCAGTTTTGAAAGGGCAGAATAATGCCGCGCGCGCAGCTGGCCAAGTAGGCAGCCCGGCCGTGGCCTTGCGATTATCGTGCTTGCCTCCCAGGCGAAGAGCCAGGGTTCAATTTCTGGGAGCTACGCGTTTTTTATTTAATCTTGCAATTTAGTGTTCTGGAAACTTCCAGAATCATATTGATTGTTCAAAGTCCTAATGTTCTACGGGCAGAACCTTCAACGCCGATTCTTCCAGTATCCCACGCATGTGCATAAATGGCTCCGCGTGCCGTCGCAATCGGTCTCGCCCCAGCGTTCGTTCCTGCTGTTACGCCGACTTCGACGCCTGCGGCGCTTTGTTTTAGAGCGCAGCTCTTAGGGGCCCGTTTCCGGCTTGAGCGGCGTCGCCGTCGCCGTCGCCGTCGGCGTAACCGCGCGGTGCATCATGGGAAATATCCCATAATGCACCGCGCGAGCCCCCCACCGGGGTCACGTGACTTCGTGGGGAGGCACGTGACCCCCCCGAGGTCACGTGACCCCCCGAAGTCACGTGACTCCCCTGAGGTCACGTGACCCCCTCCTCGAGGTCACGTGACTCCCCTGAGGTCACGTGACCCTCTCGTCGAGGTCACGTGACCCCCCGAGGTCACGTGACCCCCGCCGATGTCGCGTGACCCCCCGATGACGCCATCGACACTGATGACGTCACCGGCATCCACATCGTCATCGTCATCACTGATGATGACGATGACGATGTGGATGCCGGTGACGTCATCAGTGATGATGACATCAATGATGATGACGTCATCAGTGACGATGACGATGTGGATGCCGGTGACGTCATCAGTGATGATGACGATGACGATGTGGATGCCGGTGACGTCATCAGTGATGATGACGATGACGATGCGGATGCCGGTGACGTCATCAGTGATGATGACGATGACGATGTGGATGCCGGTGACGTCATCAGTGATGATGACGATGACGATGTGGATGCCGGTGACGTCATCATCACTGATGACGTCATCAGTGACGTCACTGATGTCGTCACCGGCATCCGCATCGTCATCGTCATCATCACTGATGACGTCGTCAGCGACGTCACTGATGACGTCACCGACATTCGCATCGTCATCGTCATCATCACTGGTGAACTCATCAGTGACGTCACTAATGACGTCATCAGTGACGTCAGTGATGACATCATCGGCATTGGGGGTCACGTGACCCCCCAAGGTCACGTGACCCCCCCTGGTTAGTCTAACCCCCCCCCCAGCGCCCTTCCCTCCTCCTCAAGAGCTGCGCTCCAATTCGGCGTTACAGGGAGTTGTAAGCGGCTTTCACTTTTTTATCTACTGTTTCCTTTTTGTTTTGGGCACAAGTTCGCGCCATTAAACGTTCCAGTTTCCTCAGCTATTCCTTGTTCGTCACCTCGTCATTTGTGATAATATGGACTCGTTGCGAACACATTCTTGATTCAAGGTCTACAACGAAGACCTTGAATGCTACCTTGAATGCTACCTGGCAGATGAATTCAAGGATTCGCAAACTAGAGGCCTGAGTCGGCTCTTTTATACCGGAGGCGTAGTGCCATGGTTCCATTTATTAGGCTGTTTAAGCCACCTGATACCAGCGCAACGATACCCAGAAGGCAAGTCCTGCGCATGACGTCATTATTTGTAGACCTCTAACTTGCCTCATTTAGCGAACGTCCTGAACTGGAATACACTGAGAGTCAGAGTGGCTAAGGTCTCTCTACCCTGAATATAGCCTTGTAACACCTGTCCACGCACTTTTTAATTTTTTTTTCATCTGATGTCGCTGGGTTCGAGACAACAGAAAGTAACCAATGCAACACTATTCCATAAAATAACGCCATTTCAAGCACTACTTCATACTCAGGGAAATGTCTGTACGAGAAACAACGTCTTGTTAACCCACATGTTCCTGATAGTTAGGTTGCACCTACTCAGTTAAAACTACGAAGCTATTTAAAACTACAACGTTCCAATTAACTTTTTAAGTTTTCATTTCTGAAGGCATATTAGGGTTGGGAATTTAACGCTGGACTTTAATACGCCCTAATTGTGCAATTAATAAATATTTAATGGGGCACTGAAATGAAATCCTAGTGCCAATTATACCGTCTAAAGGTCAACTACGCTCTGGCTAAATTACAGACACCAATATTTTTGTTCGAAAAGACGACAAAACTGTTTATTCATTTAGAATGAATAAACCAATTACCCAAGTTTCAACCCCTGGGTGCATCCATAGCTACTTAAAATGCCGTTTCACCAATTGTCCCTTAAATGCTGCACCCTGCAGAAGTACCTCGGCAATCAGCGGGTGCTCTCCCCCTGTCAAACATGGTCGAACCAGATTTCCTTTGTCTTCCACGCCTATTAAACCCCTCTGGAGAGAGTTAATGAAATTGAGAAGGAGAGGAGATCAGCGAAGTTTGATTCGTAGGTTAATCACTTTCTTTGTGTTTGCCTCTGCTGGCATTTCCCAGCGAGACATCGGGCGCCTCGAAAGGCTAGGTCTAACACCACTAAATGGTTAAAATCATAACCACGCCAGCATCCCCGTAGCCATGCACATGCTGGGAAAAGTGACGTCACAGAATCCCGTGAAGCATTACGCTCCCCGACAGTTGCTCTTCAGACACTGGAGATAGTCGGTCTTCCAGAACGAAAAGCGTAACCCGTTCAAAACACAAATTTGCGATTGTCATTAGCAGATATTGTTGATCATGCTTAACCTATTTCTGGACGTAAGAGCTATAGTTCAATCTTCATTTCAATCTTCGTTTTAAAAGTCGTAGTGGGCGCCACGGGACGAGAAATATCATGCATGCCGACGGCTTCACACCGAAACTACGTTAGTATCGTACCAGAAAACAAGGAGAAGATCGAGAAACAATATGAAGGAATACGTATTCTGGGTATTTTGTTTTTACTGAACCGGAACAAAGAAGCATAGCTGCGAAACATTTGATGCTCCCGTGTCTCTTCTTTCGTTTTAATCAAAAATGGCTTGGAGATTTCCAAGGTCGTCAAAGGTCGCATATTTGGCTGCCTATCCATGCTCAGAAATATTAGATGAACCAAAATCAGCGTCTCCGCATTTCTGCGGCATTCCTTTATGCAGAATGCCGAAAATTAAAATTTGACAGCTATAATAATTAAAAAAAAAGAATCTGTCGGAGGTGACGGCATCTTTTGTCTTTGAACCAAGGTTATGCTTTAGGCGAGCATTAAGCGCGAGGAAAATCGTAGCGATCATTCTCCTAATTTTTCGAATTTTATCATTAAACTCTTCATGCTTGTGCTTATATTGAAAACTCCAAGCCAGCCGCATTTTAAGGCTTTCGTTTACTAGAATTCTCGTAGCCAGCCTATGTCCCAAGATATTCGTCTCCGAATTCGTTACTCATTCCAGCTAATTATGAACAGAATTGCTTCTACTCTTTGGGGATGATATTAAGATTTTTATGCGCGTTGCTACTCCTCTTGCTTGTAATTCTCTTCAACACGAAGTAAACAACATATTGCAATGGTCTTTGGCGAATAATTTACTTCTAAATCCTACCAAAACTAAGGTTCTTTCTTTGAGCAGACGGCGCACTGTTAGGCACTTTACCTACTCTTTGGGAGGAACTCCAATCGAACGCGTGACTGTGAGGAAAGATCTCGGTGTGTGCCTTGATAGAGCGTTGTCATTTAATGCTCATGTTTCCTTTATTGATGGCAGGGCGATGAAAACTCTTGGTATCATATCTCGTAGAACTAAAACGTTCAGACGCCCTGCTTGTATGATTCGTTTATTTTGTGCCTTAGTTCGTTCACGGTTTGAATTTGCCTCTGTTGTTTGCAATTATCTAACAAGTACACAGTCTTTAAATAATGAATCAGTGCAAAAAGAATGATACGCATTTTATATGATAGACACTTTCAGCGTCACTTCTATTATGATTATGAATTTCTTCTTAAGAGCGTTTTACTTAAGTCTTTGTCAAATAGAATATTCGAGCGTGATCTGATTTTTTTGCACAGGGTGGTAAATGGTTGCACTGTTGCTAACCAACTTTTGAATTCTGTTGGTTTTCATGTTTATTGTCGCGTTACCAGAACTTTTACTGTATTTTATACTAAATTCATGTCTAAACTCTCGTCACTGTCCCGTATGCAAATTTCATTTAATACAATCGGATCGTCTAGCTTGAACATCTTCACAGATCTCCTAGTTTTTCGCCGGAACTTCGCAAGTCTAGTTAAAAGTTTAAACTATTACATTTTGTGTGAAGTGTGTGACCTATTTGTTGTCATGCTAATTTGTACATTTTAAGCTGTGCGTGTGCCGTGTTTCTTCTTTTTTTTTTTTGTACGCCAATGTGAAGACCCGCGTGGCTGTTTTTGGGCACATTAAATAAACAAATTATTATGACTATTATTATTAGTAAAGGCAACAACCTGCGTCACACCGGGAAGGGCTTTTGAGCGAATCTCCGCAATTATGTACGGGTAGTTAGCCAATTAGAGTTTCAAATTTTGCCACTCAATCACGCTACAACAACGGGAATAAACTTAGACGTCAACAACGTCTAGGTTCATTTAGAAGGTATTCTTAAATGAGCAGTATTCCTTACCTGACCCTTTGGCATGCATTGCATGCAGATGTTACTTTGAATCGGTTTGTTAATTGTAGATGGGACACTGTAATAAAATACTTACAATCCAAAATTTCTCCTGGCGTGTGCATCGCTCTGGAGTAGTATGTACTACGCATATGTTAAAAAGTCATGTTTCGAAGCAGCAATGGTAAATCAGGGAATTATTGGTTGTTACCATTATCATTGCATTGCATCGTGCATATCCCAGGCAGCACGCCAGAGGAGCCTTTAACCATGCGCAGATTTGGAAATCCAAGGGTACTAACTTGGGCCTAACCGCTTGCAGTGACTTGAACTAGTTTGCGGTGTCAAAACATTAATTAACATTTGACTGACGAACAAGAGAAACGACGAGAATCCTTCACTGAAACTAAGCTTTTTTGTTTTGCCACATGACATCAGCTTCAAGGAGATATTTCCTTGAAACAACACACTCCGTACAAGCCATGCTCCTATATTATAGTCTAGGAAGTCATCCCTATTTCATTGTTATCTTTCTGTTAATCTGGCGTCGTGCGGCAGAGCCCCTGAACGAAAACAAGCTAGCTCAATTTGAGCGTTTTTTTTTCGTTTTTTTTCGCTTGTCGCTTTTGTTTGTTTGTAGTTCATATATTAATCAATTGTTTGCATCACAAGGTAGTTTGCAACTGCAAGCGGGTCACAGCTTAGAAGAAATAAAATGTAGTGTTTTTTTTTTTTCACACTGACAGGCGATTTTGTCAGATCTACAGAAATTACCTGCGTGTCTGCGCTAATCACGAAAATACCTTCACACCCGAGCTTGTATTTTTATATCTTCGTAAAATGCATTTAAACATGCGCGTTTATAGGTATATGGTTTTTTTATAATTACATTGAGTATTTTGTTATAATAAATATAGGAGTGTGCCTTTAAAACGTGTATTTAAAGGTTTCGTAGCTTTTTCTTTTTAAAAATATTTTATTGCAATTTTTAATATTTCGTACACATATCGTAACATAAATGCGAAAACATTTTACTCTTTGAATGCTTCAATGTATAATTGAAGGCTGTGCAAAGCGTAATAGTAAAACCACGGCAAAGTCCACGTGTCGACGGTCTTAGGTTTATAGACAATAGCAAAAATATTAGACTGGGCGTTCATGCTTCGCTGAGTCATCCTCCAAAGGGCACAGCGTTTGTATAATTGTTTTGTGGAGATAATGAAAAGATTACCCTGGCCATAATTGTATAAACTGACGTGGGACTAAGCCTCTAAATTATTTATCCCTGGCAAGATTTTAAGGAAAATTGTTACCATTCATACCAACTTGTTCCAACCAGCCACCATGCCAGGAAGTTTATACAATTTCTTGCGAATAAAAGCCCCGACAGGATCAGAGTGTTGCACTAAGAGAATTAGTAATAAGAATAACCTGGTAGGAATAACAGCTATAAAAAGCGAGATCAACGAAAGGAACGCAGGTTTTCTTTTTTTCACTTTTCAATTAATACATTTTAATTGCGAGTAGAGCCTTTTGTTGCAGGGTAAAAAAGCGTAATTGCTAAAGTTAAAAATTAAATTGATTCGATTTAATTTAGTTGTTTTTATTTAGATTAATCGAGTTGCAAGGAACGCAATTCATTATCACGAAATGTATATTTTAAAAATATCAGATTGATTATCAATCCGTTCGTCCACTGTAAGCAAGACGAAAAAAAGGATTGGTGTGCATGTAAACTTGAGTAAATTTAATAAACACTATTTTATTTGTGTAAACAAAACTAGAACACAAGCAGCGTATTGCTTTAGTTAGTGGAAAACCTGTGCTTGCTTTTATTCTGTTTCGATTTTTTCCTAGGACATTTCTTTTCATGTTTTCGATGCTTTCTTTCGAGCTTTGATTTGCTTGCAGTAGGACAGTACCTAACTTGCGAATAAATTGAAGCGTCGGAAAAAGCTCGACACTCTTATTTGCTAAGGACAGTTGTCCGCTTGAATCATTAATTTAAATACAAAAGAGGCGTAAATTAAAAATGTCAAATGATTGAAAAACAGTAATTATGATGTATTTTGACGGGTTATTTCTGGTGGAAAGGTTTATCTAAATTATCACAGTAAAACCGGTGATATTTTTCCATATTTATATTATGACAAAAATCACTACTCAAAATCATGATTTTTATCCTGCCCTTTGTTTTGTGGTCCTCATGTTATTTTTTTTTACTTAATATTATTATGTTAGATGCTGAAAAAATATCGCTGGGAACATCATGCGGCTTCGTTGCGCGCAAATAAAGTTTGCTGCCGCTCATGCCACTTCAGCTACGACCGGTTAGTTTCTGTGACATGAAAAAAGGCTTCAATCCTATCTAAAAAACGTGAGTGCGACAAAGCAAAACATTTACCCCAGCTGCGGAAGCACACTGCGAGGAGAATATTTCGTTATGCCACGAGTTAGCGGTAAACAAATAATAAAAATTTGGGTTTTTTTTTCAGCCAGCTGCTCTCGAGTCATGAATTTCGAAAAACATTTTCAAGGTTGGTCCATGCATTTGCTTCAGTTTCTCTCGCAGCAACTTTAGCGAAAACAAGTACAGAAATAGCGCGACAGCAGTACAAAGGATATATGTGGCACACAACTCAAACGTGGATGGCGCGGTCGCAATCCGTGCCACTGGCCAATAACAGATTTAAAAATTGTGGGCGCCCCCCATTTCGAATTTTGATTGGCTGTTACTTATTGCGCGAGTTGACACAAGTTTTGATGTCAGCATTGATTCATCCTGATTTTTTCTTTTTTCTACTTTTGCCAACAGGGTTTGTCTTTTCCAAATCATCTTCCTGCACCATTTTTTTTTCTGGGCATTTGACGTCTTGCGACCCTCTTCTCCGTTTTCTTTTTTTGCCGCAGACTCTCAATAGAGTCAGCTCGTGCTCTGCAGAGCTGGTTTCTTCTTTATCTTGTCGTCCCAATGGGGATCTCGATTGAGGCCTAGATTTTGTCATGTCGAAGGTTACGCAGGCATTGCTTTTACTAAATCTGAGAGGAAGATAAATGCTCGATACTCAATATAATCACTGCAACATATTTTTAAGTCCTGACGATCTTACGGATATTTTTATTAATTCTTAGTAGAAAGAAGTCAAAAACTAAATTAGTTGTTAGTTGTTTATACAGCAGGAGGTTAGTCTGCCAGAAAATGGCGACATTGTTACCCACTGTAGATGATAATTTAGCAAGACCTTGTAGCAACCAACACAAAAAAAGCAGACGAACTTGCCCTCCGCATTGTTATCTGTGCCATTCCATACGACAGAGGGGCGGAGCTGATCACACTTCACCAATTCAGAGCGAGAAAGGATCTGGAATAAGCTCCACCCCGTTGTCATATCAAACGCAACAACCTTCGTCACACCAGGAAGGGTTTTTGAGCCAATCTTCGCGATTATGTTCGCGTAGTTAGCCAATTTGAGTTGAAATTTTACTACTCAATCACTCTCCAATAACGGCAATAAATGTTAACAACATATAAATTTATTTAGAAGGAATATTTAATCACCAGCAGTCCTTACCTGACTCTTTGGCATGCATTGAACGCAAATGTTAATTTTCATGGGTTTGTTGATTGTAGATGGGAAAGTGTAATGAAATACTTGCAATCCAAAATTTCCTCTGATATGTGCTCCGCTCCGGAATAGTATGGGCTAAGCATATGTTAAAAAGTAGAGTTTCGAAAAGCTATGGCAAATCCGGGAATTATTTGTTACCATTTTCATTGCCAGTGCATTGTGCATATCCCAGGCAGCACGCCAGAGGAGCCACTGCCTCTGTAATTTTAGGTGCCGAACTTGAGCCTAACCGCTAGCAGTGGCTTCAACTGACTAATACTTTGAGCAACATCTGGCCTACCAACCAGAAAACGACATAAATCCTTCACTCCAATTGAGCTATTTTGTATTTCCGCATGAGATCAGTTCTAAGGAGATATTTTCTTGAAACAAAAGAGTCCGTAAAAGCTGTGCTGCCATATTATACTCAAGAAAGTCATGCTGTCCCTAACATATTTTTATCTTCGTGTTAATTGGACGTCGTGCGGCAAGGCCCCTGTAACGAAGACGAACTAGCTCAATTTGAGTGAAGTTTTGTTTTCGCTTTGTCGCTTTCCTCGTAGGTAGCTCATATGTTATTCAATAGTTTGCCATCTCAAGGTGGTTCGTAAGTGCAAGCGGGTCAAAGTTTAGAAAGGAATAAAAGGTGGAGTTATTTTTTGTTCGCATTTAACGGCGATTTCGTCAGAGCTACAGAAATAACCTGCGTGTCTGCATTAATAACGAAAATGCATTTACGCCCAAGCATGTATTTTGTATATTCATAAAATGCATTCACACATTCGTGTTTATAGGTATATATTTTTCTATATTTACAATCAGTAGTTCGTTGGCAAAAAAAAATGTGTGAGCGTGTCTTAAAAATTTAGTTTTTTAGTGAAATTTCGTTGCTTTTTTTTCTTAAGAAATTTTATTGTAAGTTTTAATATCCCGTATACATGTTGTAACATAAATGCGAAAACGTTTTTCTTTTTGGACGCTTTAGTCTGTAACCGAAGGCTGTGCAAAGCACAATAGTGAGACCATGGCAAAGTCTACGTTTCGACGATCTTAGGTTTATAGATAATCGCAAAAAGATTAGCCACGGCGTTCAAGCATTGCTGAGTCATCTTCCCAAGCTCCTGGCCTTCACATAATGTTTTGGTGGAGGCATAGAAAATATGACCTGGGCCATAATTGTTGGTAAGCTGATACAATTTCTTTCAAATAAAAGCCCTGAGAAGATAAGCGCGCAGCACTGAGAGAATTGGCAATAGGAATAACATGGTAGAAATAACAGCAATAAAAAGCGAGATCGACGAAAGGAACGCAGGTTTTACTTTTTTCCCTGTTGTAGCTGTTGTATTGTTCTAAGTGTGCCTTTCGTAACAGGATGAGAAAATCGTAAATTCTAAAACAAAAAAAAAAAGATTTTTTAAAATTTTATTTTATGTTTTTTTTTTATTTAAATTACTCTAGCTGGAAGAAAATGATTCATTATAACGAAATGTATATTTTAAAGATATCAGATAGATCATCAATCCGTTCGACCACTCTAAACAATACAACAAAAAGGATTGGTGTACATTTAAACTTGTGTAATTTTATTAAACAATCTTTTATTTATGTAAACCCACACAACTAGAACAAACGCAGCTTATTGCTTTAGTTAGTGGAAAACTTGTGCTTGCTTTTTTGTGTGTTTCGATTTGTTCTTAAGATATTCGTTTCGTTGTTTTGTTTCTTTCTTTAGCGCTTTGATTTGCTTGCAGTAGGACAGGACGTAACTTACAAACGAATTTCAGCGTAGTAAAAAGCTTGACAGTCCGATTTCCTTAGAACAGTTTTCCGCTTGAATATTTGATTTAAATACAAAAGAAGCCTAAACTGAATGTATCAAATGATACAAGAACTCTAAATAAAATGTACTTTGACGGATTATTTCTGCGGGAAAGGTTTAATTTAAATGATCACAGTAAAACCTGTGATATATTTCAAGATTTAAATTATGACGTAAGTCACTAATTGAATCATCATGATTTTTATCCTGCACTTTGTTTTGTGATCCTTGTGTTATTTTTTTACTTATTTTATTATGTTAGATGCTGAAAATATACCACTGGGAAAATTATGCGGCTTCTTTACACGCAAATAAAGTTTGCTGCCGGCTCATGCCGCTTCAGCTACGACCGGTTAGTTACTGCGACAGAAAAAAAAGGCTTCAATCCTACAGAGAGAACATGTTCGCACTGAACCAAAATATTTACCCCACCTGCACAAGCACACTCCGAGGGGAATCTTTCTTTATGACATGAGGTAGCGCTGAACAAATAATAAAGACTCGCGGTTTTTTCCAGTCGAATTCTCTCGAATTTTGACTTTTGAATAACATTTTGAAGGTTGGTTCATGCGTTTGCTCCAGTTCCTCTAGCAGCAGCTTTAGCGGAAGCAAGTACAGAAATAGCGCGACAAGAGTACAAATGATATATGTGGCACACAACTCAAACGTACATTGGGGGGAGGTGATCACGCTCTGAACCGCTGAGCGGATTTAAAAAATGCGGGCACCTGCCATTTCGAATTGTTATACGTTGTTACTAATTTCGCAAGTTGACAGGCAAAAAGCCTCACAGAGTTGGTCAAATGTTTTGTTCCTGTTGTTCTAGATGCCTTGATCGAAGCCCTCTTGGAAATGACACGATGGGTTCTGTACTCTTTCATCTGAATCACAAGTGAACCTTAGACACGCTATAGAGACCAAAACTTTTATTTGGACATAAATAAGACCAGTCAAAACTCAGAATACTACATTCACTACAGCACAAATTACGTTCTTCCATCAATTAATTGTGCGCTATCATCCTTATTCAACAAGTGCAGTCCCATGTTATTTAGGGTAAGGAAAAAAGTCATTTTAATATAATATGCCTCTTTTGGTACCGCCTTAGATGGCACAACTGATTAAAGCTAATTTGAAATAAAGCAATAAAGTGCAAGACCGACGAATTTTATTTTTGATAAATAAAACTCAATTGAAGGGTAGAAAAAAAACCTATCATTAGGGCGATACCGCAGCTAAGGAAGCGGGCCTGATCAGCGGCTTTTAATGTGGTTAGTTTTTTTTAATAGATTTAGGGGTATTTTTTTCTTCTTGTAGTCTTCAAGTTTTTATGTTTTTTTTGTTTTTTTCATCCGGAGTAATTGAATAGGACAGTTTACAGAAGGGAACAGGTCGGAGTGGTAGTTAAGTCTTGCTTTTTTTTATTTTGTTTCTGGAAAAACTAAATTTCATCCTAAATAAAAAAATTTAATTTGTTTGTGTGTTATGTTTGTATTTTTAAACGTGTTTACATCAAGTAAATGGACTGTCTCCACTCTATATTGAAATCATTTATGTGAACTACAGCACTTTTTTTTCTGATGGCAAGGAGTAATAGAAATGACTATATACAAGTGTACCATTATTTTTCATTTGTCTTTTTATTTTTTAATATTTTTAGAATGAGAGACATAAAATCGAAATATAACAAGTAAAGATAAAACCAAAACAGAACGAAAACAAAAAAGAAACTCTTTTTCCAGGTAATATTTGTAATGTAATATAATAATGTAATATTTAAAAAATATTTAGGGTTATGCATTGTTACTTTCCACTTTTTAAAAAAGAGCAATATTTGTTGTTTCTCAGGATACCTTTTGTGTGTCAGTGAATGCTTTCAAGAAATGCAAATTTATTTTTTACATCGTTTTTTCGCCTATGAGTTGTTTGGTTGTTACATATCCTAGGCAGATCATAAGGGCAGGTCTTGTTTTTGTCCATGGCCGTTTTATCGTTCTCTAACAGTCTTTCGATGCAATCGGCCTTTCAAGCGCGGCGGGAGTGGGCACCACCCAGGAATGTACCTTTATCGCAAGTTATTCGCTGAAGGTGAAAAGGTAGCATGATTGAGTTAAATGCATTTCATATGCCAAGAGTTATCAGAATATATATTTGTCTTGCTGGTAACAAAGTTTTTTTTAAGATTGTATAAAGCTGTAGTTGGAAGTCTTTCCATGGATAAACCGCACTGTAGGAAATGTTGTAAATTATTGTTGTACAAAAAGCAATATAGTTTGTGGTTTCGTTTTTGGAGAGATATGCGAAAGATAGATGTAGCATAGATAGACCTACACTTTCCAGGTTTTCTGGTTCTTTGATATTTTTTTTTAAATCTGAATATGACTATTGGTGTTTTCCAGATATCTGGGTAATAGCTAAGTTTTAAACATGGGTTCAGTATATTTAAGAGAAGTATGTTATGACTATTAACTGTTGATTTGACAACATTTGTAGTGAGGTTATCTGTACCCGGGTGAAATTCGGGAAGCGAGTTGTGTTTGTATTAGGTTTAGCTCTGGTTCAGTTAAAGGTATGTCCTGTTCTGTGCTATTTCCCACATTTCTTTCTTACAATGTAGTTTTTTTTGTGTTCTCAGGATCTTGTTTTTACTTTAACCTCGGGGAAGTTAAAGTCTAAAATGAGTTGGATGAATTCTACTAGTGATAATAGGAGCGAATAATATATGGCGTGTTTTATTGTTTTCGCTGCTATTTTGTTTGGTGAACTTAGTATATTTATATTTGTGACCTCTGTGCATAAATATTGCCCAGATGCTGCATTCGCTTCTTTGATGTTTTTTTCATAACCATGTTGTGCAGCTCTGTATCTTATTTCTGGGATATGTCGTGTATTATTTGAACAATTTCGGTATCTTTTTTCGCAGAGCGCCTACCTTTTTCCGTTCTATATTAAAATCAGCATTCGATCACATTTGTGCTTTGCAGTGTTGATGAACTGTTTTCGAGAGTCTGTTTATGTAAATGTGAATCTTTACAAATAATTTATCTAAAATATTTCGCTTTAGCTCTAACATTCTGATATTTTAGTTACAATATCCTTTTGTCGTTTTTGATGTGTTTTGTAATTGTATTTAGCCCTCTTTTATGAGTCATCTTGCTGACATCATGAGTTTCGAGAAAATGTGGTGAGCATGTATTTTAGATCAGCTTCACTATGGGTGTTTAAAACCTCCCTGTCAAATATATCTGTCAAAAACCAATCATTAGTTTAAGTTAGGTATGTATATCTTGACAGTTCTTGAGGCATTGGTTGGTCCTTGAACGCTGCTATTTTAAATGTAAAGTGAGTGATTTATTAAGAAATGGGCAAGGATATTTTTCTTAACTATCTGAGGATTTATCTCCATGACTAATGTTTAGTATTCAAATCCCACAAAATGTGTGTTGATAGATTCTCACGTGTTATGAGTATCTGTTCTGTTGTGCGTAGTATATTTGACCATCTTCTCAAGGGACTTATATGCATCGATGATTCTTAGATTTGTTGTTCTTGTGAGTGAAATATAATTCTTCACGAACAAGATGCACTTCCTTGTCCCGTACAATCATAGCTATGCGTGTTTGTTCAGTATGCTATATAACGTGATCTGTTGAAAAATCAAAATATTTATTTTTAAACACTAGCTAGGCTCTTGAATTGCAATTATCTCACTTTGAATTTTGTTTATGGTAAGTTTCAGATGTTCTGTAGCTTAAAATGAATTATTAGTTTTAATCTGCAAAGTGTTTAACGTCGCAGTTATCATTGTAGAGTAGGAATGTTTCTTCGTTTCTGTGGTATGTGATTTTTGCTTGCAACCTCTCCACTTGGGCGAGGTAGCTTGGGCACTGCTGCCAGAGTGTCAAATATACAAGGTTTCCCTTTGCAAAAGCGGCATTATCTGTACAGCTTATGCATATTTAGATTTGTTAGGGGGCAGTTTTCTCCCAGAGGTCCCTGCCACAATTGTGGCACCAAGATGGTGCAGTGCAGCGTGATAATAAGGGGCTCAATTGGCAGAATTTTTTTGCAGAAGGTGATAAATAGGTTATTTATTTATTTATTTATTTATATATTTATTCGAATACCTACATCGCCCACTTATGGGCATTATTGTAGGGGGTAAGGCAATACAAAACTATAGCAAACGATAAATATAGAGATACGTAAGAACTAATGTGATGCAGAAATAGTGGATATAACATTTTCAGAGAAAATACTACAATTTGTAGAATATATGAAAACAAATTATAGTGACCTACATTGTTGGTAGAGTAAAGGGAAAAATTAATCCAACAGCAAGTTTTCTAGGGCAGTAGAAAGAAGGAAAGTGCCGCAGAGATGACATCAGTTGGAAAATTGTTCCATTCGTATATTGTTCGCGGAAAAAAAGAGTGCTTAAATACGTTAATTCTCCGTCTATATTCACGTACTTTTAGTTAGGAATCTGTACACAGCGACACATAACTGGGTTTCTTAAGATGACGTTCTTTCTCGATGCCGGATCTACCGTTTATTATGTTGAACGATAAAATAAGCCTAAGGTAGCTTCTTCTTTCTTCCAACAGGTTGCGGCGTATTTCAGATGATCTTTTAGAAAAATCATAATCATAAAAGGACACCGGGTCCAATCAAGGAAAACCTTCCCTTTCCCGTGCAGCTCGCTGATCATCCTTGTGCTAAGCTTGAAGGTGACAGTGGTCAGGATGTTGCTATTCGCAAACCTCCGCATAATTTGGATCTCCTCACATGTTTTCTGGCGATTTGTTTTGTTTTATAAATTTTTCTTTTAGTTGTTTAGGATCGGTTCTCTCAATCCCCCTAATCCTAACTTGAGAGTTTCCGCTAAAAGGATTTTGTTTTTGTTGGTAGAATGTTATCTGTAAAACTATCTTACTTGTCTTCGCGTGTAGATCACCAACTAAATGTAGGCATGCCCCAAAGTAGCACCTCTATCTTCAACGTTTCTATTCTTTCGCAGATATTCATTAATTGGTATCGCCTTTTCGCATCAAGTCTTAAAAACTGACGGCGCTAAGATTAAAACTGCGATTAATTTTTCGTAATCATGTTTCCTAGTGGTGGTTGTATTTTTGGGGATTTACGGATTTCTTGCCTCGCTCATTGATAGTGACATATTTTTGCCTCGTTGGCATTGTATTCTTGCATTAACGAATAACTCGCCAACTCCTCTCTGTAGTGCCCCCGGTCCCCGAGAGTAATTGAAATGAAATTAAGTGCTAACGCATAAAAACTGTTTTTAGACAGATTCGAAACACACATATGTCTGAAATAAACATATTTTCAGCATGCGTGAGGAGTGTCCGCATGTACTTCTCTCATCATTTGTGCAGCGAACACTCTTTTCTTTGTATGATGTACGAGCAATATAAGTAAGGCTTTATAGTCGAAACAATAAAGTGAAAGAGCCCAGACAATGATATCGGCCAAGATGCATGCTTATTTCCTTTTACTAGTACAATTCGTATACGGTGCATTAAGGGCCGGGGTTAAGTTAACTCGTTGTACAATAGTAGAACAATTCGTGGACTGACATATTTGCATAAGATTGTAAATTGTATAATTGATTCACAAGAGCTACTCAGTCACATCTACTTGCACGTTCGTTGTAGGTCTTGTAGACTTTATACTTTGTTTTACCCTACCGATTTTTACTATGCTGCACCCATGACACGCCTACAACTGACGTATAACCATTTAGAACAAATTTCTGGGAATGTGAGTCTTGATATTTTTTATGAAGACCGTAAATTTTGAAAGTGTGTTGAGGCTATTGTTTTGTCCTAACATCTCACTTTTATCCTGTTTACATTTTACTACTAATTGACCTATTGATAATTGCACCACTAAGGAGGCGTTAAACCGTTGGGGATTCACTCAAAATAAAAGAAAGAAAGAAAGAAATAAGGAAAGAAAGAAAGAAAGAGAGAAGGAAAGAAAGAAAGAAAGGAGCGCAATTCTTTGCCATTCGGGCACGTGCTTCGGTAGAAGCTTTCTATACGTGTTCTTTTGCACCCCTCGTCTGTAGTTGTGCATGTGCATACACGCATACGCACTGCTTAGGCATAGTTCAAACTACGATCGACCTATTTTAAATACTTAATTTGTGCGTTTGTTAAGACTGGTGGCCAAAGACTGCTTCCAAAAAAAAAAAAAAACTGCATGCAACATTGCGCGCGTCGCATTATGCCTTTCTGCCCGCCTCACTAACTCTCCAGATTGCAACGTGACCTTCCCATGCTCACGGATAATTTAACAATCCCAATGAGGAGAGGTTGAAACGCGATGACCGGCCCAGCATAGTCCCTCTTTCATATCACGCCCCCCGAGGATTCTGCGGCTCTTTTGGATTCTGCAGACGCTGTCAACGGTAATTCTTCTGCAAGTATTATCTAGTTGATTAAGTCAATGGCGAGTCGACTGGAAGATCTTACAAGCGAAGTGCGGGAGCTTCGAGTAGAAAACATTTCGCTTCGTGACGCGGTGCGTGACCTGCGGCATCGTGTCTGTGGGAGTGTAGAATTCCCAGCACTGCCCAATGGCAGCGACTGCCCAGCTCCATCCACGGGTAGCTTCGCATCAGCTGTTATCGCAGGCACAAGTGCATCGCGTGCTGGCGTACCGCTACCGAAGTTCCATGCTCAACAAACGTTTTCCTGGTTGTCATCAACGTACGGTCGTGCACCGCTCATCCGATCCGGAGAGGCAGACGCAGAGGCCTCCAACCACAGTTGGCAGAGCTAAGCAGTCCGTGCTGAAGACCACCCCGAGACCATCGGCAGTGACAGGTCTCTTTGTCTCCCGTCTGGCTGCGAGCACCGAGGCATCGGATGTGCAAGGACTTCTGGCAGGGCTTGTTGGGGACAAGACTGTCGTGTACACCAAACTGAAAACCAGGTATTCGACGTACAGCTCTTTCCATGTCTCTTTGGACAAGGACTTGTTTGAACTCTTGAGCAAGCCCTCCTATTGGTTGCGTCTTCCGTCCATTTTATGGCAAGTTGTCGCCTTCACGGCACTTTGAAGATTTTAATATTGTCCAACCTACCCCCAATGATGGCGCGGAAAACTAACTTGTACTATCACAATACGAGAGGTCTCAGAGCCAAAAGTTTGGAATTTTTTTGTAATGCCCTTTCCTGTGACCATGTCATCATTTGTCTGACGGAAACATGGCTAAATGAATCTTGCACTAGCAGTTCTTATTTTCCAAGTCAATTCTCAGTGTTTAGAACAGACAGAAACTACACTGAACTTGTTAAATACGGCGGTAGTGTTCCAATGGCGTGCAAGTTTGATTTTTATCCGATTAGGCGTACAGACCTTGAGAGGTATAGGGAATGAGCCTGGGTGGAAATACCGGCATCGGATAGTTTAAACTACCTTGTTGGCTGTTATTATTTTCCGCTGAATTCCGAAATTTGTGTTTTCGTAGACCATTTTGCAGGCCTAGAGAACCGAATTGATTTTCAAAGTACAAAGTACACGTTTACGGCGATTTTAACCTCCCAAAGTTCGACTGGTTAACCGGCTTTTCCCAGAGTGACTGCGCTGTAGTACGAGATAAAGTACAGTGCCTGACCAATTTTATCTATTTTAACGGGTTACATCAGCACAATACGATAAGAAACTGTGCTGGAAATGTTTTAGATTTGGTTATATCGAATGTACCCGTCTTGGACGTAAAAGGGACACGCCAGGCGCTTTTCCCAGTCGACTATTTTCACCCTCAATTTACACTATGTTTCTTTTTGTCATTTGAAATACTACGTGAGCAGTCACAACCCAAGTTGATCTATTCGCGTGGCGATTATCTCGGCCTATACAATCGTCTTCGTGGCAATGATCGGTCTTGCCTCTTTCAACTTACGGACGCTAATTCCTGTGTCGAATCGGTAACATCAACTGTCCAGCGGGCTATACAAGAATTCATACCTAAACAGTGTCCAAGAAAATCAAAATTTCCTAAGTGGTTTTCGTCTGTCCTGAAATATTATATGTGTAAAAAGCAGCATTACCACAAACTCTATAAAAAGTCGAATTGTGAATATTGTTATCTGAGGTTTTCAGTCGGCAGAGCAATAGTTAAGAAGCTTTATTGTCGAGATGAAGCTCGTTATCACAGCGGTTTGGAAAACAATTTTAAAAAAGAACCAAGTTGCTTTTGTAATTACGCTCGGGCCCAAAGTAAGGATAGTGTCACCACTTCTGTGTTAAAACTTGCGACAAGATTTTATGCAAGCTACAAGAAGTGAGCCAAGCATTTGCTAATCACTTTAGTTCTTGCTTTTTGGAACGTGACAGTGTGCCTATTGATTTTGAATTTGAGGGTTTTGCTGACTCCTTAGCATACCACATTGTAATCGAGTATGAGGTGATGTTCTCGATACGAAAGCTCAAACCATAACTTTCAACTGGCGTTGAGGACATTTCTAATTTTATTATCAAAGGATGTGCTGGAGTATTTATACCTATCCTGACACATATATTTAATCTGTCCTTACAGTATGGGGTTTACCCTTCTCGGTGGAAAGTTTCAGTCGTAATACCAGTCTTCAAGTCAGGAAATCCTTGTAATGTCAATAATTTCCGCCCTGTGTCTCTTCTTTGTGCCTTCTCAAATGTTTTTGAGATGGTGGTGTATGAACGCTTGTACTCATATTTTAAACAAAAAAATTCACCTTTGCAACACGGATTTCTCAGGGGCAGATCAGTGGAGACGAACTTAGCTACTTTCCTCGGTCATAGTGGTCCTGCAGTATGCAACCGTGGTCCGGTGGACACAGCCTACTTTGACATGACCAAGGCCTTTGATAAGGTTGACCGCCAGATACTCGTGTTGAAATGAAAAGAATACGGACTATGCACTTTGTATTGCGCACGGTTTGAAACTAACCTTTCAAGTCGCCAAAATTATGTTAGATTTTTAAATTGTGTGTCGGAGACATTTGCATCTTTATCTGGCGTACTCCAAGGTTCTAACCTTGGACCACTCCTGCTTTTGATATTTGTTAACGATCTACCATCTTCCATCAGAAACTCGAAAGTGCTAATGTTCGCCGATGACTTTAAACTTTTCCGTGTTGTTGACAATGTAAATGACTGTATTCAGATACAAAATGACATCCGCTCCGTTGAACATTGGTGCTCATAAAATAGGCTTCAACTGAATCCCCAAAAGACAGTAGTAACGTCCCTTACCAGGAAGAAGGGGAGCATAGTCTTCGACTACACTATAATTGAAGAGGAAGTGCTGCGGGCTGTCTATGTACGGGATTTTGGTGTCTTTGTGGACTCGAGATTGGATTTTCGCCTCCACGTCTCTCGCATTGTTGATCAAGGACTTCGCCAACTTGGTGTAATTTAGCGGATGACAAAAAAATTTCGTCGCTCTGAGTGTCTTTTATGTCTGTATTGTGCATTGGTTAGATCACGCCTCGAGTTCGCGTCTGTGGTTTAGAACTCTGTAACGATGTTACATAGTAATCTTATTGAAAACGTTCAGCGTAAGTTTATAAGAATCTCATATGACCGATATATCGGCCGCCCCCGTTTCTACAATTACCATTCCCTGCTCACTGACCTCGGTCTAGTACCTCTGCACGATAGACGAATTGCAAGAGACATGCATTCCCTGCGTCAAATTGTGCAAGGTTCTCTTGATTGTGCCCAGCTGCTGATGTCGCTGAGGTTCCGGGTACCGTCAGGGAGGACATCAAAATGCAGAGGCACGTTTTATCCTGATGTGCGGGCCACTTGCCCAATGACACGTCTGCAACCGACTCATGATGCCATTTTTGGTGAAACAAACATTTTCGCCTGATTGTGTTTTTATCTCATACTTTTATGTATCTGTCTACAGGACAGTGCACTGCTGCCCAAGCCACTTGGCTGTTTGCAGACACGCAAATAAACCCTCTCATCTATATGCCTTCGTAGTCCTGTTTATCTGCGCACAAACTATGGCGCAGTGTTGGGAAGTATCGTGATACAAATGTATGGAGATAGTATGTTAGAAATATATTTTCTATTTTTAATTCACTGACACGATACCAATTTTCAATCAGTATCTGTATTTCAGTATCGAAATACATGGTTTGTTAATTCCATGTATTGCGATAGAATTTCTCGCCAAAGTTCCTCGTTACGATTTTCGACCCCTTCCCCATTTTGCAAAGACAACATGTCTTCCTGGGGCGCCAGTTGGTCGACTATTTTGTAAATACAAAACGTTTAAGCCTCTGTGGGAACGGGTTTCAAAAGAGTACCATAGCACTCGCTCTCCCTTTTACTTTGATGAGTGCGAAAATTCTGCATTTAGATTATCAGGTATTGGAACACCCGTTTATTACTAGGCGATGTCTCGAAATGACAAAAAAAAGCGTCTAAATTGAACTAGAGGACGCCGACCTGAAGAGGGGGGGGGGGGGGGATTCGGGTATACATTAAGCGTGTTAGAGTCTAATGTGATTTTGCTTCAAAGGTGTTCAAGATGTACGAAGAGCTGCTCTACATTCTGGACGCAAATTCCAACCTAGTAAAAAGCCGCTTGGTTCCCACAGCTTTACGTAACAAAAAGAATGCCTATCGCATACCAAAATTATTTCGGCCTCAAAAAAGATCTTGTTCAAATTCAAGTTGCATCTCGTGGTTAATATGCATTCTTATTTCTTGTTATTTTTATCGCTGGAGGATTTTCTATGAAAACCTCGTGAACAAACTCCTACCCATTACCACCCTGATTCGAAGCCTTTATGTATACCTAGGGAAGTAAAATTGATATACGCATGCATCAACACTTTACCTCTTTGTCGGCACCCGTGGAAACCCGATCTCGTTCGCTGACATGACACATTTCCAAACTCGACAGCGGCAGACCGACAATGACTAACCGATTGCGTCTGGTGTATGAAGAAACTCCGATTCTTTTACCAAAGTCGACATTACCAACTACATCCACGTGCAACCTTACAACACCATAGATGACTACCATTTTAGACCACTTGAGACTGGGTGGAAGAAACACGACGACGTCGTCGTGTTTTTTCCACTCAGTCTCAGGTGGTCTAAAAATGGTAAACTTACACCAGCTCGCCTGCGCCCTAACTCTTTTTTCATAGATGACTAGTCGTTTTCAGGTCAGACTTAAGGATAGGTGACGCCGTGCTTGTGTTACCACGATTGAACCCTATAACAACAGATGCTAGCCAACCATAAGCAGGACAGTCGAATGCCAGTCATAGTGGCATAACACCTCATTATAGCGCGTCACACTCCTGGACGAAAAGAAAGACCAGGAAAGCTAAGTCTGATATTCATCAAAAGTACCTTTAAAGTGCGTTGAAAGACACGCCAAGTAAGCTATCGGTTGCGAAACCTATCTCCAACTCTTAGGGAAAGTCCAAATCTTCCAATTCATCGCAGTCAACTATAGCTGGTCGTTTCCGAACAGAAACTCACGAACGGATACAACGCGAGGCACGCTGCCGAGAGCAGACCATCAGTGAGGACGGTCTGCCGAGGGCAGACCGTCCTTGCTGAACAAAATTGATAAGCCGCTAGTTGTTTAGGCAGCAAGAGTTTAGTCTACCGGAGTATGAGGACATTGTTACCCATTGATGGTGAAAAATTTATTCAGTGCAGCACAATTGCTATACTGCGGTCTTTAAAGTCCATCATGCATTATGGATATACGGCCGCACGCTGGAACGATGTTCATCATCGAATCGGGGAGGGTGGGCAAATTCAGGATCTCTGGTTTCTGCAACGCGAGCTTTCGCTCCAAGTGCTACGAGCTGCTGTGTGTAAAAGCACACTGCCACAAATCCCCCATAGATAATTATTAAAAGCTGCATGAAATAGAGCGCACACAAAGAAGACCAAGAAAAGATGTTAAAAAGTGGGAGGAAGAGGAAAAAAAGAAGGTAATGTGGTTGACCGTTACGACGATGAGAACGTCTTTTCGCTATAGGCTCACCTGGGATACGACCTGTACATCATATACTAGAATGAGAGTCACGAAAGAGACACAGAACGGTGCACCCGGTCAAACTTTATTTAAATCTTTAAGCAAGAAAGTATTTAGAAAATGACAAATGAATAACCCAGTACCAAGAAATTTATCTGTTGCACACACGAAGCTTGCTGGGAATCGTTCTGGACAAAATATTTTTTTTATAACAAGTAGAAGGGCTCAACCAACAGAGCTCAGAATTCCTCCCAGCAGAGGTGGCACCAGAGGCTTCTGTGACGCCGACATCGCACGTCACATTGTTTAAGATTCCACCACAATAGATCCCAAGTCCCTATTAATCACCACGTTATAGATATCATTCTTCTTTTCTTTGTTAACGGGTAACTTGTTCGCCGCCTCATCTATTTGATCCAAGTCGACATCAGCAAGCACGAGCTCTTCACCAATCCCGGCTGACTGCACCACCGTGCCGTTCGGATCCACCAACATGCTGTGTCCCCAATTGACGTTGCTCGCAGATTCATCCCTCGAAGGTGACGCCGTGGCAACGTACACCTGATTATCGATCGCCCTGGCTCTCTGAATCACCTCCCAGTACGCTGGACCTGAAATCATGTCGTTCGCACCTGGGTACACCAACAACTTGCACCCAAGCTGTCCGTAGGCCTCTGCCATATACGCAAAAAACATGTCGAAGCATACTCCGACGCCCACTTTGCAGAACGGAGTGTTGAAGGTTGTCAGTCGGTTGCCCGATGCTATAAAGTCTGCTTCACTGAACCTGATTTTTCCGGGAATGTTGAAGCCATAAAGGTGTATTTTACGGTGCTTGGCGAGCATCGAACCGTCCGGCCCGTAGACCAGGCAGGTGCTGTAGAACTTCTCTTCGTCACTCTCCGAAATGCAGCCGCCAATGAGGTACACCTGGTTTTCTTTGGCGCTGCTGGACATCATCTCGCTGGACTCACCGGGAATCGTCTCGGCGTACTTGGGGAATTTTGGCGCCGCATTCGGGAATCCAAAACATTCTGGTAAGACCACCATCTTCGCCCCCTTGGAGGCCGCCTCTCTGATTTTCCGACTAGCTTTTTCGAGGTTCTCAGCCTTGTTGGAATTCACAGCAAGTTGCAGTAGGGCGATTCGAAACTTGTTCATCGACATGATATGGACTTGGTTCACTGTCCGAAACGAGAGCGTACGATTCAACTGAAGCTCCCTCGGAGATATATTTGAGGATGCGCAAGCTCCAGGCCCCAGTCGGGTCTTTTATACCGGAACCGTAGTGGCATGGCTACTATTAATAGGTTTTTAGGCCACCCTGATGCCAGCGCAACCTTACTCAGAAGGCCAGGCCTGCGCAGGATGTCATTATTTTTAGACCTCTCTTCTGCCTCATCTGGCAAACGTCCTGAACAGAGCGACAGTGAAAGGCAGAGTGGTTAAGGTCGCTCTACACCGAATGTAGCCTAGTTCCCTCTTTTCGCGCAGTGTTTTTTCATCTGCAGGTGGGGGGTACAAGAGAACAGGAAATAACTACCGCATAACTAATACATAAAAAAGACGCATTTCAGGCGCGATTTCAAACTCAGGGATATGCCTGTACGAGAAACAGCGACATGTTAAGCCACATGTTCCTGATGAAAACGGTGCGTCTACTCAGTTAGTTAAAGCTAAGGAGTTGTTTAGATCTACAACATTCCAGCCGACTTTTTAATTTTTTATTTCTGAAGCCATATTGGATTTGTAAAGTTAACGCGAGACCTCAGTATGCTCTAGTCGTGCGGTTATTATCTAATTTAAAGAGCACTTAAACGAAATCTTAGTCCGATTTATATTGTCTAAAACTCAACCATGTTCCGGCAAAATCACAGAGACACCAATATTTTTGTTCGGAAAAACGACAAAACTTTATTTATAACGGATAAGCAAATTTCCAGATTTTTACCCGTGAATGCTACCATAGCAACTTGAAACGCATTTTACTAATTGTCCCGTAAAAGCAGGGCCCGGCCTGCACAACTATACGTCGGCAATCAGCGTGCGCGTGCTCTCTGTCGAACTTGGTCGAAACGGATTTCTCTTTGTATCCCGCTCCTATTAAACTCCTGTGGAAAGAGCAAATGAGACTGAGAAGGTGAGGAGGTCCGTGAATTGGAAGTTAGTCACCTTTTTTTCGCCTTTGCTGGTATTACCCAACGAGGCTTCGGGCATCTCACGAGGTTAGGCTGTAACCAGACTTTGGAAGAAATCCGTTACAAGTAACGGATTATTTGTAATCCGTTACTTTTTCAAGCAATTTTTTAATTTCCACGTTACTTTTTTGGAAGTAATTTGCAATGCAATTTCGTTACAAAATATTGGTAACGGACTACTTTAATGACTTGTTACTTTTTTAAAAATATGAGCATAATACAGTACCTGAAGAAATACGAGCAGGACACTCAGCAGCATAAAGAGAACAAGTTCAACAAAATAGAAACATCACAAAGGGAAGAACAGTCAAAAAGAATAGACGATTTCTAGTATGACCAGTCACTAGAACCACTAGAAAAATGGGCAAGGCATGTACAAATATACGAGAGACAAAGATCAAGTAAGAAAACGGCGAGTAGATTCTCCGTTGCCTTCCATCATGTTTTTCTTCTTCTCCCGGGATGGAGCAAGCTTTTCGTAATTATTTGTTTTTTGTCCTTTACACCGTTTCACCCTTTTCTATTTCTTCGACGTCTCCCATCACCTGCACAGACATCAAACGCGGGTTCATAACCCCTCGATTCGCGGGCTCACAACTCGCGTAACAGACGATGTAGCCTCGTGCGAGGGTGTAGAATTATTTTTGTCTTTGATGTGCGCTACTGTGTTCTAGCACTCTCTTGGGGCACGGCTGAAAAGCGCCCGGCGCGAGGCTAAGAGAATCGTCTCCGAGGGTATGGACGATACTTTTGGTTTACTTGTCTGGGCATGGTGGTGGAGTGACGTCACTAATGACGTCACCGGCATCCGCAGCGTCATCGTCATCATCACGGATGACGTCATCAGTGACGTCACTGATGACATCATCGGCATCGTCAGGTGACCCCCAAGGTCACGTGACCCCCAAGGTCACGTGACTCCCCCCCCCCCAGGTCACTTCACCCCCAGTACCCTTCCCTCCTCCTCTTCAAGAGCTGCGCTCTCTAATTCGGTGTTACAGGGAGTTGTAAACGGCTTTCACTTTTAGAGCGCAGCTCTTAGGGGCCCGTTTCCGGCTTGAGCGGCGTCGCCGTCCCCGTCGGCGTCACCGTCGGCGTAACCAAGGTCATCTCAAGGTCACGTGACCCGTCCTAAGGTCACCTCAAGGTCACGTGACCCCCAAGGTGACCCTCACGTGACCCCCTGAAGGTCACGTGACCCCTCCCAAGGTCACCCCAAGGTCACGTGACCCCCCGAGGTCACGTGACCCCTCCTAAGGTCACCTTAAGGTCACGTGACCCCCAAGGTGACCCCCACGTGACCCCCTGAAGGTCACGTGACCCCGAGGTCACCCCAAGGTCACGTGACCCCGAGGTCACCCCAAGGTCACGTGACCCCTCCAAGGTCACGTGACCCCCCGAGGTCACGTGGCCCCTCCAGGCCACGTGACTCCCCGAGGTCACGTGACCCCTCCCAAGGTCATGTGACCCCACGTGACCCCAAGGCCACCCCAGGTCACGTGACCCATTCCAAGGTCACGTGACCCCCAAGGTCATGCCTCCCCGAGGTCGCGTGACCCCCCCTCCCCGAAGTCACGTGACCCCCTTCCCGAGGTCACGTGACCCCCTGGAGCATATTAAAGAATGAGGGAAGGAGGGGGAGAAGGAGGAGGGGTCTACCCTCCCCTCAGTACCCTTCACTCCTTCTCCTCAAGAGCTGTGCTCCAATCAGGCGTTACAGGGAATTGTAAACGGCTTTCACTTTTTTGTCATACATCAGAGCATTGTATGCTGTGAACTTTTTAAGAACACTTCATTCTTGGGTTGTCGATTTGCATAAGAGTGAACAATACAATTTTTAACACATCGCTGCATCTGAACATCAAACTGAATAATAGTAAGTAATGTTCCAGGAACCTGATTTTGTACACTGCTGCAACCACGTCCATTGCATTTTACGGTTTGTAGTTTTTGTGCCTTCTCTTTACCATTCTCTGTACAAAGGTGGTCATTTTGTGGCTGCACATAGTTTTTTTACCAAAGTATTTGCAGCAGCACGTGGTACATGGGACAGCACTGTCTCTGGGTGATACCCGTTACGCCACATATCAAAGTCTTTATCTTCCGCACTAGTAAAATGGCACTTCACTAGCCCCAACAAGACCCCACGTTGGTTTCCGGCTGCAAGAAATCTGCGCCTATTTATGCTGCTGCAAGCGAGCTTTTCGAGCACAATCTGCGTGTGCAATACTGCATTTAGTACGCATGGTCGAGGAAACTTAAAACTACCCCTCGAAAGGTTCTAGATCAACACGTTTCTCTTGTTTGCACGATACGCTTTTCCGCACATGCATCACAAGTTAAGTTTATGAGAGCTGCATGTGCACAAAATCTAGCCACGTAGGCCATGACTAGCATTTCAGGATCCTTTAGTGTTATGTCCCATTATACGAACTTCGTTCGTATAATGGGACATCATTCTAAACCTTATGTGTCATTTTCGGGTGTGCCACAGGGGTCCATACTAGGACCAATTTTATTCAATGTCTTTATAAATGATCTTGGTTCTTGTGTCGGCCATTCACATATTTTGCAATATGCTGACGACATCAAATTGTTTAGGCAGGTCTCATCCATCTATGACTGTGAAATGATACTGGAGGATGTTAATGCTGTGCATCATTGGTGTTGCCGCAATTTGTTAACACTAAATCCTAAAAAAACTGTAGTTATGTCCTTTTCTAAGAAACTGGAAATTGTAAGTTTTTGTTATTATCTTGAGAACCTACCTCTGCGTAGGGTTGAATGCACAAGAGATCTAGGAGTATATATTGATTCATCTTTGTCATTCAATGAACATGTTTCCAACATCACAAATGCTGCCTATCGGACGCTAGGTGTTATTTCGAGAATAACACGTGAATTCCCTTCGTCAGCTTGCATATTCATTTTGTATTTTTCATTAATACGTAGCAAGCTTGAGTTTAGTTCTGTTGTTTGGAATTGTATTGGTAATGCAAACCAAGCAAAAATCGAAAACGTGCAGAGACGTTTCTTCCGTATTGTATATGATCGCTATATTGGCCGCAGTGTTTATTATGAGTATAACAGGCTTTTACGACGATGTGATTGTACCACACTACGCTCGAGAAGACTTGAGCGCGATCTAGTTTTTTTGTATAAATGCGTTCATGGTTGCATTGACTGTTCGACCCTTACATCAGCTATTAGCATATATGTACCGCGAGTGCTTTTGAGGGTTAATCCCACTTTCTCAGTTCAAAAAATCAACCTCTCCAGTCCCATGAACCGCATCCAACATTTTTATAACAGGTTCAGTACAACCAGCATCGACATCGACATTTTCAACTCAAGTGTTCAAGCGTTTAGGTGTTCTTCTGGCTGATATTTAACTGTTACCTATTTCCTGTTTCCCCATAATAGATATCAGCTGTTGCATGTGCTGTTGATTTCTTATGTGTGTTTCTTTTGACTCTGTGCATCATTACATAGGCTACTCGCCGTTCATGAGCACGAAAAATAAATGAATGAATGAATGAATGAATGAATGTCATCTACGGTGACACTGACAGTGTACTGCTGCAGCAGTTCCTCTCCATTGGGTGGCGTAATCTCTTTGCGTGCTTCTGCCATGCTTGAAAAGCAATGAGAATCTTGTAGCCGAATTTGTTTTTCTGACTCGAATACTTGTGTGATTGACACGTGGTACTGCGACCCTGACAACTGCCTGTACCTTCCGAATCGCTCTTCGAGACAGTCCGTCTGAAATTTCCCCAGCAGGACGCACTCAAAACCCAGCTCCTCAAGGCAATATCGGGACAGCTCGATCAGGGCGTACGAAGTCAGTCGTAGTGCTGTGTGGGTGTCCGCCGTTAGCAGGCCTGTGCTAGTCCCCAGGTTTCGCCATGTGTCAAGCCAATCCACCAATGCGCTCAGTAAGCCAACCTGCACACCATCCATGGACGTAATGGGCTCTTAAAAAGCTGCTTTTATTCGACGACCTTTCGTTGGAGTTTTGACATTTCCAATAGACCACCACTTCACAGTGATCTCAATGTAATCGGCAGTTCCCTCTGCATATGGCAGATTCAATGTCTTGCCACGCGTTCTCATTGCGCCAGCAACAAAGCTGTTAAACACCTTTAGCGCAAGTTTCACATTTTGCCTCTTGAGGTTTGAAGGATTCAGTGCTTTAAATGTGAGAGCATGACCGAAGTTTACAAGTTTGTACTGCTCATGCTTGTACAACTTCTTCAGTGTAGTTAACAATGCACCGTTGTCTTTGGTAGTGCTGGCGGGGTGTATTGCTGGGTAGAACATGCACTTCTCTAGATTTCTTTGGTGTAACTATTTATTGCGCACACAGTTCAACAAGTGAACGGGATCTACAACAAAAACCAAGGGTCGCCTGGAGTCAACTGGATGTGCGTAGCAGATGTCAAGCTTTCCGTTGGACGAAAAAAGACTCATCACCTTCCTGTTAATAGCGTTGTTGTCACTTATGACTGCCACAACAATGAGTCCAGCTACCTCAAGTTTCATGATGACGTCTTTCAAAATTTTGTGGAGCTCTTCAGCATCAATTCTTGCGACTTGAAGTATGTGAGCGACGTCCTTGTGGGGCGACAGAAGTCACTGCGTCATGAATACATGGGAAGTTTGTGTTGCTTCTGTAGAATTTGAGGCGGTGCCAGTCAATTCCCCTCTTTTGTATTCAAAAAATTGTTGAATGTGTACTTCGTCAATCATGAGGGTCACCCTACGCTCAGGCGGTTTCATCAACCTCACCCGTCTTTTTATGTAGCTCAGGAACCCATCTTCGTTTTGTGCATTTGCTGGGCTGACGTCGAGCAAACGGCACACACGCATTATCGTGGACGGGTGCGGGAGAATTGCTTTTCCAGAACGCCTTATGAACGCATATGCGAATGGGGAAATCGTATACAAAAGACTTGCAAAAACTACAAGCTCTGCTGAGTACCGAAATGCCTACTTTTTTTGTATGAGTAGGTGAAGTTGCTCTTGAATGAACCTAAGCACTTCAAGTTTTTCCCCAGGGAGTAGATCATCACTGATAAGGTCTTCTAGAAGAGACAGCATCAGCACCATGGTTGCCGAAGTTCTGTTCTCTTTTTCATCCTGTGGTGTAGATCTCATGCTCTCGAGCAGTGTGTGCAGGGTACGCATGCCTTCGATGCTTTCCGGAATTGTGAGTTGTTGGCTTGAGGATGCAATTGTCAACCTTCCCAGTAAGCACGACAAGACAGGTCTTGGGACACAACAACGGAGCGTTCAATTTGCGGAGCCTGGCAATCTTCTATGTGTAGGCACATGAGACTGGTTGCCGTGTGCACAACCGTCCAGAATGGCTCCAGCTCCAAACGACGCAGTTGGGATGCAATTTGCTGCGGCGTAGTCACCTGGTTGACGCTTTCTTCTTCTGCATGGGTCTCCACAAAACCCCTTATGGCTTCTTCTACAGAAGCACTTTCTAGCCTTCTTCACTTCGTTTCCGGGCTCTCTCGCAGTTCTGCTACGTCGGAGAGGTGTGTGGGGCAGTTCGCGGCATGATCGTCGTCACTGCGTCTGAAGTGAGACTCGTGAGGCCCATTGGAAACTCAATGGTCTTTCCACTTCCGTCAGTACATGTTGTCGTTGTCCGGAGGAACTCGGCTTTGAAGTGCAGCTCGCATACCTGCGGAATTCCTATCGTTTTATTTCTAGTAACAATAAGGTAGCTCTATTCTCAGCATGCAATGCAACACACACGAAAAGAAACGGCCGAATGACAGTAGGCTGTCTCCTTTCTACTCCTTTGCTAATTTCAAATGAATTCTCGAGAGCGGTTTGGTTCTCAAGTGAACCGTTAAATTAGTCTATAAAGTGAGCGCGACGATATTCTTCAAAAAGGTGTCTGTAATTGGTGCATTTATCGTACTCAAATTTCATGAGTGAGGGTTCGCAGCAACTAAAACAAGGAAGAAAAAACGCAACCTCAATATGCACGGCGAGAATATAAGTGAGCAAACAGCCCGCTTGATGCTGCCATTCACAAATGGCTCCACGACGCCTGACGAGGTTATACGTATAGAACTACAGTTGTCCTGTGATCAGGTTCATCTGAAACGGTAGTGGATACCATTTTCAAATGTCATGGCGCCATCTGTGAGTAGCAGCATCAAGCAAACTTTGTTATCGTTCGTTTTCCCCGTGCACAGAGATGATTTGAGAAACACAAAAGAATAAAACATGTAGGAACAAAGACAGGCAGTACAGTTATTAGAGCTGTAGCTTTTTCTTTTCTTTTTGTTTCTGGAAACAGACGCTCATGAAATTTGAGTATGATAAGCAAATGAAGAGTTTCATTGCGCTCACTTTATTGGCTAATTTAAACGGTTCATTTTAATTACGACCGGACCGCGCTCGACAACTCCCTTACAAATTTTCACCTTAAGTCAGTAACGCTAATTGAGCAAAGCTGTTTCCCTGCAGCCTACGTCAGTGTCTAATTCAAAATTAATTATAGATATATTGAATGAATAAGGAAATCGCGTACTTGTGGGTCCCGTAGCGTGTCCAAGTCGACGTCATCTCGACGGACGGCTCTCTTCTGCTGGGCTCTCCGAGCCGGATCTTTTGGGAAGGAAAATTTACGAACCTTGGGCCCGTTCTTATCATTTCCTCGACAATTTGGGACACAACAGCAACCCATCGTGGTTCCGAAACGCAAACGAAACCCGGCACGCGAAACGGAGCTCACGCGGATGCCACAGCAAAACTTGATCTGAAATTACTGATAAACACTCTGGCACCATGTGGCGCAGGAACTAATATTGCAGATGGCGGACACAGTAAATTCTGGTTCCACTATGCAATAAACGCGCTTGAATGCGCCACGAACTCTCGTGACACGGGAAAGGATACCATAGGTTCCGGACGCAGCAGACTCGCATTTTATCATGAAGGACCCGCGGAATCCCGCAGAGAATTCGCATCTCACGGGAACGAACACCAGAAATATCGCGGAACCAGCAAATTCTAGTTTTGTGGTGCGATAAACACGCGGGAACCCGCTTCAAGCAATCTTGTCACGAGAACCGATGTCGCGCTTGCAGAAGGCGTACACAAAAGCGAGAATCCACTACAAACTCGTATGTAACGGGAACGAATACCGCAGATATGGTACGCAGCAGGATCGTGTCACGATGCCATATACATGCGGGACTAATTCGCGTGGAATCGAGCTCGCGCGCGCAGATCGCAGACAAAAACGCGAGACCCTGCTAAAAACGTTATGTCACGGAAACGGATGCCGCAAACTGCGCACGCAGCAGATTCGGATCTCACTGGTCAAAATGCACGCAGGAACAACTCACGTGTTACGGGAGCCGATATCGCACGCGCAGATCGCGGTCGAAAACGCGGGAACCCGCTGTGAACTCCCTTGTCAGACATGCAGGTCCAGCAAATTATGCGCTTGATGCGATTTTGTTGGACATCGCGTCACGTCCGACGGGAATTAGGGGGTGGGCGATGTTTCGGAATTATTATGCTGCAGATAATTAGCCAGAAAAACGGGATGCTTGATCTCTAGGGGGCGGGCGTCTCTCGGAACTTTACAGTGTATATTTAAACTTCAGTAAATTTAATAAACAATAATTGATCGATATAAACCCACCGTACTAGAACAAAAACAGCTTATTTCTTTAGTTAGCGAAAAATGCTTGCTTAAAACTTTTTGTGTGTTAAGTTGTTTCCAGGACATCCTTTTTTTTTAGTTTTTGTGGCTTTCTTTCGCGCTTTGATTTGCTTCCAGTAGGACAGTATGTAAATTACAAATGAAATGTAAGGTAGAAAAAAGCTTGACAAACTGATTTGCTGAAAAGTGTTGTCCGCTTGATTCTTTGATTTGCAAGCAAAAGAAGCACAAATCGAGAGTATCGAATAATAATTGAAAAAAACAATAAATAAAGACTATTTTGACGGGCTATTTCTGCGGGACAAGTCTCATTTAAATCACCACAGTAAAACATTTGATATATTTTAAGGTTTGAATTATGACGTAAATCAATACTTAAATCATCTTGATTCTTATCCCCCACTCTGTTTCGTGGTCGTCGTATTTTATTTTTTTCTAACTTATTTTTATTATGTTAGACCCTGACAAGGTATCACCGGAAAAATCACGCGGCTTCGTTACCCGTAAACAAAGGGGACAACCAGCTCATGCCGCTTCAGTCACGGCCGGTAAGTTACTGCGACGTGAAAAAAGGCTTCAATCCTATGTAAAAAAACATGCTTGCGTTAAAGCAAAACATTTACCCCAGCTGCGCAAGCACACTGCGAGGGGAATCTTTCCTTGTTCCACGAGCAAGCGCTGAATAAATAATAAAAATGCGCGGTTGTTTTCAGCCAGATTCTCTCAAATCTCGAATTCTGAATAACATTTTGAAGGTTGGTTCATACATTTGCCTCAGTTTCTCTAGCAGCAACTCTAGCGAAAACAAGTGCAAAAATAGCGCGACAACAATACAAGTGATATATGTGGCACACAACTCAAACGTAGATAGCGCGGTCGCCCCCCCCCCCCCCCCCCAATTCTGTGCCACTGGCGAATAAAAGATTTAAAAATTGTGGGCGCCTCCCCCCCCTCCCCCCCCCCCCCCCCTCGTTTCGAATTTTGATTGGCTGTTACTCATTGCGCAAGCTGACACGGAAAAGTCTACACAAAGTTGTCCAAATGACTCGTTCTTGCTTTTTCAGATGCCTCGATTGAAGCCTTCTTGGAACTGACAAGAGGAGTGATTTACTCTTTCACCTGAATAACAAGTGAACCTTAGACACGCTATATAGTTCGAAACTTTAATTTGGACACGGATAATAGCTGTCTAAATTCAGAATAGTCTATTCACCACAGCCCAAATTACGGTCTCGCGTCAATTAAATACATTCAACCATCCTTACGTAAGTCGAGTCCCACATTATTTAGTGTGAGGAAAAACGTTATTTTAGTATAATATACCTCTTCGGTATCGCCTGGGATGGCACAACCGATTAAAGACAATTAGAAATAAAACAATCAGGTGGCAAGTCCGCCAAATCTAATTTTTGAAAAATTGAAACTAATTGAAGGGGAGAAAATAATAGATGGTTAGGGCGATACTCCAGCTAAGGGAGCGGGTCTGATCAGCTACTTTTAATATGTCTGTATCTTTTTTTATTATATAGTTAGGGGTATTTTTTTTCTTCTTGTAATGCTCGGGTGTTTTCTTTTTGTGTCATGTCTAGTCGTTCTATAGGAGAGTTTCAAGATGAGAGAAGGATGGTTATTTAGTTGAGTCTTGTTATTGATTTTGTTTCTGTAAAAAATTGGAGTTTATCAATTTTAAAGTTCATATGATTTTTATTTTCTAATTATTTTATTCTTTCTGTTCACATTTTTTGCATTAGGTAAATGGTGTGTTTCCTCTCTATATTGAAACCATGTAAAAAGTATAGCGCCATTTTTTTTCGAAGGTAAGGACTAATCGAAATATTACAAGTATACCCGATTATACCAATCTTTTTTATTCATCTTATTATTTTTGTCTTATACATATTTCACAATCATATACATAACATAGACTTATACTAAGACAAAATCAAATCACAAAAGGAACGAAAACAATATAAAACGTTTTGTAAAGGTTTGATGTGCATGTAAGATTTAGAAAAAAATGTTTTAGAGTTATTCTTTTTTCCATTTCTTTTTCCAAAAGGGGAATACTTAATATTAGGAGATATTTGGTTCGTCGTTTTATGTTCCTAAAGTCTTCAAATTAATTTTTACGCAGTTTTTTTGTCCCTAAGAGTTGTTCGCTTGTTTCATATTCTAGGCATATCTTTAAAGGGCAGTGTTTGTCGCTGCCAATGGCCTTTCTATCTTTCCATAGCAGTCTTTCAGGAAAATCGACCTTCCATGCGCGGCAGGAGGGGGCACTTCCTAGGACTGTACTTTACTCCCAGACAGGATACTGATGTACACCGCCCACCCCCCCCCCCCCCCCACCCCCCACACACACACACAAACTAGACTCTTCCCCATTACGCTGATGATGTTGTGTTGAATTTCATTCTTTGTTGTTTCATGTTTGTGCCTTGTTGCAGTTGTTCTCTTTGAGGGGGGGCTTTTTGCCGTAAAGTCCGAGGTTGCATTTTACATCCTCTTTTCCTTTTGGGGGGGATTAACGAGCAGCGTGGCCTCCTCTCCCCTATGTTTCCCGAAGAGTACTTCGAGGCAACCGGCCTTCCAGGCGCGGCGGGAGTGGGCACCTCCCAGGAGTGTACCCTACTGCTCCCAGTTGGGACACTGAAATCCTCCCCGCAATAGAGACTTTTCCCTATTTTGCTGACGATGTTGTGATATATTTTGTTCCTTGTTGTTGTGGGGTTGTTGCCTTGTAGCCTTGTTGATGTTGTGTCTTATGGGCGTATTGGTCACTTAGTCGGAGGTTGCATTTTACCTCTCTCTTTTCTTTCTTTTTAAAGGGGGAAGGATTAAGGAGTAGACTGGCCTCATCTCCCCTAACGATTCGTTAGTAGGCCGGAAATGAAGAGTAAGTCTTGTATATCTGGTTGATCTGTCTTAACTTAGTTTTTTTTGCGTTTTTTTCATAGTCATGTTTTTCATGTATTTTTTATAGAAACTTCTTCTAAGAGATTTGCTGGAGATACTTTTGAATGATTTCCCTTTTTTTAACCTGGGTCATGCTATGAGCCACCGCCTCCACCATCTTGGTGAGAATTCTCATTAGGTATTCATTACTACAAAGTGTTATTCTATTTTCTAAATTTAAAATTGGATTACTAATGTTATTAAATTCTTGTGTACAGACATCTGTATATGAACATTATGCATAATAATGTAAAGAAATCTATAACGATTTATCCTCGCGGACAGTCTGAATGTTCTATATTACCAAATTTTAAAAAGAGTAATAAGAAAACTGTCAATGCATGGATATTGAGCACTTGTGTTAGAAAACAATCTGAACCAAAATAATCAGGTATAGCATTTGTGGTTAGAATCTGTTGGAAAAGAGACGTTCTTTTCCATAGGTTTGCCAATGTTAGTTCCAGTTTGCATTTTTTTTTATTTCAACAGTTTTTGATCTAGATAGTTTTTGATTTATAAATACATCTTTGACTACTTGCAAGAGTAACTGGATTGCATGGAGACTCTCCATGTAATCGAGCTTCATTTGCTAACTTGTCGGCGACATCATTGCCTTAATTCTCACTATGGCTTTTTACATAATATAAATATATTATATTTTTGTTAGGCGTTTTAGTGTTTCCTGTATTTTGTTTACCTTAGTATTAATATTCATTGTGTTGTCCTGTGCGTATAAAGAGGATAAATTGTCTGTGATTAAACTAACTGTATTTTTCCCTCTCAAGTTTTTTTTTTTTTTTTTTTTGTAGAAAAGTGCTTTACATATCGCGGTCAATTCTGCCTCATTAATTGTAGCCTTATCTGTTAATTTAGATTTTGCAAAACATGTTATTTCTGAGTTTGGTTTTAGCACCACGAATGCAGCACCAACACTGTTGTTGCATACGAATTCGTCCGTATATATACATATATATATATATATACAAGGCGTTTCAGAGAACGCAGGCCAAATCGCATCCGCGAAAACTACTCATCGCAACGAAAAAAGGCTTGTGGCGTTTTGGTCCTGGGCCAGGAAGCCATTTAGGAAAATTATTAAAGTCCGGGGAAATTAAGTTGGTAATTATTTTTGCGTATTTAACTTTTTTAGTATTGTGTTTAAGGGCATGGTTTAAATTAGAAGATTGCTCAGTATCGCCGAAAAAACACTAAATCAACGAATTTCAGAACGATAGAAGGCACTCGAAGCATTTTACGGCTTCCTGAAAAAACTGCACGAAAACCACGGGCTAAGTTTCGGTTTGCTATCCGAGCGCATCTCAGCCCCGGCGGCACCGCGCCTCGTGGAAAAATACTGGAACCAACCTCTGCTGCGTCGCGCGATGACAGCGCAGCAGAGGTTGGTTGCACTTTCTCTCCACGGAGCGCGGTGCCGCCGGGGCTGAGATGCGCTCCGATAGCAAACCGAAACTTAAAAATCCGTCGATTTTGTGCGGTTTTTCAGAAAACTGTAAAGTGCTTCGCGTGCCTTCTATCGTTCTGCAATTTGTTGATAGAGTGTTTTTGGATGCTGCTGAGTGATTTTCTGACTTAAACCATGCCTTAAACACAATATTAAAAAGTGAATTACAAAAAAAATAATTAACCACTTAATTATCCCGGAGTTTAATATTTTTTCCTAAATGCGCCCCTGGCCCAGAACCAAAACGCGACAGGCCTTTTTTCGTTGCGATGAGTAGTTTTCTCAGGAGCTATTTGGCCTGCGTTCTCAGAACCACCCTGTATATGTAGGTGTTCATATTTATAGCAGTCAAAGTAAAAAGTGAATAACATAGTATTTTTTCAGGAGGAATAGATTTGATATGGTGCAGTAATTTCTACTTAAAACGTTATTCTATATTCGGCAATCATCAAACGTTGCTGTAAGAAATACGTTGAACAAATATCTAATTCTTTTTCTAAGACTGAGGGGATTGGAGTTATATTTTCTAGTACGTTAAGGTTTATATTATTCAAGGCTCGGAAGCCTTATGTTATTTATAGCAGAGGAATCCTTTGGGTGGAATTAAGGTTTCTACTTTGAGGGAAGTTTTTTTTTTTCAGTTTTATAGTAAACGGGACGTGCATATATAACCATTTATTCTATAGATCGAAGATATAATCGAAGAGAGTTAGTTGGAGTAAAACCCCAATTTAGACTTTGAAATTTTCCTGACTATTGCTAATATAGTTAGTGTAACTTTGCGTTCAATATAATTAAGGTGAAGTGAGACACACAAATGATTACCGAAAATTACTCCTTAGTGCTTTATTCATTTAATAATTCTAATGCGTGAATTGCCTAATATTATTGTTTTTGGTCTTTGAATATGCTTAGCTCAGAAGTAGACTCTTTGATTTTCAAGAATTAAATCTGAGTTTATATTTCATATTTCAAGTGTCTATTATATCTACAATTTATCTAGTTCTAAATTCGATTTCTCTTGTCTGGCCCTTGACTGAAATCGTGAAGTCGTCAGCGACTGCTTCAATATTTACTGTCTTAGGAAGCGTTTCTCTAAGGAGAATAGGCATTAAGGCATTCCACATTAAAGGGCTTAAAGGTGAGCCTTGAGGGCATCCCATAGTCATGATCTTAGTCATGTTTTCTTTCGTTAATGTGTATACTAGAGGTCTTTTGATACATAATTATGTTAAGAGGAAATAAACGTTACTAGGTATATTAAAACTTGTGAGGTAATGAAGGAGAAAAGGTTGTCAGACTGAGTTCAAAGCATTTGATTTGTCTTGAGATATCAGAATACATTTGTTTATTTTTGTTGGTAGCAAATTATTTTTTAAAAAGTATTCATAAAGCTTTAGTTGAATACTCTCCATGTGTGAAATCGTATTGTACATAATGGTATAAATTATTGTGGTATATAAAGTAATAAATTCTATTGTTTAGGAGTTTTTGAGAGTTTCACCAAAGGTAAATGTAACACATATAGGCATTAATTTAGAGGTTTGATGGTTCCTTGACCTTTTTTGGTATTAATTTGACTCCTGATATTTTCCAAATATCTGGGTAATAGCTAAATCCTAAACCTGCGCTGAATATGTATGACTAGTATTTTATGTTTCTTAACTACTGCTTTGACATCGTTTTTAGTGAGTTTATCTGAATCCGGAGAAATTCGGGGAGCGTGTTGTGTTATTATTATATTAACAAATGTTTCAGTTGAAAGTATGTCATCTTCTGTGCTATTTCTTACATTTATTAGACATTGTATTTTTATGTTATGAATATATTCCTATTTTATCCTCTGGGAAATGATAGTCTAAGATGAGTTGCATGGATTCTACTAGCGTTTGTGTTTTTATTCCATTATTGTCAATGATTGTAACGACTAATTTAGCATGTTTTATTTTCTTAGTTGCTATCTTGTATAGCAGTGGTTCTCAAATGGGGGTCCGCGGGCCCTTTGGGGTCCGTGAAGGCGTTCTAGGGGTCCGAGAAGTCCAGCCTCATCAGTCAACTCCGGCAATAAAAGTTGTCCTTAATTAGATTAAGAACAAGCGTTCCAATTTTTGTCTGAGTTTTCTCGTGTATACGTCAAAAACAGAAGTCTACCTCACACTATGACTTAGTTATATTCATTTATTAAATCACTACCATAATTAACCTACACTTTCCTTTCCCCTCACCACGAACGGGGTCCTTCATCATTTCCGCGGATCTACAAGGGGTCCGCGAAGTATCAATTGCTGAGAATTACTGTTGTATAGTATAATAAATATATGTATGTTTCTTCGAGACCTTTTTGCAGAAATAATACCAATATGTTGTTTTCCCTTATGTGATGTGTTTTTAGAATCATGTAGTGCAGCTTTGTATCTTATTTTCTTGCATATGTCTTGTACTATTTTAACATTTTTTATGCATTATAAGTATAGCGCCTAAATTTTTTACTTTTATATTTAAACAAGCGTTGCACCATATTGTTGTTTGGAAGTGTTGTTGAACTCTTTTGGAGTGTTTATTTACATAAATGTCAACCTTTACATATTGGTGATCTAATCATTTTTCCCTTTAATTTTAATATTATGATATATTTAGTTCCTATACTCATTTATCGTTTTTGATGTCGTCTAGATCGTTTTGGTGATATCATGAGTTCCGAAAAACATCTGGTGAAGATGTATTGATGATCATCTTCATTATAGATGTTTAACATCTCCTACTCAATTGTATCTGTGAAAGGTAAACTATGAGTTCAGGCTAAACCTATATATATATATCTTGCCAGTTGTTGAGGTATAAGTTGGTCCCAGATTGATGATTTTTAAAATGTGCAGTGAATGATTTATTAAGAATTGGGCAATAATATTTCCTAAACTATCTAAAGATCCTCCTCCATGCCTGGTGTCAGGCACGTAGCTAGGATTTTGTTTCGGGGGGGGGGGGGGGGGGGGGGGGGCGTGCCGCTCATGACAAAATGCTGCATGAGAGGAAGGGGGGGAGAGGAGGGTCCCAGCAGAATAGATGATTTCGAGGGTGTGCCCGGGCCCCATGCCCCCCCCCCCCCCCTCCCTCCTGGCTACGTGCCTGCCTGGTGTTTCGCATTGAAATCCCCCGAAAGGGCTGTTGGTCGATTCTTCCGTTTTGTGAGGATCTGTTCTATTGTGTGTAGTATGTTCTCAATATATATTTATAGGAAGTGATGTGATTTGATGAATCTTAGTTTTTTGTTTTGTTTTTGTTCTTGTGAGTGAAATAATATCTGGAATTATTGTTTAAAAATCAAAATCCACGTCCTTGTCACGTACAATCATAGCTGCGCGTGGTTTCGTGTATTGCAAAATGTGATGTGCTAAAAAGATCAAAGTATTTTATTTTTTAAACAAAAGGCTTCTTCAGTTGCAATTATATTAAATTAGATTATGTCTTTGGTAATTTTTATATGTTTTGTAGCTGAAAAGAAATTATTAGTTTGAATATGAAAATATTTTGAACGGTGCAGCCCTGTTTTTAGAGTGAGATTTTTTCTTATTGGTGATTTTTGTTTGCAACCTCTCCACTTGCACGAGATAGCTTGGGCACTTCTGCCAGAGTGCCAAATGTGCAAGCTTTCCTTTTACAAACGCGGCATTACCGGTACAGCTTATACATCTTTTGTTTTGTTCAAGGGCAGTTTTCTCCCAGATGGTCCTTGCCACATTTGTGGCACCGAGAAGATGCAGTGCAGCGTGCCAACAACAGTCCGAATTGGCAGCTTTTCTCGCCGAAAGTGATAAATAGGCTCTTCTCAAAAGAGCACGAGGTCTGATTAAGAATGACCCTCCCTTTCGAGTGTGAAATAATTGTTATTATCTTGGTGGCGCTACAAGAGCGAGATGCTTGGGCTTTTGCGTCGCGGCGGAGAAACGCTAACCTAAAACACTTTTGAGTAGCGTGCGCTAAAAGAAGCGCTAAATTTAGCCCTAGCGTGCGCTAAAAGTGCGTACGTTATTCTAAAACACGCTAATAGCCGCACCGGCAGCAACAGCAGCAGCACCACCAACAACTGCAAAGGAGCGGATGCCACGGAAACAGTAACACAACCGCTTCGCACCCCCATAGATCGAAAACTTCCCGGCTATCCTGACTTACTGTCAAGCACTAACTGGCAGTCAAAACACTACAGAAAGAATAAAGACTTGAATACGTCCGAGAGTTCTTTCCGCTTCGAAACACCGGCTAACAGCAGCCGAACTTATCCAACTCATGAAAAACATTACAATCCTTACGGAGATGGCACCCAAACTTGAGTTCGAATACAAAAAAAGTCAAAGCTGTTTACAACACCCTGTAATGCCGAATGGGAGCGCAGCTCTTGAGGAGGAGGAGGGAAGGGTGCTGAGGGGAGGGTATACCCCTCCTCCCTTCTCCTCCCTCCTGATCCTGCCTTCTATTGCTGAACGAAAGGGCTCCGGTTCGAAGCCGGCCGAGGGACGAGAGATGAAAGTACTTTAAAATCATTTTTCGGAGTAATGAAAATTCGGATTCGTCCGCCCTGCTCATCCTCCCTGCTCCCCTCCTTTCTCCTCCTCCCCTCACGGGGTCACGTGATCTCGTGGGGGAGGGGGGAGAGAAGGGTCACGTGACCCCCGGACCTGGGGGGTCACGTGACCTGGGGATGTCGCGTGACCTGGGGTGTCGCGTGGCCTGGGGGTGGGGAGTCACCTGACTGGGGGGGGGGGGGGGGGGGTCACGTGACCTGGGGGTCACGTGACCTCACGGTTACGTCGACGGTGACGGCGACGCGGATGGCGACGCCGCTCAGGTCGGAAATGGGCGCCTAAGAGCTGCACTTTAAAAATTACAGCCGAAGAAGACGAGAGACACCGTGCTCAAGCGCAAGCCAAAGGAACAGTCAAAGCGTGCAGACGCTGAGAAGAGCAAGAACGTAACGCGGAAAAACAGACGTGGGCCGAGCAACACAGAACTCATAGTGCGCCAATCACGTACCAGCAACTAGTGAAACAGGAAAAACGAGAAGCGGCGGTGGTTACAGCTGCCCTCACAGCCAAGGTGAATCTAATGCCCAGCAGGAAGTCACTCACACCGGCGGAGGTGACGCCGGCGCCCGATGAAATACCCACCACCAACCACAGGAACGAAATGACACGTCTGACATGAGAAAATCTAATACACCCCATGATGCAACAACTGCGACGTTTTCAACCCCAACTCAGCAGCAAATGCAGCAGCAGTTGCAGCTCCAGATGCAGAAACAGCAGCAACTGCAGATGCCGCTAGCCCAACACGAGAAAGGAACGGACACTCCGGTCCAGTAACGACATGGTAGGAAAAAAAGAAGGAAAAGCGGAAGGGCATCGGGAATACCACTCGCACCAGAGGAGTTGGGGAGACGTTTAATTTGCTCCAATAGAACTGCCGAGAGTTAAGAGAGAAGAAAAATTGGGAGCCATTCCACTTTGTGAAGGTGGTTGTCCAGCGAAGCAGTAGAGCACCACCACAAATGATTCACCAAAAGACACAAAAGCACGTCACCGAATGTTTCTTCACAGTATATATATATATATCCCTTTGGACACGGTAGTGATGATTGTTATGAGGTTACTATTGTATACACTATTGGGATGCATTACAACTTTGGTGAGATTCTGAGCTAAAGTTAAATCTATACTATAAAGCTTTACATAAACAGAAGCTGCTGCTTTTATACATGTAAAGCAATGACGTAACCCGACTCGAACGCGAGAAGGCCCAATGTTCTCGGTTGTATACAAGGTAAAGTTAAGTCGTAACCGATATTCAAAATCAAAAAGGAAATTATGCCGTTGGATTCTAGTGAAACTAATGTTCAAACTGAACCATGTTTCTACTTAGAAAGACTATTGGGTTTAGAAAGATTAATGAGCACTGCTTTTCTATTTGTTCGCCTCGGAAATCAACCCAACCACTACACCTCCGTTGACCGAATAAATTAAACTGATTTTAAATACTTTTGGAAAATTGGGAAAGTTGTGTCTTGCAAGGCAAATCACTGAAGTCATTTTTCATGGAGGTGCAGCTTGAGTATTTCCTTTTTAATGCGGAAAGTAGTCTGCTTCAATCAAAACAAGGTAAAAAAATACACTGAACGATTAGTACGTTTATTAGTTCTAAAATTGTAACACAGCACGCAAACGACGAAGACACCAATAGAAGGACGTAAGATAAGCGCTGACGTTGGACTGATACATTTAATGGCGAGAAACACAATCAACAGCGATAAACAACTCAGTCATGGTCTATCAACACACATCTTTTGAATGCCAATGAACCGATGTTTGTCTGATACATCGGTCTTCCCTTTTTTGTTCGGTGGCGTAAGCTTATAGAATGTTTATTAGCCACCACTGAGAAATGATCAAAGGAAGTCCTTTTCACTTTGGTCTTGTTATCTGAGTTGCTTCTGGCACATACGAAAACAACAACAGAAACGATGAACACGCAGAATCCTTGAACTATAAATATGTTGCTCCTGTAATTTTTAACAATAAGGTCATTGTTCGCGCTTCACGTGTTGAGCGGTGTCCATTGGTAGGTACACCAGAAGCGGTTCTACCAGCCTCATAGAACACTTAAAATTAATCTTAATATAGGAAAAGCTTTTTAGCGGTTTCGAAACAAGCGAGGAGACATATTTAGTGGTAGGGGGTGAAAATACACCTTCGATACAACTTTGCATCAACAATAAATCAGCAATGCGCAGCACGCGTGATTCAAGCCTCAACAATATTGGAATGTCACCAATATGTCAAGAGGAAAATTTGTCTATTCACCAGTTAATTATTAATATAATTGGAGCAAATTACAGTGAATGAATCTCTTTTTGTCTTGTTTCAAAAAGGAACTTTTACCAAATTATTACCATGTTTCGCGTACTGTATTACAGGAGCCTCAGAAGCATGCTTTTAAGCGCTGGCCCGGGTGATACCGTGATTACGGGGCCCGCGCTTGAAAGCATGATTCAAAGGTTCCGGTATTGCGGTACGTGGAGCACGGTCAGGGGCGCCGGAACAAGGGGTGCAGGGGAGCGACGACTCCCCTATTCTATCTTGGTCAATGGGCTTTTCTTTTTTTTTTTCTGCGTTTACTGACCTTGACCTTTGCCGAGCATCTGGCACCAGCTGTTTTGTGGGGGTCACTACCAGTTCGGCCGGCCCTCGCGGAAGGGCCAAGCGTGGATTAGGGCCGAGCGAGCCGGAACTGCCGAGTGCGGGGGCTAGGCCGGCGACTGCGAAAGGGCCGGGAGGGGTGTCAAGGCCGAAAGAGGGGGGAAGGCCGGGCACGGCGGCAAGGCTAAGGGAGGCGAAAGGGCCGAGAACGGGTGTGGGGATTAGAGCGATCAGCACACGCGTGGCTACTCCGGCGTCGCGGGAATTCGTTGAAAAGAAGACCGATAGATGGCGCGCCCTGTTTTTCGCTCCTTTCTGTTTGGGGACCTGTTTCGTCGGACAAGTTTAGTTTGGAAACCTGTTTTTTTTTCTTTTCTTTTTTTAACGCACAGTTTATTAGCAAAACTTTCATAAGGAAAAATATGAGGGAAACCAACCCGTCCTGGTTTAGAAACCCAGGACGGGTTGGTTTCCTTTATATTTTTAATTGAAAATCCACTCGCTAGGTAGGCCAAAGTAGCAGCCCTCTTATCCGCTAGGCCATGGACGCATGAGGTATTTTGCGTCAACTTTTTAGGAATATAAATAGAAAAAACGAGACTGCACATCTCGTGTTTTTATTTATTTCTTTTTTTCCTTTCTTTCTATCACGAATTTTAGCAATCTCAAATATACTTGCCGCAGCTAAAGGACAGCAAGATGTTTACTTTCAGTCATGATTAAAACTGTTGAGTCCCGCTACGACACCAGAATCAAAATTTTGTAATCGGTGCGAGAAGAGTAGCCGTGGTTCCAGCCGGCCCGTTACGCACCCAGGCATAACTACTCCATGGCCGATCGCACCGCTGAAGTATCGTATCGAAGGTGCAAAAACGGTCTGCTAAAACTGAGGGATCACGGATGGCAAAGCATGCTTGGAAGTCACTGCACGCTAGAGTCACAGCTTTGTACAATAACTGTAGAAGTCACCTGCGTCGCAGACGGAATCTGCGCGAGGAAGACCGATGATTCAGTCCAGCGAGAACGCGCTTGAGAGCAGACGACAGAACACATAACACTTCCAAAAAAAAAAAAAGAAACATAGTGCGTTATCTTTTAGACGATTACTGCGCCCCAACTTCCAAGCAGCACACCATTGTTTGACCAAATAGGCCCGCAAATGGCAAACATTGGCCTCCAATGTTGGCCTAATGTTGATTTTCTCGAAACCGCTACCCGATCCAACGTTGGACCATTAACTAATGCCAATGTAGGACCACGATTCAACCAATATTTAGGCTAATATTGGACAATCATTTATGCCATGGTTCGACCTCCTTTTAACCAATATTTAAGCCCAACGTTGGGCCACAATTTCACCAACACCTAAGCCATCATTGGACCACTACTGATTGTGAATCCTACAACCAATATTGGCATCAAACCTTAATCACTGGCTTATCCAATATTAGCTCCCAACCTTATGCCCTGGCTATTTAAATTTTGGCATCCGATTTCAAGAGCGGGTTGTACTATTATCGGCAGCCATTTTAGCGGACATACAGCTTTCTTTTCAGATGTATTTATAGTGGTCAGTTGAACACTACATATACATCTGAAAAGAAAGCTGCAGTAAACAAGCCACATTCATTGTGGAATTTTTTTTATCGCATCCAGGTAAATATAGAAGCATGCAATTCAAAGTGTACCGTCAATACATTTTATTAAGTATTACGATTAAAGAAAATTTAAAGCAAAAATGAGTGCCAGGATTCCCCCCTGCAAGCTGTAAACCGGGCAAGATCGTGATGGCCGGGATCCCACGCAGAGTTCTGGGTTCACAGTTCCGAAAGAAACAGAATCGGGGGCCTCGATTCAGGTGCCAGTTCTCGCTAGGCCACCTCATACCACTGTAATTTTAAATATTCATTTACCTTTCATCTTCAGTCACTGTCAGTTCTCTTTTACCTTTGTCAATTATAAATATCCAAATAAAATATAGCTTTATTAATCGTCGCCCTTTAATCAACTGTTCGATTAATTGATTCAGTTGCTCTCTAACATAAAATCTCAGGAAGGCCTACCGACTTTTCTATAATGAAAACTTTCTTTTCAAGCGAATAGTTTTCGTTATTTTGTATACAATAAACTTGAGTATTCTAGGAGATAGCAGTACTGCCTTATATAACAAATAGATGAGCAATGACCAAGTAACCATGTAGCGCTCCTCACGTGCCGTCAGCTACTTATCGTCTGCCATGAGCAACAGTTTTGACGGTGCGATGCAAAGCTGGTGAACGCTCCCATCAGCACGCGCTTAGCGCGAGGTAAGCGCTATGCTTGTAGCGCTCCGCTGCATGTGGGAACAGGCCTTTAGACACCTGGGCCGACTTGCTGGAATCAGCGTCCCAGCCGACAATGGGTGAGAAAAAGCACTGCAAAGGGTGGGGCGCGCGAGCGTCTTGAGACGAGGTGTGAGTCGCGCTCAGCTTCTGCGCTGGCTTTGGCAGTGCTTTCCCTAGTCTCAGCTGAGACGCTGTTTCCAGCAAGCCGGCATAGGCGTTAACTGTTGTTTTGTTCGCCCGACTTGTCCTAACTCAGAGCTCGACCGATCTAGTATTAAATACTGATAGTGATTAAAGAAATTAATAAAATAGTAGAAAGGTCAATCCATGAATTGCTTAGCTTTATTCTTGCAATATCATAGGGTTCCTCAACCCAATCTCACCATTTAAGATTACACCTATATCTCTACATTGATTTGGAAAAAAAAAACTTTACATTTACGGAATTTGCGGCACGGAAATATGTAGTTACAAATGTGCTAATATTTCCTTCATAATATTTACCAGTTATAAATCAAATCACTGGCCTTTTTCATCTCACTAGTGTCAAATGTACTACGAAATTAGCAGTTCAACAAATAGTCTGTTATGCGAGAGGAACATTACAGTTGAACAGAACATAACGCTTGAATCAATCAAGAATTTCTAATAAATCACGCACGTAAAAAAAGCTTGACGAGTAAAGAAAATTACTGGCACTCCACTTCCAGCCAACAAACCGAATTTTTGGAAATGAGGGTTAACCAACGCTTCTGTGGTATTCCGCTTTAGATATACTGGGAGGCAAACATCTTGCGACACGAAGACACCCATATTTTAACAGGAAAAATAAAATAAAAATGACTTCGAACATAAAAGAATAACCAATCAGAACGTCTCATACAGTCTATTAGAATAAAAAAAAATACTTACAACTAGGGCTGTATGAGGCCTGTCGGGCTGATCTCTGTGGGTTACAGGCAGGACTCGTCGAATATTCCTGTCACAGAGTTCGACGCAGTCCAAACTCATCGGATCATGACAAAGCGTACATTGCGTAGCAAGAACACATGTCCCCGATGGTCAAGAGGTCCTCTCTTTGTCACTCACATGGAAGGAAGGGCGGTTCGTCGCGTCTTCGGTCCGTCGAAGGTAGTAGTGACATGTATGCACACTACAAAGGAAGGTCACAGGTGTGTAGGGGCTGCCGAGAGTATATCCATGGTTTGGACTAGAGCCACTAAATGAGCTGCGTCTAGAGTTTCGGCACTCCGTTCGCTGACAAGGAAGCTGATGTAATACAGCTTTGCTTTGTCGCGAACTGTTTAAACATTTGTGGAGGACAAAAAAGCGTTTTCTGTGATTTCAGATAAAGCTTCACATAACTGCCAACCATGATTTAAAGCCACAATACGGCCAATGGGGTGGTTATCATTTGAGCCCGTTCTCGTTTCGACGTTCTCACTTGGCCCTTCTCAAAACAACCATTCTCAAAAAGATCTTCTCGCTTTGACCCGTCGTATTTGGCCCTTTCCCGTTTTGTCTTTTGCATTCCAACCCTCCTCATTAGGGCCCGTTCTCGTTTCGCCCTTCCCGCCTAGCCCTTTTCAATACAGCCATTCTCAAAAATATCTCACTTTGACCCGTCGCACTTGACACTTTCTATACCAAAATCGTTTTTTTAGGGTAAAATTAATACATTGATATACTTTGTGTGTGTGTGTGTGTGTGCCACACTGCAGGCGTACTCTCTCTGCTAAGGATTTTAGCAGTGCGTCGAGGTCGTCCTAAAAGGCTACTAGCTGACAATAAAACAGACCAACTATATATTGCAGCCAGATCATATTCCGAAATGTCACGTTGTTCGAGGTCTCTCAACTTTGACAATGCCGCCACTTCTATTATGCAGTGGTTCTCAAAAGGGGGTCTGCGAAGACATCCTAGGGGTCCGCGGAGCCCTAGGTCTCATCAGTCACGCACGGCAATATTAGTTCTCTTTCTTCACATTGAGAAGAAACGTTCCAAATTTTGGGAGAGTACTCTCGTGTGTATGTCAATGAGATAAATCTACTTTACATTAGCAGTTAGTTATATCTATTTATTAAATCATTATCATGATAACTTATACCTTTCTATTCCCCGCACCCCAACGGGGTCCTCCATCATCTCCGCCTTTCTACAAGGCGTCTGCGAAACATCAATGGTTGAGAACCACTGCTATTATGTATGCTATTTGTGTTCAAACAAAGTTTCCGAATTAACTGTTCATCGCTTTTTTTTCTTGGTTGCTTAGATGAAGGGAAGTAGGCGTCAATGTACGATTCTCAGTGCGTACCTCTACACATAACATATATCTGATGGTATGTTGGGAACCCAACTAAGGTAAGGCTCATCAACAAGGCCGCGAAGGCATAACAACGTTAGAAGCATGCCGAACTACTGTCATTCGGTCGTAGCGCGAACGGGCGAAATGAGAATGGGGTCCAGTTGCGAAAAACACGATTCGGACCTTATGAGAAGGTTCAAACGAGAAGGACCAAATGAGAAGGGGTCGAAATGTGCACGGTTGAAATGCGAATGGGACGTTTTGAGATACCGTTACTCTGAAGCGTAGTTTATTTAGTGGCACAAGTTTTGACAATCCGCATGTTCAAGATCGCACTTGGCATTAAGGCGGAATGCGCTGCTGGTGATTGGAGCTCTAAAAACACCGTTTTTGCCGTTTCCAGTAGAGGTAGCGTGGATGGCGAAGATGCCGAGCCGCTTCGCACGAGAAAATCAGTCCGCTAAGCAATAAAATGCACTAAAACAACTTAAAAACTGGCACCACGATGTCCTGATATGCGCACGTTGATCTTGCAATTATTTTCTCTTGAAAAAAATAGGTTTCTGCCCGTTTTCAGTTCCCGGTTGCACAACACTGTTCGCGATGGCGAACTTCGTCGAATTTTGCCGAATGTTCCCCGAACCAGTCGAACAGTCCCCACCGTCCTCCAGTCGACCCCTACCTTATCGTGTGGCCTTGGTCAACGCGACCTCATTTTCTGTGTGTGTTTCGCTGGCTGGACTCCGTCACCCCTGAGCTGACAGGATAATGGAAGCCAAGGTGTTCGGTGAACCAATCGTACGTCTAACTTTAATCATGTGATCACGCTCCTTCCCGTAACCACGCGCAGAGAGCGGGGCAGGTGATGACTGATCCGGCGGGCGCGTAGCTCCCCCTGTACTGTCAGCTTAGGAATGAACGGATTCCTTGTCGCTCAAGGACGCCGAGTCCTCTTCGCCCACAAAGGAGATTTCTGTGGGGAAAACGGGAGGGTAACTGTTCTCTCACCACGTCTCTCGCCCTTTCTGAGGGAAAGAGAGGGTGCGCCATGGAGTTTAGCCGAGCGACCTTGGTAAGGAATCCGTTCCGAGGCCGTTAGGCTCGCCCCTCCCCTGTGCTCTCCCCTTTCTCAAATACTTCCGTCTGTCTCTGCTCAAATTTGCTATCCGGGTGTCCCAATTTTCAAAACGAATGAGGTAAAGTTTGCTTATATATATATATATATATATATATATATATATATATATATATATATATATATATATATATATATATATATATATATATATATATATATATATATATATATATATATATAAAAGAAAACTCTAGAGCAAAAGGACAAAAAGCGACTGAGACACACGAAGCTCGAAACTCAACTTGAAGCCTACTGTCAAAATTAAAAAGAGACAATAAAAATAAAATGGTTACCAACGAACAAAAAAAAGGGTCGATATAAATTTCAAGAAAATTGCCGGCCTTGTTGGCGTTCCCTCAGAGCACCATTGAAGCTAACTAGATTATGCTTAAAAATAAACAAAAACAAAAAAGCATGCGCTCAAAAAAAAAAACAAAAAAAAAATTCACAGAAACATGTGGGATGCGCTACATCGGTAGTCTAAAATATCAACGACATATGGGCGATCGTACGTATGTAGCATGATAGCCCCACGTGCAGAATCCCTGTGCAAGCTTCAACCAGCATTGTTCCAATGACGGCATGATTACGTTACACACGCTCGCGTGCCCACTTATTGTCGCTTAATTAGAAGCAAAGTGCTCCGCCGTCATGGTGAGGACCCGGCCACCTTATCTGAGGATTCGCGTCATTCGCTCCTGATGAAACTGGCCATTTTAAGCAGGGGCAAAAGGACGGTGTGTCAGTCGTGGTCATTTCACACGGAGCTTTTGTCATCGGTTGCTTCCGTGCACCACCCGATCGTACATAGGTCATCAACATTCTGTAAAGCGGTCTCCTTCATGGAACTTCGAAGTCCACTGTAATAAGTGTTCGTGTGATCCTTTGCTGGATAAAACACAGATTCCGGGGAAGTAGGAATCCAAAAAAGCGGCAGAAAGTGTAAATGAGTATGACGGTTGCATGAGTGCGTCGTCACTCATTTCATCAAATAAGGAATTCAGGTTCATTTGGGGTGAGGTATAATAAAGTGTGTATATATGTTCGTTTTCTTTTTTTTAAAATAAAATTTAGTTGTTTGTAGCGCTCCGAGTGTGCACGCCTACTTCTTTGTGCTCATTTCTTTTGCGCCTTTAAGTATAAGATTTTGCATCTAACTCACTTCTGGTTAGACTCGAAATCGAAACCAACATTGTCGTCTGCTATCAGTGCCTTGACGCCATGTTGGAGGCATTCTGCGTCTTATTGTGGCAGCGGTAGTGCCGTAGTCAGAGAGCCGTCTTTTTATAATCACAATTCAGAATATAATTTTCCCTAGTCAATTGCAAAGAGGTTCCTCATCTGACACGAAATGTTGTCCATAAACCCGTAGTTGGGGTACGAAGCTTGTCTAACATAATAATCTAGAGCGAAAGTTCCATGCATTTGGCCACGACGGAATGGCGAGGCATAGACGCGTGGACATAACGGCGGCCCTAGTTGGCGGTCCCGATGAACCCATTTTGGTTCAGGCGCCTTAATATGCACAAAGAAACAGCAAACCATATATAATTTCTGTACCACGCTATTTTCTTTTTTACTTTGCAGAAATACACCTGAATCGCACGTTGACAAAATTAAACAAAGTTTACAAGCGCTCGAGTAACTTCAACTTCTGGAGGCAAAGCTAACACGCCTAAACCAGCCTATTTAAGCATGCTTCCAGTAATAAGCTAAAGGTATTTCCAGACTAAAGCGTGTTTCACATGCAGCGGTTTTGGCCCTAGAGCGGCGCGATTTCTTCCGTCCCGGCGCTTTGGCCAGCACCAGCGGTTGAGCGGCACGAGCGCCGCGACGGCAGAAATCGCGCCGCTCTAGGGCCGAAATCGCTGCATGTGAAACACGCTTACCACTGACCATTATATGCCACTGCGTTCTTGCAATGTCGATGAGTAGATTCTGCATAACCTTTATGTGCGCGTTTAGCGTGACATAAGAACATTGAAAAAGCGGGTTCAAAACTTCGATCCACGAAGTTCCTTCGGCGTGGCTCAAGGGTACTCCGGCAAGTTTTATGCTATCAGCTCCACTCAATATCGGTGACCTAAATTTTGGTCCCAAATCGCCGCTTCGCCTGTTATGGCTTATCTGTCGACGCCTTTGTATGGTAAGGGGTACCAGTCCTCCTAAAAATGGTGCAATGTCCATCGTGCCCGCACTTTATCCCAGCCTGTCTTTAGCCAAAAAAATAGGTAAGCTTTTGTCGGTGAGCTTTTGTCCGGTGAGCTTTTGTCCGGCTACCTAGTGAGCTCGTGCACAAATAGGAACTCAGCGCAACGTCAATTGCTTTCTCATAGAAACGCGGTTAATTAATCTTAATTCTTTTTTTTTACTCGCCTTGCAATTTTTTTACATCTCTTTTAAGCATCTCTGATTGTTCTTCCCCACCATGGCAATCCCGTCGCTTCTGCTTTATGGCATACCGCTCCCGTCTACGTAATCGTTCAGGATTTTCATAATAAAATTGATCCCTGAACGTTAAGCGGGGGTCACACTGCTCATAAATCCTACGAAGGACGGTCTGCGGACAGATTCGAACGCGAGTCACCGCGAGGTCCATTCTTCGAATGCTGCAGGGCAATGAGTTCAAGAAGAAACATGGCACGCGGCATTCGAAACACGGGTCTCGCGGTGACTCAATCGTGTCTGTCAGACTGTCTTTTGTATGAGGTGTAAGCGGTGTGATCCGGGTTTCAATTTAGAATTCTGTCGGGCCTTTGGATCAAAAAGGAGCAAATCCTATTCCGTAGTTCTCCTCATTTGTATTGTATCCAAACGTTTGCTTAGTAGACTTTTTCTTTGCAAATTACCTAGATCGGTCGCACAGATGATTCGGAGTGCACAGAATGTGTAATATGTGCGATAGGCTTAGTTTCCCTCGTAGGAATATATATATTTTTTTTTTTGGCCACCTCAGACATCACACATCAAGTATACTCCGAATTTATCTTTGGGATCATGGTAAGTTTATTTTTCTTCTGTTGGCTGGGGTGCAGAAAAAACTGAGGTTCTGCCTCTTGCCTTTCACTGTGAGGGCTCATAAAGTCGGAAGTAGTAGTACGCGACGAAATGAAGCTTCTGACCTCGCCGCGTGAAGACACTGCGCCAGTCAGCCTAGAGGGGAGCCAAGAGGCTTCTATGCAAACAGGGCTTGTGCCCCTGCCCTTTTGGGCAAGCACATAGAAGACAAAGATGTTGAGACAATTTAGGAGCCCCGTGTATTATAGCGAAAGCTAGAGCACGAGTTCATAGCAGTGCAAGAGGATCTGGATGCACGAGAGCTAATGCAGCGGGATTACGTTGTTTCGCTTTTCCACACTTCACTCTGCTGTGACAATCGCTCGCTCGCTCGCTCAAAATGTGTGTTAAAAAAAGAAAAGTTGTTAGGCCGCGGTGGAAGAAACACATTTTTCCTCCACCGCGCTCCACGCCAGACTCGTCAAACCAAACAGATCTCCAAACAGAAAGGAGCGAAACCAGGGCGCGCCATCTATCGGTTTTCTTTCCAACGAATTCCCGCGTCGACGAAGGAGCCACGCGTGCACTGATCGCTCTAATCCCCACCCCCGTTATCGGCCCTTACGCTTCCCTTAGCCTTGCCGCCGTGCCCGGCCTTCCCCCCTCTTTCGGCCTCGACACCCCTCCCGGCCCTTTCGCAGTGGTGGGCCTAGCCCCCGCACTCGGCAGTTCCGGCTCGCTCGGCCCTAATCCACGCTCGGCCTTTCCGCGAGGGTCGGCCCAGGGGGGATGCTGCCGTTTTGTGGCTGCCTCTCTGTTTTCGTCCAGTCAGATTTCCAAGTGTTGTATGGGTGTTTTATCCCCCGCCAGGTTTACGCTGGGGGTTTATCCTTCGGGCTAGGCCCTAAATGATCGGCTTTTGTGGTGATAACTGTGTCGAGTCTATCGTAAGGCTCTTGAAGGAGCCAGGCGTTTTGAATTACCATATTCCCTTGACGTCATGGACCACGTGATTTAGCCAAGGTGTGTCAGTATTTCGTCTCGTGTAACCACTGCTAAAAAAGGAATGTCTCAGGCCGAAACGTCGGCGAACTTTATAAATAGTATGTTTTGTACAACTCCAAACAACCGTCTCAAGTGTGTTTTTCTGCAGTGCATACTTTTTGGCATCCTGCGCAACTTTTTCTCCCGCAACATCCCTCACGTCTGAAGGAAAACGGAGTAAGCCTGTCTAAACGGAAGTCCGTCCTAAAAACCACATTAACGTTAAACTTTGCACCCAAGGCTTTTAGGCTATGAGAAAAACCATGACAATAAGGTGGTTTTTAGGACTTACTTCCGTTTAAACAGGCTTACTCCGTTTGCCTTCAGACGTGAGGGATGTTGCGGGAAAAAACACAGAGATCCCTCAGTCTCCTGTGTCACAGAGGTAGTCTACAAGATCCCCTTTGACTGTGGATTGTGTTATGTTGGTCAGACGGGGCGTTGTTTTGAATGACCGACTTGTGGAGCATAAAAGGCGTGTAAAGAATTTGGCGCAGAATTCTGAATTGGTTAATCATGTTAGTTCTTGTAATTTTTGTTCCCCTCTTTGGGAAAAAACTTATCTGTTGTGTAACGAAAAAGAATTGTTTAGAAGGCTAATTAAGGAGCCTTTATGCATTCGCGAGCGAAGGAATTGTGTCAGCCAGCTGTCCTTGGTGATCACTGATTGAATGAAAGAGTTTCTGCTTGTATGAGGGGAGCTTTGTAAACCTTGAAAAAGGGGGGGGGGGGGGGGGACCGGGAAGCGTTTATTTGGAGTAGGAAATGGGGATTAGGCTTTAGCGGTTTGGAGGTCACCATGTGTGGTGACCGTGGGGTTGTTGTTCTAGTGGTCGGCTCCCTTTCCGAAGGTTCTTGGAGCCGGGGAGTGGCTTAGGCCGTCTGGGGTGAACGCGTTGGCCGTCTTGTTTTTGCTTTTGAGTTTGTTTTTTTGCCCTTTCTCTTTTCCTTTTGTGTAAAAGTCTATTTATTGGTATGCTCCTATCAATAAAACTTCAGCTGCGTTTGAGATTTTGTTGTGTTCGTCCGTTTTTTTATTGTTCCCCATCTCAGGGTTTACAAGATGTGGACCCTATACCCCGGGCAGGCCCCCCGAAGCCACTTAGGCGTCGCACGCTCGCGGTGTTCTGGGAAGTTGGATTGACGAACAGAAAGAACCGATACGCGAGCTTCCCTCAAACGAGCGTTTTTGTTGCTCGAGCGAAGCTTTTCTCGGTGTCACCTTATAATGGACCGCAGAGGGCGCTACGAGCCATTCCAGCCAAACCAGCTCCGAGTGTCACACCCTCTCTGGAGTGCTATGCGAAGCTCAAGGTCATGTGATTCTCTCTCAGCCCTCAATGGGCAAAGACTGTCTCTAGCATCCGCTACGGTCCACTGTGCGGTGGAACGGAGCATGGTATGAGCATGGAGAATAGAAGGGGAGAGGGCATGGGACGTCAGCCGCAAAGCCTCCACAAGCCACGCTCCCTTGACGCCTCACCTCTTTCTCATTTTTCTCCTTACTCCTCACTTATCAGCCTAACATGACCACATCAATTGACCGTAGCTAGCCTTCGTCTAGCCTTCGATCTGATAAAACCTACCGGACGGGGCGCGCAAGCCTGCAAGGAATCCTTCTACAATCAACCATCCATCTCGCACGTGACATGTCACGCACACCAATCGCCAGAGTGATCTGCGGTCACGTTGGGCACATTATCGTTTAAACATTTTATGACTAGGCTTCACCTGGCGCTTGGATGAGAGGAGAAAACAGAGGGCGCTATTGGAGTGGTTCCGAAAAGACAGGTCGTGGGGCCGGGTGCGTTGCGGTTTTCGGGGCGCGTCGAAGACGCGCTGGAATCCACGCGCCTCTGGTTAACAGTAATAGTAAGGAGCGCTGCGTTGTATTAGAAGCACGAATTCACCCCTGACAGCATCGCTGGAACTCCAGCGGGGCCCCACTGGGTCTCCCGATCCAGTGACTTTAGTGGAATCGAGGCCACCCCGGGCCTCTTTCGAAGTGCGCCCCATCACTCCTCCCTTCCCCAGCCGACAGTGAAAGGGGGGGGGGGGGGGGGGTTCGAATCCCGAAACCCTCCCCCTGGGTACGGCCCTGCTTTTTGCTACATCTTACAGATCACCGCGAAACCGCACAGGACACCGAGACCGTGGCTTGGTTAGGCCTACGTCATCCACACAACTCAGCTCACCTGGACTTGGGCGCGTACCAGGGTTTAGAATGACAGTACAGTACATACCATAAGTTAAAATAAACAACACGAAATCTGGTTATATGCAGTAACTGTACCTTAAAAAAAACTGACCGCATTCCCGAGGTTTATGATAAGTTTCAAGCTGCCGTCTGCAACCAGCGACGAATCTGACGAAACTCCGAATGTGCCAAATATTCGTCGCGGGAAGTTCAGAAATTTACGAATCTGTCCGAATCCGAATCTCCGGTGATTCGTCCCATCACTAGTTGCAACCCTCGTGATGACGACCATGGTTTCAATAACGAGGAGATACCTAAACAGGTAAGAAATTGCGAATCATTTTGCTGAAAGAAATTGGCCATTCGGCTCGCATCAAGTTTGTTCAGGTTTGTTCCCGTCATTTCGCTTCGAAAAAAAAAGTATCTCTCAAGTTTTTTACTGCACCTGGTCCGCTAAATTGAACAATTTTAAGTCGCGTATTAATTGTACGTCGCACACCCACCTTGCTCGCGGACGCCATACAAAAAAAAAAAAACGAGTAAATCATTTTGAAGGATTGCAGGTGGCATTCAGTTGATCCAACGGCGTTTTAGCGAACGCCAACTTCTCTTCGACACTTTAGCGAATGGTAGGCCGCCACGAGGCGACGTTAGTCGGTGGGTTAAGTCAGAGCCGTATATTTAGAGAGTTTGGTCAATGGAAGGCGCAAGCATGCAGAGCCAGGGCGTGCGGCAGACTCGGAAAGAGGGCTTGGCATGCTCTCTTGACCAACCAGAAGCCGAAAAGAATCCCCTAGCGGTGGTAGCGAGAAACAGCTCTGATCGAAGGTCTATGTGCGTATATGCTTTTAATAAGTGCGTAAGAGTGAAGTGTAGCAACTCTTTGTGGTTGAAAATAGGGTCCACATGTTGTTTTGATCATGATCATGCAGAAAGATGTAAGAAACGAATGCGGCGCTCAACTCTGTTTTGCTCGGACAGAGTGTTGCCGCTCGGACGGCAGATTCCCGGCCCTCGGCGTTTGGCGTACGGATTATGTCGATCGTTCGGCTAGTCGCACTCTTCCACCATCATTTTTGATGAGCGTGATTGAAACATCACGTGTACCATATTTTCAGCCATCGAGAGTTACTCCAATACAGTTGTCAGGTTTGTTTCTCACGACCACCGACAGGGTATTGTTTTCGGCTTCTGGTTGGTCACATTCGAATTTCTAAAGACGCCCTGGAACACGCCCAGCCCGCTTTCGGCCAATGGCGCCTCCTCATTTGTCTCCTATACTTCCCAACCAATGGCCAAACTCTCTACATATACGGCTCTGGGTTAAGTGGGATAACATTTATATGTGCCTGTTTCTTGCATCATGATAGAATTCAAGCTAGCTGTTCGAATATCGAGCAGTGAGATTTGAGAAATTTCAGCCTACTAAACTAGTCATTCGGTTGAAAGCAGATGATCACATCGTTGTCTGCTTTCAGCAGAGTGCTTGCGGTGCTTATCGGGAGATGGAGCCACAAGCGTAATTCTGGGATGGGTATAGTTCCTATATTTGAGAGAGTGAGCAACTGAAACTATGGGAAGCGCGTGCAGATTAATGACTGCCCTTACGAGAGATAGTATAATGAAAAAAACAAAACTGGAGTGCACTTATTATCGGTCGCCCAAAAGTCTCTTTCTATGTGTGAATTTGTTGGATATCTTTTTTGTATGAATGCATTATCTTCTTAACTTGTGACATGGTCTGGAGAGCGCCTCTGTAGGCGCAATGCTATTTTGACGGCTGCTTTGGGGGGGGGGGGGGGGGAAGAAAGTGCAACTTCCGAATGAGGTTGCTTTAGAACCCAATGCATACATGGCAGCACAAAAGAAAACGCTTGACGAGATAAGTGTGGTACTAAAAGATGTTGGCAAAATGGGGAAAAACGAAGTCCCCATTTCGACAATATTTCTTGCTCATGGAAGTCACCAGTTGAGGGGTCAAACAGTGAGATTGTTTTGTTTTTTTTGTTTTTTTTAACTTAAGCATTGACACTGTCATAAGTGAACATAATTTTATTGCAAGCAGCTAGTCCTCTAATTTTCTTTTTGGTGCACGAGGAGGCCCGGGAGGACGCTGACTGCTGACGTAGGACCACAGGTATAGGAGTGAAGTCTTGTAAGATAGGTCATACGAGGGGTGCCATGGAAGCGTATCGGTCCGTGGAGCAAGGCAGCCGAAACACGTTGCCGTAGCTCCTGAACCACTTGTTGGCGACTGCGCGACAAAAGGAATATGTCATTTACGATCGATAACGGAGCCAATGGCAAAACGGTATTTGTCCACCAGTTTAACTTGTAGAAAGCTAACTAACACCATTGCAATTAATTTTGTTTTTCGTGTAAGCTTGTCCTACCGTATTCCACCTGTACGGGCTATGGCAACAAAAAAAAAATAATTATACTTTTTCATATCAGTTTGACATTAGGGCGTAATTGAGTATAGTACTTTTGAAATGTAATTTACTTGCATTTTCAACTAATTTGCTCAGAATGTAGCTAGTTTCATATAGAATTACTAGCTAAAAAAAAAAACAGAAATACCTTTCAAAAGTGATACAATTTTTTTTTCTTTTCAAGCTACGCGACATTCACGAAAATTCCCTGATAGCGTTTTTCCTCCTTAAAATGCATTTGTCGTTTCTTAGACTGATCGCTGAGGATTATTTACATGACGTTTTACATACTGGACACATTTTATTCCTGTATTCTGCCTACTTCATTAGTTGTATAGGATACGGGTTTCTTTCATTATATTATGACAGCGCACCAAGTTTTTTAGTGTTCTTTATTCTTTCAGCTTGATGGTAAAACATAATTTAATGGCTTCCTCAGTCTTATTTTTTCACTTGTTCCTGTCCCTCGCGCAATTTGTAGTTCAAAAGAATTTTGTATTGTTAGTAGGCACTCGAAGCATCTTATGTAAGTTAAAAGTATTCTAATGACTGACAAATGGGGTGACAAGGTATTGGGTGCATTAATCATTTTAGTCTTTCTTTTCTGCTGAAAATAAAAGTCTCTCTCGTTTTACGTAAGACATCTTCCAATTGTTCCAGAGTCTGCCGCGGCTTGTTGCGTCACCTACCTTCGAGTTTGCCTTTGGTCATTGATATACTACTGCCGAGACCAGTTATAAAGAAGTCAACGGGAATCAGAAATCACTTTGATATATCTGCTATTTCGTTGTAACCGACTTCGGTTAACGAAGTACAAAGGAAATGAGAAATCATGATCGCTTCGCTGTAACCGCTATTTCGTTATAACCGACTTCGTTATAACCGGTCTCGGTACTCTTTCGTTGAATTAAAGTCTTTGCGCCACTGCTACCAAGCAAACGGCAGCAGTCTACCAGAATGCGAAGCTTCTGAGCTGAGCTGTCGGGTTGTACCTTAAAAATCATCACCCTTAAACCAAATCAACCTTTATTCGCGTGGTGACGAGAACATAAAGCTCTCGAGTGAGGCAGTCTTTGGAACCGCACGTGCTTATAATGCTTGACTCACCGGCAATCTCGAAATCAATTGTGACTGCCTGCAAGCAACTCATTGGAGACTGAAATTGCATAGCGTAGGAGCATAGCCTCCTCTATACGGAGAAAGCCTGGCACATCGACGACGGAGCCATAGAGCGCGCGGCCGCTGGAAAAAAGGAGAGGAGGAGCGCGCCGAACGGTGACCAAGATGGTAGCGCAGAGCAGAAAGGGCAGACCTAGACAGCGAGCGCTTGGGTCATGAGCGGCCGCTCCCCGAACCACGCTTGTTTTTGTGTTTTCGTCACCGTCGTTTTTGTACTCCGGGAGAAACGGGCGCGGCGATTCGAAAGGGCGCAGGGAGAAACGGGAAAGCATGGACGTTGAGTTTCTCCTCTCCACGATAGCGACAAGAAAAGAGAGAGAGAAACAAAAAAGATTGTTTCTGCGTTTGGCCGCTCGCTCTTTTGTGGCGCTAGCGGGCAAGGTTCTCTCCGCTCCCGTTTCTCCGCCCCTCCTTTCCCATTTACGGCGGCCGTCTTTTCACGCGACGCGCCAGGCTTTCTCCGTATAGAGGAGGCTATGGTAGGAGACTCGCGGGTTATTTTTTTCGAAGTTTGCTTCGGTATACACTTCGTTTCTTGGTAGCGACTTTGCTATTTATTGTTTTTTTTTTAACTTTCCCGGAACTTACTCCACTTGTTTCCGTAGAACACGGGACAGCCGGCGTGTAGCGTGAGCTTCTCTACTGCACCGCTGGTTTTCAGGTTCCACCAAAACGCGGCGTCGCCCTGTGCAATAAACCTTCAGGTCAGGCCCTTTTGTTTGTTCACTTATATTGAGTAGCTTTTCTTATACTTTTTGAAATGGCGGTCATCAATGTCATTGGTGGAATCTTACACTCTAGAAAAAAGGGTGTATTCTTAAAGGCGGTAAGTTGGGCTAGTTGGTTTAACATCGTCAAACGTGAAAACAGCGCAAAAAATTGAACAAAGGACAAGTGAGAGGAGTGCACTCCTTTCACTTTTCCTTTGTTCAATTTTTTGCGCTGTTTTCACGTTTGACGGTGTATTCTTACACCCTTTGTCCCATATAAGACACCCTAACACTTCAGAGCGACGTACAGCGCACTTGCTTCAATCTGACGGCACTAACTTTCACGAAAGGCTTGATAGCCGTGTGGTACAACTTATTAAAATAGGTAATTCACGTGTTACTGGCTACAAAAATATAATCCAGGTTTTTTTGGCCCTACTGCAAAACTTCAGTGTTTTTCTTTTCTGTGGTCTTTGATACGTACTTTAGCTATTTAATAAGTTATATCCCACCGTGATCAAGCCCCTCGTAACATTGGGGGCCGTCTGTTCGACTAAAGGACGCTGTACGTGGAAATTAAGTTTTGGGGTGCATTATATGAGACAGAAGGGTGTAAGGTGATTCCCTTTTCTTTTTAGAGTGTAGAATAACCCCTCGCGTAATTAACCGCAGGCTAATGGACCAACTAAAGAAATTAATTGTCGTTCAGTAGTAGCATCACAAAGCGCGAAATGGGGTCCCTAAATTTCCTTCCCTCGACGGTGATGGCATTAATTGTAGTACCGGACGCGGACATCACGCGCTCGCAAGGAAAATCCAAACGAATCGCCGGGAACGAAATGCCGCCATACATCACAAACAACGCGAAGAACTTGGGCCGCGAGACGCGCTTGCACTCGCTTCAGAACAAAGAAGCAAAAAGGCGCCCCTTTGTCGCACTGGCGTGCCAAAAGCAGGGGCAACACAAAGTGTAATGAGTTAGTGTGGAGAAACTGTCTTCATTTGTGGAGACAGGGTGGAGCGAAGCGGCCCTGTGTCGTGCAAGGTAAGCGGGTAAGCAATCCGTGGATGTCCTAATTGTGGGCGGCATCTTCGGCAGTTGCATTGTAAATACGACTTTCTCTCAGAGCCTGTTGGAATTGGAGTAAGCGTGTTGAAAGCAGGATAATTAGGGAGTTTTAGATGACCTTGTTTACGCCTCCGCTAACCCTCCACAACGAAGACACCGCCACTGCGCCTGCGCGCCGATGGCCTTGGCTGTAGAGTTCCGGGTAGCGGAGGGTTAGCGGAGCGAGAAACACGATCTACTAAAACTCCCTATTGTAACGCGGCAGTGCAGTGCAGTGCCCTTGCACCAGCTCGCAGAAAAAGAGAACCAAACATTCGGAGCTATCTCAACCAAGGAGTATGTTGTTGTTGGTTTTTTCTTGAAGCGACAGACATCGTTTACTACACTGGAGAGGATGTCCGTTGTCAATGTACTTAGATGTTGTAGGTGTCGTAGCAGGGTGTAGGCCATCCGTCGTCGCTATCGTCAAATGCTCGGAGAAGATCGCCCGCCGCCGCGGTGTTCTCAAGATTCGATCCTGGGTCTGCAGCGTGTGAAGCCGGCGCCTTACCACAGAGCTACGCCACAGCCTCGAAAGCCAGGGGCATTTGATAAACAGAATTTGCAGGAGCCTCGTGTTGCGCCGGCTAGGTGGCCACAATTACTGTACCGCCGAGATTGAACTTTCTTTTTTGATCATTCTTGATTTATTTTAAATCTAGTTTGAGCTAATTATTAAAATTAAAAGCTTGGGCTAAAGGTAGCCGAAGCCGCCCTACAAGCTTTGGCATGTTTGTCGCTTGGCGGTGGATCGGAGATTCATAATGGTGACGTCATCGAGACACCTCGCCGTGGCATGTCGTAGCTGTCGCCGTGACTGTATACTGTCGATTCAAGAAAGGACGGCGCATTTTTAGAGCAACGCTGTTATGTGCTAGGATCTGGAAAAAAAAGGCGTTCGTGCATGTTAAAAAACAAACAAAAAAAAACTCCCGTTTACACGGCGCTCCTTCGTTCCGATTGCTCGTGGCAAGTGTCAATAAAACAGGGACAACCCGCGTGAGTCAGACTTCCTTGGCATTATCAGATATACTCGGCGACAACTTTTCTTGGCAATGCAGTGGAAGGTACAGGCCCGCGTTCCCTCTCCCATTTTGAGTGCACGCAGGCTCTCCTCCTCTCCCCATTTCCGGGGAGAGGAGGAGAGCACGCGCACACTCAAAATGGGAGAGGGAACGCGGGCCTGTACCTTCCACTGCATTGCCAAGAAAAGTTGTCGCGGAGCATAGTTAGGTCCTGTTCCCTTGATATCATCTATGGTCACCGACTTATCTCAGCTAAGAGTGCGCTGTGACGAGGCTGAGGGCAGAACGCGCCCATCTATCCTTCTTTTCTTTCGCTTCTGCGATGCTGATAAAAACACTTGGGCTCAATCGAGAAAAAAAAAAAAAAAACTGTCCTTGAGGTGTGCCTCGAAAAATTCGGTTTAGAACTTACAACGTCGTGTATCGAAAGACTTGATCGCCTTTTTGCATGTATCTGTTTTTTATTCAATCAATATAGCGATTCGCTGTAACGTCGCTGTAAAAACTAAAATAGCTACCAACCAATGGCTGCGTTCCTTTGTCTCTTGACGTAGCCATTTCCTATCGACGTTATCAGTTGCCCTTTCGACTCGCCATGGGTAGGCGGCCGCGTGTTGTTCGCTCTTGGAGGAAGAGCCCCCCTACAAGGATTGTCGGCGCGCTCAAAAGCGCGAAAGCGTACGAAAGCGTCGAGAAGCCGAACGCGCAGCGGCCCAGCCTGGTGCGGTCGATGGTGTGGGTCCACCGGCTTCGATCGATCCTCCACTCACGGCCGAAGAACGTGCCCGTCTAAAGCATCATCGGCTACAAAAGCGGGAGTTTGAACGTCGTCGCCGGGCGAAAATGACCGACGAAGATCGGGCCGCCGATGCCAAGCGGAAACTAGTAGCTTTTGTCGTAAAGATAGCAGCTCCGTTGGTCCTCCATCTTCACGTGAAGTAAATGGACTCACAATTTCTTTCTCTGTTTTTCTGTCACTCTCTCTCTCTTTCTCTCTCTTTTGCGCTCTTTCTCTGGGAAAGCCGGACGCGTGCTCGTTCACGAAGCATCATAGCGCCGCCATATGTCTCGACACGTGATGTGTTAACAACGCCGGGAGATGACGCGGAGGCTTTGTGTTCAATCAGTTCGGAGGTGAGCGCTGCGTGAGTGTTTGGCTGGCAGTCGGCCTGTCGACTGCCATTGCTGGCACCTAACCGGATCTGGTTAGGTGCCAGCCCTATAACGCATTTTATGTAAAAAAAAGAGAAAACCAAGCGTTTTGAACATAATGTTTAGACGTCATGCCCTTAAGCAAAGCGCACATGAAGGCACCCTTTAGCTTGAACAACTCGCGTACTACTTGTACAACATTATTTATCTATTTCTATTTCCCTCTTTTTCTTCCTATCTTTCTGTTTCTCTGCTGGATCTACGGGAAAATAGAAATATGTTGACGCCTAAACCTACAGGTCATTTGTGGTAAAAAACGGGTAAACAAGGGGAGAACTCTTAACCTTTTTCGGAGTCAGTCTTACTCCGAGTTTTGGAAAAACGGTGGCTCCGCCTTCTTCAACGTCACTCATCTGTAAAAAAAAGAAACAAAAATTTGCCATCAACTACAGGGGTTAATGTGAGCCGCAATTCTTCGAAAGACCGGCTGGAATTTGGCTGCTGCTGTTCTTGATTGTGGTTTTTCTCCGCTCAGTCGACAATTCGGCTACATCTCCTTGAGAAGAGCTTGCCGATTTTTTTTCTTTTTTTTGGTTTTCGGCTTTTTAAAGTTCGCGATTGGAAGCCTACAGCTGTATTCGCACAGCTTGTACACCATACAAACGACACTATGTTCGTCGCAGACTTGATCACATAATTGTCTGCTGACACGCCTAAAACTCGAAGCATGTTCGGGTTCGCTTCATGCACACCTATGCTACAAACATATGTGCAAATAGTTTTTTTTTAGCCCATGTGACATTACTAATATGCATAGAATAAAGGTGTCTGCAAACCAGGGTGTAAGATAGACAGGTGGGTAAACGAGAGCCAAATGAGCGACCGGATTGTGTCCCCCTCGGTTTTCTCTTTTTCTGTGGCGCCATCTATGTGGAGCAGCGCGAACTCTCACTCCGGGTGGGCGACCTTTGGCGACGGGCTGAACTGACGGAGATGGTTTCTCGTGGATTTTCAATGAAGGACTGTCGTGCTCTCGTTTTATTTTCCGCACTCTCCCATAGATTTCCATCCAAATCCGATTCCGATTTTTTTTCCTCTCGCCGCAGCGCCACCTGTCGCAAATCGGGGGTACCCGCAAGCAGACGAGTACACAATCCGGTCACGGCGCGGAGGTAGACTTCTATGGGCCGTTTCCCCACCTGTCTATCTGACACCCTGCTGCAAAATCTCCTTTGTACGATGAGTTAGCGATCTATATATCGCTGTAACGGCGGCTTATTGGTGACGGTTTCCGTACGTTCGCAATGAGACTACGAAGAAGTATAAAATTGGCTTATTCGCGGTCTGATGTATGCGCGGGGCACTACTCCACAGAATTAAGAAGAGTAGAAAGATTAGAATTTCAAGACGGTTTGGGCGCACATTCCGCGCACCACTAAACGTAGCATAATAAGTAAAGTACTCAAACAGGATCGGTCCCTGCGAGACAAGGTTTAGGAAGCACGAAAGAAAAAAAATTATGAAAATTGAAGTGTTGAATTATAAAACTAGATATATTCTTAATAAAAAAGGAAAGAAAAAAAGTGCGCTGCTAACAGAAGAAGCATCAAGCGTCCCAGGTACAAAAAGGACCACTTACGTAGATCATAAGCGTGGCCAATCTATCGCCATAACTCGGAACCCGGGAAAATTCGTCCGTCTGAAAAAATAAACACATTCAAGACGTTCAGATATAGATTTAATCTCTAACGAGACTATTTTTCGGCCCATCCGAATATTACGTTACCCTACGGTGTGTATAAATGGGAATAGGTGTGTAGGGTGACCTAAATTATCTTCCGTGTTTACGTAGCATTCTTTTTAAGAGCGCAGCTCTTAGCGTTTTTTTTTCGGCTTGAGCGGCGTCGGCGTAGCCGCGTGGTGCATTATGGGACGTTTCCCATGATAACGTCACACGTGACGTCACGTCCCAGGTAGCACGCCAGAAAAATGCCCACCTTGGGCAAAGTTCTAGCAAACGTAAGGGCCCAACTTTGGCCCAGTTAGGTTTTGCATCATGGCGTTCATCAGTGCCAAAGTACGTTGCCTAACTATAGCCCAAGTTGGGCGATGCTAGGGCTTGGCAAAGTTTGGCTCTTCTCTGGTCCGCCAAAGGAGTGCCGAAGTAGTCCCATACTTGAGCCAAAACTGCCAAAGCAACGCCGAATTTGGGTATTTTGGACATGCCAAGTTTGGCCTTTCTCTGGTCCACCACAGTTCTGCCAAAGTAAGTTCCAGACTTGAACCATAACTGCCAAAGCAACACCTAATTTGAGTATTTCGGCCACGCCGAGTTTGGCTTTTCTCTAGTCCGCCACAAGTGTGCCAAAGTGAATGCCAGACTTGAGCCAGGACTGCCGCAATAAATCCTATTTTGGCGATTCAGGGCATGCCGAAGTTTGGCTCTTTTCTGGCTACCCACTGAAGTGCCAAAAGTGCCAAAGAAAGCCGACAGGTCAGCCGAAGTTTGGAATATCTTCGGTCTGTCACAAAAGTGATCTTTCACGCGTCCCAGAAGAAACTTAAATTAAATAAGCGCTGGAAACACGATGGTCAGGTGCACCTCCGTTCCCAAGCAGCACGGCAATACTTTGCAGTATCGTGCCGGTACCGGCCGAAAGTCGGTTCCAATATAGCTCAAATGTCCAGTTTTGCACCACTGTTTGATATTGGCAGGTACTGCCGTACACTCGTTTTGCCCCGGCCTAGTGTTCTCGCAATATCGTGCGAATACTCTACGATGCGTCTGCTCAGTATTGGCCGAACGTCGTGCAAGTTTGTGTTTTATAGGACGTTGCATATCAATAACATACACAGACAAACAAATTTTTTTCGATCGCTCCAAGATGTCTATTAACGGGCCCTGCAATGATATTTAAGCGTCAACCTTTTTCGTGGTTTCCACGTCCCTCGGGATTCGGGCAAGCCAGCGGGCACGGAGAGAGTAGCTAAATATCAGTGCGTCATATTTTAACCGAACGACGCGGAAGCCTCCTCCACCTACGGGGGCGACCCGCGGTGCCGAAAGCGCGCAAAATGTGGCGTCTTTGGTCTTGGGCTTACTGCTGGTCAGAGCCGGTAAAAGCTTCTGTTTAGTCGAAACACAAAATATAATAGACGCGAACCGTTTCAATTATTTATAAAAGTAGTTTTTGTTCAATATTTTGGATCAGAAAAGAAACAAATGAAGTTTGGAAGGTACAAAAACAAGAAATGACCCGTCGACATACCCTCCACCAAGCGGTGGAAAAGGCGGCGCATACTAGAAAAGGGTAGTGGGATCAGGCGCCGACGCGGAAAGGTCCCGGATGTACGTGGCGGCGCTGCGGTCATATCGACTGGAGGATCCGACCAGTTCCGAGCGTTCCCAAAGCCTTCGGCGAGCAGCTTCGGCTTGTTTAGCCTTTCGGCGGTATGGCAGCACGAAGTGGCTCCCGTTCTGAACTGATCGATACCCCGTGTTTGCTGTCGTTTGTGCCCAATGAAGTGTCATGCCGAATTAGTGTTTACTCGCGCAGCAAATGCAATGCGAACCGCCCTAGCTGCCCGCTTCATACAGCCTAGCCAGAACATGCTTTAGTAGCGCCCTCTCGAGCCGTCGACACGGAGTGCGGCAGCCGTGACCGCTCGCTGAGCTCACTACCCCTCCGCTAATTCACGGCCACTGAAGCAACCAAGGACGTCATGAAGGAGGTTATTTTTTGCTTGTAGTTTTTAATTTTAATTTGTCTATAACTTTTAAAATAAAGAGAAATTCGAGGAAAGGAAAGTTTAATTAAGTTACTACGTTCAGTGCGCTCAGGTTCGGTGCAAACTAAGAACCAATAAAAAGTCCTTGTAGGGCCCCTTTAAACCACTAACATTGCACACAGCGTATTCTCGACTTATTCACAAAGGTCATACTTCTCTGTAAAGCGAAAAGCAAATTATTAAATAAAATGAACTGTCCTTATGCCAAGCAAAACTCATCACAGAAAAACCCGCCGAGATTAAGAGGAAAGCAGGACTACTATCAGAAGCATGCTTGCAGTGTACTTACTTATAAAAAATAGATATCATGTAATCTTTGATATATGCATGATCCAACTGGGCCACCCCTCAAACATTCAAAAAAGAAGGTTGCGCACATTCAACTGACGTATCGTCGTCGGCGTAGAGCAGTTTTTGTTGAAGTGCGTCCAGGAAATAGCACGATACCGCTGCTAGAATGTGTCACTCACTTCCCGCCCATTCACAGGTTATCGCCGCTGTGGTCTTTTGTACGTTGCTTCCGTCCCCCCACTGGCGCTGCCTTGCGACACGCTGACTCCGCACATCGGAGAGCGCTCGTCCTTTACATCGACACCTGGACCAGTCGGACCGTGTGCGCTTCACCCTTCTGCCTTTTTGGTTGACATCGACGGAGTCCCCTCCACGAGTCTGGCAACCACCACCACGGTATCCTCACGGAGCGAGACTACAAAAGTGGCCAGAAGCGACGTCGTACCTTGGGCAGGGTACCGCTGCTAGAATGTGTCGCTCACTTCCCGCCCATTCACAGGTTATCGCCGCTGCGGCCTTTTGTGCGTTGATGTGGGCCCCCCACTGGTGCTGCCTTCCGACAGGCTGACTCTGCACATCGGAGAGCCCCCGTCCTTTACATCGACACCTGGACCACTCGGACCGTGTGCCCTTCACCCTTCTGCCTTTTTTTCGACATCGGCGGAATCCCCTCCACGAGTCTGGCAACCGACACCACGGTATCATCACGGAGCGAGACTACGAAAGTGGCCACATGTGACGTCGCACTTTGGGCACGATACCGCAGCTAGAATGTGTCACTCACTACCCGCCCATTCATAGGTTGGTGCCTTACCACATAGTTACCGAGACTGCAATGTCTTCATGATTGCGGTATCGAGCCCACCCACCGTTTATAAGTGCTTGCTCAGTGTTCGGTCGAAGTTTGCCGCCGTAGCATCGAAAGTGTCTCTTGCCATAAACCTTACAAGGAAGCTAATTCTCTTATCAGGGGACGTTGAATCTAACCCTGGCACTGTCACGGATACCCGTGATCCTAGCGCTCCAGAGGACCAAATGCTCGCCCTTTTAAGCAAAACCTACTGTTGGCCAGCCAGCAATAATGACTGAAATCAAGTCTCTACAATTAAGACAACAAAAACCGACTCCGTTTTAGCAACCCTGAGAACCAAAATTGACGACATTGATCGAAAGGTTTTGAGCTTAAAACCAGTCAAGGCAGACGTCGCTGCCGTTTCAGCGGCTACCTCGCGAAACAGTATCACGCTTGAGAAAATGGCCCAAAGGTGCCGAGAGCTTGAAAGTCAGTCGAGACGTAATAATCTGCTGTTTTTCAATATCGAAGATAGCAGAAGGGAGACGTGGAAACGGTCTGAGGAGAACGTCATTGCGTTCTGCGAAGAAATGCTTGGCGTTAAGATAGAACCTTGCTGGATTGAACGCGCCCATCGAATTGGTTATTACAAAGACGAATGCAACTCATACAGGTAAATCATTGTTAAATTGAACTCCCTTAAAGGGATAGTGAACCGAAATTTGGTTTTCAGAAAAAACTATGCAGAAGATGTAGGCGGGACGCTACAATTCCTACAACACTACTCGTAAGGTGATATCTCGAATGAACGGCCGTATCTTGGGAAAAAGAGGTCGAGATTGAACCAGGCCGACGAGGCACGTGACCGTGAAGATACCTAGTTTCCTCCTCTCTTCGCTTCGCTCCCTCAAGGCGGCGAGGCGGAGAAGACGCAAGGCCGTTCCCTCTCCTTCTCGGAGAAACATGACGTGAACATTTCTGTCAAATGCGCCTCCTTTTCTTGAAAAATAAGTCATCCGTTCAAGATATCGCTGTATGAGTGATATTTTAGTGTATGTAGCATCCCGTTGCACGCTTTTGCCGCGTGTTTTGTGGAATCCACATTTCGGTTCAGCATCCCTTTAAAGAAAAGGAACTTGTCCTGTCAAAAGCACCTAAACTGATGGGAACAGGCTATCGCTTGAGCGAAGATTTCGCCGAATTTCGAAACGCAAGGAAAGAACTCGTTGCCTCCGCAAAGACTCAAGAAAAGGCCTTTAAGCTACGACATGATAAGCTTATCATGGGAACCTCAGGTTATTATTTTGACACCAAGACCGGTTGCGTGAAACCGACCCCAACATAGCTATTGGAAGAATCAAGGCCACCCCCGTCAGCCCAAGTGCGTCAACCGCCGCCTTCCTCAACTTTAAGTTTCTTTATCGCAAACGCGAGTAGCCTGTACTCTAAACAAAAAGAGCTACTTTCCGCCGCGCAGTCATGTACAGCTGATGGGGTTGTTGTCAGTGAAACGTGGCTGACAGCAGATATCCAGAACTCTGAATTAATTTTGAACGACGGTTTTTCCATTGTTCGGAAAGACCGCACTGAGCGGAGAGGGGGAGGGGTTTTGATCGCAATAAAAAAGTGCTTGCGTGTTGAAAACTTTGATATCATTCCAAGTTTTGAAGGCGTGTGGGTCAGAATAAAAACGCATGGTGTTTATGTTATAGTGATTGCTTGTTACAAGCCACCCGGGCTTCTGGATTTGTCCCCTTTACTTTACAAGTTTATGGAGCTCCTTGTTAGAACTTACCCGAATGACATGTTTTGTTGGCAGGAGACTTTAACTTTCCTGACATTGCTTGGCCGACCTCCCCTCCTCTGGTTTAGTCTTCCTAAACAAAGCCGTGATTTTGTGGATGTAACGCGCGCGTTCTCACTTCGTCAAATTATTAGTCAGCCAACTCGCGGCTCTGCTGTTTTAGATTTGTTCTTTACGTCAAAACCTGAGCTCGTGGGTAACTTGGGAACGCGCGAAAGTTACCACTCGTGAAGCAGGCGCAAAGCTAGCAGTAGAGAAACGCGATGATAATCAAATCATCCGCGTTCCACCACTGCTACAGCTTTGAGCCTGTTTCATGAGTGGTAACTTTGGCGCGCCCCGGAGTTTCCCACGAGCTTCAAGTCGTTATATAAAAAGTTTATTTAGTGGTTTTCGATGACACTCAGTAAGTTTGTATGTGTAACCGTATTTTAAAAAAAAACTTAAAGAACGAATTTCAATTAATTATCCAACTTAAAGCAAAGATTAGCCACCCATATAATGTCCCCCTATCCGTATAACTCACCTGCACAAACCACATAAGTGTAACTTTCACGGCTTTTTATAACCAAATCTGTTAATTTTAAAAGGAAACACCCTGTATATATATGTATGTGTGTTTGTGTGTGTGTTATGGACAGTTCGTCTGATCACACAGGTGTGCACTGATGCAACATTGCTTTCAGAAATCCTTGAAACGTGTGCTGGCCTGCACTTCGACCTCGATACACTTCACGTCGTCGCAGTACGTTATTCGGCTTCACAGTGTTTTCACCTTCTCAAATATTGCGGAAGCGAGCTCCACAGAAGGTGTTCGCGCGCTCGCGCACGCCGTGCGTAGACCGAATCTGTGCATGGGTAGTTTTCACTTCCGTAATCCCGCAGAAAGTTGAACCCGAAAATAGAAGTTTTGCCGATCGTCACCATCCTCACTCAACGCGGTCGTCTACTTCCTCAGAAAGAACCACTGAGCCAGCGTAGCCATTCTGTCGTCAGCTAGTAAGGCAAAACCAGTTGTGGAACTTTATTAAGGCCTTCTGTCGTCGATTTATAGTATTGTGACTATAACAAGTATGCATGATTAGATATTAAGAAGCCAGAATGCTTACAAAAAAATTAGTTCCCTTTTTATCAGACAATTTCTAACCTCACGTCAAGCCCCTATGTATTTGCCCATCACAACAGCCCGAGCAAATGCTTGTTTGAAGCGGAGCGCCATGTTGTGGCGTCATCACTTACGGGGTAAATTATATCCTCCTTGCGTCTGCCACATTCCGCCGCCGCCGGTGGGACACCGCCAGGATCGCGACCAACGACAGCATGACACTTTTATGACGTCTTCGGGTGGAAATCGAGGAACCACTTCTATGGAAGCCGACTCAAAGACGCGGTCACTCAGAGCTCAAGAAACACAATGGCGTGGCCTGCTATAAGTACATTTCTTTTCTTTTTCATTCGCTCTTCGGAGTTGTTATTGTCTGAGGCAGCATTCTCATTGGCTGCGAAGCGATAATAAGGTGCTCAAGACTCACTGCGCCTTGAGTTCCTTAAGCTGTTAGGGACCATAGCATTCTATTTAGGATTTATTTAGGATTCTATAATGTCCGCCTTCAGAGAGATTCAAGCAGAAACGTAAGAACTGCTAGTGACAAAGGTCCTCATCACGTTGATCTTTCACACTGCCAGCAAAAGGTAACAAAGATACGTAAGACAAGTAGAAAAATCAAGAAAAAAACAACAAATAGAAATCGTGCACTTTTTTTAAAGCTGGTTCCCCAGCATGCATTCTAAAATGGGTACGCGAATATACTTTTTTTCTGAGCAAGATGACAGCCAATCGTGACTAAGAATTCAAGGATTCCAGCGAATGACGGAGCTCAGAATACGATTAGACAAAAAGCTAACTTCCGTGCACTTAGGAATATGGTGAGTATGGCGTTTCGTTTGCTCGTTGTCCCCGTGCACATCGCATTCTTTGGGTCCAATCGTATTCCCAAGCTTAGTCATTCGCTAGCATGCTTGTATTGTTGGCCGTGATTAGCTGTCACCTTGTTTAACGAGCAAGTGAACCCACTTTTTTCGGTTTGTTGTTTGTTACGTTAACTCTTCTAATTCAGGTGGCCATTTCTGCTGGTGCCAAAGTCAACATGTTTATTACGTCACCAGTCGATTGATTGCCTAATTGTTCTACAATTCATGTGCGCTTTAGCCATTCAAACGCTGACTATTGGGATATTTCACATCGTCAGATGTTGTCACCCCTTGGCAAGCTAATTTTTTTTAAATAAATTACCACTTTTCCTGAATGCCTTGAAAGCCAGAGATTCAGGCCGAAAAATATAACGTTTCGGTTACGGTTACGATTACGGTTTACTCTTGATATCGGTTTCGTTTCGGTTTTTTACGGTTTTAATCTTTACAATTTCGGGTACCAATCCCGCGTTGCTAAAAACCGGGTTTCTTTTCGGTTTATCCAATCATTTCTTTTATTGAAATGCTAGAGAGCCGTTTTGTACTAAACGGTCCTATATACCCAACACCGGAACATTCACGATAACAAAAACTCAAAAACGCCTTAGTTTCTAGCTCCAACGCCTCTTCACTACGTATATTTGCATTTTATAGTTTGATACCCAAGCATACATGCTACCCCGCTACTTGGCGATCATCGCATTCTACCGGGTGATTCAAGGAGACGGCAGGCTCTTTAAATCGACCGGAAAATTCGGTTTCCTAACCTATCGCGCTACGACTTTGTGCAGCGTTGCCCACAAATGGTGCATTTTTTTTTTTTTTTTTTTTTAAATTTGCTAAGGGCGAACTTACCTGAGGCAAAAAGTAAAGAAAGAAAAAGGCTTAGCTCCTATGGAAACGCAGCGACGCCACCGGTCTTCAAACAACACGGCGCCGTTTCGCACGGGAAACAAGAGATGGCGCAACGAACGCCGTCAACGAACGAGCATACGGCGTCGAGAGCAGGCCTTTTTAGCAGACAATCTTTTCGACTCAAAAGCGGCTAGCGTTCCGCAGGTGGCGACAATCGCAGAAACAAAAAAGACAGGCGCGGTAACAACAAGGAACTGCAGTTCCTTGTCTGCGAAAGGGCCGGCTCTTGGCGTCGTCTGCTCGTTCCTTGGCGGCAGGTGGCGTCGTGACCGCTTGCGCCATCTCTTGTCTCCCGTGCGAAACGGCGCCGTGTTGTTTGCAGACCGGTGGCGTCGCTGCGTTTCCATAGGAGCAAAGCCATTTTTCTTTCTTTACTTTTTCCTCAGGTAAGTTCGCTCTTTGCAAATTTTACAAAAAAAAAAAAAAAAAGCACCATTTGTGGGAACGCTGCACAAAGTCGTAGCGCGATAGGTTAAGAAATCGAATTTCCCGGTCGATTTAAAGAGCCTGCCGTCTCCTTAAATCACCCGGTATATAACAAAAATAAAAATAAACATAGCTTGTTTGTTGTTCGGCAGCGTATGAAAACAACTCTCAGAAAGTTGCCACTGGGTGCTGAAAAAACAATTCGCACCTTCTCGTCGCTTTAGTTTTCTGCAACCTAAGATGTGCGGAAGAGGCTTCGCCCACACTGAAGGAAGAAACAGAACTATAGTTCTCTTTTATTAAAATACGGCGAAGTGGAATAAAGTGAAAAAATTGAGAGCTGGGCTAGTTGGTGAAAGTCAAACTTAATGTAAATGCAATAGCGCAAAAGAAGGACTAAGGGGAGGAAAGGACAACACAGAAAGCTGTAAAAACATTTCCTGTGCTGTTCGTTCCTTTCCCTAGACTTCGTTTTCATGTTTGTTATTTCTAAGCAAATGCATGTTGTTAAAAAAGAGCACAATTCTAACTGTCCGATTCTGTGACGCTAAAAAAATTGTGCAATTAGTAATATACTAAGTGGCACCATTTTTCTTCCGAGTTTGCAAGAAAAATCTTCCTTTACAGATATGTCACAACTAGGGATGTCACAACATTTCGTCGAGCTTTGAGCTGGATTCTTACGTTGAACGTCAAGGTTCAACTGTTTCAACGAACCTTCGACCTTCTAACCCGGTTCTACAAGGTTCGACTTCGTTGTCAGTGTGGCTAGACTTTGCTACAGGAGTGTCTAGATTTGAAGAGAAGGTTATTACCGAAAAGGTTGCTTTATTTTAAAAATAGTTAAAATCAACGGAACATAATTATAATAACTTAAAAGTTAATAACATAATGTAATATTGCTATGTTACCAAAACAGTCACTCAATGCTGCCGTTACTAAAAGTCAACGTTACTAAAACACTCAGTTGGGAAACTCCCATAGAGACAGCCCTAAAAATATGGCCCCAATCTGTCTCCGAGCACCGAGCTAATGACGAACACAACGCCACCATTTCTTCCGCAGCGGCCTCTCGAAGAACTGCACGTGACTTCTATTTTTGGCTTTGACAGGGGTGAACCCCCGTCTCCCCGGCGGACGCGCCGCGTTGAACTACTGAAGTTAAAATGCACCTAGGTCGGGACGCGCTACCTGAAAGGCCCGCTGAGGCATGGTTTTATAAAAACAATATTAATTGTTCCGCAAAACCTTGCGAACTAAAGATGATAAAAACATCACGCGCCCATCATTTGGTACTGAACTCCAATAAATTTCATACAAAAAGAGTCTTTTCCGTTTGTTTTTACGCAAAAACAGGCTTTCAAAAAGCTCGAGGTGACCATAGTACAGACAAACGAAAAAGAGTGGCGCTGTTGTCGCATTTAGCTCGGTCTCGGTGGACGCCAGCGGCCCAGGTTTCGACGGCGAGTTTCCCAACTGAGTGTTTTAGTAACGTTGCTAAAAGTAGAATGTTTGACCTGATAATTTGGGCATCACGATCCAATCCAAAGCAAACTGAGCCAGGCCGTCGTGCATGCGCATAACAGTCGAACCGTAGTCGCACTTTTTCGAATAGAGACTTTTCATTATAAGCTCTACCACTAAGCATACTTAGACCTAAAATTAAATTGAACGGGAATGTGTTAGCATATGCATCACTCCCTACGGTAACTCTGTGCCACTACATTTAAAGAATCCTATTCGAAGTCATTCTTGAGAAAGACTGGTATTTTTATTTTGAGGTTAACATCGGTTCGGCTAACGGTAAATAATTTACGGTTACGGTTACGGTTTTAATAAATTTCAAATAACAGTTTCGTTCCGGTTACGATTCCTGAATAAATGTCGTTCCTATACGGTTTGGTTACGGTTACGATATGAGTCCCTGCTGAAAACACTCGGTCTGTTGGAACAGCGAAAACTGTCAAACATATGCGCTCCTAAAACAACATGCGATACACACTCTGCGATACTGAAATATCACTCATTAGAAAGTATCATTTTTGAAGATGCCTCCCTAGAAAAGTAAATATACCTTAGGAAAAGACGATATTTATCTTCAAAGAGAAAATTGCTTGACCAGAGTTAAGCCTGGAAACGGGCACATGGCCAATATTTGATGACAAAGTAAATGGGCAAGCGAGCTAAGTAATGTTAGACCCGTGAGAAACCCGAGTCGAAGAACAAATTAACACTTTACTGAAACACGTTGTATGGGGGTATCATTTCTACGTTCTTATCTCGTTATGGGTTTTAACGTGTGTAAGCAGCCAATACGGTGTTTTCTGCTACTCTTGTATACTTCTTAATAGTTTGCTTTAGCCATCGTACTGAAAACTGGTTCACACATTTGCGTTCAATCGGGCACGCTTGAAAACACATTAACGCATTGGCGCATCCTATTATGTATCCTGAAAACAACTTCTGATTTGCGCATCTATTTTGTAATTATTACACATCATTCTTACACTGTGGGCTTTATATGATTGTGACAACATTATGAGAAATCATTGCTGACAGACAATGCCTGTAGATTTGATCTCGCGAATACCAAAAAAACATTCAGACTAGTTTTACGCGGATCGGAATTATTCCAGGGCTAGCCGATAGGTAGCGCCAGTGTTTCATTATTCTCTCCCGTCGCAAGCGCTTAGCAAGCGCTTAGAAGCAAACGCAACGCACTCGGGCACACTCCAATGCTAATGTGGGAATCAACCTGATCTCAGCAGCAACCATACGACAATAAAAACAAAGACCTTCATACTACTCACCTCGTCAGAATCTTCGTACACATCGTAGAGGTAGTCGTGGTGCGGCAGGTAATGCCCTCCTGTTCCGTAGTTGGCCAGCTGCCATCGACAAAAGTTAGGTTCGGATGAAATACCACAGAAAACGAGTTCACTCAAAATTCGAAGTCCAACCAACTGCGGGAAGAGGACTCGCCGATAATGGCAGGCGTGGCAGCGTGCGTCGCAAGGACTAGTTAATGAATTCTACGTGTTATGTTTCCGACAGACGTCCGTATTCATCTTCAGGTTGTTGTAATAAAGTCTTGACGGCATGAGTTCGCCACTATACCACCACGATTCTCCAACTGCTGCGCGCACGACCGCGACACTTGCGCATTGGTAAACATGTCGCCTCTTCTAAAACAAACCAGAGATTAGGAATTCTTAGCATATGTCCATTCTTATAGCAAAAAATGTACATGTGATGTTCACATAGCTTTACCATAATAGCGAGATGCGTAACTTATTTATGTTGGTTACTATGTGCCTTTGCTCATTTTGCATGTCCAGGTGTTTGTTAATCCCCCCTTTATAATGCTGTAGGCGTTGAAGGTTTGATAAATAAAAGAAAATAAGTCGATAAATAATTAGCACCGGTCATACAGTAAGTGGCCCTTAAGCGCGCCAAAAGGAAATTGCTCCTAACAAATTTCAAGCTAATAAATATCTGCGAAGTAGGTAATTTTAGTTACTACTTACTATTTTGGCAAAAGTGTCCTGTGAATTGTTCTTTTTTTTTTTTTTTTTTTTTAATCAGCATGGAATACCTTGCACGGAAGGTTTAGGCTGATCTCAAAGTTACGGATCAAAAATCAAACGAGCGATTGGGGCATACTTGAGGAGCGTTCACACTTGCAACTAGCGAAACTCGAGCGAGCAACTAGCGACAAGCGACCACCGACCTTCACACTGCGGGCGATCGGCGAGTCGCTACCGGCGAGTCACTCACTCCTCGGAAGCTCTCGGGAACCGCCGTCGATACCGTGCACCCCGCCAAGGCGATCGGTTGCGCGTTTCGCTGCTTTTCCATTTTCGTTGCCTCACAGATACCGTCGCCGTATGAGAAACACTTATTATGTTTGCCTGGGTCCTTGGGAACCTTGCAAGAAAACACAATCGCTACATCGGCGTGCACTCGCTCGAGCTACTGCGTCGCAGTACGTGGTACATATCTGTCAAGACGAAAAAAGTAGCTTCGATTTGCTGTTAGGCCGAGTTATTTTTCGGGCGTTCGTTCAAATCGCGGTGCTGCTTTTACAAAAAAAAAAAGAGAATATTCTTTATTAACGCTGTCCAAGCGCTGTCCACCTCCGTGGCTCTGTATTCACGGCCGCTATACGGCGGACCGAGGCGTTGAACCGACGTGTTGGTTGCTTCTCTCACAACAGAAGTTTGACTTAGAGGCACATCCACATCGCTTCCGAGGCGCCGATGTTTGGTTCAGCAACCGGACGCGACTCGGCGACCGGTCGCCCAAATCGGTCTGGAAGTGACTGCTCTAAACCGGTCGCTTTTTCTGGATTTGCGACTGTCGCTTTTACGACAAAAGTTGTCGCCCGACTGCTGCGACTTGCCAGTGCAAACGCGCCTTGATAGGTACCAATTTTATGCAGTCTTGGGTAAGTTACTTTTAAAAAGTAATTCGTTACGGTTACAGTTACTTTCAGAAAAAAGTAGCTAAGTTACTGGTACAGTAACTTAGCTGTTTTTTTTCACAACTCTTTATTTTGTCTACTCTGTATTTTGGGTGTATTTCAATTGTGTGTGCTTAACCCAGTAGGCTATCGAGCTGTTGGTTAGCACAAGAGAAAAATAAACATTGATTGATTGATTGATTGATTGAACAGTTACCGCAACAAAAGAGCAACTCGTTACAGTTAGTTACTTTTAAAAAGTAACGACATTACTTTTCAGTTACTTTTCTATAACACAAAAAAATTAAGGAAAACTAGGAACGCCCGTCACCAAGTTTTATGGCATAAAATTTTAAAAAAAAGTACGATTTTTACTTCATATTGTAACTTAGCACCAGTTGCTTGTCGAAATTTGTGTTTGAAAGTTTCCACGCCAGAGTAGTGGCGCAAATTAAAATACAAAACATGCGCAATGAATGCCCTCCGCATGTATTGTCGTTTCACGGTTGATACATCCGATTAAAAAGCATTAGCAAAAAAAAAACAAAAAAAAAGCACGTAGGTAGTGCTTCAAGATACTAAGATAAAAGTGTTCAGTTGCAAAGTACAAGCGTGTGAGTAAAGATAACCAGATTTGTTTTCGTCAAATCTACAGATGGCTATATTCGGGTCGTGACTCGCGAGAAAGAACGTATTCACAAGTGTGTGCAAGGCCAACTTTACACTCGAAATGTGGGAACAGACAACTTTAAAGTCCAAGGAATAGCTAGACTGCACTCGTTCATTGATATATTACTCATAATAAAAAAAAATAAAGTAACGACAAGAGTAACTTCGTTACCTTCATCGTTACCTAAAAAGAAGAAATAGAACTACAGTTACAAGTTACATTTTTAAAAAGTAACTCCTTACAGTTACAAGTTACCAAAAAAGTAACGAAGTTACAGTAACGCGTTACTAGTACGCGTTACTACTCAATACTGATTTTATGCAACATCAGGGACCAGATGAAACGTCATGCATATGGCTCCTGACGCCCCGTGACATCCGAGACCCCCTTACGTTAGGTCACGTAAAGTCGCAGTGTTGAGTCGCTGTGTCAATACCTCTAGCGGAAATTCACGTGACCCATTCTTAGTATTGTAAAGTGGCTGACGAACCCATCGAGGTCTCCATGTCGGGGAAGCCGCTTGGCCATTCTGTGTCGGCCGGTCACAGCGAACGGTCACGCAGTGTTCTCTCGTCCCACGTCTGGCATGCAATACTCAACACTCTACTAGAAGAATTCCAACAACCCTAGTGCACCTACGTTATATTATTAGCGATTCGCGTGACAAAAAACGGCCCCCAAACCCCGCCGCCGCCCCCCCGCCCCTCCCCCCATCCCCTCTGCCTACGCCACTGTGCTGAGCGTCATTGAAAACCACTAAATCAACTCTTTTTAGAAGGATATAACGCGGGGACAGCATTTTACGTTGTGTGAAAACGCTCCATTTCGACGCATTTCTACGTTTCAGTTTCTTATCGGAGCGCATCTGTGCACCTTCTGTCCTGCTCCACAATGGCTGTGACGCGCAACACACGTGCGCCCTAGTTTCCTTCATTCCACGAAAGAGGCGAGGCGGTGGCTTCGCGCCGCGATCACCAGGGAGCAGGACCGCGGGCGCTCGGATGCGCTCCGATAAGAAAACGAAACCTAGAAACGCGTCCGAATTGAGCGTTTTTACGGAACGCCGTAAAATGCTGTCCCTTTCTTATATGCTCCTAAAAAAATGTGAGTTGGTGATTTTCAATTATGCTTAGCAAGTTTCTAATTAAAACCATGTCTATTTTAACTTATTAAAAAGTGAATCAACAAAATGTAATTATTAGCCGACTGATATTTACGATTATCCCCTATACTATGCCTCACTGGCCGTGTAAGTCACCAGCACAAACCGCGTAAGTGTAGCTTTCATTGCTTTTTTAAACTAATTTGTAAAGCTCAAAAAGACACCCTGTATAATCAGGACATGGAGGGATAAAGCTGATATCTGAAATGATTGAAAAGCTGAGGGTGTTCGTACTGCTAAAGGCATGTAAGGGCTGAGGGGGCATCAAAGACTTAGGGGGTTTGTAACATATCAGGAGTGAAGGTTTTTTGTTTTTTTTTTTTCAATGCTGGTCTTTCTTCTTTCCTTTTCTGAATGTACTCTTATATACATTCATTCAATCTTAGTATTTTAATGAAGCTCCCGTGACGCATGATAATTCAGAGCTAACCTACGTCTTCCGGTATAAAGCCTGGCTGCATGAAAAATAGTAAATAAAAATCAAGCAGTATTGATTGGCTCGTTCGCCTTCCCCTCAAATGCACGGCATTACCAAACGTACACTGCGCGGCAATATTAGCGCGAACAAATGATCGCCGGTGTTGCTTGTTTTTCTCTTAAAGTCAATCGGCTATCGTCAAACCTACTGTAGTGGTGGAAAGTGCTCACTTAAAACGCCAACCCAATAAGGCAAAATGATTTGCCTGACAATACCCTTTGGAAATAAAATTGAAACTATCGCCTATGTATTGTTCCCGCTAACCGCGTCACGCGGTCCACATGCCAAACCATTCTGAAACAATAATAAGAAAACACACTCACCTGGTATGGCTCCGCTTCGAAATTGCTGTCCGAGGTACCCATACCTAAGAGAGCCCTTAGGTAACGATTCAGTCTGCTTGCGATGGTAGCATTCTGTTCAAAAAGCCAGGTACTGGCAGCAACGATAGAACAAAAGCGTTTTAAAAACACACACCGTTCAAAGTTTCGCTGTAGCTTTGGCATACAACTTTCAGACCGGTCTTTATAAAAGTTCTTGCAGATTTGCGCACTCTATGACTGCGGGGTTTCTTTTATTGCGATGGCATTCTTTAGCTACTTCACCCGGTTCTCGCAATACGGGGTCTGGCCTTAAATGAGCCGTGCGTATGTGCAGCGCGCGTATGGGCCGTTCGAATGCGGCGGCGGCGCGGCGCCTCGGCATAGGCACGACGTCCACATACACATGCGCCACGCGTATGCGGACGTCGTCCTCGAAATCGTCGAAGAGGTCGACCTAGACGTCACATTTGACGTCGTCCTGTAATACGTCCTCCTCGATGTATTCCTAGACGCCGTTATTGAGGTCGTCTTAAAATCACCCTAGGGTCGTCCTAGAGGTCCTTCTAGACGTCGTCTTCGACCTCATCCTCTAGGACGTCGTTCTCGACGTTGGCCTAGACGTCGTCCTCTAGGTCGTCTAAGAGGTCATCCAAGAAGTCATCCAAGAAGTGATTCAAGAGGTCATCTAAGAGATCATACAAGAGGTCGTCCTTGAGATCGCCCGAGAGGTCGTCATAGAGGTCGTCGTAGGCGTCGTCCTAGCGAGCATGTAAACCCGCGCCGCGCATGCACGGAGCGGCAGTACCCATACATTCACATGTGCGCCTAAGCTACGAAGCAATAAACCGATTTCACCGGCAAGTTTGGGTACGCCGCCGCTGCCGCAATGAATTGAGGGAACTTAAATATTTCTGAACGCGCCAAAACCTAGTTGTTGCTCTGCACGTGCCGAGCACTAGATGTCTCGGGCACTTCCGCCCGTCTTCTGCGAACTAAAGTTGTGGCGGCTTCACGCATGTGCCGAAAGCTTTGTGAGACCGGTCTATTATCGGTTTTAGTCGAGCTAGTTGGTAAATAGTCAATGATTGTGGTGAAACAGCTTGAACATTAAATGATTACGCAGAGACAGGACAAGACACACACACGAAGCTGTAATGATGGCGGGGAAACAGCCTGAACATTAAACGATTCCGCAGAGACTGAAGATCAAATGACTATGCAGAGACGAAGCATTCGCTCAGTTTCAAAGTGGCGCACCGCAGTCGCGCTGACGTTAATGATTGCGTCGTCGTATTCACAGCGAGCTGCGTCGTGAGCATCATGACGAATGCTATCGCAATTCATAGAAAACCCGACCTTCAACACGCGTTCTTTGCCTTCCGTCGAACCAAAGTCATTCAATACACTACTGGTCACAAAACCCCTCCGTAACGCTGGCAGAGCTTGGTACGTGACCACGCGCGGCGCTAGCGTCGACACGGAGGGCCAAGTACCGCAAATCTAGTCATCACTGCTCTGAGTCTGGCAACAAAAAAGGGGTATCCAACTTTCGAGCCCAGGTTGTACCAGCCACCAATAGATCGCAGTGATGCATCATTGCAGTCAGGGCCGTACCCAGAAAAAAATTTCGGGGGCGGGGGGGGGGGGGGGGGGGGGGGGGGGTTCGGGGACAACGGCGGCCATTTTGAAAGTGTCTATTGTCTTATTTTCGCCTATGAATCATGTGCATCGGTGGCATATAATGGAGAGTTATAGCAAACCGGAGAACCGGTCCCGGTGTGGTACCCGGTAGCCGACCGGCGCCACTGCGCGTACGCAGAGGTGGAGATTAAAATCAGCTGGCCGGAAGAGTACCCGACCAGGGCCGTACCCAGAAAAAAATTTCGGGGGAGGTCAGAACCCCTAACCCTTTCCCTCCCCCCCCCCCCCCCCCCCCCCCCTGGTTACGGCCCTGATTGCAGTGACAGCGTTTCTTGTTCTGTAAGCGTCTGCAGCTCTGCACACTGCAGTCAACTAATCAAGCTTTATTTTCAGAGACGTTTTTCAAAATAATATTATCCCTCATTCCTCTTTTTACCTCAAAATGAATTGTTAACACCGGTATCGCCGTCAAACTTAGCGCCGTGAGTAGCGCCATCAAATAGAGGCACTGTGAACCCGTACGCTTAAAGGGACCATGAAATGACCTTTTTACTTTTTCCAGATAACTTTCACATTAAACCGTCAATGTTCACTGAATGCCGAACAGGCATCCGTTTTCGTCTCGGTTTATTAACTTCTACACAAAAAATTATTGAAATATCGACTTTTTCATTCTCTCCAACTGACCGCAAAAGAAGCCGTGACGTAAACCGTTTCCGGAACCGGAAGTTCTCTCGGCAATAGGAGAATGAGAGTGTTAGCGGCAACGAGTTGGGGTGCGCCGGTAGGTTTTACTGCGCTGATGTCACCGACGTATTTCCTGAATCGGCGCCTCTCCGCATCGCAGCTGAGCGAAATTCAATGAGATATGTTGCGCTACAGCGACAGCATGGGACTAGTCCCATACGCCGGTATGCCTGTTGGGAAGTGCAGCGAGTCTTCCGGTGAAGACTCCAGAAGTCAACCACCCCGTCATTGTTGGCAGAAGGGCCGGCCCGTGTCAGTCGTTTGCAAAGCGACGTAGATGGCGTTTTTCGCGGCCTCGGAGATGCAGGAGCGAGCCGACGTTAAAAAAGATACGTTTGAACTACGAGTGTCAGCAAGAGCCACGTAAATACCTGTTTACACTCGGAGCGGACGCGCGCGTTCGATGGAAGTGCTGTATTCGCGCTGTTTGTAAGCGCTTCGGGACCGTTCTTTTACGATTGCAACTCGATACTGACGCGACACTCGGCAAAGAAAGGTTGGACCGGGGTTGTACGTATACCTCCCACGAACTGTTATAGCTCGACAGTGACGTGCAGTCTGTCAGAATAAAAATGGCATACCAATAACAAAGTGTACATACCGTGTTACGAAGGTAATCCATACGGCGTTTATTTCAGCTCTATATCACACAAAACAAGATAGAATCGACGAGAGTCCCTTTTCGACGAGTGTTCGTCAACACTGCCTCGGAAAACAAGGGGAAGAGATTGGCCTCACCTCTTAATCTATAATTGAGGTCAGTGATCAAACTATAATACGGGAAGGGTCCACAAGGGTCGCGCGGGCATATTCCATTTAGCACGCCAGCCGGTCGTAGGCAGACGGTCTTCCGACGAAGCAACGCAGCGCCGAGTCGGAATGCCTGCTAGGCCTATATTCTGAGCACCTCGCTTCGTCGGAGTCGGTGGATCCAGCGTTCTTGTTCGTCGTGGTCTGTTTTAAGTACTGTTTTCTTGCTGCTTGAAGTCGGCACGCGCGGGAAGAACACGTAGAAAAATGAACGTTCAGTCAGTCAGAGTTTTGAGAGGAAGGAAAACAAAGAAAATAAACGTTCGTCGGCGGCCGCCGCCACCCAAGTAACTGTCGGCTCGGCCCTGCCCTACTGCGCACGCGCAGTAGTTGCTTCGTTTACCACACGATAGATGGCGCTTGGCTCTCAGCATTATCAAATTTGGCAATTTTCGCCACACATCTCGAATTATGCTACAAAATGTGGATCTGAATATTATTTAACAAAACTTTTAGGAAACATTCGCCGGCTATTTATTGTTTACGATCGCGGAGCTGGTGAGGTAGGCTCTTACCCAATAGGCGACCTGGATTTGGCTGACGTGCTCCATTTCCGCGGATGCATCGTAGTGAACAGGCGAAGGAAGGAAGGCGCAAAAGAGTCCAGTTTTCTTTTAAAAGTTCTATAGCAAATAATTTTTTTTGGCTCCCTATTTTTGTGTTTTTGTGTTTCTTTTCACACTTTTTACGACGTGCGGTGGATGAAACTCGATTTTAAAATCATTTCATGGTCCCTTTAATTGCCAGGCTCTTTTTCGCTTGCAAATACACCGTTTCCTTTTAAAAATAAACCCCAAAAAAGCTTATTTCTGTTTTGTTATTAGATATAAAAAAACAGTGACCGGTGCTAGAATACTGCGACCAATTACAGGCGTAAAAAACGTCGGTGTTCGAGAAGTTGCGTTTTGTAAACAACTTGTAACCGCAAATTTTGGGAGGCTCATCAAAGCATCTTCGTTGATGCACGCAAGCATCAAGGATATTGTTACTGAAACACCTCAGTTGAGAAACTCACCCTTGAAACTCAAACCGCTCGCGTCCACCGAGGACGAGCTGAATGGGATAGCAGCGCCGCCCTTCAGCGACGAGTCGAAACTCGAAAGTTGATCTATATAGCTACTGCGAAATGGCACTGCGAGATAGCACTATCGGCGCTTGCGCGACCCAACCTTAACTGGAGTCAAAGTACCGAAACTGCAAGGCTCAATACCGCAAAAATGGCAACTGGATTTTTTTTTCTCCTGTTGTCATTATGAGCGTTTAGAAAACATGTTTTTTTTTTTTTGTTTTTGTTTTTTGTTTTTTTGCTTAAAAGCAAACGAAAATGTTTTTTTGTTGAAACTTTTTTTTTATATTAGTAGAGAAAGACAGGCACGTGATATCTCCTAAAATATTTAGTTTACAAGGTTTTGAGGCACAATCACTATTGCTTTCATACAACTATGTCTCACCGGTGATTTCAGGTAGCGCGTCCTAACTTCGGTGGCAATTCGCGGCGCGATCGCTTGGGAGGCAGGGGTTGGCATCCCTGAAGCCAGCCCGCTCTCTATGTTATGGCGCCAGCCAGATTGACCGACTAAAGCCAAAGTATTACGATCACGGCGGACACTATCGAATGCGATACTCCCGAGCCAATACAAGCAGCCGTGCGGTTCCGCGGGTGACCACTGCGGGAGAAATGGCGGCGTTGCAATCGCCATTAGTTCGGTTTTCGAGTACGAATCGGATGACACTTCTTCAGAGCAGGCTTGATGGCAGTTTTTCAGTTATTCTAGTAACGTTGATCAAGGAGGATGCTGAGAATGGTGCCACACACACTCGCCTTCGCGCCGCACACTTTCACCTTCCCCGTATAAAAATTTGAAGTAAAAGCCCAAAATAAGGCGTCGGCGAAGACGTGTGCAAGATTCGATTTGCTTTTGGGGCTTTTGCTTTAGAACAGTCACTGCTGCAGACGCCAGCGCATGCGGCACGTGAACCTACATTCCCATCATTCTCCCTCATGCTTGGGTAATTTAGAAATAGGTCTATTGAGGAGGACTCTGGTCATACTTTAGCTTCGCGTGCGCGCGTGAGGCTCAGAATACGCCGAAACGTTACCAACGGTAGGAAGCTCCCGCTTGAGGAGGGACAGCTCAACGATATCCCAATTGTGCTCAACCTTTCAGTGACTCTATGAAACTTCGTCTCACCTTAGCACGGACTAACTGCGAAGGCTGCGGAAGCGCGAGCGACTAGCCTGACTCAGACACCTTTATACAGAAAGAGTTTGGCCAACGGGCAGAGCTTTTGCCAGCTAGAACCAGCGGATTTCGCGATAACACATAATTTTGTTTACTTCTTTCTCTTCTTTATTCCTGTGAAATCGTATAGAGTTCCTGTGAGTCAGAGCCCCGAAATGGCGGACGGGAGTACTCATCCCCCGGTTGCCATCTTACAAAACTCTTTCTGCAATTGTTTTGGCCTCTTGCAAAAAAATAATGTGCAAGTTAAACACGACATGACCCAGACGGAGTCAGTACGTTACGGACATATGGAGTTATTGTGTCATACCGATATCTCGCTACATATGTATTTACTGGGCATGCAATGTGAGATTAGACAAAAAATAGGCGTCAATTGCTTAACGAACTGCGCCAGCGCAGCCTTACGACATATTGTACTAATTGCGCAGAGTGCGAAAGATTTGGTTCGAACAAGCAATCGTAAGTTTCTGAAACAATAGCTTTAAGGAGCTCGACCGCAGAAAATTAGGCGTCGGCGTCCGATGTCGACGGCGAACGGGAAAATCCTGATGAGTCGATTGGCTTATGACGTCACAGCTACATGACCTCGCGCGTGTCTCAAGCAATTTCACATTATAAAGTAATTAATTTGCCTTTCAAAAAAAGATTAAAAGAATATTAGGCGGGTGGATTCAAACAAACGAACCTTCGGTTGGGACGCAGACACACCAGCGACCACGCCACGCAGACGCGCTAGCACGGCTTGGAAACGAGCGGGGCTTTATATTTTATATACCGCGTTCCACTCCTAAAGGCCAAGCTTAAGCGTCCTCCTGTAATCTAATTTTTATGTTGTATCTTTAGAATTGCAATGCACTACTACCAGTTTGATGGAATTTAATTTTGGCCTTTGGGTCGTCGTTGTATGTACATAATAGGGAATAAACAGCTAAAAAAGCACGGACAGCGAAAAATAAGCACATACGACAGGCAAAAGTTGTACTCGCAACTGTAGAATTAGTTAGAAGAAACAGCATGAAGAAAACATACAACTGTTATCGCCGACGGAAGTAACGCCCGGTGTATTTCCGTACGTTTTCTTAGTGCTGTTTTGTTCTATTCGGTTCTACAGCTCCGAGTACAGCTTTGTACTGTCGTGTGTGTTCATCTGTTGCTGTTCGCGTTGTTAGCTCTTTATTCCCCATCGAGTAACATATGCCCCTACTTTAGAGGTATCTAACGTTATCATCACTATAATTGTACGTTTTAATGATTATTGAAAAATGAATGTTTTACTTTGAGCTTGTGCGAATTGGAGATAGTTCCATGTCATCCGAGTACGTTTTCGATATCATCAGCTGTGGTGGAAAAGACAAATAAAGGCGCAAAGTAAAACTCAAAAGAAGCCTGCAATGATAACTATCAATTTGGCTTACAAGTTATCAGACTTTACGTTAATACTTTGTCTACAGTCACTGAACGCCTAGGCAAGGCTGAGCGTAGCGCTAGACCCCAAAACAATCCCCCCCCCCCCCCCCACAAAAAAAAAAAGAAGAAAGGTAATAAAAGTGATGCTGCCGATAGCGACCTTGAGAACCTATGAAATCAGGCTGGGGAACCAGAAAATCGTAACAAGAAGATACAGCGTGGTCCATGAATGTGAGCGGGTTCCCTGACACTATTTTCTAGATCGCACTACTTTAAACTGTAAACATCAATGCCATGTTGTATCGAGAATGACACCGCATACAATGGGCCTACATTACTTAAAGCCTGTGAATAGGCTATGCTTAGAACATCGGCGTTTATGTTCGCCAATTTCCTTGTGGGTCTTTTTGGCGCTAATTACATAACGCGCGTAATTGCCTAGAGTTGCGATTAGAAAATGAACCTTCCCTCGCTTTGGATGCGGTGTCAACAAGCTCAGGGTATATTTGTTTGTTCTGGCCGCGTCTGTTTCAAAATTTCTGGCGGTCGGAAACGCGTTTTCTCTCATCTCAGATAAAGTATTAGATAACTGGGAAGAACAAACTTAAAGGCCGACGACCAGACTCGAGATTCTGCAAGGCAGAAGATCCTCCTTACCATAGGGAGGAGGAAACAGACAACGGCGGACAGGGTAGAAGGGGGGGAGAGAAGGAATTGGGGGAGAAGTGGGAACTGTGAACTGGTCGTCGGTCTTTAAGCACGAATATGAGTGAACTGGCGGAGAAATGCAGCGTTGCTTAACTAGCGGTTCTACCTTACTCAAATTAAAGTTTAAAGCAATCAACTTTGTCCTACGCCGGAGGCGTCCAACCATTGGGGCCGTTACCAATTCCGATGACTGCGCTCCTAACCAGGACATTACGCATAAGTTGAAAACGACGTTCCCTTCAATACTAACTTACGTTGCAGCTTTGGGTGCCTCGTTAGTAAATTATACGTTATTTAAAAAAATAAATAAAGGTATGGTATTTCTTGCCCTAGGCTTAGCGAAGGCAATCAATTCTTCGAGGTCTCTATCTTGGATAACGTCATGCAGCACGACGATGTAAGGCTTCAGGTTGAATTCTTCGAGCTTGATGGGCTGTAGTTTAAAGAATCCATCTTGGCCCTTGTAGTAGCGACACCTCAACTGGCTGTCCATCTTGAGTGTCTGTTGAAGGGGCACGCAAATACCTCGTAAATATACAAAGAACATGTTGGAAAGCATGACGACTAAAGACCTTTCTGGACTGAGATTGTTAAAGTATCGTACATTCCATATTCTAGAGTTCCATGAATCATAAAAAATATCGTCGGCGAATTATCTTTTTTAATCAATATTTTAATATATTTTCAAAGCCGATTTCTGCAGAGTGCGCTGTCTGTTTGAGTCGACCTCTTTCGTTTTGCTACCAATCTGTTTCGCCTGTTTTGCCTGTTTCACTTTCGGGGTATACTGTTACTGAGGATGCCGACACAAGCGCATGACACCTCCTGCTTAAATCGTATTCATGCGAAGTATTAAAGTAAGATCAACTTTTTCCGAATGAACTACGTAGGGCCGGCGTAGTTGCTTCTAAATGCAGTTGTAAAAAAAAAACACTCCGATCAAAAAACAAAAAAAAGTGGACGTCTTTACTCTGTTGGTGGTGTTGGTAGCTTTTTGACGATATCTTTCGAACACTAAAAAATGTTTTTTTTATAATGAAAATTTTTGAAGAGGTTCATTAGATTGCGCCGTCCTTGTGCGTTTCAGATAATAATAATAATAAAAAAGGTAACGATGTTGAGTCAGATTGAGATCCGGATTGAGTTATTAAAATAAACATACTAGAGCAAAAAGTGGTTTTGTGGTCCTTTAAAGAAATTAATTACACTAACTTGATGATGCCGACAAACACCGGGTAGTTGTAAATGAGCTCGGCACACGGCCATGTGTGTGCGTGTGTGAGTGTGATGCAACGTTACGTCATTAGGTCACATGACTGACACATCACGTCACCTTTTTTGTGTCACGTCATGTCACGTCACACGAGGGGCTGTGACGTCACTTTACAATATGACGCGTCATTATAACGTAAAAATAACGTCATAACGTTCTGTTGGCATATGATGACGTCATTACCTTACGTAACATAATTATGACATCATGTAATTTCATGTGAGGTCACGATGTTAGGGGATGTCATGACATCCCGGTAGTTTCCTTATAACACAATATGACGTTTTACGACGTCATAATGGCGTCGTCGTCTCACTTGAGTTCATATAGTCCTTCCTGACGGTTCTTCGGGTGGCCGGTTTTCTCAGAATTCGGCTGACAAAAAAAAATATGTTGTGTTAAAAAAAATTCGTTATTTTCCTTCGTGTGACCGTTCCAAATAAGGCAGAGGAAGAGGGGGAGGGGGACTCTTACCCTGAGCTGCTCTCCGCGGCAAAGTCGCTTGTAGTTCTGGCTATCTTGATACTCCTGCGGTTCTTCCTGGAAGAGCTCCGCCTTGTACTCTTTAGACCGCTTCATACGATCTCGTACGGGTACTCCATATGTTTGCCAAAAGAATCCTTCCCATGCTGGAGAAAAAAAGTTACGGAACCACGTACATGTGGCCGATTCAGAGTATGACGAACTACAGAAATGAGTTAACGCACGGCAGCTCAGGGCACGTAGAGTGAACGCTCAAATAGCACAACCCAAGTATCCCGGGTGCGATCGCCACTCTTGCCCGTTTCGATCTGGATAATCATCGTACCGGAGTGCGGTCTTGAATTACTACTGCGTGGGGCACCTTAAAAAGCCCAGAGTAGCGGTGGTACTGCACTGGCTGAATTTTTTATCTGCAGTGGATACACCAGTGGGGCTGACTGAAACCCCATTTACACAGGCGGCATCAAGGTACCATTAGCATAGATCCTTATTGTAACGAAAGATGGAGTTCGAAATCAAACGGCGCAGGAAGGTCCCTTTCGCTAAAGAAAGGTTTAGAATAAACGGAGCTCGGCAGACCACCCTTTACAACTACAGGGAGTTGCCTCGGACCCATGTTTTCCAGATACAAATCCAGCATATATGCTTCTGCTTTGTATGTTGCAGTGTAATAAAAAGAATATTTGCGAGGCAAAAATTATAAAATAAACGTGAGCACAAACCTGATGGAAGACGGTAGCGACAAATTTATACTCGCGACAGCGGGCAGCAGCGGTGGCCCAAACGCAATGGTGACTGTACGTGCTTTGAGTAGTGAGTACACTCTACTTTCAGTAGCGACGACGAGTCGTCCGCTCCGCCTGCCCAGAGCATTTTTGTGACCACGATTGCACTTGGTGGAAGTGTGAACTTGCGTGCCAGAACTAGCGGCACCAGTAAGAAAGGCCCTCGAGTTCACTTGTCCGAGGCAGAAACATGGTCGCTAATTTGTCTCTGGGAGGACAACATCGGCGAACTCCGGCGACAAAGCAAGAACGCCGGAGAGTACGAGACGCTCCGCCTCGGTCTCGAGAGGTTCTATATTGAGAAGAACCGGAGGCAGACGCAAAGAAGTAGCAGAGCGAACTCGGGGAAACACGGAGAGTTTTTGATCACGTTTCGCACCTTGTGTACCTCCCCCCCCTTCTTTGGATTTGGGTTAGATAACGCGGCGGGCGATTCGGCCAAACCAGCGAGACATTCTAAAGAAAAGCTGATTTTTACTCACACCATGCAATAAAATCAATAAAACAACTATTAATTCGTTTTGAAACGACATATTACACTACCAAGGAAGTAAAAATTGTGTCTCAAATCCGTTTAGACCGAAAATTATATGTTGCTCGCTCGCCCCTCGGTTTAGCCGGGCTATCACCGGTGCAATAAACATCAACCCTAGACCCTCTGTTTATTTGCCGTGCGATTCCGAACGCCTTTTGATACAGCTACTTTTATCTAAGGGACATAAGTTACAGATCCTTTAGGTAGCCCGCGTGAAGGGGGTATAACGTTCCTGTGCTATAAACAAAGAGAGCACAGATTTACTTTCATTCTATTAATTCAATTCACATTTAGACCGGCAGAGCATCGGTTGAGTGCTAGAGGACGAAACTGTGACTGTTAATACTGTACATCCCTTGTACACGTTTCCACTGCTCTTCTGTACATCCATGCGATGCGTCTGGTGTTTTGATGCAAAAGAACTACGGTGCACGCGCAGAACGCGTTCCACCGCCCACTATACGTTCGAGGAAGGCAGCATGCTGAAGGCAATTTTCGGGATGGTTCACACGAGAAGACCTTTGTTTGATATTTAATGTGTAGGTTGACTCGTTTTATTGTTTTTTCGCCATCGTCTGCGCGTTTGCGGCTGCACTGTGAAGTGCAGACAACAGCGCCATCGCAGTAGCGTGACGTGAAACACAAGAGTTGGTCTATAATGAGGTCTTGTATCTAACATACTTATTTTTTATGTAACTATATGCTTTATTGGCTGTCAGATGAGATGACGGTATTATTCTTTTCGTTTGTAATGAACACCAGATTTGGTTGAACATTTTTCAGATGGTATTAGCTATAGACAACGAGAGCTTAAACAACTCAGGTTGTGGCGAGTTCTGGGAACCTTATCGACGCTCCGCAATCAATGTGACGACAACATTTGTTGATAAGAGCGACGTGGTCCGAATCACGAGGCAAAAAGCGAGAACACGCTAAATCATTCCCGCGTTCTTTTGTTTGTTTTTTAGGCTGTCTCGAAGTATATTAGCTTGTATTATTTTGAAATATACAGGGTGTTTCAGAGAACGCAGGCGAAATCGCTCCTGCGAAAACTACTCATCGCAACGAAAAAAGGCTTATGGATTTTCGGTCCTCGGCCAAGGACCCATTTAGGGAAAGTATTAAAGTCCGGAATAATTAAGTTGTTAATTATTTTTCGTAATTAACTTTTTTAATATTGTGTTTAAGGGCATGATTTAAATAAGAAAATTGGTCTGCATCATCGAAAAACACTAAATCAACAAATTGCAGAACGATAGAAGGCACGCGAAGCATTTTACGGCTTTCTGAAAAACCGCACAAATTCGACGGGTTTTTAAGTTTCGTTTTGCTATCGGAGCGCATCTCAGCCCCGGCGGCACAGCGCCCCGTGGAGAGATAGTGCAACCAACCTCTGCTGCGCTGTCATCGAGCGACGCAGCAGAGGCTGGTTGCACTTTCTCTCCAAAAAGCGCGGTGCCGCCGGGGCTGAGATGCGCTCCGATAGCAAACCGAAACTTAAAAACCCGCCGAATTTGTGCCGTTTTTCAGAAAGCCGTAAAATGCTTCGCGTGCTTTCTATCGTTCTGCAATTTGTTGATTTAGTGTTTTTCGATGATGCTGAGCAATTTTGTTATTTAAATCATGCCTTTAAACACAATATTAAAAAAGTTAATTACGCAAAAATAATTAACAACTTAATTATCCCGGACTTTAATCATTTTCTTAAATGGGCCCCTGGCCCAGGACCAAGACGCCACAAGTCTTTTTTGTTGCCATGGGTAGTTTTCGCAGGACCGATTTGGCCTGCGTTCTTTGAAACACCCTGTATAAGTGAAAGGTAAACGAGGAGATGTTTGGTGGAGGCAGGCATTAATCAGATTTGAAGAGGGGTACGAAAAAGGGCAGGGCAATACCGAACTTCGCGGTAAAGAGCAAAGGAAAATCCCTTCTGAGTCCCTAAGCAGCGCCTCCGGTTAATTTTAAACTAATTGACGGAATACCAATTTTTCGAGCAATATATTTCAGACGAATACAATAACTGAACATAAACAATAATAACCAAAATATGAAACTAAAAAAAAGCGCTTGGGGGCCCTCGTCGACCAACAGAACTACGAAATAAATCTAAAGTAGGAAAAATTGCCTTATCAGTGTTACCAAGAATATAAAATAGTCGTTCACAAAAGCTTCACCTCGAACAACTGTCCCACCTGTTGTTTCTTGCGTGGTATCCAGATTTTCATCGTGCTGTTGGGTAACAAAATGAGAGAACAGATAAGAATAGATTCAAACCTACGTAAGTGCATCAATTTGAATTCGGCCCGTGATATTGAAACGACTCGGGCTGAAGCTCCGCTACTGCGAATGTAGCTATAGGAATTTGTGTAGTAAACCTATCAAAGGTCGGAAACTGCAGCGTATATTTGTCCGTCGTGTGTCTTTATTTCGTTCATCCAGGGATGGGCAGTATTTCAAATACTTTGTGTATTTTGCATTTTTATTTAATTACAAACTGGGTAATGTATTCGAAGTGTGTATTTAAATACTAAAATGTAGGTATTTCAAATACAATTGTAATTAAATACAATTTTGTGGGCGAAAATACATCCCTCAAATTTAATGTCACTGTCCAGAGAAGGAAGAAAACTACGTTCTGCACCGAATGCAGTGTCTCTCAATCAAGCGCAAGCGTTTAGTGACTTTGTGATTACGGTGCTAGTCCAGGGCAAGAATAGTAACGAAATCGACCTTCACAGGCAGACTGGCTAAATAAATGCCTGTGACAACTTGTGAGGCTTTCCAGCCTGATTTCCATTCATATTTTTTACTGGAACATTCTAAATCCGCGGGTCTTCCAGATTTTCAGAACTGGTGCGAGTTACAACAATAAAAAATTCTCTATCTAGTACTGCGCGTCTTGGTTGTCTCGATTCTTTGTTGGTCTATACCAAAATGTAATCGACAAAAAAGCTGCTCGAAGCTCTGTACCTTTTTTCACCTATTATGTCCAAGCTTATTACATTTTTTTTGTGATTATATTTCTATTACGTTAATAGAGCCTTGCACACTAACTCCCGAGTGTGCGATGCAAAATTAGAATCAGATACCCAGAAACCCGTTGCAGGTGCCCTGAAGTCGCTGACGGAAATTTTGAGGAATGTATTTGGAAAAGTATTTGGAGGAGACCAAATACATTAGGTTGTATTTGTATCTTGTGCTTAAATGCTTTTATGGAAATGTAATTAGATTTGTAATTAAAAACGTTTTTGACGAAGTATTTTGTATTTGTAGTTTGATACATATTTGCATGTATTTTGCCCATCCCTAATATTATGTTTAAGGTGCTACAGTTGAGGGCAGCATTTCGCACTCTGAATCATTACAGTATGGCCAACTCGCTTCGTTTACTTGTTTAGTGTTCTTTTTTCACTTTCCCTGATTATGTTGTTGCTGAGTTTTTGTTACACACGGGAAGAGGGGATGCCTGCACGTAATGTTAGCCTCCTTGGACAGGGGAAAAACTCGCACAGGCGGGGAAAGAGGGTGAGAAAAGAAGAGAAGATGGGTTGGGGTGATTTGGTCACCAATCTCTGGATGAGTAGGGTCGAACCAGACGGCTAATTTCTTGAGGGAGAGGGGACACTACAGAACTGTCTTCGGTGTGGAGATCACAAATTAGTCGATGACAGTTGAGACGAGAAGGCGTGTCTAGGTGGCGGGCCGGTGAGCTAGAGGCGCGTTGCAAGTCCAGTGGCTCAGAGGTACTCAAGAAGAGATTTATAAACAAGTTCTTTTCTTCGTCGACCTCCGGTAGGAAAAAGGATTTCGTTCTTTTAAGTCACAGTTGTGCTGGCACTTAGGATGGTGGTAAAAAAGGACCGTCGAGCTTGATCGTAGTGAGAACAATTTAGGGGGACGTGGTCAAGGTCCTCTGGGACATCACATCTGGCGCAGTTGGGTATACTATACCTGTAGATCTTGCGAAGTTTCGTTGGTGTGTAGGCGCAGTTTGCACAAAGGCGATGGAGTAGCGTGGAATCTGATCTGGTTAGTTTTGACTCAGGGTGCGATAAAGAAGGATTCCCGCTTGCAACTTCTGTATGGGGGTGACGCATTCTGGTAATTAATTTGAGCAGTCTGCGCGCTTTGCAATAACGTGGGATGAAAAGACTGGGTTTTCTTCCTTGTGTGCCTTTGAAGCAAGGGCATGGGCGCATTCGTTGCCGGTGATACCCATATGTGACGGAATTCATTGAAAAGCGAACTGCCATCCTCCCGTGCAAAGTTTTCGGGCGTTGTCGGCCACACATTGGGCCAGAAAAGGAGCCTGGTTTGAAGCTTCCAAATTGGACAACGCACTTCGAGAGTCTGAGAGAATAACTCTTGCAAGGATTGAGGTTGTGGAGCGCATCTAATGCCGCTGCTAGTGCAGCCAGCTCCGCTTTTGTTGACGTGGTCGCGAAGTCGAGGCGGTGTGACGCTTCGATTCCGGCATCGGGAATGACGAATGCCACTGCAGATGCATGCAGTTGTGGAATTCGTTGACCCGTCAGTAAACACTTGGAGCCAACCATTGTACGTGCTTGTAAGTTGGTCAGCTACAAGTGACCTTCCGACAGTGGCTAAGATAGAATTCTTCTTTTATCATGTTGTGCCCATTACCCTGATTGCCTCCTTTCCCTGCATTTAGTGAGCATCACAATCTTGTTTCGTATAAAATATTATAGATTTCAACTCTTTTTGTATTTGTCCTGATTCTGCTGTTCACTGACAACAATAGTTTATGTTCCCTTTTGCACACCTTTGTATCAAACTGCATTCAAGGCAACATCCCAAGCAGCAAGCCAGAGGAAAGCCTACCTTGACCCAACTTCCGCACTCCTAAAAGCGTAAATTGGGCCTTATATGGCTTCGCAGCAAGGAGTTAGTGAAGGTAAAATGACTTTTGTTATTTACCCTAACTAGTCAGAGAAATGTCAAGCCTGGTTTCTTTGTGGTTCGCCACATATTCGCTCAAATGCAAAACTCTGTTTCATACTTAGTGTACAATAGATGAAGCCACGCGCTCGCGCGACTAGCTTTGACAGCGTTGTATACTAAGGATGAAACGGAGCATAGACATGAGCTACATCTTAAGATGTCATTGGACAAGCGAAGAACCGGCGGTAAAGCCTAGTCCTGGCATTTGCTAGAGAATTGAGGCCCAAAGACGCTAGATGACAACCAGGCAACCAGACAGTGCAGCCTAACTATGCGCTCTGTATGGCAATTTATGCCCGAAATGCTGAGGCTCTGGTCGAAGAGTATCAAGTCTGACTACACCTTGACTTCTTTGAACATTTAGGGCTCCTAAATTGCAAAAAAGACAAAATTTTGGACGAAAACATTGTGCCACTTGGGACACGCTTTCATCTCGAAGTACCTACGCAGAGCGCAAGTTCGTCTGCTTCTTGCATACTGGTTACGATTATGTCGGAACACAAAGCTCTAATTGGCTGGAAAAAAAATAGTGGGTAGAGATCAAGCCACCTAGCATCGAGGTCTACCCACCATCCCTTCAATCAAAACCAATCGGAGTTCGACGTCGTTCTGACGTCACCGCCAATTCTGCGCAAGAAGCAGACGATTTGCTCTCCGCATACAGTCACTGGCAACTTAAAAAGGCGCAGGTTTTGGCGAGTCTCGCGCATCTCATAATCGCTCCTCAGCCAATAAGACTGCAGCATTAGCCGATTGGTATACGCCAAAGAACGGATCACGAAGCAAGAAGCGCGATTGACATAATAAGCCCCGCCCTGCGTTTTTTTAAGCGGTCGGTAACTATAAGACGAACAGCGTGGAACCTCATGACCTCTTTGACGACGGTCTCGTGGAAGGTGTCCAGTTCTTGTTTTGAGGCGGTGACGTTTCGTTCGCCGGCGGCTGTGCGTACCGCCTGCTCGACCCATTCCACGGCGCGGTCATAGAAACCCTGGTCCAGAGCCACCTGGCTGATGTTCAAGCAGTCCCGAGCTGTGTGGGTGAGAAGAGGAGAGCTGACACATGGTACTCTAGCGCAACAGCCTTGCGTCGCGTATACAAGGGCGCTCTGCTCTTTATCGCGATAGGTGAGTTACAACTTGCAGACTTGTACGGTTCTCATTACAAGTAATCGAATTAGAGGTAATTGATTACTTTTTGAAGCAATTTTATAATAATTTCAACACATTTATAAGAAAGTAATCACCAGAGTAGTTTAATAGCTTTGGGGAGTACTAAGATCACTTGTAACAGTTTCTTCTCTCATTTAACTGCGATATGTGTATATAGTAACAGTTCCTATTTGTTCCCTCCCTTGTCTTAAGGCACCTTCGTGTGCACAAGATTCCTACAAAGGAATCTTCGAATCAAGACTCTGACAGAAGAATGGTTTACCAAAATTGGTGGATTAGGAATTTAATTATTTTACAATTCGGTGATCCTAGTCCAATGACGGGCAGTACGATAGACCCGTTTTTAAACTTACGGAACGATATGTCGTTTTAAAAAACTTGAGTGATTGAAAATGTAACGGTAACTTTTTCAAG